>NW_024354499.1:7742454-8356919 GCF_902729225.1 Pteropus medius
TTTTTTAAATAAGATATGATAATCGGAAAGTATACAGATCTCTTCATATTTAGAGTAATTAAAGGAAAAATAAGTTTGGAGGACTATACTCAGGATATATTAGTACCAGAGAATGATAGCTCTGATGTTTCAAATCTGGTTACCTAGAAGGATGGGAATATCTTTAGTCTGAAAAAGGGATATACAAAAATTATGGTTACAAGCCAGTTTAAATATTAAATAAGCACTGTAAATATTAAACACTTACTTTGATATTTTCACAAAAAAATAAATAAAACATTGAACAACTTTCTAAGCATTAAAACAATATAGCAATGACCAAGTCGTATTTCCAAAGGAAATTAAAGACTGATTGATAAAACTTTAAAATTCATCCATTATCTATTTCAGCATCTGCTAATGTTTAGATTAATCATTCCATTGCTCTGTTCTGCTTTTTACTTGATTGGGAAGACTTCTTAAGAAGGTCAAAGGACTCTAGTTATGTGAATATTAATGGCTAAGTTGGCTTGTTAAATTATTTTTTCAATGTTACCTTTGGCTTTTACTAACCATTAACAGTATAAAACAATGGTTGTTCACTTTGTAGATTATATATAGAGATTTTTGTGACTTTCTCCTGGGGAACAAGAAAAAAATGAACTGAGAGAAAACTAGCATATATAATTAGAACTGGAGTGCAAAGGAAGGAAGTCATATTTTCTACATCAGTTTGAGAACTGATGTAGAAAAAATCCATTTTAGGATGTGGTTCCATAGTGTAGTGGTTAGCACATCTGCTTTACACGCAGAAGTCCTGGGTTCACACCCCAGCGGAGCCATGGTCCATGGTGTATGGCCATATCACCCTGAACAAGCCCGATGTCTGATCTCAGAAGCTAACCAGGGGTGGGCCTGGTTAGTACTTGGATGGGAGACAATCTAGGAAGACCAGGTACTGTAGCATAAATAACAAAAAATAATTTTAAAAAATCCATTTTAGAATGCATGTCTATTTCAGTGAGGTTTAACCTCTACTCTATTGAATTCAACCTGGAACCAGAGAGCTGGCTAGTTTGCCCCAGTGCTGTACCAGAAATAGCTGATTTCTACTGTTGACATATTCAGTATTTAGCGGTAGTTTTAGCCAGGTCATCCTTGGTCAGGAGAAGACTGTGTTGTTGAGCTGATTGCATAGATTCTAACCTTGTCACTAGGGCCACTTTCTTTATGGATTTATTGGGCAAACAGTGAGGTGGCTAGGGAATGAGACTGATTAATATGTACAGAGGGTAAATGTCATTTTTTCTACCTGACTAGTAAGAGTATCTCATGCAGTAGATGCCCTTTGATGGGCATTCACATGGGATACAAATATCTTCACAGTCCCTGACATTCTGAGAGGTCCATGCATATGCTTCTTTACTAGATTTCATTGAGGCACAGTTACACTTTGAGATTTTGGTTATTAGCATCAATTCAAAGCCAATAATGCCAGAAAAGTCTGAGTATTTCATTTTTCCCAATATATAGTCATTCTAGTAAATAGGCTTTTTTAGAAAAAGTTTGGAGGAAGATTTATTATGGCGGATACATTGGGCAATAATTCCTCAAAGGTCTCCAACCTTCAATAAAGGGTCTGTGAATTGACTTAGCACAGGAAAATGGATGAGAGACTGAGACTCTCCATTGTGATTACTCAAGTCAGTTTTTTGGCTACCAGACTTACATTTCTTCTGTGATATTGATCAAGCAATACTCCAGTGGGCTACCCAAATATTTTATAGCTAGAGACTTCGTGATCAAATAGCCACTGCCAAATATCTCTGCAGGTCAAATCTTTCTGATTACTGGTACACCTCTCCTGCCTTTTTCAGTTGATGTCCTCTTTCTATCTTTGGTTAAGTGCTGCCAGGTGGCTTCTGCTCCACTGATATTTCATCATCCCATTTGAAATCACCTCAATGGTGGGACCCCATGATCCTATCTGAACTGCTGGAAATTCATAGTTTAAGGTGCCTGGGGAGCTGTTGGCCACTAGACACTTCCAGCTAGAGTCTGGCCACAGAAGCAAATGGCACCTGGAAAAAAGTCTCCTTCATCTAATGTCCCTCTAGTGCCCTCTACTGACTCGGTTAACATTGTGCAAACTAACAAGGAAGAAATATTTACAGAATCCAAATCCTTTATTGCAGAAGGGTAAATTTGAAGCCAAGGGACAATACATTGAAAATAGCACAACTTCTACTGTAACGGTTCAAGAATGAGAATTTGGGGGTTGATCTGTAAGCTCCACAGTTGGAAAATAAGAATCTCTCTTTTGTTTTGCCCTCCAACTGGTTAAAGATGTTTTAAGACCACACTCAAATGCCAGGAAGCAAGATGGAAGAAGAAAACAAAAAGTACCCTTTTTTAAAAGCAGTGACTTGGAACTTGTACACATCACTTCCACATGCATACCAATATCCAGAACTTAGTTACTGGGACACAAGCAATTGCAAGGAAGGCTAGACTATGCAGTCTTTAGCTGGGCAGCCTGTGGCCAGATAAAATTTAAGAGTTCAATTCCTATAGGAAGAAAAGAGAACGAATATTGTAAGCTAACTCCTTTACTACCATTTAGAGGAGGTCATCTAGACTGCCAGTTAACCTGTGAGCTAGACCTGGAAAATCAGGGGCTCTTTATCCCCTTCCCTGTCCTTAGCATGTATATTCTGACCCTCATTCTCATACTAGGTGCCCTTTCAAGAATATAGCATTGAGGGGAAAGGTGTTATTAAGACTATCTGGACTTAATGTGTGATTGAACCCAGTTAAGGACTTTATATAAACTTTTAAGATACTGGCAGGTGGGTGTGGAGATCTGCTCATCTTGTGTTACTCAAGACAAGCCTTATACGTAAGTTCACTTGTTTATTAAAACTGCCATCTGTCAATCTAGAGTGGTCTGTCTCTTTCCTTGGTCCCTCCTTGCCCTCTATGTACAGGGATCAGTTTCAGATTTCACCCTGTTAACTCCCAAGGTTGCAAACATTGCCTCAGTTACATTAAAATTTGAAAGCCTGTTAGACTTTCAAATATCTGCCTCTTGTACCATCTCTGAATTGAAATCACATGGTACTTGTTTTGTAATCTAATTTTCCCACTTAAAATGAGTCATCATATTTTCATAGCAATCAGCATTTTACTGCAATCTGAGATCTAATGTTACATCATGTTTTGTGTTATTAAAACTCTATAAGGTATTTGATCTGTCCCTTAATTCTAGACATTTTTGCTACTTAACAATTCTCAACAGTAAAAATAAACCTCCATGTAGATAAGACCCTGAAAACACATTTTTTTTTTTTTGCTTAAAATGTACTCTGAAAGGGTCTATTATGCAGTCAATAACTACATGATTTTTTTTTTAATTTTATGTGTTGATAAACTACTCTGCAGGAATATAAACCACCCAAAATGGTGTATGAGAATGCCCATTTCAACTCACCCTCATGACACTATTTTTATTTTGTTTTTATTACTTGTCCATTTGTTTTAGTCATTTGTAATTTTCCTTATCTATATCTTCTTAAAATACTTAATAAAATATATTCTGGCATATCTTGATCAAAGATTTAGAGATATAATTATAGTAGATCTCCATTATACATTTGAATAGGCTACTTCAGTATATGGAATATACTGATTTTTATATAGTCACTTTTTTTTTCTAGACAAATTCTTTTCTTGGTTATAATTCTCTTTGGTTTTCCAGTTATAAACTCATATCACCTAAATATAATAATAATCAAATTACAATCATGGACACACTTCAATTGCTTTTTTTTCTCTTTCCTCAGCTAAAACTTCTAAAACACAATTAATAATAGTGGTGATACCACTTTATTTTCTCTAGTTTCCCAATTTAATTAGAATGTCCATATTATTTCACCACTAAGCATGATAATGTTATTGGTTAAAACTGTTACTGTTCATCATAGTTGAGAAGCATCTTTTTATTACCAATCTTTTAAAATTCTACTGGCCAAACTTATACATAGTTATGCCTAATCAGAGCAGTGGTGTCAGCAGTGCTCTAGCTGATTATGCTGTATATATAATAAAGTCTCTATTAAGTTATAAAGATGGTGAGTGGAAGAATTACAAGTAATTCATTATCTGGCTATTTGGTCTTTTCAGGTTAGAGTCACTGACCTGACACAGACATAACCTAAACTGATAGGGGTGTTGACAAGAAAAAAGGTAGCTGGGAATTACAAGTTCAAAGAAAGCCAATTGCAATTGCATGAACAATTCAAGAACCTTTACTTTCCATAATCCTAATATATGTTCTTACACATCTATTTTAACTCATATCTAAGTGAGAGTTTTGCATGTAGTAGAGACTCAATACACATGGCTGATTAAATTTGGAGATTATGTTCTATAATATACAGTACAAAGCTCATTTGCAACATTTATTAAGGAGTTGAGGCAAAGAGCTGTTCTTAGATTAAGCATGGATAGTAAAAAAATCAAGTCTTCAAAACTAACAGAATAGAAATAAAGAGTAAAATACTCAAGAAAAGAAAAAAACCTCAAGGGAACACTTTAGAACCTGTTTATTTTTTTCTGACTTACCTCTTTGACCCTTTAATTTTTGTTGTGGTGACTAAATCTCTGAATGCTTTTCTATGCCATAATTTCACTATATTTTTAAGAATTAGGATGTTTTATTTTCAGCAACTTTGGAGAAGGTAAAATTCATATTTCTTAATAAATGTCTCTGAAACATGAGCGCTGTTCTCTATTTCAAAGCCTTAAGTGCTCACACTTACAAGTAAGTGAGCTGACTCATTTCATGGCAGTAATTCAGATATAATGTTATATATATAACATTATATATGTATATATATATATATATATATATATATATATATATATATATATATATATATACATAGTCTACCTTGAAGCTTTCAGCAGTCCCCTGCCTGACAGAGCAAGTCTCCTGTGAAAGACAGCCTTTCTGAGCATCAATTCAAAATATTCAGTGTATCACAGGCATTTTGCTATCCCCACAATGTGGGACCACACAGAAAGTCCATGTCCTTATCCTCTAATAATCTTCTGACATTAATGACTACAGCTAAAGAGAAACAGACTTCGTATGCAAGCCACGTATTAACTGAACTTAAATTAGTTGAGCTAAGTTTAGACACCTTAACATATACCTGATGGACCCAGTAAACGATAATAAGTGGCTTCTGTGGCGCTGGGTGAGTAGATGAAGCTTGATATCTGAACTGCACTTGTATAAGTTCCAGATACTATAAAAATGTAAATGATTTCAACTGTGATCATGATCCAGAACACAGTATGAGAGCAACCCGGAGAACATTAACACTGATTTTATATATATATATATAAAATATTCAGCAAGCGACACATTTCTGGCAATTTGTGAATTATTTCTTTTATAAAAAGTATATAAAAATGAATTCCTGTTATATTATTACTAGTCTCAAATTTAAATAGCTTATAACTTTATTTGAATAGTACATGGGTTTCAATATGAATGGTAAAAAGAGGAAACAACCAGGAAAAAATGGTTAATAGTATTTATGGAAGACAATGAATTAATATTCTTGTCACGCAGAATAAATTTTCATATCAAAAATAAAAAAAAGAACATCACAATAGGAAATAAAGACAAGTCTGGAATGTTGACTCACAAAGAAAAAGAAATATAAATGGTTAAAGGCTATTTGGGAGATATAAAAAGTTTAATAGAAGAAATGCAGTTTTTAAGATACCATTTTATTTTAACTTTTATAATAGCAGATTTAAAAAAAATGATGACCTTTAACGAACTGAGAACTCTCATACAATGCAGATAATTGAAATAGCATTCTGGAAGACAATTAAGATACATATTCACTTCAATATTTAGCATAGTAATTTTATTTCCAAAATTAACAATGATAATGATATGTATATATCACTATCTAGAAAGATAACCATAGAAGTTTTGAGTTATCATTAAATTGAAAATATCATACATAAATGCCCAATAATAGGAAAATAGTTAATTCATTTATTTAACAGATATTTAATTTGACAATATGTCCAGACAATGTGTTGGAGTTCCAAGAAAGATAATATTATTTAGTAATTACTCCATGCTCCAGATGTGCCGAGTTATAGATATGTTTATATTTCTCTTTTCTTCTTTAATTATCACCAAATAATATGTGTTAGATACTATTGTTTCAATTTTACCGATACGAAAACTGAGATATAAGAATTTAAATAACTTGTCCAAAAGTTTATAGTAAGTACGTGGAAGAATCTGGAAGTGAGTCTAAAAGCTCAAGTTCATGCATTTAAGCTATAAACTTTCATAACAGTAACAAAGTTAGTATGCCTTGCTATATACCAACACTCTTCTGAGACCTTTACATATATATATCATTTTATTTATGGTGATAGCTTAATAAGATAGATATTAGTATTATGCTAGTTTATCAGGTGAGGAAAAAACAGTACAGAATGATAAGGTAACTCACCCAAGTTCTTCACCTAGAAGATTAAAACCAGGATTAAAAATAAATAGTCTGATTCCAAAATACAAACACTTAACTTTTAAGTTTGGAGGCAATGCTTAATTAAAATACCATTCTTGAAAATGATTTAAAACTTTATTCAATTATTTCTAATTGATGAATTGTATTATTTGAAATATGTAATTGATGATATAATACAGTCTTTTATCACCAAATTTCATATAATACAGTCTTTTATCACCAAATAATTATACAAACTATTATAAAAATACAGCAAATACAAAGGAAAAATAATAAAATAAATATATTAGAAGACAGCTCCTTTAGAAAGATCAGTGTCTTCAACTTTAAACAGCCCCTCAAATACTCAATAAAATTCAATAAAAGATACATTGACCTAGATAAAATGTAAAATACAAGTAACATACAAATATAAAGAAATATATTTAATTAAGTTTTATTTTCCCAAATACTAAATGTTGAAAGACATTTTAGTATAAAAAATTTAGTATAAATTTATACTCAAATCATAGTTCTTATATAAACTTTATAGAAAGATATTATGGGTTTTTTGTTGAATCAAAAAGTTGGCTACAAAATAAACTACCTTTTCTGAATTGTAAATTGTTGAGGAAATATTTCACCTAATGAATAAATTAAAACACACACAAACACAAACAAAAAATAAGAAAAATGTGATATAAAATTAAAAGCTGAGACAAATGAAAATAATAAAATAAAGATTTACATTTAGGAATTACTGATAACTTTTTACTAAACAATTAAATATATACGGAAGTTTTCAAAATAATATATATATCATGCTGTATAAAACGATAAGTTGGGTCTGAAATTACAGATTATTTCAATGGATTTAGAGTTCAGGATTGTTGAGGAAAATTGAACACTTTCTAAATTTCTTAACCAACTTAGAGAGATTTTAGAGAACTTTTATATCCTTCATATTAATGGAGAATCATATTCCCTTATAATTCAACAGAATGAAAAGTAAAAAATAAAAATTCATGAAAATAAAGACAAATGTATTTTTCAAAATAACAAGAATCTGTAACATTTAGAAAGCGTAGCACAGAAAAAAATTTTTTAATGGAGAGAGACATTATATTCATAAACAAATTAATTGGAAATATAGAGGAAGTAAAGATATTAGACAAAATATATTTTAAAAGAAATAATATCTAATTATGACTATTGTAATATACTTATTTGTCATATATTTATATATTTATAAATATTTATATCAAATATATAATATTTATAGACAATATATTTATATTTATAAAATATAAAACTCAAAATAAAGTTATAAAGCTTTTGAATAAATATATAAATGCATATTTTAATATTGGTCTACAAAAGAACATTGAAATAAAACAAAACAGTTGCAATTCAAAAGACTATTTGATATGCCATTGCATCATTGGGGGATACGAGCATATATTTGAAGGCTTTGGCCACCAATCCAAGCAAACACACACAGACACACACACACATATATGCACACTCACACACAGATACAGACTGACAGATAAATGTCTATTGACTTATGGGAAATTTATTTCAGATAATCAAAGATTTAATGACATTCACAACTAATATACACATATACATTTATTATATCTATCACATGTATAAGCCTATTTAGATCAAACATTTCCTCTAAAAATAATGAATATGCTTTTGCTTTACATATGTTGGAAGAAGACTAAACCTTTATAATATATTAAGCACTAAGAAAATTGTAGGACAGTCTCAATTTGGAAATTCTATCAACTGTATTCTTCAATCAGTAAAAGTTTACCTTACCTGCAATAATTATTTATTAAGCATTACCTTCAAAGCAATGAAATTACACAGAAACTGGTAGACTTTTTCAATATGAAATAAGTCAGTAAGAGAAGTTTTGAAGTTAATAAAATATGTCTTCTTGGATCAAAGAATTAATCAAACTGCAAATTACATTTCAAAATAATTACAAATTATTATCAATGAGAATAACATTTAGCAAAACTAACAAGATATTGGCATAGCTCTACTGACAGAAATATCTAATAGGTGTAAGAAATTTTTAAATAAGAATTAAAAGAAGCAAATACAATATGATAAACAGAATAGATGAAAGTGAAAGTACCTAATAATCATGATAAAGATAAAATCAACATATAATTTATTTAATAACAGAAAAATAGAATCGACAAAGTGAAGACTTAATTTTGATAAATTACATCAATAAAATAGACAAATTCAAATAAGATCACTCATGAAAGAATGAAGAAAAAATTTCAATGTATTATTTATGAAAAAAGAATATATTAACACTAATATGGAGGTGATTTTAAAAATATAATCATAAAATGCTAATTTAAAATTATAATTGTATAAGCTATTTTAAAGAAATTTATAATTTAAAAATATTCAAGATCAAATATAATTACTTAATAACTAATAATAATAGCTAAATAATGTGAAAACTGTAAGAGTTGTCAAAAAACTAAACAGAAAAGAGGTGTCTCGTGTAAATGATTTTATACTAGGTTTCATGAAAATTCATTTCTCTTCAATTGTTCAGGGCATTTAAAAAATCTTGTGAAAAAGAACATACATTCACATAATGTTTATAGGCAATATCAGTTAGTCCTATAAAGTTCAATATTCTTTAAAGTAGATATCACCAAAATTGTTATGCAAATTTATCTTTCTGCCGGAAAAGTGTTACAGTTCTGTTATTCCTACCAATACTTAGTTTCCCGTCCTGAAAGTTGTGGAATGTCTCACATTTATATGTGTATCTCCCTGTGTTGAAATAATTTATGTAGACCAAAATGGAGCCGCTCTTGCCAGGGTGCCATGTCAACAAACAAACTTATATAACTTTTGTGTCCCTGTAAATGTTCTGCTTGACCAGAAACACAGTATATCCTGTCAACCAATCCCAAATACCAAGCCAAGTCTTAGCTCTATACTTACTTCCTGGTTCCTTATTCATTTTTTATTTTTCTCTTCTTTGTTCCTTATGCTTTACCCTATGAAAGCGTCTGCCTTCTGTCCTGTTTTGCAGTTCTCTGAACTCTTGAACAGAAACTGCCAGCTTCGTGAAGTGTTAAATAAAATTTATTTATGTTATCGAATGCCAATGTTTGAGTTCATACCTTTGCATTCACAGGCAGAGAGAAATCCATGAGCAAGAATTTTGAGTGAAGAAAGGAACTAGTTTATTATAAATAGGCCAATGGGAGAATGGCAAGCTCACGACCTGAAAGACTTGACTCCTCAATAGCGTGTAACTTATAGGGCAAAGTCACAAGATCCTGTGGGTTAGGGGTTCAGGGTCATATTATGAGCTGATTGGTCATAAGTGAGGTCAGGATAGTAAATCATTTTTTCAGGTCTTGAGGACAGCTCTGAGGTCTGCTCTGGGTGTCCGTCTGTCCGGTTTCATGGAAAAGTAGCCAGAGTGTCCTTCCACCTTACAGCTCAGGAACTAAAACATAACTTAGGACAAGATGTTATCTTTAGCCTACCAGTGGTCCAGACCTTGTGACTATTAGTCAGTTCTGGGCTATTGCCTTCTGCCTCAGGGTTAATGGTTATGGGGGTGTGTGTGTGTGGGGGGGTGCCAATTGTATGTAGAAAGAGAGAGGAAAAAATGATTTCTAAAGCTATAGTCACAGATCAAATGAAAATCATGAGAACTCTTGGCTTCACTTATACCACCTAAATTGACTCCTTTAGTCATTTTTAACACCTGAGATAATTTCTAGACAGCAAAACACACTCATTTTGAACATACTGTTTAATGAGTTTTGACAATCAAAGTAGACAAGTGTTTGTTTTTCCACAAAATTCCCTGTATCCCTTCTCCCCAACTCCAGGCTATTACTGTAGGTTTATATCCAACAACTTTTGGTCTTTTTAGGTAATTTCTTTTTTCTATAGTTGCTTTTATGCTTATACTTAATAGATACTGTTACGTATTATGTTGGGATACATTTTAAATTATTCTGCTTAAAAACTATTTTTCTTGAAACTTTCACTGAATTCAGAGAATTCTCAGTCATTATCAATTCTCTTGTGTTCTTTCTCCAACTTTTTAATTATCTTTTTCTCTAAATCCTATCATTCACATGTAGTAGTTTCTCACTATATTCTTATATCTTGTATTTTCTAGAATGTTTACCACTTCATTCAATATAATTTACTCAGAACTAGCTTGGAATTGATTAGTTTTATATCTACACCACTCCAACCTATTATATAATCTATTCATAGGGTTTTAAAATTCATTTATAACATATATATTTTTTAATTAGACATTCTGTTTAGCTTTTTCAAATCCTTTTTCTGAATTGTGATTTAGTAATTTAGATCATTAATCATAGTATGAAAAGCAATTCATATTCTCTTTCTGATAATTTTCTCATTATTTAAAATTCATGCTTTCTATTATTGCTATTATTTCTATTTCTATTTCCTATTATTGCTACTTATATTTACGCTGTGTATTATCTCCTTGCATATCTTGTAATTTCTGCTAGTTAGTTTGTATTTGCCTTCCATTTCTCTTCAAGTACCTTATGCCTTGTGTTGTCAAAGTGTCCTTCCAAAGTGATTTTTATTGGTTTCTACCAGGAACAACTTGCATATAATTAGCACAATATCACCATCTATATTAATTTTTCAGATTGAAAGTTCTAGGGCCTATGGCCATGCTACCCTGAACAAGCCCGATCCCATCTGATCTCGGAAGCTAAGCAGAGTCCGGCCTGGTTAGTACTTGGATGGGAGACCACCTAAGAAGACCAGGTGCCTTAGGCATAAAAAATAAAAAAAATAAGGGATTGTAAATTGACAAGGTCCTTGCAATCTGTGAGGTCAAAAAAGTTCTGGGACTACTCAGGTAGCATAAACTGAAACACAAACTTGTGCAAATTATGTACTAGTGGTTTTAAATTCTCAGAGCATACTTTTCCATTTCCTGACCTCAAGCAAATATACACAACATTTTTGTCATCTCTGATGATTTTTAATATTGCTATTTAATTATGAAAATGAACAGAATTCCTGGATCAAGGCAAATTATCATTATTACAGAAGTAGCATCGGTTTCCCTTTTCTTTTGTTATTCTTTCTTCTGAAGGTAGACACTATACGAGTAGGACATTGAAGCAGGATTTGGGGAGTTTTTATATAACAGTTTGCAAAGGAGCTTCTTTCCCCCTCTTACACAGGGAAATGATACTTTGTTTTAAGTGTAAACAGATCCTTTGTAATGTAAATGATAGCCCCAGATATAATCCTTCTTTGAAATGTAAACACATACCTCACAAGAGGTGAATTTCTGCTCCAGAGAGAACGAAATCATTTTTCACTTCCAAGACCTGTCCATCCTTTAATCCAGATTTCAGGTTTCTTTGTTTAGAAAGCCCAAACCATGCAGAAACATCAAAAATATTTTTTCCACTGTCCCACAGTTAGGGAGGGTAAGTGAATATTTTGAATATTGCCCTTTCATGAAAGTCACATGTAAGCTTTTGAGTTTTGACAAAATATGAGACCTTCATTCTGTTAAGTAGTTATGTAGACAGGAGCAACTGGGGAATTAAAGGCCCACCCAAAGACCTCCCTTAGGACCTCCCTGAGATACCCATTTTATGGTTAGAAATTACCTTTATATCCTAAGGCACAAAGGAGTAAAAAGTCACAAAACAGCTGCTGGTTTGGTCCAGCCACAAGCTCTTGCTCAGTTAGTACTGCACTAACCTTCCCATAACCTTAGCCTCATTATACCATCATTATAATATCATGCATATGCCCAGAAGTTCATGAATCTGATTAAGCTGATTCATGAACTGCGTGTTCCATAAGCAAAGGGTTATATCACAGCCAAATGTCAATTAAAATGACCTCACATGCCAATCATCTAGCACCACTCCTGTAAACACACATCCAGAAGTCAATATAAGACTCACACTCCAAGTTCCACAATGCGGCAGACTTTTTTGGCGTAGCTCATTTCTTTTTTGAAACTTTCAATAAATTTTATTTTTCCTAAATCTCGCTGATCTGTACGTTTTTACTGTGTTGGCAGAAAGAACCAAGGACTCCTCAGTGCCACCGGGGCAACGACTAATTTTAGATCACCCCGAAGGTAATAATTCTAACTCTACAACTTACTCAGTATGAAGGCATCATTTGCTGTACCTACATGGGTAGTAAAATTCAGGCCTTATGTTGCCAAAATGAATAATCCCCTTAAATTCTACTCTAACACAATTATAGTAATTTTTAATTCTTTATTTCTAGCATCTGAGGATTTTTCCGTTTCTTGCAAGTTCTTCTATGCATTCTTTCTTTATTTAAAAATATCTCACACAGTATTTCTAAGTGTTTGTATCTGAAAGATATTCAGGTTATATTTTGTCATATTGTTGGAAATGAGCAACTGATGATTGTATTTTGTAATCATAATAGTAACAGGTCAATGAAGTGTCTCGATAAAACATAAATTCAACAGATGTTCTATATACCCGCAAAAATCAGATAAACAATAGTGTGATGAAATCTCATTGAAATAGTAGAAAACATATGCCCGAGTTTATCCAGTGTTTCATAAAAAAAAAAAAAAGTGGAGAAAGAAGCATTCCTGATGGGAAAGCAAATTTGGCATGTCCTTTTAGCAATTTGCCAATGGTCATTAAATATCATGGTTATCTTTATACTTTCTGCTTTATTAATTCATACTCTAGAAATTTACTCAAAAAATTATGAAGGATGTGTGCAAAGATGTCTGTGAAAAGATGTTAATAAAAATGTTTCAAATAGATAAATATATATGATTGAGGAAGTGGAAACAATCTAAATGCTCAACGATATGGTACTAGACTAAGTAAATTATAGTATGTGGTATTTAGTAGTATGCAGGATTTAAAATTATATTGTAAAATAATATTAATATAATATTCATAATATCTATTTAAAAAGCAAGGCACTGAAGTGTATGTAGCGTTCAACATCGCCAGTACAAATGCTGAGAAAATTTACTGCATATACATACAAAAACGTTTAGTTGTATTTATCTCTGAGTGATGGATTTCTACTGGATATTTTACATTTATAAGTATTTTTTCTTTTATTCTGCATCAGAGATGTTATTTTTATAGTTAAATATTAATTTTAATAGCCCAATAATTCAGTTTTTAAGAATATATCAAAACAATATTTGTAATAGTGAATCATTAGCAACTACCTACATGTCCAACTCTTATCATGTGGTTAAATAAATTATGATCCCTCCATTAAGGAAATAATATGGAACCATTAACAGAATGTTATTACTGCATAAAAATTTGAAAACAATGCAAACAGCATAGGGTCAGGTTAAAAAAATACATGATTGAAGATCGTAATATAATATTAATTTATGTTCATTTTCTTAGATGAAAGTCTATAAGTAGTCTTTAAGATATTAAATAATAGCTTAGGTTATCATAAAATATACTTCTTGTTGTATAAAATACTTATGTATATTCTGTGAGATTTCATAGAACTATAATATCCTAGAAGCAATCACTGTGATCTTATGGTTCTTTAGAAGATATTTAGACTGCTTGATGAACGTACTCTTGTAAGTCTTTGAAATTCAATCACCTAGTCAACTGCATAGCTCAAGTTGTAAATATTGTTATCACTAGCCATGTGTGGCTGTTTAAATTTAAGTTAATTAAAATTAAATAAAATTAAAATTTATGTTTCTTAGTCACACTAGCCACATTTCAAGTGGACAATAGCCACATGTGACTAGTGGTTACAATAATAGCAGTTAGCATATATACAGTTATAGAATATTTCTATCATCATAGCAAGTTTGACTGGTGAATATTATATAGAGTTCTTAAAATAATTCCCAAATTTCTAGCAAAATATACAAAATAATTTGTGCTTTACATCTAAGGTAGCAAAATTGTTTTGTATGTTTGTTTTTTACGGTACTGGTTATACACTGACTCAGAATTAGAAAAGGAGAACACAAACCACCCTAGACATTTCAATGAGAAGAGATTTCAAACAAGAAATTGGCATATAGATGTTAAAAGTTTAAATGAACAAAAAGAGGACCAGATACTCATTATTGCAAGAAGTAGATATTATCCGTTAGACTATGGTCACCCAAGTAATAGTAAATGAGGAAGCTGATGGATGGAAGAGATAAGATTACCTGAACTTAGCAGCTCTCAGGAAGGGGCCCTGATTGCTCCCTTTTGGACCTCTGAGGGATACATTGTATGATTGGTACATGGATCTCTGAGCGAAGCACGGGCTGCTGGAGCTGGTATTTCTTGGCCTGGAAGTACCAAAATGAGAGGAAGGATAAAACTGCAATTGTCGTCGGAAGCTGGAGTGATACTGACATGAGCAGTTACCAGAGGAAATGTCTTTTCTCCCCTGACTCTGCTTTTGTATCTTCCTCTAACAAAACTTCTAATAAAGCTACGGAAACCTTAGTGGTAAAAGGACTGAAAATTGTAGTTTGCAGATTCCTATGAGCATCTTAGAGGCATGTATGGAAGAGAAGACTTGGAACTGAGATATAATAGGTAAACCACCTTTACACACACAAAAATAAACCTAAAATCATTTCATTAGGTGTGGTCCTCCAAAGATAATAACCACACTTAAATAAAATACATATATGCATAGCTTAAGTATTTATCTGGATGTAATATATAATTGTACATATATATACACATAATACTATATATCATGTACTGTATATACATACTGTATAATATATTGACAATGTTTAGAATTTTTAATTTCTATATAATGTTTAGAATTTTGTATTTAATATAAGTGTTAAAAACAATAAAAGTAGCTATTTAATTATTAATAGTCACACCTATGCGCCAGGTACTCTTTACATGTATTATCATATTCAATTGTGACAAAATACTATAGTACATTATTTTACTCATTTAATACATGTGAAACTTGATAACATGCCCAAGTTCTCAGAGAGTTGAAGGCTGATACAATACAGAGCAATTAGTCTCCAGTGGCCAACTGGAAACAAGGGAATAATCTATGGAATGCATGTTCCTGTCACTCTTTTCATACATGCTATTTTGACTAAGTATTGCTTAATAAATAAAGGCAAACAATAAATATAATCATTAAAGTAGTAACATAGTTTTCCTGTAGGCCTTTGAATAGAAATTCATGTAATGACATACTAATTTTAAATTTTTTTACATAAGTCCTTGGAACATTTTAGGTTACTCTAGTCAATCTTTGAATATTGCACTTAAAGCATTTCCCTTGTCATTTTATTTCTCACGATTTACCTTTAATTTTGTTTACTCATAATTTATCTATAATGTTAGAGTCTTCCCATGAGTCATCCAGGGAAATCATCATTTTGGAGATCATTAAATGATTCTCACTGTTATTTTTATTCTGGCTAGAGATTATGCATGTGTCATCAAGGACAAAGGAGCATGTATTAAAATGTAAAACAAATTTCCAAGTTTTATACTATCATTGCATCTAGAAATGTACATATTTTAGGACCATGTATTTATGTGTAGAAGTTCAGAACCTAAAACATAGAAAAAGGAATTACATTTTATTGCATTATAACTCTCTGCCAAATGTCCTAAATATGTGGTTCAATTAATCATCAAAGTAAGCCTTTGAAAAAAAATGCTATTTTATCTTTGGTGAAAAAACTGAGGTTCAGAAGGTGGGGTGGGTCCTTCTGACAAAGACAGAGCCAGTTATCCAGGTCAGTCTGATCCAAAGCGCAGTGTGCGTTCCTCAAGATTGGGTAGGATAGTGGCTGTTCATTTGGTCCCATTGGACTCATTGACCCATTGGACACAGTTTTAAGAACCTAATATATTTGCTGGTCACTCTACCAGTGACTAGAAATGCTGAAAGTTATGAGACAGTGTCCTCAACAGAGAAGAGCTCTGAGCCAGAGGACAGAGACCTGACATGCAATCACACATTTGCATCCTAGTGAGATAATTACTGGCAAGAGGATGTCCTGAGTCCCATAGAGGAGATGGGGGAAGCCCAACTTTGCTTCGCATTTGCGAAGGCTTTCTTAAGGAGATGGTAGAGATTTAAAGCATAACAGAAAGTTGCCTATTAGTAGATGTGGATGGCTTCCTGCCTGGTAGGTTACTAACAACAGTTGCAAGTTCTGACCATAGTCCTCTTAGCAGGCCCTTTTAAGGCTCACAAGGATTCTCACATGGGAATAATGCAAATTGAAAGTATTTTATTTGATTTTCAGAGTCTCATATCTCCCCAAAAGATTTCACAATTATTATTATTGCTGATAATATCCAAGATTTGAAGAAATAGAAAATATGATCAGAATCAAAACCCTTTTAATAACATTCTTGTTTGCCTTGATTCTTTTTTCAACACTCAAAAATTAAAAACTAGATAAGCGCTGATATAAATGTATATGTGTTACAGTTTTTCACTTAGGTGCTAAGTAAGAAAATATGAAAATAGAACATTTCTCAAATGTCTTTTTAAGCTTTTTAGAATATCCTAGGATAAGCTAATTTATAGCATAATCAGCTAGTATGTTATTTAATCTCAAATACATGTTTCCAAATAAGACCTGTTTTTTACATCCAAACTCATATATAAACAAAATAAAATTTAACATCTTTTCTCCTTTTGTGCTATAGAGCCTGTTTGTATGCATCAACATGTACTCAAGCTGTAAACATGGAGGACGGCTAGATATCTTCCTCTACCTCAGCCAATAGATAACCTCATCCAGTCAATTGTACTTCTTCCTCTGCATTCCTATAGTCATTACCATCATTTGAGTCCTCATTACTTATTTATATGTACTCACTAATGGGTCACTAAGATTAATTCTGTCAGTATCTTAGCTTAAATCTTCATCATTTCCTACCTGAATTATTATTACTCCACAGTCGGGGTCCAAGTTTAATCCCACCTTGTTACCAATGCAAATCTAATTACTTGATTTATCCACCAAAATGGACTTAAATATGGTCCTTATTTATGAAATTGGTTATGTTACTTTGCATAAGCTCCCTGTAATTTATCCCATTTCCAACCTTTCCCAATACATTTTCATTTCATGAACATCACCCCCATGCTTCCAAACTCCAACCCATATTGAATCTCCTATTTCTGAACGAGCCCTCCTCTCTTATGTCTCTATGTCTTTTTCTTTTTACCTACAATTTCTCTGCTTGGAATTCTCTTCCCAGTTCTTAACTCTTTAGCACTTCAAATGTTATCCACAGTGTTTTCTTCTCTGGTCAAAGCCTTCTACTTTCCCAGGTAAAATAACATATTTCTTATTTTGGGGGGTGAGCTTTCTGTACTTACTTGTTTATGTGATTGCCAATTAATTTTTTTCCCAACAGCTCAACATTTTAAAGAGCCACATTAATAACAGTGCCGACTATTTTTCATTGTTGTCATTCACAACTTCTATTTCAGGAACTTCGTCCTATTGCTGATCTCTTATTACTTTGGTTTTCTCTGTTATGTCATATTGGTCTTGACAAATAAAGCTGTTCAGCCAAAATATACTTAAAAAATAACAAACTTTTATGACCTGTGTGATTTATTGAGGTTAATAGCAGAGGCAAGATTATTTTCAGCCATTCCTTCTATTTTTACACGGCTAGATCCACTGATGATTTTCATTCCAGGTTAATACTACCTCAGTTTCCAAGTAAGTCTTTACCCAAGTGGCTAGCATGAAAACGCATGCAGGGGAGCTTAACAATAAGCTCGCCAACCAGATGGGGCTTTAGATTTCCTAGCATGAATGTCACGTTCTTTCATTGCTTCCAAGTGCTCCCTTTCTTTCTAGTTAAACTTTAGACATCTAGTTAAATTTTAGACATTTCTTTCTAGTTAAACTTTAGACATTTACCCAGGAAAATCTTCAGGCCCACACTCATTAAAAGAATATCATTATATATGGATATTCCTTTAAATAAAGACACAACCTATAACTATGGATCTACAAGTTGTAGGCTTCCTTTCTCCTGATTTAATCTTTTTTGATGCAAGAATAAGCCAGTAAATGCTTGTTAAAATATAAATTATGAATATACCAATCTGTTTGGTGTGAACAGGCTGTCTAGCCACATCAATTAGATTAGCTTCACTTTTCTGATTTTTCATCTATGGCCAACTTGGCTGATGCCCAGGTTTTTATCTTCTCTTGTTACCTATTCTCAGCTGTGTTCTATACTCAGATTCCTAGCATCTCTCTTTAACTTTTGGATAATCAAACTTGAAGACCATCAACTTCTACTTCCAGCATCACTAACTGAACCCATCATCTTTTTGCTGTCAGCTGATACTGACCATTAACCTTCCTTTAATTTTCACTCTCAGCCTTCTGCCTGTGTTTCAAATTACAGTAAACTTGAAGATAGATGAGTACTGATAAGGAAGTCCTAAACAGATTGTTTTATTAGTGGCAGACATAGTTTGCCATCACAAAAGAATAGACAGTTTATAGTTCATTTATCCTAATCTTAATTCATTACAACCAAAACTTTTCAATTCTGTTTTTGAAACTGCCTAGAAGTTATGAAATTCAGTGGGGAAAAAAACAACATATAAAAATTAACTTTTAGTTTATTTTTATTAGTTTATTTATTTATATTCTAAAACAGTTTTTTAGTTTAGTTTTAGTATTTTTCATTCATACATAAAGGTGTATGTTTATTTCATTAAAAAAATCATTTGGTGCCTCATATAATTAAGAACCTGTAAGCCTAAATACAATTTAGAAATTATCTCTCTACTGATTTCTAGTAGTTTACATATTGCCACATATTCATATTATGATATATAATGTTTCATGTTTGCAGTTCATGAAAATTAGCACTATATTCAAAATACAGTTGACCTTTCAACAATACAGATTTGAAATATGCAGGTCCATTTAAATGCAGATTCTTTCAATAAATACTGTAAATGAATTTTCTCTTTCTTATGACTTTCTTAATAACATTTTCTTTTCTCTAGCTTACTCAATTGTAAGACTACAGTATATAATACATGTAGCAAACAAAATGCATTAATTGACTGTTTATGTTATCAGTAAGGCTTCAGGTCAACAGTAGGCTATGAGTAGTTAAGTTAAGTTTTTGAGAACACAAAAGTTATATGTATATTTCCAACTGCGTGGGGGGTCTGTACCCTTAACCCCTAAATTGTTCAAGGGTCAACTGTATATATGGAAATTAAACTCCACATGCAGAGAAATCTCTTAAAATTGGTCATTACCCCCAGATCACTTCCCTTCTAAGCCACCAATTTGACATTCAGATCCTGGGATACCTTCAGTGACCCCAAGAGAGCTTGAAATACTACTGAAGACATTAAATGTACCTTTTAGAACAGCATGGTTTTCTTTCTTTTAGAAGACCTATAGATATAAATTTCCAGCAAAAAGTAAACTACTTGTCCTAATACTAAATATGCCCTTTAGCACAAGATTTTTTTTTCTTTTTTCTTTATTCTTTAACTAGTCTCCAGAAAGAGATTTTTACTTTAAGAGTGAACTACAGCATCTAAAGCAAAGCCAGAAAAAATATTTCACATAGTTATTGCCATTGCTACTTGGCTCTCTTGTCAGCTACTTATTTTAAAGTATGGGAATTTTATTAGTTAACTACCTAGTCTATCTCTATTTATCAAGTTGTGCTTGGTAAGATGTGAGAGAAGTTGCCAGTTTATCAAATTTCCATGACATATTCAATGCCTAATAGTTACATTAAATTAAAACTAATTATTTGATGGCTTACAAAACATCTGATAAGGTATAAATAGGTTGATTTGATTTTACTAATACATGATCTCTAATTTGATTTCCCAGTTTACTTGTATACTGAACATATATTTTAGATTTACTAGAGATCTGCAAAATTAATTTCAAATTTGACTCGTGCATTAAACCAAGGCTATTTTGGATTTTCACACTGCACTATATTTTATTAGACAGAGAAACATGATTGTAACAAAAGATCATAATCATTGTCTTTCAAAGTGTTATTAGAATAAAGAATGCAAAAAAGGATGTCTTTATTAGCTTATTTTTTCATTTAGAATCTGTAAAAATTTATTTCAGTTATTGTATTCCTTATTTCTGACTGTTCTTTTCTCTCTTTTTTTTTTTTTTTATGTTTCCTATCTCTTGTTGAAATTCTCACTGAGATCATTGAGCATCTTATAACCAGTATTTTGAACTGTGTATCTGGTAGATTGCTTGTCTCTATTTTATTTGGTTCTTTTTCTGAAGCTTTATTCTCTTTCTTTATTTAGGACATGTTTGGTTCCCCATTTTGGCTGCCTCCTTCTGTTTGTTTCTGTGTATTAAGTAGAGTTTTAATGTTTCCTGGTCTTAGTAGAGTGGCCGTATATAGTAGGTGTCCCGTAGGGCCCAGTGGCACAGTCTCCTTGGTCACGTGAACAGGGTGTTCCAGCTGTGTCCCTTGTGTAGGTTGTGTGTGCCCTCCTGTTGTAGTTAAGCCTCGGTTGCTATTTGCATGTCAGTGGGAGTGAATGAGCCTCAGGCTGATTGGCTGTGAAGACTGGCCATGCCTACAGTGGAGGAGCTGTTGTGCAGGGACTGAACCTATAGAACAGGATTTGCTTTAGCAGGGCTCTGGTGCCTGCCCAGTCTGCCCTTTGGATATGCTGTTGATAGAAGTGGTTGAGCGGTGCTCTGACATGATCTGAAGCTGTCAGCTGGGTGTGTTGGTTTTGAGGCCTCTTGGAAGGGGCTCTGGTGCAAGCTAAGGTCAGCCGCTGTCTACACCCTGCCCAGGGCCACTTGGTATGAGCTATAAAATAATCTGCAGATGGTTGGCTCTTGTGCTGGGCTTGGAAGTAACTGGGATAGGCTAAGCTGTGAACTGAGGCCAGCTGCCATTAGTTCCAGCTGGGGGATGCTTAGCAAGAGGTATGTGACATGCAGAGGTCCAGTGCTGCTTATTTGGGTTTGTGAACCTTTGAGAGATTTTAGGAATGTCCACAGCATTAGACAAGACAGGCCTTTTATGTGGAAAAGCCTCTGGAAGTAGCTTGGGTGGGCCCACAATTTGGGTAGGGTAGGATCTCAGGGAATCATTAGGGCATAGCAAATGGTATTAGCCAGGTTGATGGAGACTCAGTGGCACCCTCCTGCAAGTGCAGGCTGGGGTAAGGGGAGGGCTCAATGAAGAAATAAGGGCTTCTGTCAGCACTTCTGTTCAGAAGAGAGCTGACCCTCCAGCCCTTGCCCTGAAGTCAGACTATTTAGTCCTCTCTATATGTCCCTGACACCCCTGGAGCTGTTCACTCAGTGCTGGAGCTCAGAGTCAGTGAGTCCGCTAGCAAGTTAAGTCCACATGCAGGCCCTTTAAGAGGATAGCCTGGGATTTCAGCGGCCCTCCATCGCACTTAAACACAGTCAGTCTTCATTTGTTTTCACAGGAGAAGTTATGGGGACTTCTCTTCCTGGCACTGGAACCCTGGGCTGGGGAGCTTCATGTGGGGCTGGAACCCCTTGCTCCTCAGGGGGGATGTCTGCCACTGAAATAACCCTCATGATTTTTAACCAGCCTTTTCTATATCTCAGCATCTCCTACAAGTCTCAACATGTTTTTTTTTTTTTCTGTGTATCCTTAGTCATAGAACTTCCATTCAGTTAGACTTAGGCAATTTTTAATGATGGTTGTTCTATAGTTTAGTTGTAATTTTGATGTGGCCATGAGTGGAGGCAAGTACAGAGTACTGCCATCTTGACCAGAAGCCTCTCAAAATTGTTGATGATCAAGAGGAAGTATAAGGCATGACCCTTGTCTTCAGTGAGCTCCACATCTAAATGGAGATGAAAACCGTCTTGAAAACTTAATAAGTAGTAGAAGCTGTGGACTAAATTAAGGTGGAAGGGTGTTGGCAAGCGAAATTTTTAGAAACACAGATTAGAGAGAGGTAATATATCAAGGGAAGTTTTCTTAGAAATTTTAGAACTTAGAGAAAGCTATGAAGAACAAATGAAAAGGAAAGCTTATTCATTGGCAACACTGTAGGTGATTCCTATTCTTAAAGTCCAACAAGTTCTCAGCACTTCTCAAGTCTTCGTTATATCATTATTATGTCAGTTCAATGCACTGTGCTATGTATTCAACTGTGAGAGAATTGCTGCCTGTATGAACATGTGTCTTTAATAGAGTTTTAATCATGTAAATAAAAATATTTGTTTTTATATTTGACTTTTTATTACACAAAACACACATATATATAATTTAAAAATACATACACTTATCGTTCCCTTTCATTTTCTGTCATTTGCTATTCAGATTTTATTTCTTTGATTATTGTATCAAGTTATTCGATTAGGGAGGCTCCAGGAGTAATCTGGTTACAGATGCGTTTTCTTTGTCCATTGATGTTTTTAGAAATTAGATTTAATCCCTGTAGATAGAACATCCTCTCTCCAGTTAGTGAAGTCTACAGTAGATCCTATTATTTTACAGCAGCCACTTTGTCTGCTGAAGTCTTTATTCTCTTGATATAGGTATTTTTCAATTCTAACAAAAAATTAATTTTAAGGGTTTAAAATATTATGGGCTTTATATTATCTAATTTGAAAATTAAGAATGAAATAATCATTTAGCAAATCAGTCCTCTGATAGATGACTAAACAAAATTTTTTCATCCCATTACCCTAATCTCTACCTGTAGGCTTTTTTTTTTTTTTTAATAACACTGAATCTTTGACCTAATGTATTGTTCACTTTTTACATAAAATATGTTGTCAGGCAAGAATTATTTATGCATTCTCTAACATCCACATTTATAAGTGATTTAGTCTATACTATGTGTAAGAATTTAGTGCCTGACTTTTCTTTTAATGGATCATTTACTTTTTTTTAGTCTACTGGTTATGTGGATGTATAGTTGTTTACTTCTGTTTCTGTTGCCATTGCCTCTTCTTAAGAATCACCATCTTCAATATATTTGATGTCCATTGTTCGTTCGCCTTGTCTATAGTATTTTGATAGTCCTTTTTTTCTTTATTTTTTCTCCTTTTCCACTATCTGTTGGTAGAGAGTCTATAATTTGTCCTCCCTGTTTCTGATTCAGTTTTGTTGTTGTCGTTCTTGTTGCTGGTTTCATTTACTGCTTCAAATAAACAAAAGGTTGATTTTTCTAAAACTTAGCTTTACTTCACTTAAAATATTGTTTTTACTCCACACAGTTTTATCTTTTCCCCCTACTTTTTCTTTATTGCTTTTATCTTGTCATGTTTATCCATGTTTTATCTCACATTTTTTCCTATTGTTTCATAGACTATATGTTTTATTAAATTTTATTGTGAGTAAAAAATATTTTTTCTCTCTCTCTCAGATGTTATATTTATCTTTCTTTTGGGTAGCAAAATATTTCATAGGCTTGGGTTTTGGTGTTGGTTTTAGGTTCCAAAGATTTTATTCTTCCTCAGAGGGAGATCAGTAATGGCTTGTTTTGTGCTATAAAAGAGAGTACAATGTATTCTCCTTGATTTCTCCAGGTGATAATAGAACTCTCCTTATATATACTTAACCAGAGAGAAGGTTCATAGATTAAGAATAAAAAAAATAAAATATTTTATTCGACTTTCATTTATTTTTTTTTATAATGCTCTCCCTTTCTTTACATAGATTTGAGTTCTTGACTTTTATCATTTTCCTTCTTTACAAAAAATTTATTTTAACATTTTTGCAAAGCAGGTCTACTGGTGACAAATTCCCTCAAATGTTTTTCCAAGCAACATGTTATTTCTCCTTTGCTTTTTAAGGGTAATTTTATTTGATACAGAATTGTTGGTTTTTTTCTCTCAACATTTAAAATATTTCAATCCTCTCTTCTTGATTGCAGTTTCTGAAAATAACTCTAATGTAATTTTTATCTATGCTGCTCCTCTATAGGTAATTTTTCTTCTCTTCTTTGAAAATTTCTTTGTCTTTTATTTTCTGCAGTTTGAATATGATATGCCCAGATGTAAATTTTTTTCATATTTATCATATTTAGTATTCTCTGAGCTTCCTGAATTTGTTTGTTTGTTGTTTTTTCTTTTGAAATCTATCATTAAATTTAGGAAATTCTCAACTATTACTGCTTAAATACTCTGCTTTTTTCTTTTTCTTCCTTGTGACATTCTCATTATTTATATGTTAGGTATTTAGTAGTTCTCTCATAGTTCTTGGATACTCTGGGGTTTTTTTAGTCTTTTCTCTCAGTATTTTTTGTTTTTTAAAATTTCTGTTGACATAAGCTCACTGATTTTTTTCAGCTGCGTCCAATCTATTAATTAGCCCAGCAAAGACATTTTTTTTTTGTTTCTATTACTGTGTTTTTGATTTCTCATATTTCCTTTTGATTCTTTCTAGAGTTTCCATCTGTCTGCTTATATTATCCATTTGTTCTTGCATGCTATCCACTTTTTCCATTAGAGCCATTAGCATAAAGTTGTTTTAAATTTCTGTTCTGATAATTTCAACGTCTCTGCCATATCTTTGTCAGGTTCTGATGCTTGCCTTGCCTCTTCAAACTGAGTTTGTTTGTTTGTTTGTTTTTCAATTTTCTTCGACAATTTTTTGGTAAAAGATGGACATGATGTACTACGTAAAAGGATCTGAGGTAAGTAGACCTTTAGCATGAGGTTTTATGTTTATTTGGCCAAAGGTTTAGCTGTGTTTACTATTGCTATGCCTGTAGGTATCAAAGGCTAAAATTTTCTCTGGTGACTTTGTACAACTAATTTTCTCAGGGCATTCTGGGGACTCCCAATCTGCTATTTAATGCTGTGGGAAAATTTCCTCTGGTGACTCCCCTGTTGTTGTTGGGGTTCCATAGAGACTTATTCTTAAATAAAGTCTTATATGTGCAGTTTTTTCAGTTGTATTCCCCTGTTATTATATAGAAGCCTTATTGATGGGTAGTAAGCAGAAGGAAATACCTCAGTCTTTCAGTGAGCCTGCACCCTTGGACGTGACTTTCACAAGTTCTTGTCATCTCATCCTCCAGTTGTGGCATGAAGGCTAAAGGGGACTGGTGTTGGGTATTTCACTACCCCCATATGAAAGGCTAATGAGAGCTGGAAATGGTTATCTTTTTTTCCCTCCATATTCAAGGCTAGAGCAAGATGCAGATGAGTTATTTCCCTTACCCTAGGTTGGAGAGGCTTGGGTAAAATCCCAGTCATTTAGGCTCTAATAAATAAATAAATGACAGGGATTTATAAAAATATATATACATATATATATATAAGTATATATGTGTACATATGTATATATATACATATATAGTAATATATGTGTGTGTGTGCGTGTGTGTGTGTGTGTGTGTATTATATATATATATAGTATATCTTGTTAAGAAGAACAGAATTTTTTCCTGTGCCAGAAGCAGGAAAGGATCTCTTCTTTTTTTCTTTCTTTCTTTTTTTTTTTTAAATCTTCACTGTGAAAGTCTGGTAGGACTCCTGGAGATAAAACTCGTAAAAGCAGGAGGACCTCCCTAAGACTGCGCACCCCTCTCCTTGGAGTTTTAAACTTTTAAAGTTGTTTACATTTAACCTCCAGCAATTTTCCAAGTACAATTCAAGTTTTCTTACCTTGGTACTGCTTCCTGTGGAGGTGTCTGCTCTTGTCAGGTATCATTATCTGTATCTACCTATCTGTCTCCAATATTTGATGCAATAGTTTGACCTGTGACTTCAATTAAAAATTATATCAGGGACAACCATCCCAGTGGAGCCATTTTTGTTTATTGGTATTCTTTTGCATGTCTTTTAGCATCCTAGGTCATCCATTTCTGAATAATATTTAATTTCAGCCAACTTGGTGGTAAATTGGGTACTCCCTTTGTGTTCCCTTGGGCAACAATCTAAAGTGTATGAGTGGTATTCTACCAGGATTTCCTCTAATTATTTTCTTTAACTCTGTACAGCTATCTTGATTAGGGATTTGTAAATCGACTTTCATATTCCCTCAATATCATCATACTACATATCATTAAAACTATTTTATTTTTTGCCATCCAATTCTTTCTGAGCTTCCATTGCTATGAAAAACTCATCTTATCAACACGGACTATAAATACAAATATGTATAAGTATATTTATATATACTCATATATATAGGTATACCCATATGCATATATATTTCCATACATTTCAGTTATGTAATGAAAAGGGGGGGCGGGGGGGGCAGAGTAAACACCTGTGCTCAAGCCAGCATTATTTCTAGATGTCCTCAAGTCTTTTCTACATAATTAAGTAGCAGACTGGGAGTCCCCAGAATACCCTCGGAAAATTAGTTGTACAAAATAGAACTCCCAATTTGGCAGCATTTACTAGAAGATGGCCTAGTCCCATTGGGTCATGCCTTAGGGAAATTCAGAGAATGATGCACATTTAGAGTTATGGTGCTTCTGCCAAGATGTAGGACAAAAAGCACTGTCAAATAGAGTTTTCGTGAGTCACCTAAGGGCACTTGTCCATAACACAATATGGCACATATTGGTAAAAATTATTGTGGTAAATGTTGACATGGGCAGGAATTTGTCAGGTGAGTTGTGTTATTTTTACTGATATAAAGGAAGTATTGTTCAGAGCCAAGTAGTTTTAAATAATAATTTTGTATATAAAAGAAGAAAATATAATGTTTCCTTGGGATGTGATGGTAACCAGTAAGCTCAAACCCAAGAATAAAAGAAAAATCACACAGACTCTAGATGTAGGCCTGTAATCACTTTTATTATTGTAATCTCACAAGAGACTCAAAACTAACATAACAGTTACAAACAGATTCTTTTCATCTGTCGTGAACATAGGCTCATATCATAAATGGTGTAACACGTTTTCAAACAGGTTGAAATAAGGCTTAACAGACATTCGTTAGCAGCTCGAACTCCTAAACAATAATAAAAAAAAAAGAGAGAGAGAGAGAGAGAGAATTATGGGCAATACTCTCAGTGAGCACTTGAGAGTCCATATTGTATTTATTGGACTGCTCTTGAGGGCTTTAGCTGTGCACATTTGGTTGATTACATAAATAGTTGCTGCTATTCTGACTATAACCAGATTTAATATTTATAAGTCTTTATTAAGTATTATAGTCATTGGGTCTGGTGGAACAATAGGTGGTGGTATATGGTTCTAACACTCACTGACCCATCAGAATGAAGAAATTTATGGGTTAAGTTCTACAATGAGATACACATTCTTACTAATTATTTAAACCAAGTAGTTAAGATATAGGGAATTTGTTAGAAATAGAAAAACACATTAGTCTGAGAGAGAAGTTCTGTAACTCTACTTCAAACTCTAATTATGAAACTCTAGTTAGTTGGGTCTCAAGTTTCCATTTGAAAGTGAGAAGTTGTACTATATAGCCAGTTCAAAATATTTTTCATTGATATCTCATCAAAATATATACCAAGCTTTTGATAAAACTAGGGATACTTAGTTCCCATCTAGAGAAACGGAGACTATTCACCCAGGAATTAATTATTTCGTGTGTGTGTGTGCGTGTGTGTGTGTACATTTTTTTCCCTCATTTTCTTTCTTTAATTTTCCTTTTCTTTTTATTCTGTAAGTGATTCTCATGCATGATCAACATTGAGACTGTCTCCTATAAGTATCCTCTAAGTCCTAAATGGATTAGTATCCAATAGGGCATTAGAACCCACTGAGTTTCCTAGCCATATGGTACACCTTAAGAGAATAAGAACTAATAGAAAAAACTTGAAGCAACTACCCAGGGCAAAGATGGTGGCAAAGAACAATGAAAACTTCAGTAGGAAAAGGAGTGTGGAAAATTTAAGGCAATTTCAGATATCCTAAATGCCTTAGAGTAGATCTGATTTGAAAAATTAAGTTCAGGGTGCATGCTAGAGTATTGAAGTTAGGTATCTTCAAGGTCTGATGCAATCCAAGTAATAAATCAAGATAATTAATTTATGGAAGACAATGGCAAGTATAGAACTCTGGAAGAGAGCTGGAAGGTCTCTAAAAAATAGGACAGGTTCTAATGAGATGGCTGATTGACCAGGTTTGACATTCCTGGACGGTAGATAGTAAGGCTCCATTAGAGTTTCTCCACAATGAAACCATTGTAGTTAGAAAACTGTGTGTTAGGGAGAGAGCGGTGAAGAGAAGGAAGTGTTACATTTAGGAAAACATTGTTTAAATTAATTCTAAAATGACAGAGGGAGGACCTTAATTAGGTTTTAGTGTTTCAGCCACAGAGTAAGAAAGTTTCTAAATTCTATTACTTAACACAACAATTTATTTCTTTTTAACTGCTCACATGAAGAAATCTAGTTAACTATTTCCCAATTATCTCCTATCATCTCAAATCTTTACTTGCTCTCCAGTTCAAATCCTTGTTATCTATAGCCTGAATCATTGCTCCAGTTTTTACTGGGTCCCCTCTGTCCATCTCTACTTCTTGCAGTCCAGTTCATCTTCCATACTCATTAGGGTATTTTTAATGCAAATATGAGATATGGCTTGAAACTTTCAATGACTCTCTGTCACTGAGAGGACAAACGTCCTCTGCAATGTGTGGCTGGACCTTCATCATGTGCCTGCTTCTCAAGACTTGCCTGCGCCCTTTATAAGGGCTCAGTTCCAATCAGGCACATCCACTTGACTAGTTCCTCTAAAGAATTCATGTTGACATGGCAAGTGGAAGCTAAAAAAGATAATTTCCCAAATTAGAATGAGGAAACTAAGTCTTCCAGGAATTAAAAATAGGGATGCTAGGAGTAATTGCATCAGTCATTCCCTTGAGTCACAGAAGGCCCACCCCAGTTGTTCATGACTCCTTTCAGGCCTGAGAAGCCAGTTGCCTTTCAGGGTCCTGTTTGGTTGGTGTTAATGACTAGGTGACTCAGAGGGAGTATTGTTGAGTTTACAAGACTAGTAGGGATATGAGATAAAAGAGAAGTAAAAGATAACTCCATTTTTGTGTGTGTGTGAGATGCTCAAAATATGTAGTTTACATTAAGTGAAATGGAGAATAATGTAAGTAGAAAAATTTTGTAAAAGATGATTAGAATTTCAGGCTTACACGTGTTCTGTTAGAATTAATTTGGGACATCTAATATTAAGTGGTCAATTGTCTATATAAACTTAGAGATCATAGGAGGGGTCCAAGTGGAAAATATGTTTAGGGGTCATATGTGCTTTCTTTTTTCTCACTGAAGAACTTTCTCTGCTCTTCCATTCAAAGATGGTACTAGGCACCTTTTCCACTTAAAAGGCAGCCTAGACAGCATAAAATTATTTTGTCCCAATTCCAAGTTTTTGAAGAGCAAACCTGATTGGCCTTGTGTCAATCAGGAGTCTGCTGAGTGGAATTGTGAGACAGAAATATGGCCTAGCCCCACAAGAGTGATAAGTAGTTTTTGAATAAGAGTTAAATAGACGACTCTTTAGATGATCATAATATACAACCAAGAGTCGTTTATAGGCGAGAGCTTAATATATTTCTATGGTAGAAGAAACTTGAATGCAACCAACTTTGACATGGTAGAGAGGAATATCTATTAAAGGACTATAAGAGAGTACAGACATGTTTACTGATACTTAATAGAAAATAAATCAAGAAATGCAAGAAAATTATAGAGAAAATTTAATCAACTATCACTAATAATAACACAGGCAAAACAGTATCCTGATAGAAGATGCTTTGTTGTATTCAAATTTGACAACCAAATTCAAATTCAGATTTGATCTAATGATAATATTGAGACTCATAAATGGCTTCTATATTCAAATTTGATAGTTGAATAATGAGTTTCAATATTATTACCAGATCACTAAATTCTCATTAAATTTTATTTAGGATCAATATCTGGTATACTCATTATAATAAGTTATTTTTTTCCCTTACTTCTCCCATACTCTGCACTTTTTTCTTGATTTTATTTGTGATTTAGAGAAAAAAAATGCATTTAACATTTTTAAAAATTTAAAATTAATTACTCTGTGCTGAATTATTAAAATACTTTATTTCCTTATTAAAAGGACAAATATTCACTCCATGTTAATGATGACTGAGGCTGTTATTGACATGAACCCAACAACTATTTCTTAGGACAGACCGTCGGAGAGCTGGTCATAACTGATTAATAAAACTGCCTAATGGTGTTGGTAATCATCAAAGATCTAGTTGGTTAAGTGATAAGATTTAAGTTAAAGTCACTATATATGTAACGATAATGTACTTTATTAGAACAAACAGTACAATGTGTTGTTATTAATACCCCCATCCTTTTTCAAAAATCAATGCAAATATTTCTTTATAACATCTCTTCTTATAGTGGGACCCCATCAATATACATGTACTAAAAGTGCACATTTCTTTGTCTCACCCCAGATCTCTGAGGTGAGGCCTGGTTAGAAATTTGTATTTTTAACAAGCTCCCCAAGGTGACTTTTATGTGTACTACAGTTTAAAAGTCATTTGTTGAGAGTCAATATAACTGAATTTATTTACAAGTTCAGTATAAGCCAAAAAAATAAATTAATAAAAGAGAATGAGTTGATAGGTTGTGTTTCACAAACTTAAATGTTAGTGGGGAAAGAAGGACACGCATTATAATAGGAGTGGGCAAAAAGCCAAGCTCATTAAAATTCTGACTGGCTCCCTGCCTGATTTCCCAGTGACCTGGTCATATTTTAAGCAATTCATCAATCAAGAATAAATATTTAGTGAGAATGTACAGCATGCTCAAGGTGTGGTGTGATTTCTTCTGGTCCCTGGACATATGGACATATGTTATATTTGCATGATTGATTATGCACAATAGCTCAGTATTGCTCCACTCCTTTGGCAGGGCAAAACCACTGCTACACCCAAATTACCCTCAACAGGCTACTTAAGAAGGAAGGAAAAAAAGCAAACTAAATAAATGAGTCAGGTTTACATATTAGGCAAACCCAATAAGACTATGTTGAATGTGGCTGAGATTTCAAATCATTGCAACGATGGACACAGAAAGCCTGGACTTCGTCAGCATTCTCTGAGTATTTTTATCACATTGATTAAACCATCTATTAGAAACGATACTGATTTTTAAAATATTTACTGTATAGGCCAGTTGAAATTTAAAAAGCTAAGGATTTGGAATCCAATTATCTGGGTTCAAGTTTGACTGAGCTTTCCTAATATGTCCTCTTTATTATGTGGATAATAATGGGTTCCTTTTAGGATAATAAAGAATTAATGTGTTATTGTATCAAATATTGAAAATGTCTTGGCACTGTAAAGGGCTATACAGATATTGTTTGAAAAAATCAACTGTCCATTTCAGGTAGACCCACGACAAGACTAAACTTTAAAGTTTGTCATTTGCTCTAGGGTTTCAATAACATGCCATGTGAAAACCATGGGAAGTAAAAAATTGGCAGGCTTTTTGGCTCAATGTGTAGGAATTTTCTGAAGAGAGGATAGACTGAGATCCAATTGAGGTAGAAAACACCCTGCAAACAACAGGCAAGTGTGATGGCAGAAATAACTTGTGGAGTTTCATCGTCCTTGGCTATAATATGTCCATGATCATTTCTTATAGTGATTTCATTTGTTATTTTTGGGGTATTCTCTTGGTTTCTTTGAATTATCTATTATTCACTACCGGGTACTAGTGTGCTGAGTGATATACCTGCAATAATTTATTAATCATTATAGCACAGGTATGAGAAAAACACTAAACTGGCCTCATTTTCATTTGTGAAGAAAGTAAACTCCAGTAACAAGAAGCAGCTTGCCCATATTACACAGAAAGGAAAAAATAAAACTTAAATTTAAAATAAGACCATCTTTTCTCTAGAACTCACACTATGAAGTACTTCATTATAATTCCTCCCAGGGTTTTAAATTCTTTTAAATGACATATTAAATGACATCTTAATTATGCTCTTTGTTTATACTTTTATAATTTTCATGTATTTAAATGTTTTTCTAATGAAATACTTTTAACAATTTAAATCAGATTTCTGACATATTGAGTTATAAGCTCTAAATTTTGTTCTCAGGAATAATTTATTTTATCTTTAATATAAAATAAATGAATAATACAGTTTACATTTAATAATATTGATATTTTTAAAATTTTTAAAATGTCAATAATATATTTGCATCTACTTTCACGGTTAAAGATTCTAGAGGTAACCTTCCCTCTGAGCCTTACTACTGTCTCCCAAAATAGCCATATATGAGGGATAAAGTTGCAAAAAGTTTGCTTATCTGGCAAGTCAAGGGACACTAGTGATCCAAGGTGAGAAAATAACCAGGCAGAGAGGGACAAGGAAACAACTAGTGAGCCCTACCTATCACAACTGTATAGACTCCAAGGATTAGTAGGCCAGAGGTAGGCCCAGCCTCTTAGAAGTAATCATGCATGCTCAGCCACTCCCTTACTGCAAGTGGATAGGATAACCAAATATGAGCCAATGTGTTGGGAAGGATGATGGAATTGTCTAAATAAAACAGAATATGTTATAAATATTCTTTTTGTAGTATGACTGTTGACTTAAGTTCTGGTTCTATCCTTTACTTATTAAATGATCTTAAGAAAGATACTTAAATTATCTATACCTAAGTTTCCTCAGGAGTAAAATGCAGGATCATAATAATGCCTACATCATTAGGTTATTGAGAAGAGCAAATGAGTTAATATATGCAAGATACATAAATAAACAGAAAGATTCCTGGCCCATAGCAAGTACTCAGTAATTGTTAGCTGTTGTTTTTATTACCTATTTTTGTCTATTCCAGTACCGACCATACTGCAGGGAAAAATGAACTTGGCACAATGCTTGGCACAAAGATAGTGCTCAGCAAATGTTACTGAATTAAATAATTTATTTAAATTTGTGAAATTATTTAACTACTCATAAAAATATTAAATTATCTATATTATAAGAAATTCACATATACTTAAAAAGAATTCACATATAATCCTGTCCTGATTGGATACTGCTGGAAATGTTTCTTTTGTTAAAGTCAAAGCTAAAACTATTATATTTTTTCAGGAAACTACCACATCTGATGGTCTCCAAGATATATGAATCTTTAGATTTTCAATAAAAGAGCTTTGATGAAAAGGAGAGATCTGGCTCTGAACTGCTCTCTTCTAAAAGAATTCTGAGCTACTTGTCTGACAAGTCATTACTAACAGAAGTGCTTCGCTAAGATGTGATTTGTTGTCAGTAATAGGACTGTCTTTCAAAGCAGGTCTTGTAGATTTTAAAACACCAAATCAAACTCAAGAAAAACTTTGTGCCTAATTATATTCTCTCTCTCTCTTTCTCTCTTTCTTTTTTTTTCTCTCTCTCAATCACATAAATTATATCTTCCTACATGATTGTATCAAAGAAACACAAAACAAAATCTTTAAGAATTAAGAGTATAAGCAAGCTTGGTCTCATAATATCCACTCCATTTTTTTTTAAACATTTAGCCCAAAGTGATAAGTTTAGAGTAGTCCCTACCTCACACTCCAAACCTTGATAAATGACACCCAGCACTCTTTTTGTTATATAAATATCCTCCCCCTCTACCTGAAAGAGACAGCTTGAGTTTACTTGAATCCATCAGCTCTTCTCCAAGTGATAAGGAACAGTGCAAGGCTTGCATATGCTCAGTGCCATTCACTAGAGCTGCGAACACTGACAACCTCCCCAACCCCCTCCTCCTCCTGTTGCCAGCAGAGTTGCTGCTGCCAGTGTCTGTTGCTGTTTCACAAGTCTTCCTTATGCTTGTTCTTTTTCCAGAAAGACATTACATTTCATAAAAAAAAAGCCTGGTCTGGCAGCAAGGAACAAGGAAGTAAAAGGAGAAAATACAGTATTCCCTCTTTATTAGAAATAAACTAATAAGAGCAGATGTGCAACAGTTTTGGTGGAAGCGTTCTCTAGTCCAGGACTGAATTATGCAACTTCCTCTGCTATCAAATTTACAGTCCCTTGGGCAAAGGAGAGACCTCATCTATTAGTTCGGATATTCGATTAGATGACTCCCTAGATCTTTTTTCCATCAAAATAGCACTAATTTAGAAATTAAACCAAACATTGGTGTTTTCAGCAAGAAAAGGAGTCTGATGTGTCTGTCCATAGGTCTACATGAAATTTACTATACTAGCATATGAAAAAATTAGTCAAATAATTTTGTTTTACTAATAATAAAACTAAAATCCAAAAAGGTTAAGTGAAATAGACTCGATTAGAATTTATATTATCTAATTTCCAATCTAGTGTTCTTTCTATAAAACATTATCAAAATTTCAGTGGACTATATTTAGGCACCATCTGGTAGCTTGTGGATAGGGTAATTTAATATTTTTTTGTAAAAAAAAAAAAAAAGACCTTTTAGAAGTCACTGAAATCAGTTTATATTGACTTCTTGTTTGTGAAACTCATCATGTATTCAGGTCTTAAAACACCCAGTTCGTGTAGCCTTTTATACAGCTGGCTTATTCTACACTACATGGGAATGTTTATATGAGAAGGAGTAGAGTGGAGAGGTCCAATACCATAGGTTACAAGTTTATAATGTGCCAGTTAAGATAAAGTCTGGATAAATTTTACTTCTGAATAGTATTTTAAGTAAATGTAATCAGCTGAGAATTATATTTTGAAACACTTCTCCTGTCATTTTGCCTCTAAATTTTTAAGAACCTGTTCAAGATATTTATTCTACATGATTTTATTCCACAATATATTCACTTCTATAGCTTTAACTCTCAGAGATTTTTCTCTAGTGTCTCAAATTTAGTACATGTAGAATGAAAGTTTCTTTCCAAACTTCTATCCTAGGCATCTGCACTGAAATATAATCCCTGATATAAATGAAATCACTGAAAATAATCATTGTAGTGTCTCAGAGAAGTCAAGACATCCTTGTCTAAGTTGTTCCATGTGTAGATCATGAAGTTCAGATAAAGAGCCAGTCTTTATGAATTGTACACAGTTTAAAGCACCAGATCATTCATAGGCAGGGTATTTTATTCTTAGCTGTGCATATATGAAGGATGATATGAGATACATAATTAAAATAAGTGTGATCAAGAGTAGTGAAATATCAGGTGAGAAGGAGATAAGGCCAAATAAATTTAAAAAAAAATCATCAAATAAGGGCTAATACTCAAACCTGGCTTTATTCTCCCAGAATGGGGTAAATCATTCTCTGAGACCAACTTTATTTGGCAGTTTAGTTTAAGTTACAGTGCTGTAATCAAAAAAAAAAAAAAAAAAAAAAAATCTCAGAGACTCATAACAGAGATGTTGTCTTCTTCCTTCTCTGATATTATGTGTCTATCATGAGTTGACTCTGATTCTATTTTGTGTTGTCTTACTCTAGTATTCAAGCTTACAGAGGAACCCTTATCAAGGCTATTACCAATCTCATGTAGAAAATATAAGTTGGAGCTAATACAGAAAGAATTTGTAAGAAATCAGTCAACATTTTCTCTTAAATCTCATTAGTAATTGATATGCCAAAATAAGCTTTGCATTTATATTTTAGACCAAGAGAGCTTGAATTATACTCCAAAAGGAAGGCCACCACAAAGAGGGACATCCAAGAAGAAGAAGCGAGTATGTTGGGTCATAATTCAAATTAGCACATTGATCTATATGTCAGAAGAGGGATGACTTAGAGTTGAAAATGTCACGCAGTCTCACTTTCTCTCCCAACAAAAACTGTGAAAGTAACCACCCCACACTGCCAAATAAATCAAAACTGACTGCCAACTGAATTCCAGACTTTTAATTGATGGAGATGGACTGAGAAAATAGGTAACCAACTAACAGTTTGTGTGTAGCATGACCACGTATCCCAGTTTGCCACAGAAAATCTTTTACTTTCAAAAGTGTCCTGAGGTTGAATGTTTACTTTTTTTAAAAAAAAAAATAATTAGATGTTAGCCCAAAATGTCTCTCAGATTTATGGTCAATTATACGGTCACTCCTAGGGCTATGTAATACCTCTCTCTCTACATGTTTATGTCTCAGAAATATAGGTTCTAAAACCATTAGAAGTTAGAGCCACCAGCTTACCCTTGGGAGATATCTATGAGGGTCTGAAAGAGCTCTTTCTCTGTACATCCATGCTCTAGTATCTTCTGCATATGAATGGAAACAACTAAACAAAACTGACTTGTCATTGTTAAACCAAATGGAAGTTGGAGAGAAGTGGTCTAAAATGACATTGTAAGTCTGAGTGAATACAGAAAGAATCTGTGGAAATTGTCATTTTTTTTATGTCCCCTCTCAAGTGTAAGTACAACAGAGCCAGGTAGTAAGAGAGCAGAAAATGAGACCTTTTCACAAAAGATGAGGAAAGTGGAGCAACCCTTCAAAGAAGAATTTGTAGATATTAATTTAAATTCTAAGCAATGTACATATATTTATTTCAGCAATTTTTCTTTTAGAAACATGCTCAGGAAATAATCAAGCTATAAACCAAGACATATTGAGACTATTACTTTCTATACCACTTTTAGAACACTTAAAATACACTAAACACAGTACTAAGCACGTTGCATACATTTTTTATTTAATATTGACAACAATGTTAAGGAGTCTGAATGATCATCTCTTTTTTTCAGGAAAAAAAAAAAAGACTGTAGTCTAAACAGTTTTAGTAACTTATCCCATAAGATAAGAAGTGGGAGAGTAAACATTTCAATCTGGTTAAGTCAGTCTGAATACATTAGAACACCTTCCTTATGCTGTTCTCAAAAACTACCAAAATAGGGAAAAATAACCATCTATTACCTACGTTATAGTTCAAATATTCTGCAGATAATTGCAGTTATTAAAAAACAACATGTTAGAAGAGGACATTGGCAAAAATGGCAGAGTAAGTGGCTCTAAGGATTCACATCCATCCACAAGAACAATAAAAAATCAAGTAAAAACTGTTTGTATCAACTGTGTCAGAACCTTGGAAAAATAGCCAAAAGTTTACAGCAATCAAGTCAACACTGAATCAAGAAAAGAATACCTTGAAAACAGCAGAGAAAACCTTGTGGTGTTTTTGCTTGCCTTTGCCCCACCCCTTTCTTGGTTTGATTGCAGTCTCAAAGTTGGCAGCCTATGTCCCAGCATGGAATCCTTGTCTCACAGAATAGACATTATTCTCAAAGAATTGTTTTTATCTGTTCTAACATGCCTGGGGGCTACCGAAAGACCAACATAAGATGCTTGATTCCATTTTACGTGACATAGAATTTACATGGTGCGGAAAAGTGGTAGGCATTCCCCAGCCCCCCACCCCCCCAAAAAAGACAAATGAATAACTTAATGTAGTCTGTGGCTGAAGATTACAGTTATGGAAAACAAAATATCTAAATCCTAGGAGTAAAAGGTAGAGAGAGTTTTGTTTTGTTTTAATTATAAAGTGCCCATGTATACTAGAGAATTTAGAAAGCTCTATGTTTTCCCAGGGCAGGGCACATGCACATGAAAAACTTGAGCTTTCACATTTCACTGATTAGATGTGAGAAAGTGTGAATACAGATTTTACAACAATATTGTAGAAAAGTCACTAAATATACTAGAAAAGTAACAATAGAGTATGGCCTATTCACAGAATTATTGGAAACTATCCCTGAGAAAACATAGGCATTGCATTTCCTAAGCAAAGGCTTTAAATCACTTGTCTTAAATATACTCGAAGAATCTAAACAGTACAATAAAACAACTATGCCTAATAGACACATGCAGAACACTCCACCCCCAAACAACAGTATACACATGCTTCTCAATGCGCATAGTATATTTTCCAGGATAGACTATAGTAGGTAAAGCCACAAATTAAGTCTCTAAATGTATATTATGAAAGCATCTTCTCTGACCACAACAGGTTGAAGTGGAAAAATCAATAACAGAAGTAAAACTGGAAAATTCACAAAACTGTGGAAATTAAGAGTACACTCTTAAATAACCAATGGATCAAAAATAAATCTCAAAGGAATTAATAAAAATAACACAACATACCAAAACTATGGGATGCAGCAAACACAGTGCACTAAAATAAAGACAATCTCAAATCAGCAACCTAATTTTACACTTTAAAGAACTAGAGAAAAAGAAAAATCTAAAACCCAAATCTAGCAGAAGGAAAGAAATAAAGATTAGAACAGAAATTAACAAAGTAGGAAAATAATAGAGAAAATCAATAAAACTAAAAGTTGGTTCTTTGCAGAGACTGTCAGAACTGTCAAACCTTAAGCTTTACTAACTAAGAAAAAAAGAGAGAAGACTTAAATTACTAAAATCAGAAGTGAAAGTGGGGAACATTATTACCAATTCTACAGAAATAAAAAGGATTATAAAAAAGTACTATAAATAATTGTATGGCAACAAATTGAAAACCTAGATGAAATGGGCAAATTCCTAGAACAACAAAACCAAACAAGACAAAATCACAAAGAAATCTGAATGCACCTAATTTAGTAAGGAGATTGAATCAGTAATCAAAAATCTCCCAACAGAGAAAAACCTATGACCTAATGGTTTTACTGATGAATTCTATCAAACATTTTACAAAGAACTAACGTTAATGCTTGTCAAATTTTTCCAAAAAACTGAAGAAAAATGAACATGTGCTAATTCATTCGATTAGATCAGTATTATCATGATAGCAAAGCATTATATAGACATGATAAGAAAACTTCAAAGCGGTATCTTCTATAAACATGCAGAAAACTTCAACCAAATACTAGTAAACCAAATTCGGAAGCATATTAAAAGGATTATACACCATGGTCAAGTGACATTTATTTCTTCAATACAAGGATGTTTCAGCATACGAATATCAATCAATATAATACACTACATTGACAGAATGAAGAATAAAAAAAAACGATCATCTCAGTTGATGACAAAATTTGACAGCATTTAACAATAAAAATACTTGACAAGTTAGAAATAAGAGAAAACTACCCCAACATAATAAAATACATATACAAAAAAAGACTTACAATGAACATCATACTCAATGGTGAAAGACTGAAAACTTTTCCTCAAAGCAAGGATGCCCACTTTCATCACTTTATTCAACATAGCAATGGAAATTCTAGCCAGGACAGTTAGGCAACAACAAACAAACAAACAAGCAAACAAACAAAGAAGGAAAGAATAAACAGATAAATAAAATTCAAATTAGAAAGGAAGACGTAATATTATTTGTTTTCAGATTATATGATCTTATATATAGAAAGTTTTATAGATTACCAAAAAAAGCCTGTAGAACTCATAAAAATATTTCAGCAAAATAGCAGGATATAGTCCACACACACTCAAAATTTTAGCTATATTCTAACGATGAACAATCTGAAAAGGAAATTATGAAAATCATTTCATTTACAATAGTATAAAAAAATATAAATACTTAGGATTAACCTAACCAAGAAAGTGAAATACTTATACAATGACAGCAATAAAACATTGCTGAAAAAAATTAGACATAAATAAATGGGAAGATATCACATGTTTATGTATTGTAAGACTTAATATTATTAACATGTTAATATTACACAGCAATTTACAGATTCAATGCAATCCTTATCAAAACCTTAAAAATGTTTTTTCTTTTTTGAAATAGAAAACCTATTCTAAAATCCATGTGGAATCTTAAAGGACCTTGAACAGCCAAAACAATCTTGAAATGAAGAACAAAGCTAGAGAACTACTTCCTGATTTCGAAACTTACTACAAAGATGTCCTTAATAAGATGAACAGTCAATTTCTCATCATAAATCACTGAGACAAGGAGAAAATGAGATGGCGTTTTAAATTACTGAAAGAAAAAACTGTTAACCAACATTTCTGCAGCAAAACTCAGACTAGAAGATGATAAGACTTTGAAAGACAAACAAGAATAAAGTTGGATTCCTATCTTACGCCATATACAAAAAACTCTTTTGAAGTGGGTCAAATATCTCAATATAAGAGCTAAAACTAAAAAACTATTAAAAGAGAACATAGAGGTAAATCTTCATGTGCTTGGATTTGGCAATGGATTCTTAGATATGACACTAAAAGCATGAACAGTAACAACAAAATAAGTAAATTGGACTTCATCGAAATTAAAAAATTTATGCACCAAAGGATATTATCTAGAAAGCGAAAAGACACCCTATAGAATAGGAGAAATATTTACAAATCACATATATGATAAGTGTATATAGTATCTGGAATATATAAAGAACTCATAACTCAACAACAGGAGACACACAACTCAAAAAATGGACAAAGGACTTAAATAGTCATTTTCCCAAAGATGATATACAAACAGCCAGTAGCAAATGAAAAAATATTTAATATTAGTCAATATGGGGATGCAAATCAAAACCATAATGAGGTATTGCTTTCTGTCCACTATATTTTTTAAAATCGTAAATAATAAATGGTCACAAAAATACAGAGAAATTAAAACCTTAGTATATTGCTGGTAGTTATGTAAAATAATGCAACCACTAACAATGAAGTTTGGTAGTTCCTCAAAAAGTTAAGTATGGAATTACTATATGATCCAGCACTTCTATTAGATATATATCCCTGAAGATTTAAAATAGATACTCAATTACTTGCACATGAATGTTTATAACAGCATTATATTCACAATAACTAAAAGGTGGAAATAAACAAATTTCCATCATTTGTTGAATAAACAAAATACTATATGATATATATATACAATGGAATATTTTCAACCACAAAAAGAATGAAGTAATAATATATGTAATACATGGATATGCCTTAAAAAAAACATTATATTAAGTGAAAAAGAAGTCAGACACAAAATTTCCCATATTAGATAATTCCATTTATATAAAATATAAATATTAAGAAATAGTCAGAATCAGAAAACAGATTGGTGTTATCCAGGGGCAAAAGGGTGGGAGAATAGGAAGTGATTGCTTAAATGATATGAGTGATTTTTTTTTTTTTTTGAGGAGATGAAAAAGATTTGAAACTAGATAGCGATGGTGGTTGCAAAACAATGTGAATGTATCAAGTAGCACTAAATTGTACACTTTTAAATGGCTGATTTTATGCTATTTGTATTTGACTTCATTGTTTTAACACAATGTTTTAAAATTTTATGACACAACAATGCTTAACATGCATGTTTTTAACAGAATTGTATTAAGATATTGTGTGTGTATGTGTACATTTGTGTCTCTGGGTCTCATTTAGATTATATATCCTATAAGGGAAGAGTTTTAAAATATCTGTTTTGTTCACTATTATATTACCAGAACTTGAACTTGGCATTAGTATACCCTACTCACCCCCCCAAATCATTTATTGAATGAATGAATAAATCTATGAATAAATGAAGAATAGAGAGACAAACTGTACAGGTAAACACCAAAATGTTACCTCTTGCTGTCACTCAGAGAATTACAGATGATTTTTATTTGCTTATTTGCAATTTTCTAAGATTTAGCTCTTTTAAATAAACGTGTAATTTTGTAATGAAAAATAATGACAGCAAAAGTCTTTTAAAATAAGTGAGATGGTTTTTAAATTAGGGATCCACAAAATTGACCCCCTTCTTATTCCAGTTAAAAAACAAAAACAAAAACAAAACAGGCAGATTCCAGATAAATATCAGAGCATGGTAGTAAACCAGCCACCAAGTCTTTGAGGAAAGACATTGAAAATAAATGTCTTAGTGCTTCAAAAATGAAGCAGTCATTTCTTTTTAGAAAAATGGGGGAAAAAATCTAGTGAATAGCAAACAATTTCTAGCAAAGATGTCTCTGATATGAAAACAATAACGGAATCTGATGACCACGTCATCATTGTGGGTGCAAACTGGTGAACATATATGAGAGGAAAAGCAAGGACGATAGAAATTAACATATAATTTTCAGAGCCCTAAGAAGGCAGATTAATGGGCGACTTAATAAAGTGAAAGCCTTTGAAAGTGGCTCTTTAATGAACAATTATAACACCCTAGATGTTAGAGAAAGAGTTGAAGACAGAATAGTATTTTGGAACTCATATGAGTCTGGATGTAATGAAATCTCCTTTAATAATAAGACAACAATGAACCCGAAACATGGATCCCTGAAGCAGTGATGAGTTAATCTTTAAAAATCATTGTGGGATCTAGTTAAGAGAAAGAAGTGAAAACTAGGAATCTTGAATCTCATTAATCGAAAACTTCCACTGCACGCCCTGAAAATCAGGTTCATTATAACTAGAGGCCTCAACTATATAGAAATACAGATTGTTTTCACCAGGATATTGTCTGAAACAAAATTAGGGAATTTAAATTAAGGGGGAAAGAGCCTTAAATGTTTTATGGCCACTGGGAAAAATATAAAATAAAGCAACAATCTGGACTAGTTTCTTTCTATCAGAATTGACTTTTCAACTTTAGGTAGAGGCTGACATATTTCTCTAGAGAATTCATTAATGATGTATTTGGAGTTCCAATAAAAATTCCAAGTGAGAAATGACAGGAGCTCCCTCTCCATAATGAAAATCAGACTCTATGGGCTTAATACGGCATCATCTTGCCACATTTGCACTGAAATGATCAAATATAATATGAACATCCCATGCATGCATCATCTAAAGTTTTTAATGAAAGCAATTGAAAAACCACGGATCTACTGAAGGGTTATTAAGTCATACATAGATTCTCCAGGTATCTTTGAGATTTTAAGTGGAAAATAGAATCAGAGACACCTATACAAGCTAGAACTGGATGCTCTAGCTTGTTCCATTGATGCTGGTATACAGGATATAGAATGTCACCATGTGTACTGCTATATTAGGAGACTTGCTATTGCTGCCACCACCACCATCATCATCAAAATCGAGTCTACAATGTTTTCACTTCTCTGTATCACTAAGTTTCAACTCAAGGTCAGAGTGTATGTCTAAATATTAAGGCTTAAATCCTTTGCCTGCCCTTTTGCTGCAAAGGAAGCTAGTTCCTAAAGAGAACAGAAGATTCTGGCACTTATGAAGACTTAAACACAGAGGAATTTTCCAAACATACAAGGGTATTCCAATGATGAACTGGTATAATTGATTAATATTACCTTCAACCTAAAACTTTGGGTGTTTGACATTAATATATATAGTTCTTATACTTCCAAACATTGGTCTTGCTTACCACAATGCAACTATTCCATATTGCAAGAAAAATATCTCACCTTGTCACCGAAAGGAAACATCCAAAGTCACGTTATGTACTGTGTCCTCATGATCTATGGGTATTAATACTCTCTCACTTCTGCCAACTCCATATAGACAAACTCCATATAGACAAACTACTGACTGAGTCATTAAGTTAGCCAAACTGTTATAATCAACAATGGGTACAATAAGAGAAAATAAAATGAAACATTCTCTTTGTCCCCCAACATACACATACACGTTTATACATTCACACACACATGCATGGGAAGGAAGAAAATAGAAATAGATGTATATAGTTTATTAATTCTGAGACTAGTAACTAATGGTTACTTTATATAAAAGCTTACTTTTATCTTCACCCAGAACCTCAGCTGGTCAGTGATCTGTCTGTAGAGGGATGGTTCAGCTTCCAGTCCTAATACATCTGAATTCTTACTGGTTCTGCCTGTTTGAGATTGTCATAGTCTTATATTACTTGTTATTCTTGAATCTGGTAGTAAAAAACATACCCTAGGGAACCCCATGGGTATCATTGTACTCTTCCTTGACTCCATAGCAGAGCAGCAAAGAAGAAACCCAATCACCTCTTGATATTTAAGATCTATTATTTGGACAACACTATATCACTTTTTGTGGGGAGAGAAGGGGAGCCTATTAACTGACATTAGAGAAACTAAGTGTCCTGGTAACAGTCATACTCAGGTTCCAATTCAGGAAAAATCATGCTTGGTCCTTAGTGGAAATACTTCTCTAGTAAGCACTAAAATCTTTAAACAGAGTTCAGAATGGAAGCAAATATTTTGTCACTAGACGTTGAGGGCTAATCATGAAATGCTCTACCCTGTAGATATCAGCCTTCCTTACCCCTTCCTATATCCAATAGATTTCAGGGTGGTAAGAATATTTTGTTTTTTCTTTTATCTCAGATGAAAAAAAATATATATATATACATGCACCAAAGGTATACACATAACTTCTAACACCAGAAAAACACAAAGCCACGGTTGAGAACACAAGCATTCAAATTAGACAGTCCGGGGTTCATTTTAGACAAGTCAGTTACTGGCAGTGTGATCTTAGGCAAATCGCTTACTGTTCTTATAGCTTTCATTTCCCCATCTTTCAAATAAAGATAACACCAACTATACAAGGCCATTGATTTTTTTTTCCCTGTGATAAGTTAATATAGTTAAAGTATTTAGTACATGGCCTACTAATGTTTGTGTTTGATTTATAGAAGCAAGAACGATATTTAAAATATTTTGTGACTAGTACATCATAGTTGCTGATAAGTCAGAGCAGATTCGGGCTTTGATGCCAGAGCAAGGTATTTGGGGCTGGGCATCAGATCTTACGAGGTCTGATATCGAGAAGGTTCAGAGGAGGGGCTGGGATATCAGGAACCAAGTGGAAGAGCTTCAGGACAGCCATATTGTACCATATAGGAGTATTTTTGTGGTATAACAACTGGCACAGCTAGGGTGTAATAACTGATTACCAGCTCATCACAGAAACAAGCAGTAATAGTGGGGTTGATGAGGGTCCTCAGGGGGTTGTGATAAAACATTCCCTTAGTAAGGATAATCAGAAAGAGGTAAATCAATCAACACATAGAAAGACTCATGCTATGGAAATATTTTAAAAATCTCAGTTCATAGTGAGAGTAGGGTTAAAAAAAGAAAAGTCATAAATTGAATGCAAATGATGATCCTGAAATTTCAAAACACTAGAGCTGTTCAATCACTTTTAATGGAATAAAAATGTGACTCATTATTCTTGGAAATAGGAACTCTCCATAATGTTTGGGTTTTTCTTTATGAAACAATTAACTTTTAAGGGAAATTTAATTTTGTTTGTCAGTGTTTTTTTCTAGCCAAATGGAAAATTCTTATCGAGAGTTAATTATATTTCATTTTCTAGAATTTGTGAGAAAAGAAAAGAGGAAAAAAGTCAGCTTCTGAGCCATATGTTTTGCTACACAAGAGAAAATAATACTTGTAATTGACTTCCATTTTTAGTTTTTGTATGCTGATATTTTAAAACAATAGCTATAATTAAAGATGTATTCTCTTCTTGAGAGACTATATTTATTTCAAGTCACATTTATTGAGCATTTACTACTTATTAGGTAGAAACAGAATATTGTGATTAGTAGAGCATGGTACTTGTGAGGAAAATCCAACATTTAAGCTTAATGTTATTTTATGTAATAGACCAGACCCTTGCTATCTCTCTGAGCTCATGTCAGTTCCTTCGTGTTCTCTACGCTCCAGAAAAACAGGTTTCTTTTCCACTCCTTGGAAAGGGCTAAGCTTAGGTCTGCCTTAGATTCTTCTCATTTATTTATGCTGTCCTCTCTCTGGAATACCCTTGGCATGATTGTTTTCTTCTCAACATTTACTGTAAAGGCCACCTTCTCAGAGAGGTCTCTTATGACAATCTGAGATAAAGTAGCAACAATGCCCTACCCATCACTTTCTAACTCATTACCTTGTTTTATTCTTTTAGAGACACTTATTATTATCTAAAATATTTTTATATTTATATACTTATGATCAACTCTCCAAATATAAACTCCTCTAGGTCAAGATTTTGGGGTGATCAGCACAATTTTCTTAGTAATGTGAACAGTTCTTGGCACAAAGAAATGACTCAAAAATAATGACTTTATAAGTAGTGACACAAAACAAAACTAAATCATTTGATTTTTGAAATTGCTAGAATTTTACGTGACAAAAAAGCTAACTGTTATTGTATACATCACATACATGAAAAAACAGACAAACATGAAGCTATCGTTGGGAATGGTATGTCAGCCTATTCTATGTGAGTTCTCTGGCTATAGTACTATGTCTCAGTAGCAGACAGGGCTTGTATGAATACAATAAAATTTAAGTCTCAATTATGTTTCTTAAAATTTTTAACATTTCAGAGTCTTATTCCAGAGGCCTTGAACTAATTTATACTCATCTATTAAATATGGTGTCAGTCCATCCAGTCTCATGCTGTGAGGTTGTGCTAATAATGGTTTATCTAATTTTTAAATCCAATGTTCAAAGAGAAAATGAGAATATTTTCTCTGGCTCCTTGTGGAGACATAAAATGGCTCTAGGGATGAAAGAATAATAGATCAAATGTGAAACCACACATCTAAAGCTAGAGGAAAATGGCAGAAAAGGAGATAGACAGATATTGACTTTTAAGGGAAGAGATGTTCATATTGGAGAAAGATTAAAAAAAGAAAAGGAGGATAAATTGTTCTGCTATGTAAACTTTTCCAGAGCTTATAAAAATATGAAAAATCTACTCATTTTGATATTTAGCTATCACATCCTGACATAATTTAAAGGATCATGCACACAACAAGACATTTACATAATAGATAAACTGATAGAAGGTAAATATCCCAAGCATAATAACAAGAAATTTAAAATACATAAATGTAAAAGACATGAGGTATATATGAAAAGAATAACTACCTTATTAATTTAATATTTTAGATGGATATTATTTAACCTTACTATTGAATAGAAAAATTAAATACTATTTAAAAATAATTAGCAAATTAGTTGAAATTAGTCCAACTGAAGTCAAAAATCCTAATTATGCATTTTTAAGAAAATTTTACAAAATTATTCTAAAATTCCTCCAAATTCAATATAAAACATTGGTCAATTCTTTCTCAAATATTATTTATGTAACTTATTTCATAGAAAGATATTTATGTTTGAATTAAAAAAACAATTAAAAAGTTTAAAATGGGAGAGAAATATAAATACAATGAGGTTAATGTTAAAAAGTATAAAAATTATTTTTACAGTCAAGACAACTTAAATAATATGATACTGTTCACTGATTGGACAAAGAGATAAGTAAATCAAACAGAATTCAAAGAAATAAACCAGAGTACGTAACTGTTTAGTATATGAGTGAGATAATATTTTACAGTAGCATTAAATACCCAAGTTACTCTAAAAATCATGTTAAAATAATTGACTAACTCTTTGGAGGAAAGAAAAAAAGATGCTTACCTTCCTTTATGTATCAAAATACACTCCAAAATGATTAATTAATTAATAGTAAAACATGATACCAAAATATTACTAGAATATAAATGTTAATATAGTATTTAAACTGGAGAAGGCCTTTATATACATGACACCAAAGGTAGAAATTACAAAGGAACGTATTGATAAATTAAAATTTTTCATCATCATAAATATGACTGACAAATAAAAACAATTAGGAAAAATTTATTTAAAATTATTTAACCTTTTTTATCTTATAGAACTCAAAAGGCTCACTATAAAAATTAAAACAGTTCAGAAATGTATAAAGAATTAAATAAAAATGACCCTTAAACTCTCCTGTACAGATTATTACATAGCTAGTGTTTTGATGAATTTCTTCGCAAATATTTTCTTTGTATTGATACACATAAAATTGCAAGAATATAATTTTACTTTTTGTATGTGTTGCCCCCATAACCTTCTTTTCTCCAAACAATGTATTTTGGCAATGTTCTTATTACAAAACGATAGGTGTATGTTGTGTATATAATAATAACTATACAATACATAATAACTTTATGTTATTCTATGAGATACCAAAATTCAGTTAATCAGTCCCTTTTTTCTATTAGCATTTGTATAATAATGTGTTCAATTATTTGTGTGTGTGCGTGTGTATGTGTAACATTTTTCTCTCTTGCTATGTAGTGAGTGCTTTGACAGCAGAGATGGTCTCTGCCATTTTTCCTGCAGTGATCCCAGCACTCACCTTGAGACCCAGTTATTGCTGTGTTCTCTACAACTCATTACTGGGTAAAAGCTAGAGGTGGACTTGATGTTTAAGGATATCTAATTATAACAACAAAATGGAGACTATATATAGCTTGTGAGTCCTGGGTCCAGTAGCAGGATTTGAAATCTGAGTGGTAAAGATAATAGGTGATACAGAAATGATGAAAACTGATTCTCATTAAATCATGTGACCATTAACCCGACATCATTATATCCTTGATGAAACTAAGAGCTGCCTAAGTTTTGTGAATTACTATTATTATAAGAGAAATCACATGTTGGTTTTTCAACTGGCATCAACTATGTAAGTAAGAAAACTTATACAAAAATCTTCACATTTTTGACAAATTAGTCTTTTTGAGTTCCTCAGAATGGAACTACCTAAGAAGAAGGGGCTCACATTGGAGTCACTGGTTGACCCAAATATTCTTTCTCTACAGACATTTCAAGGCACCAAAACATTAATGTATAAATATTATAGAACAGAGTTACTAATAGTAGAAAAATGAAGGGCAAATCCTACATGAACAGTGATAAAGGAATGGTAAAACAAATCTGTGATCAATCAAGTATGTCAAATCATGAGAAGATGAAGTAGTGACTCAAGTTTTATCTCTAGAATAGGTGTTCCTTAAACTGTCTGTGGTGGGAAGATTTTTTTTGATTTCCAATCTGCTTCAGATTGATATTTTATAAAATATAATAAAAAATTTTCAGCAATTTTAAATTGCTGTAAATTTTCTAAGCATGTCCCCTGATTTTCTCTACTTATCTTTCGTGGACCAATTAAAAACAGTTCAGAAACTGGCATCAGCCCATGGACCATACTTTGTATAGCATAGTTTTGTACTTTGGTAAACAGTCTCATTAATACAAAATTGAAATGTGTTTAAAAGAATTAAAATCCCAAATATACTAAATATTCATCTCAAAGTAAAATGTCTATGTGAAAACTGACTACACTGCAGAATATGGGAGTTATTTGTCATCAAGTGATTTTGTGCCACAAATATCAGAACTGGACACATTGTTGTTACTCTGGATTTTATACAACAAAAGCTCAATTGATAACACACTTCATAATATACCAACAACTCTTCTGCAGATGAAATATCTTGACTTTAATAGTACTTTTTTCTGACCATTTCTCCTCTATAAACAAAACTATCATTCAAGTCCATTCTTGGAAGATGTTAGCTAGTGTTCATGTACATCAGGAAACAAATAACTAATAATCTCAGCCAGGAATCTTTTCCAAAGAGCTAATTAACTCCAAGAATTTGAAGCCAGCAGAATTGCCCACCCTCACCCTAGAGAGGGTAAACAGGCCTTATTTCTCTGTAAAACATTCACAGCCTCCGCTAATAGTTAAAGTCTGGTGGTAGAAACCCAGAGGTTGAATTTTTAGTGCTGTTAGATTGTCCCAGTGCAGCATCAATTTCTGGCAGTGATAACACATGCAATGGCTTTCCGGCAGGACACGGCCACCGGGTTCCTGGCAGAGCCACTGAGCAAGGTTTTGTAAGCAGATCCATATCATTTTTGACAGGACTAACATATGGCTTTGAATTTCTGGCCAAAATCTCCTTCGTGGTTCCTATCAGAAGAGACCCTACACGCTCTCTGGCAACACTGCCATGTGATGTAAAGGATTTAATTCCTGGAAGTACATTGCCACAATGATTTGCTACAGAACAAATTTCAAAGTTGGTTTCCAGCCAATATAAAATTCTATAGGTCATGTCAAGGCCAACACTGCAGTGAGTTTTCAGCCAGAAGATATCGAGCTGATCTTTTAATAGCCTTTATACTCACACTTTGCCATATTGTTAAGTGTTTCCATGTACACTGAGTGTAAATGAAATATTTTCTTCTTAAAGGAATATTGCAGTCATGTCATGTGTTTTGTGCATGTGCATATACGATCATTTTCCAACACCTCTCACTTGTCTAATGAACTGCAATTATTTCGAAATTTCACTTTAATTTGTAAAAGAGTCAATGAATGTTCCTGCTATCAGTGAGGATGAAAAGAACAATAATATCTCACAGTTCAAATTGCAATTTAATTCTTTCTTTTTCTTTTTTTTTTATTCTGATCACAGACTAACACAGTGTTTAACCAAGTGCAAATATCCGAAGGGAAGAAGCTCTGGCCTTTGAAAGGTGATTAAAGTTCAATGTATTGGACAGGAAATAGCAATATATCTTTCAGTGTGGGTGACGCATCATTGCATTTTCCTAAAATAGCACTATGCACAGTGCATATATTTAAAACACTATTCTAATACTGCTCTTGTGACACCGAAAATGACAATGTCACATCACATTTTCTTAATACTTCCATCACAAGTGGGGTCATCCTACCCAGGATTACCTCAGTAAGGACTGATTCAAATAAGAGATGTCTCAAATTAAAGCTCTCAGAATCACTACATTTTATTTGATTTATGTAAAATATTAAACCCATAAGAGAAAACAAGCATTCTTCAGCTCAAAATAAAACAAAATGTTTTTTAAAATGGTTATTATTCAACAGAAGCAAACAAAAGTTATTGTAGGTCACTTATTGTCTGTTTTATGGTGCCCCTGGGGTCTGATTATAACAATTTATCCAGTAAAGCTTTTTAAATTTGTTTATTGTCATCCTTATAAAAACACTGTCCCCAAACTGAAGGCTATTCACACTTAAGTAACCCTTGAGACATATGCAGATTAACTGTAATGTATAAAATGATTTTGGGAAAATGTCTAAATAAAATGCAAAGCTACAAAACTTACTGGAAACTAAAAATTGTATGTGTGAGAATTGTTTCTTTGTTGCTTATGTTAGTATGCCTAAGAGAAAGTAAAATAAAGGTTAGAAACAGTAAGTAAAACATGTTCCGAATTCCCCCTTAAGATTAGAGCCCTGTATTGATGGATGTACTATTTTTATAATTTCAAATCGGCTTTTACCTCACTAGAGTCCCTTCTCTAAAGCCTGAAAAAGAGCCCTAAGCTGATTTCTGTACGTTTTTTTTTTTTAGCAGCCACAAAAACATCCTGAACTAGAACTCTAGTTGTCCTTCCATAATCATTGAGATAATTTTGAAATTGTCTTACTATATCTGATGCAATGTTTAAGACATGATTGTCACAGACCCCCAATACATTTATTTACTTGTTCAATCAAATAATCGTAATTGAGTAGCAAATATGTGCCAGGTACCTAGATGTAGTGTTTGAGTATGGAGTATCCTTAAACAGTTTAAAAACCCTGATTCTCATCTTTACAGTTCAATGAAGCTGAAAGATTTCAAAAATTTTTAGTTAATAATGGTTTAATTTGAAAAAAAGCATGTCATACTATTCTACTAAATGCATATATAATGTAATTTAGAACAAATAAGATATAAGAATGTGGCACCAGGAAAAAACAATAACTTACAGTTTAACTAACCAATGCAGTTTTGCAGTTTTGTGTTAATGCAGAACCATCTCCCACTAACTTATTAAGAGCCAACATTTCAAGCCAAAGAGTTTGAAAATCATTGATCTGGCTGATCCAGACAACCAATGGCTCAAACCAAAGAGACAGCTAAACTGCAGAGGAGAAATAGTTCTGGTTTGGTAGAATCTCTGAGAATGACACACCCTCTCAGATGATAGGAAAATACTCCTGGTTTTTGGCCTTCCTTTGACTTTGTATATTGTATGTTGGTATGCCCGGGTTTCTTGTTTGGTGAATATAGCAGAAGTAGGTCAATACAGTACAGATATCAACAGAGAAGTCAGGCTTTCTTCCAATTTAAGGCAACAACAGGAAGGGACCACCAAGTAAATTGATCAGAGTTAAGTAAACTAACTACTCCAAGAGTGATGAATGCTTCTAAACAAGAGCAATGAAAGAGCTTTGGGGTATCAAATGGAAATATACCTTCCTTTCCACTGAGAAAAGGCAATCACTACCAATTTTCAAAGCATATTAGACACTAGAAACAGTTTTCTCATAATATTGTTATCCTATTAAAGAACAAGAAAACGGTCTATAGAAGTTAAGTAAATAGCTTAAGAATGCAGAGCCAACATCAGGCAGAGGCAGGGCAGGCTGGTCTCCCCTATAGTCAGCTGCACACCGACGCCCACCCACGAGACTCTCCCTGAGCCAGTGATTCCTTTTACCACTAGGAGTAAATGACAAAGGCATCATTTTCAGTCATTTTAGAGCACAGATTTTGCTAAATACATTTCTCATTTCCACTCTCACAAAGCACCTGTCTTAATATGAGAAGATTGAAACAAATTCTGAGTTCTTAAACCCATGAAAATTTGCTCCTTTTTACATAATTAAAAAATAATGGCCATCAGAGAAAAAAAATATTAGCAAGTTCATAATTAGGGCATTTTTCCTCCCTAGAAAAATAATTTTTGATCAACTGTTCAGCCTTCATTAAAGCCATTAGCATTCTATAGAATAGAACATATTTGAGCTTCCCATTACTGTGTTTACAGCTGGATTGTCTCCTACTTCACATTTTATCAAACTATGGTATAATCAAGGTACTGGTTAAGGTAACATATTATTAAGTTCCAAAGAGAAGTGTAAATAAGCCCTGACTTATAAATTGGCTAATTATTTTTTTGTGCTACATCATTAGCTATAGAAAGTCTTCAGATTTCAATGTATTATTGACAAAAAAATTCAAGCCTATCATTTATGAAAAGCACAATAACATTATTCAAGGACATGTCATAGCTGAGCCATGAAAAAAAATTTCCTCAACTCCTCATTTTATTATTTTCTGATTATAAATGTAATTACTGTTCATTGTAGAAAATTTAGGGTGATGTAAAAAAGAACACGGTGGAAAAAAATTGTTTGAATCCCACAACCAAGAGATAAATATTATTAACATGTCTAGTCTTTAAACATAAATAAATGTGCAAATATATTTATAAGTTCACAAAAATTGGGACAATAGTATATGTGTTTATAGCCTAATATTTTTCTAATTTGCAATAAACCAAGAGCAGATCTTTGTTATTAAAATATTTTATATAGTTATATATATGAATATAGAATTCATAAAGTACCAATATTTATTTAGTCAATACTCTATTATCATTTTTTGTTGTTGTTATTTCAAGTTTTTAAACTATTATAAACAATCTCAGCAGGAATATACTTACAGAAAAAAAGATATCAATTTCTATTATGATTTCCAAAGAATAAATAAGTGAAAAGAGTGAAAGAATACGCATTTTAAATTATGTTTCCTAAAATGTTATACCTATTTAATACCTACCAGTAGTGAGATAAAATTGTTTAAGTCTTTATGATTGCGGAGAGTGGCTATTATGAAGACTTTTAAACACTTACATATTTAATAAAGATTTTATCTCATTTTTATTTAACTAAGTCTTTGATTATTACTTAAGTGGAAAAATATTCATATATCCATTGGTGATTTTTAATGAGTTATAATTGACTTTGTTATTGTATTTATTTATTCATTCAACCATTCTTTTATTTATTAAGTATTTATTGGGCCACAGGCAATGTCTTTGAAATCACTGGAAATAGATCAGTGAAGAAGACAAACTTCTGTTGTCATGTGGTACACATGCTCTTGAAAGGAGACGATTAATAAGAACATCAAAAATAAACAAGTTCATTTCAGACCATGTGTGTTAGTTTATTAGGTCTGCTGTAACAAATTACTGCAAACTGGGTGGCATAAACCATAGAAATTTACTCTGTCACAGTTCTGAAAGGTAGATGTTTGAAATCAAGGCATCAATAGGGCCATGCTCTCTCTAAGGTTCTTGGGGAGAAACTTTCCTTGCCTCTTCACTTTTAGTGGCCCCAGGCATTTTCTGACTTGTGGCCTTATCACTTCAATCTCTACCTCCATCTTCTTCTCTCTATATGTGTCTTCTATGTCTCTGTGTCCAAATCTCTCTCCCCTTCCTCTTATAAACACATTAGTTATTGGATTTAGAGCCCACCCTAGTCCAGTATGACCCTACCTTAATTTGATTACATCTGCAAAGACCCTATTTTCAAGTAAAGTTACATTCACAGGTACTAGAGTTTAGGACTTGAACACATCTTCCCCCCCCCGCCCCTCGGGGTGGGGTGGGGGTGGTGCACAATTCGACCCACCACACTGTGAAAAACTATAGGAGGAAAATGAAGACTACTCATGAAGAGTCTCGAGGTGGAGTGTTACAGGGTAGATAGTGGCTGGGTAGAATAGGACTTTATAGACCACAGAAAAGAGATTATAATTAATCAGATTATAAAATAATCTTTTAAAATAACTATTATTGGATGATTACTATATATCAGAAATGACCACCCTCATGACCTCATCTAAAACTAATTACCTCCCCAAATTCCTCATCTCTAAATGACATCATAATGAGGATTAGGGTTTCAACATAGGAATTTGGAGGAGGAGTGCAAACATTCATTCCACAGCGAATCTCTAGTTCTTGACTTTCCAAATCACAGAGCATTAATACAGCTTTGTAATAATCTTCTCTACAAGCTTACTGCCATGCTATATTATTTTCCCAGAAGGAAAGTTATGAGTCATTTTTCATATTCCCTTCTGTTTGTATTTTGTCCCAAGATTATCCTATGTATCATGTTTACTTTAAATCAAATTATTTTTTACCTGTACTCCAAAAGTGATTCAGGCCCTTTTTCTTTATTCGTTTGGTCATTTCAATAGGGTTCAAGAAAAGGAGAGGGGAAGTTACATTCTTGTACTGATTTTATTAGATGATTAAAATTTTAAAATATTTCAATACTTGACAATACATAAAACATAGTTTCTAAGGTACTTCTGATTTTTATCACAATAATAATTTCACATAATTTTCACAGTTAAACTTTTACCATGGATGCCACTGGCTTTAATAAAGTGTCTTGTTTTCCAAAGCAATCATTCACTACAGGTCTACAATTGTCAGATCTTTTTGTTGTTAGTTCTTGGTCATATTTCTAGACCTTCTAACAGAATCGAATACCAGATAATATTAGAGAGAAAGACCAATGAAATTATAGTAGCTTAATTGATTTGGTGGCTGATTTGGCAAAAATCAAACATCTAGATGCTATAAATTATATTAAATTATCTGATGATATATAAACTGTTCATGGAAAATGGTGAAACACATAATAGTGGGTCAATGAGAATATTAAGAAGCACAGAACTTTAAAACAGAAAAAGGCATATTCTTTTCAGATAACTTATTCTTAGTCACGTGTATGTGACAAAGCAGCTATATCTCAGTTTGGTAGATTTCAAGCACTGTATAACTCCAGTCCCAAAAGAAAAAAAAGGAAGATGTGATTATTGGTATGAAACTCAATATGAAATTATACATAGAAAAAAGAAATTCCACCAATTTTCTCACAGTGAAGCAACTCTATTTAAGCAGTTACAACAAATCCATTTATATAATTGTAAAATATGGATGGTTCACTTTAAGTTAGAGATTATGAAAACTGTGCTCAGAATCTTATAGAATCTCAATTATTTATTTTATGCTGTTATGATTCTATTTTTTCTTTAAATAGTAACCATACATACAAACATGATAAATAAAATTAAAACTACCCTATTTATTCACCGATGTAAACAAGAGGTTAAATGATTTGTTCTTGTGTGGGTTATTCCTATTCTTTTTCTCGATTAGACTACTTTAGAAGCTAGAACTGTTTTTTTTTCTTTTTCTTTTTTCTTTTTTTCCCCTTCTTCTATGCCATCTGGGTAGGCAAACCCAATTAGTACATGTTGAAAGCTAGCAACACCTTTCCAACATTTCAAAGTTTTGGCAAGCTTTAAAAGTTACTGTGTCATATAAAAGCTCATTTGGCACATTACAAGGCTTTGCAGTATGAATGTATCATATGGAATGATCATTTTCCAAGTGCACTGAGAACATATAGCACAATTAGATTTGGAAAGATCATTTGAAATAAACTTCATCATTGTGGTTCTAGGATCCATCCACTCAATTTCTTTAATGGAGTCCTTCCCCTTCCTTATGTATAAGAAAGAGAAAAGACTATGGTCCAGAAAAGCCCTGGCCTAAATGTGAGACAGTCTTACTTCTGGCACTATATCAACTCACCAAAGGAATCTTAGAAAGGATGGAGATGAAAGTTCCAAGTTTACACTATGGGTTTTATAAAACTCCCCCAACTCTATGTCTTTCTCATTATGTTAATGCTTTCCAAGGCTGCACACAGCTCAGTAATCATTGCTTTCTTCAATAATTACATACCTGAAAGTGGCTGCCAATTGCCCAACAGTCTTCTCCCTTCTACTTCAGTAACATGCATTACAGAAATTCTCTGGTGTATTATGCTCGTCTTTTGTGGTGTATGTGCTATATTGCCTTGTTCGCCATTTGTTCCAAACTCCTTAAGGGTGCTTTTTTTTAATAGAAGAGACTGGGCAACAAACTATTACATTTCCCAGACTCTCTTTCACCTAGAGTTCCAGGTGTAATTTAGTACCCACCATTTAGATACAGTTGCCTGGGTGTTGAGTGTAATTAAGTAACTTGGGAGACAGGCAATAACCCTTGAAATATCCATTTCATCATTGCATATCAAGCAGTCAAAACAGGGCCCAGATCCAACAGATCTAACAGCAGCTCCCTATCCCCAGAGCAGGACTCAAGCAGCTGAGTCAGCATTACCTCATTTTCAAGATTCTGAATTGTGGCAGAATTGGCACTTCTTTTGGTGGGCCAGTTCTATGGACTTTCTGTGTGGCATCCTTCTATGACTCCCAGTCCAGACCCTGCTCTACCAGCCTTTATGGTGACCTCTCCTTCTCAGGATTAAATACCTTCATTTTCAAAAGTACTTGTTTTCATCTGTACTGAATTCTGACTCATTCAATGAGACTGTACTACAATGAAATTACCATGTCCTTGATATCAAACTACATTTGTCAAATTACTTAAGCTACACCATATTCTTTTTTATCTCCTTGCTCACAGAGATAAGAACATGAGGAATTATTTTGGAATTAAAAATATCACAATAGTTCAAGAAGATGGTTTATCTAAAACTCTTGGAAGCAGAGCAGATCGATCTATAACTATTTTTTAGGCTCCTATCATAAAGAACTATATTAAGAGCATGCAAAACATAACTCCATACACGCATGCCCACATTTTAACTGCCCAATGCATCCATCTGCTTGAACGCTCCATTGTAAATGAAAACAAAATTAACACTTGAAAATAGTACTATTACTCTCTTTATGGTCATATGTTATTCTTACGTCTAAATAGATTCTGTCATATCTTTTCTTCTATCACAACCATAATTCATCAATGGAAGCATGATATAGTGAGAAAAAAACAGGTCCTACTCTGCCACATTCTAGCTTTCTGTGACATTCTCTCATTGTTCTTAGTTTCCTCCTTAAAAGCGTGCACAGTAATATCTACTCTATGATGTTGGTAGGTAATTAAATGAGAACATATATTTATTAGCGGTGACTGGCATAGTAGATGCTCAATAAATTGTTGCTTCCTGTCTACCATCATTCTTATTCCAGCTACTGTCATTTCATACCCTTAGATTGTAATGACTTCTAAATGTTTCTGGCTGGGGCAGAAGATATTTAGATTGAGACCATCATATAAGTTGCTGAAGACCAAGATGTCTTACAGGACACATTTAATCATACATTTTCTCCATAATCTTCTCCTATGATGCCATCAAAGCAGTTTTAAGCCTTTACTGATAAGACAACCATTGGCAATTTCTTACTCTATCAAATGTTTATAATATTTAACTCTATACAATTCTTATACTTTTACATTTATGTTTTTCTAATTATATTATAAGATGTGCCTAGGGTTTATGCCAGGGCCCCAGAGTTTATTCTCTATCCATTGCTGTTTATCACACCATAGGTACCTAAAAAAGTTTTGGGTTGATGTAAACTCATATCTAGAGTTTTAGAATAAACCACATTCTTAAATTACTATAATGTTTTAAAATTCCAAAGTAATTCTTCATATCCATATATCTCTCTGTCTTATTTTATTTTTCAGTACATTCAAAATGACTTTTTTTTAACAAATATGTAACTTGTTACTCTGACCTTTTGGTACCAGAATTGAAATCTGTCTAGTCTTACAAAAATAACTATTTCTAAAATTACACTCAGTCTCAGAAATTCTGATTTATTGGTGCTAAAAAGCCACTCAAACTTATCACCTTGTCAGAGGTGACCCAAAGCCATACTGAATGGAATCAACTTATTATGAGCATATATTAGACTGTTCCCAAATGATCTTTTAAGTGGCTGACACATCTAAAGTGCCATAATAAAATTAAAAAAAAAAAATAAATGAGATGAAGATCCTTAAAAGCATAGTGTTTGCATTAGAGAAAAATGTATGTTCTTTAAAAATAGATTAGAACCAATGATGGTTCAATATTTGTTAAGCGAATATCATTTCTCATAATTTTAGTGAGTTATCTTAAAAGGTTATTCATAAATATTATTATTTACTGTTAGAGCTTAATAAAATATTATAGTTTCGCATTTTCTACATTGCTCTGAAATGGCTTAAATGTAGGCAATTCTGATATATAAAAGTTGAATTAACAAGCGATTTGCTAAAATGACAAATTACCAGTTCGCGCTAGTGGCCTGAGTAGTTTGGCATGTCAACAAGGCAATTGTCTTAAAAAGAGTTCATATTTTCTTACACATCTTGTAAATACTTTTGTAACGTAGACCCTGTTCAAAAGGCTTCTTCCTACAGGATAAAGAAGAAAGCCAAAATTTGAGTTCCTAAACTAAATGAAAATGTGTTCATTCCTCCCACTTCGTGGAGGTGTCAAAAAAGACTGTCAGATTCAAAATTATGCCTCCTGAGCAGATGGGTGGTAAGACATTCTGTGACATTTGAGAAGAAAATAATTTTAAAACCCTAAAAATAATAATAAAGGAACTTCTAAATAAAGCAGATGCTCCAACACACAAGTAAAATATCTTAAAATAGTAATGGGGTTTTTAAAACTACTAGAGACCCATTTGTTAGCTAGACCTTTCTATGTTTACAGTACACACACCATCAGGTTTTACAGCAGGTCATAACAAAAGACAACCCTGCTGAATGTTTGCGAATAGCTACAGGAGTTTAGATGATGAATTTATGTAGTATGAATCCACAGTTTGCTCCTGCTTTGATTCATCCATAGGAAATAGTGAAGAAGGTTAAAATTACAGTATGAGGTGGGGCTTGGGGGAGGGGCGGTTTAATTCTCAATTTTTGTTCCATTCATTCGTTCAAAAAGAGCAAGTAAAACAACACAGGGAGAAAACTCACAGCTCAAATCCTATCACAACCTGAAGGCTACCTGGCTCTATGAACTGCCAGACTATTTATAGAAGATGAAGATTTCCATTCTCTGGATCATCATACCCTTTCCGAACGCTGTATTTTCCTGACAGTGTTTCTTTGGTTCCACTGGGTAGATAAACAATTGCAGTGTTAGATGTGAAGAGGCTATCTGAAGAAGCGTGAAAAAGAATATTGACAAGTCATTTGTTCTTTCTGTCTTTTGTGTCAGATTCAGAAATCAAGGAAGATAGACAAAGAAAAAAGAAAAAGCAAACAAACAAAAAACTCCCAAAAGCCAAAAAGATTTCTAAGCCCACATCAAATTTTGGTTGAGTTAGCAACACAGCCACATGGGGCCTGCAACTACCGGGACTGTTCAAATAAGCATATGACCTTCAATTTTTAATACATACTTATTGAAGAACAAATAGAAAATAAAGACAAGCAAAAAAGAATAATATTAAAAATTATCCATAATTCCATTACCTATAGGTTAGTGCTATAAATATTAGGTGCTAGTTCTACCTGGTATTTTTCTATACACCCATAACTATATTTGCAAAAATGACATCATTTTTTACTTCACTCTTTTATAGGCTGCTTTTCCATGTATATTTGTTGACAACTTTCAGTGTCATTACACTCCTACAGTTTTAATGGCTGCATATTGCTTATATGCATATATAATATAAAGACAGATATAGGTATAGATAGCTCGTACTACATTATGTATACATATAATAAGTGTTCTTACTACTTTCCAGATAGCATTGGGTATTTTACTTGGGTTCCTTCTAATGTTTTGATATAAATACTTCTATGATAAATTTTCTGATATATACAATTTTTTAAATAAATTTTCTGAATAGTGAACTCGTTTCCTTAGGATTCTTAGAAGTAGAGTTGTTTAGTCAAAGAGAATATATATTCACATTTTTTAAAGATTTTGATATGTATAACCGGTTTTCTTGCAGAAAAGCGATACCAATTTAAGCTACCCCTAGCAATTGTTAGAATGTTCAGTTCTCTATACCTTGTCAAATCTGAACTTCATCTTTTCTAACCTGTCCTAATTATATAGGGAAAATGTCATTCATCAGTTTTCTTCTAATTTACACTATTTGGTTACCAGTGAGGCCGTATAACTATTAATTTTCTTGGCAAGTACTATTTCTTATTTCATAAATCTTTGTCCATGACTTTCTTAATTAGGATTTAGTTGCACATAGCAAGAACCACTAGAGCTCTTTCAAGTGGTTAAAATATAATACAGGTTATTACATGCTTATAAAATCATTGGGAGATCTGGAAACACAGACTGGAAGTGGAACACATACATTAGAGTAAATGCTATTGTTGACCCACCATATACCTCTTACCAGCCAGGGCACCATGCTACAGCTACACTGCGTGTTGGCTCACAGCTCCCCATTTCCCCCTAGAATTTTCTTTGGCCGAATGGGAACCACCTCACCCTGAAGTTAGGCCACCCTCCTTCCCAGAAGAAGTTGGTAGCCAGTAGCTGACTGACAGAAATTACAAAAGGTCAGGCTCCTTGCCTCAAGGTGGTGCATTTAATGCCCCCAGAGTTCCCTCCAAAGCTAAAGTTTCACACAGGCACAAGCTGCTACCCTGCTGAGTCTCTCTCTGCCTCATTGTGCTTCCCTAAGTTCCTTTTTTCTTAAGAGAATTCCATTAATAAATCACTCACCAAAAATTCCCATCTTGGCTCTGCTTCTAGGGATCCTAGCTAAACATGATGACCATGAGAACAGTATTATAGCAAAACTGGCCCTCCATGGAGTTTGGTGGATCAATTTGAAAGCTTGGGTGTCAAGAAGTCTGCTTCTCCAGTGCTACTAAAGTTTCAATACATATGCATGTAACAGACACCCTGGATACTGCATCTTAATGTCTATAAAGCTATGAGCATCCACTGGGGCCATCGCTACTATTGCAGCCACAAAACCAGTCACCTTCACAACTGAACTTGACCTGCAGAGAAGCAAGAACAGCAAAAGCCTGACTTCTACCTCACTGGTCTCTTTTATTTTTTGTACTATTCCATCTTCTTCCTGGAAACTTGGACTCCAAGTACTAAGGGAATCTGACGAACGTGGTCTCTGACTTCCCAGCCCCTAGCAAGCTTTAAGGCTAGCTGCAAGGTGTTGGAATATTTGAGTGGAAAGTGTGTCTTATTCACCACAAGGACTTTTGCTTATTTTCTGTGATGAATTTCTCCCCCACTTCCCACCTGCTCCCCATAATTCTCAGTTTGCCGTTTTTGTCTTAATATTGCTTATGATGATGTTTGGCATTCAGAATACATATTTTAAAACCTGACTTCTTGTAGTTTTCCTCCAATATTATGCTTAGAATGGCTTTCCCCAGGAAGGTTAGTAACAATAATATTTCCTGTATTCTATTCTAGTGCTTTCATGGTTTTATTATGTACATTTCAATACACTTTGAAATTAGATTGGCATATGAGATGAGGTAAAGATTCTATTTAATATTTTTTCCAATGTATGCAGCTAAATATATGAGCATAGATTATTGAATAATTAGTTCTTTAAAGCCTCAATGCAATCTTTTTTGATAGTTTAAGATATGCACTCAGGTTCATTGCTTGCCCATCTGCCTGGTACCTGTGCTGCTTGGTTTAGAATACTGTTACTACAGATTGCATTGGAATAGCTGGTAGGTAGTATAAAGCAGCCTCGATCACTCTTTTTTCAAAGTTTACTACAGTATTCCTCAAGATGAACTCAAGAACCGCCTTATCAAGTCCTAGAACAAATCATTTAGGCATTTTAAGTGCAATTGCACTAAATTTATACATTAAATAGAAATAACACACTTATGATATTGGATCTTGCTATTCAACATGATTGTATATCTCTTCAGTCAGTTTTTGTTGTTGTTTTTCCAGGATAGTGGTTAACTTTTGAATTTGTCTTCACATAGGTGCAAAACCTTTTTGTTTTTGTAAACTTTTGCAGAATAAATTGCTTTTTTTTGGTTATTCTTTAGGATAGAATATTTAGTTCCCCATTTATTTTAGTAAATAGATATTCTGGAAATGGAGAATTTTACCTATCTGTCAAATTTTACCTATCTGTCTTTCAAATTTTACCTATCTGTCTATCATGTTTTTGTTCTATTAAAGATCTAGACATCTATATTTAGATCTTTTTGTCCGTTTTCCATGCTCGGTTCTTGAAAGCTTTGTTTGTATATTTCAGCAGGTGTTTTTCTTTTTTAATTAAGCTTTATGTTAGTTCTGTCACATGTAGATTATGAATCATATAAGAGAGTTTGCTTTTTTCTTTCAAATATTGATTTTAAACTTCAATTCTATTTTTATTTTAATATTTTTCTCACTTCTTTGACTATGCTTGCGTATACGTTTTGGCTTTTTAAAGTTTTTTTTTAACATTTTATTGAAATATGATTGTATATACTCGATGTATACAACTCATGAGTTTGCAGATAAGATTATATTCATGAAACCATGACCACAATCTATGGCACAAGCATATCCATTACCTCCAAAATTTTTGTATTTTGGTACAGGCTTTCATTCTTTGATTTTTAACCTTTCTCAGTTACATCATTTAAAATGATAGCATTTAGTGTTTTTTTTTTTTTAACATAATCTGAGATGCATAGAAAAAAGCTAATGCAGTCAAGTAACATGAACAAATGAAAAAAGGAAAGAGGAACAAGGAGAGAGCTATTTGATAGCTGTGGGACAAAGTCCTCGTTTTCCACAGGAGGAAGTCCATAGATGGATTGTGACTAAAGGTACAGCATTAAGAATGACAGTATAGAATCACAGTATCTAGAAACTCAGTAATGGATTACCAGAAAAATCAGATAAACTATTTTAAAGTTTTGAAAGTGAATATCTCTGGAAAAAACAAGGATAGCATACTGATGCTTTTCCTTATAAACCATGTAAATAATTTGACTTGAAGTATGTAAATACATTACTTTGATAAAAATAAATGTAAAATAAAAAGAAAAATAAATTGATTAAAAGATTAATAATAAAGTTATCACATCATTTAAGATCATAATGGAGACTTGAAGACTGAAAGACACATTGTTAACAGGGCTTGCCTCTGAGAAAAGACATTAGGAGAGGGGGTAGAAAAATTTGTATTTTACAACTTCTTCAATTATTTGATTTTTTACACTATGCACACACATTCCTTCCAAAATAAAGATGTTAGATTTTTGGTTTTTAACCATTTTTTAAAAAGAAAATACAGGATATATTTTCAAATAGAAAAAAAAGAGTTTTATTGAACTAGAGTAAGTAAGTCTATTAGTGTTATACTTCAGTTTATGTTGTGAATGTATGACTAAAATTTGCTCAGGAGTTGAATTTAAACAAATTAAGGGATCCAAATTCTTTTTTAAAATTTTGTGATAAAATCAAATAGGAAATACATATTTTCTAATTTGTATGATAAACTTCGACTAGATTTATGAATGAAAACTGTATTAGCTGTATATATGCATACATACACATACATAATACACATATATAATGCATCCTAGTGTAAAGCGATCTAAATCTTAATTCTAGTTGAAATATTATTTCTCCTTCCTTGGAATCTTGGGCTGGGCACACCTGGGTAATCCAGGTAAATCTCTTTGTATTGAGATCCCTGAATTATGGCATCTGCAAAATCTCTTTTGTCATGTAAACTAATATATACACAGGTTTCAGGGATTAGGACGTTGACAAGCATGAAATTCTGCAAATAACTTCAAAGGAAGAACACATATCTCTTGATCAATCTGTCATTAGACCTTAGAATGAATGGATTTCAGATCACTTTGAGACAAAGTTTTAACTTGGGAGTTCATGGGATGTCACCATCACTTCAGCAGGAGAGGGTGAGGCCTTTGGTCATAGATAACATGTTGCTCAGGAAGCCTATAGTAATAATCCAGGGTCATTTTGTAAGTAATTTTGCTTCTTGACAAAGCCCCCCAAATTTATCGATGTTTAAAGTTGATGTGAGAAACACTGATATTTAGAATTCCACATCAATGTTCACTCCATCATGCAACATAAGACCTCAGCCACGTTGTGTGGACTCTGCTGGGGTCGAGCATGGCATGATTCTCCAGACAGACTTACTCTCTTAGGCAAAGGAAGCCTGGGAGCTTCGCCAGCTCCCGTGTTGGATGCAGTGCTTTCTACACATATGATGATCAACTGACTGTCGTCTGCTCTCGTGTTTCAGCTGCTGTGTTTCAGGTACACAGGAGCCTTTACATTTGGTAACCAAATTGAGAGGTCTTCCTATATTAAAGCACCCTCTGAAAGATTAACCCTTCTTCAGTTCCTCCCTCCAAAGCTCTGGGGAGCTCTGTAGGAAGCACGTGCCCCCCAAACCCTTACTTACTATGCTTTTATCTTCTTCGCTGCTCCCTTCCGGAAACCTCACTGCACGTGCTGAACCGAGGGCAGATGTACTCATTCTGCCGCCTGCTTATTTTCTTGAAGCGGTTTGCACATCAGATGTTTCAGTAAGTGTTTTCTCCTTCGTCTCTTTACAATTCTGCTACAAAATAGAAACTGTACACGTGCTATTGCCCTTCAGATTCTCAAAGAGAAAAAATCTTCACAGCCCGCTTTCTACCTCGTGGAAACTGCCTCCCCCCAACCCCGCCACCTCTCCCCTACGACTTTGCACAGATGTAATTTATTAGGATTGTGCGTCCCATCGTTCTTTCTCCATCGGCGTCTTTCTCCACTTCCAGGTGCCTTTCTTTACAGCCTGATTACTGCACAGTTCTTTTTTTAATTTCAGATTTTTCTGCTTCTTCTAACCCATCAGCATGGCTAACAGAACAGTTTTATCATACCTGTCCTTTTCATCCCACTACTGTTCTTAATCCTGGAAGCTTATCACCCAGCTTTTGAAAGTGGTATTACAAGGTCAGATACCATCGAAAAAGAAAAGCTCATTACATTAAGTGAACATCCCTGTTAATTATATTACAGTAATATCTGCAATAATTGTGGTTTAAATGATTATACATGTGCATTTTATAAACCTAATGCACTATTTTAGTAGTATCAAATCCATTAAATGCAAAGTTATTGGAATGCATTTACTCATCCATTTTACCAATATTTCATGAACACCTAATACATGCCAGTTTCACACTAGGTGCGGAGGGCAGGAGCCATCCACCAAGTCATATGCATCTTGTCTTACAGAATTTAATACACTGTCCAGCATATGAACAACTTTCGTTAAAAGTGTGTGGAATATTCTTAGACGACCAAAGCAGCAGCTAAGTATTATAGCTCTTCTCCTTTACACTGAAGGGCAAAACACTGCAGCAGTGTACATGATGGTTCCTAATTTCAAACAAAATTGAAATCACATTGAGACTCTAACACTTAATGGCTGGCTGCATGCCCAAGGGGGAAATTATTTAACATTTCCAAGCCTTGGTTTACTCATTTATCAGTTTTTGTAAGGTCAAATGAGACAATATCAAATCCTTCCGAAAGTGCCTGGCATATGTTCTACTTCTTAAGCTGCTAGTTTTGTTAGACATGTGACAGGCACGAGGCTAGAGTGCCGAGGGCCAGCAGAGGTGGGTTGCTCAGCACAGGGAAAGAATAATTACTCAAGCTTTGCATAATGAAAATTCAGAAAATGATCCTTTCTTACAAAAAGCAGATAAAGTTCTCAAAATGAAGACTCAGAGAAAGCTGAATGTGTAACGTTTTTGTCAAGTGTGGTTCATATTGTTACTAGAGAGTGGGGTCCTCTCCCTACGCGTTGTCCAGGTTCTTGATGTCTCGAACAAAGAATTGAGCAAGACACTGAAATACAGTAGGAAAGAAAAGTTTGATTAAAGGAAGGTACACTCCCGCACGTGGATGTGGTCCTGAGCAAGAGAAGCGTGGCTCAAAAGGCCTGGTAACAAAGCCTTTGGGGTTTTTATCCCTTTTTTGCTGTGGGTGGTTACTTTTCTTGGAAGAGTGGGCACCCTTGATTGACAATTGAGATTGACAGGACTCAGTGATTCATCATTTTGCCTTCTGTGCATGTTTGTTCCCAGAATTCAGTCTGTTATAATGATATTAATGAACTTCCGTGCATACGCATCATATTATAATGACGGTATAATGAGGCTCAGGTGAGTTGAAGGTCTTTGGGGTTTTCATTGCACAGGTGCAAGGGATTGGCTTAAATTGGTACCTAAATCTCTACCTGGTTTCTTTGTGTGAGTTAAAAAAATGCCTTCTGGCTTGCTTAATTGTGGGCGGATTAGGGCAGACCCCTTCTAAGATAAGATGACCTCAGTGTCTTTGCAGGCAGACCCAAAACCCCCTAACTAACTTTCCTGCCTACCTCTTTTCTAAGAGCCATGAACCCCCTTATTATTAGTATGGATGTTGAGGGAGGTCTCTTCTGTATCTGCTTCCTGCTGAGAATGGCCATAGTCCCTGCTTACAGGGGTTTCATGGAGCTTTTTCCCTTTCTGCCTCAGTCAGGGTGGGGTCTTGGGTTTCCTGCTGAAGTGTTACCTTAGTCCCTAGACAAGGAAAAGATACAACCTCGTTATTTAAATCATACATCTATTAATGTCTATTATTGATTTGTTTATTAAGTGAGTAAAGGGAAATAGGCTTGGTTATTATATTTCTTAAAGAGTAAAAAGAAAGATCTTTGGTTTAAAGTCCCTCCCCCATCCCCTCAGCCCCCGCCCCCCCCACCCCCTCAAAGACTCTAAAGGCCCTGCTTGGCTTGACACACATTTCTGCTTAACAATGGGCTGATGACCCTTATCAATAGCCAGAGGATCTGAGTCCCCAGAGCAATTATCAAGATTTGAGGGAGAGGACCTTTTTTCCAAAGAAAGGAGAAAAGAAAACTTAACTACGTTTACTAAAAAGATTAACTCTGCAAGAGATGTCCCATTTCATTTCCTGCTAAAAGATTAAGAATTTACAAGTGATGTCCAGTCTCAATATTAGAGGTAGGCAGAGCTGTATATTAAAGTTACGTAAGACACTGAGATCAATCAGCCAATTGACCAAACGAAGGAAGCCTTTGCTCTTATGTCTGTTCTTTTGTGTAGCACCATCTGGCTTTTGCTGAGATGGAAACCTCTGTGGCTGGGTTGCTATGTTCAGGGTCAGGGCCAGTTTGGATGCTGGGTTCCACCAATACTTTAATTAAACCTCTTCTGATTCATAAGGTTTTTAAATAGAGAAAATCAGCAATTTAATCTAATGTTAGTGGCAACCCACTTACTGAACTGAACATATCAAACTCTTTTTCTCAAATACTGTCTTTTCATACGTAGAGGTAAGGCTTGTCCAATAAAATACAGAACTCTCAGGTAAATTTGTATTTTATTTAAACAATAAATAATGTTTTAATAGTTCCAAATTTATGTCAAATGCTGCATAGAACACATTTATTGTTTATCTGAAATTAAAATATATTTGGACATCTAATTTTTTGTTTGGCAATCCTAAATGAGGAGTATTTTCCCTTGGCTCTTTGCTTCTCACCACTGTAAAAGGCATTAAAGAAATCCCTTTCAAACCATGATCACTAACAGAAAGCAAAGATCTGGATCAGTATGGCCTTTAAAATCTGGATCAGTATGGCCTCAGAAAAACCATTTGGTTCATCTGTAAGCTTTAAAAAGAAAGTTCCAGAAGTAATTCTTGTGCCCACAAACTTTGGAAAATTATTTTGCATATTAATGAGTTAATATTTTAAAATGTATTATATCTGTTAAATAAACTTCTTATTCCCACTTTACAAATGAGAAAATTGAGGTGGAGATATTTCAAATCACTTGATTTCCTGAGACCTGGTGTGACAGCCTGCCGAAATGTGAAAAAGTTAAAGGATAATTAAAACCCGAAACTGGACAAAGGAAGTCTATACCTTAAGCCTAGTTTCTGGAACCCCTAACAGCATTCTGTTAATCATGAAACTTGTAACAATGAGCTCATACGCTAACTGCCAATTTTAGCCTGTGTAACCCTGCTTGCTTGCGTGGCATGAAAAATAATCAATTGTATATAAGCTGAAAATTACTATTTGGCCATCGCCCATGAGAATACTGGCTATTGCCCATGGGAACATAGGCTATCACCCATAGGAACATAACATTCTAACAATAAGCTTTCTGCTTCTGTACCCCCGCTTGCACACCTGACCAGTGGGTTGACAAGTAGTGAATAAAAGAAAAATAGACCTTTGTGTTTAAGATAGAATGAAGAATGAGATTTAGGGCTTAAAAACCTTGTATCTTAGCATTTCGGGGCTGCTCCTTTGTACAGGACAGCCACCGGCTAATAAACAGCCTTTGAGAGCATACTTGGTTTGGTCTATTCTATACAGGCCACGACACTGGGATTCAAGCTCAGGTTTTACTAATTGGAGTATATACTCATAAACACCATATTATTCTGTCTTTAATTAATATAATTTAAGATATACTATTCAAAATTAATTCAAAGACGAAATCACACCTCCTTCTCTGATCTCAAAAAATGCTTGGCCTAAATTATCTAAGCTCATCAACCAATATGAGCCAGATGACATGATAATCCTAAATATTATAATAAATGGACTAGAAAATGCTCCAAATTGGCCTTTACTTTGTCCAGCAAATCTTTTGTTTCCACAGGTAAATTAAGGATAATATATGTCCAGATTAACTCTTTACTCTCATTTCTTCTAATATTACCAATTCCCATGCAGGGGGGCCTATACTCAGTCTTCTTTGGGCTGAGCAACCATTGTTGCTTCTTCAGTAATGAGTGATCACTCTAATACAAAATTATTCCTGTAGCTTACATTTCTGAAGTTCCAGTGAACCAACTGGACACATATTATATATAAATATCAGAGCATCAGCCCTGTGCTCACAGGAATTCTAAAATACGATCAAATTTCAGATTAGTTTCCTAACGACTCCCTGGAGAATCTATCATTCATTATTCTATTCATCTCTTATTTAAAAGCTTTTATTTCCCCTTGGGTTCTGTCTTTCTGGCATTTCAGTGCTGGATTGATGTGGGCTCTGTATAAAGGAAACAGTCTCAACTCTTTTATTATCAGAGATCCCAATAATTTGACTAGGCAACCTCTCTTCTCTCATATTCTATCCTGAAATAGTCCTTAAGACTTTTGCATCCCACGGCTGTTTATGATAGTTTTTCCGCAAGTTGTGACCTTTAGCCAAGTGCTTTTCTAAAAACCATGCTTATCCTTGGCTTTTGAAATTTGCTACGCCAAAAACAGTACAAGTATATTATTACAATTTCATTTTTCTACTGTAGCATATCCATCTATTTTTTTTCTGGGTTAATCTGTCAGTCACTCATTTCAAGGAGAAAAGAAAACTTTGAATTCTAAACACAGTGCCATCCACTGGTGCCTGAACCCTCTAAGCCAGATCTATACAGTGAAGTTCTGCGGGGAACACATCTCTGTTCCAGGAAATAAAGCCCTAGCTCTATCAAGGCTTTCTCTCCATGGAGTACTCTGACTAAATGGGTTCAGCTGCCTTGAAATTTGAGAAACTATATAAGACTGTCTCAAACCCTAAAATTAAATTTTCTTACCACCCAGTCCAGATTCTATCTTCTCATTTTTTGCAATCTATATGAGATTGTGTCGGCAAGAAATACAGTTAGTTGCATTAGCAGTTTGAATTCTAGAAACTTTCCCAGCTTCAAAGCAAATATCTCATCTTCATCAAAGTAAGATCCTCTTAGAAACATATAGGACATTTCCCGAGGGAAATGCTATATCAGCAGATAGAGATATTATTACCACTCGTTCAGGTAGGATTTAGCTCCCCAGCCCATTCATTGCATGTATTCTTAATCTGAGGAGCCATGCAAGACTGTATTTGGTCAGGGAGATAATTGTATTACAAGTGAAGCTGAAAATACAATTACTGATAATATCATGGCCAATTATATTTTAATACTATTAATATTCCATTATGGAATTGGGACTTTATGAAAATTATTATGAACTTATGAATTTTTATACTTGTTTATAAAAATAACAGGTAAAACACTAATATTAACTTTGAGTTTTTCCTGAATCCCCACATAATGTCAATAAATGGATCTTTTTTTTTTTTAAAGACATAATGTCATAAAAGAAAAGGAAATGAATTAGCAGCAACATTTTGGAAGTTAAAAAAAGTCAGTATCTGACTTTGTATATACAGCCAAAGTGGAAAAAGCTTAGAAATCACCAAAAAGCCTCAGAAATTGTTAACAACACATCCTCTAAAATTTAGATACCATCTCACATCTGTTAGAATAGCTATAATCAACAGGACAAGTAATAACAAATGTTAGAGAGGATGCAGAGAAAAAGGAATCCTCATACACTGCTGGTGGGACTGCAAATTGGTACAGCCACTATGGAAAATAGTATAGAGGTTCCTCAAAAAACTAAGAATTGATCTACCATTGATCCAGCAATTCTTCTACTGGGTATTTACCCCAAAGACTTGAAAACCCATATCCGAAAAGATATTTTCACACCGATGTTCATAGCAGCATTATTCATGGTGGCCAGGACATGGAAGCAACCAAAGTGTCCTACGATAGATGATTGGATAAGGAAGCTGTAGTACATATATATGATGGAATATTAGTCAGCCATAAGAAGGGATGAAATACTGCCATTTGCGACATGGATGGACCTCAAGATAATCATGCTAAGTGAAATAACTCAGACAGAAAAAGTTGAAAATCACATGATATCACTTATATGTGGGATATAAACCTAAAAGCAACAAATGAAGAGAACAAACAGAGACTCAAGGACATAGACAATAGACTAGTGATTACCAGAGGGGAAGGGGAAGGGAAGAGGTAGACGGGTAAAGGGGATCAAATATGTGGTGACAGAAAGAAATCTAATTATGGGAAAGGAACACACAGTGTAAACATATATATGCCTTACTTTTAAAGCGTACGGCTGAAACTTACTGGATTTCGTTAACCAATGTCATCATAAAAAATAAATTAATTAATTAATTAAAAAAAAAAAGAGTGAAGATGGGGCTAAAAGCAGAAAGATTCTAATCTGGATCAAAACTGGAAAAAAAACCCCAAGATATTAGTGCAGATAACAGAAGTGGGTATTATAAATATGGGGTGCAGTGACAATAAAAGATTCCCATCCCATCTCTATGCAGCTGGGGGACTTCCCCCTTGTCATTCAGGCAGAATACGGTACACTGGAGCATGATTACAGAAGGCACGACTGACAGCAGGTACATATACATAAAAGAAAGCAAGTAAATGAGTATATACCCAATGGTGAAACCACAGGCCCTCTATTCCCTCTCACGTCCACAAGATTCTCAGCCAGGTCGACATCCTTCTACGAGGATATTGTAGGGTCCTCTCTGAAGAATCTGACCACCCCCAGAGACCTAAGGAAACTGATGTCAGAAAGGCCTCAGCAAAACAGCTCAGAGAGATAATCTTTCAAAGAACTTTGTATCTCAATCCATATTTATAGCACCTCAATGAGCTTTCTAGATAGAAACATAACAACCAAGGATCAACAAGCGTATGAAAAAACCTCTAACATGAAATTTGGAGGCCAAAATAGTCAAAAAGGAAATAAGAAATTTACATCTATATTCCTGTATATCTAATATAAATATATAAAACCAAATGTGTGAAATGTTTTCATAAAAGAAGAAAGATTGGCAAATGTACGGAGGAGGCAAGAGAAATAAATCAAGCTACATTCAGAGACAGCAATATGCTGATCAGCCTTGCAGCCAAGCCAAGAGGACACCTGCAGAACAAAGGAAGATCTCTGCTGGGGTTGCTAACAAGCCATTTCCCACACTTGTGAAGGGGAAACAGGAAAACAGAGTCGTTAAATGGCTGCCCTACACAAAATTAAAATCCCTCATTCCCCATGACTAAAACCCTAGAGAATCCATGGATTAAAGTCTGGGAACTGCCAGCAGGCCTTTCACACTCCATATTCTTGCCTTTTCACCCTACATGCTCTTCCCCTTCCTCACTGTATGACCATATCAAAGGAAATGGGTAAACAAAGACTTTAAATTGTAAATCACAGGAACTAAAAAATGATATAAAAACTGAATTCCCCATACAGGGTCCCTCTCACTGCCTTTACTCTCAGTGTCTTTACTTTGTCTCTCTCCTGTCCTCATCTCCATTGTCTCTGTCCCCTCTGAGTCTCTCTTAGGCTCTCTCACTCTCTGCCTCTGAGAGACCACATTCTGCTATGCAGTTACCCCTTTTCTAATAAACTTTCCTTTTGACGCTAACTTTGGTGTATTTATTGAATTCTTTCTACACTCTCCGCCAAAGAATCCTCTTCTCTCAGTGCAGGGCTTCATCTCCCCTAACTTGGATGAATTTGCCCTGTCCTGAGTCAAGTAGAAAATCACTATGAAGAGTGTGTATATAGAACTCAAATTCAGAGTTTAAGAGTATTACAGAGCCTTTTTATAAGCATGTAGTTCGACTTCCTTCTCTTAATAGGTGTTTGAAATTGAGAAAGTTAATTTTTTTATAGGTTCCTCATTTGTAACATAGTGATAATGGAATATACCTCTTCTCATTGTTTTGTAAATTAGTTTAGAAATAAATATAAAGGTCTGAGTACAGCTTTTGTCATTTATGAGAGATTCATTCTTTGTAGCTATTATTATTAGTAGTAGTAATATTACCATTTACTATGTAAAACAAAAGTAAGATTAATCTACTTATCATTACCAGCATAAAAATCCATGGCATTTACACATACATGTATATTTCTGACCTCAAATGAGAAATCATGGACTCTCTTAGAATAGAGGTGCTCTTAGAATAGAGGTGCATGCCTTCTATCTGAGACTACCGGAGGTCATAGTCACTGCCATCTCTCCATTGCTCGATGAATGGTGGTGGACTGAATTCATAAATCTTCAAAGCAGGAGAGACTGGAGAACATAAAGAATATAAGTGCAAGGTCTAAACCCCCATAGAGAACGTAGGAGGACTCCATCACACTGCAGAGCGCCCCAGTTTGTCCTCACTGACCTGGCTTTTACTCTACACTCATCTTCAGAGCACAGTGGACTTATGAAAGTGTGTTTTCACAGGATATTCAGATCTTCACTGGAATCTATTCCCCCAAGTGCTCTGAGGCACAGTCACAGGTAAACCGAATGAGATGATATGAATAAAGCACAACAGATCTGATCAGTATTGCACATAAAAACAAAACACACAAACAAAAAATAAAACTCAAGGGAAACATCCCAATGCAACAGAATCAGAAATTACTACCTAAAGCACAGCTATAGCTATAGCCAAGTGAATTCTCCTTGAGTTGAGATTTTTTTTTCTTTTTTTCCTGCTGGTATTGTTATCAGGTTTGGCTGACCCTGCGCTTATCCCATGCTGTTTGGTGCATTAGCCTGCTGCTACTATCTCCTACATACCAGAGGTAGCAGATTTTGAGAAGTAAAACTACTTGACACAATTTGATAATACAAAGCAAACTGTTCCCTTTCTTAATGTTTCAGGATGTGAAACCAGGCAGTTTTTAAACAGGCTGATCTGTTCTTCTCTTTTCTATTCTTTCTTTCCATATTGCAAAAGATCGATGTATATATCACTCGAACATTTCCAGAAGTATACTCATATCAATAAAAATATACATTTATATCCATTTAAACACAGGAAAGAATCCTTGTTAACGAATAGTTAAAATAGATGCAAGTTCTCAAGTTCTGTTGCAAAGAAAGAAATAGAATAGGAGGTGGGTGTTTAACATTTCAAACATAAGCAAGAGTTTTTTTTTCTTTTCTCAAATAGATGTGTCCACACTAAGATTTGTTTTTGTTAAATGACAAGCTTTTCATCACTGTTGTTAAAGACAGAGCTATTATGGAGGAAAAATGTGAGTCAGAAGAGTTTAGACACTATATTGTTTTTCAATAGTAAGATCCTTATTCTGTAAATAAGCCCCGATTTGAGAAATAAAAGGTACATTGTAATTTTAAATATAATTGATATTCATGTAAGGACACAGTACTTTTATAATTTGTTCTCAAGGTGAATTATATTTTAAGCTTACATAATTTCATCTTCCACTGCTCTGAGTAGAAATGTAGTTCTACATTCTGAATTCCAAAGAAGAAAAACATTGGGCTTTATTCCCTCTAGATTGCCACCTCATTCTTCCAAAGGCATTGATTTGATCTCGTTACTTCTCAAAATTAAAGTAATAGTTCCAAGCTCTTTAGCCACAGGTACTTTCTACTACCTGTTCATGTCTTCTCATCCACGCATGTCTGCCCCTCTTTTCCACACCCATGTACCGTCTGTTTATTTTGTTTTGCCTCTGAATATTTTAACCACTGACTTACATATTTTACAAAAATTATCGTAATACAAAGTCTTACAAAGCACACATTAAATTTCAACTCAAGTATTTCCAAATTTTTGTATGTAGTTTAGTTTGCCTCTCTTATAATTCACAATTTGTAAGATATCCTGGCAATTTTATATTTTCTACTTTTAAGTAGTTAGCACGTAGGATAGGGTTATTAAAAATAAAAGAAAATTTTTATAGAAAATCATAGTCATTGCAGTTATTGGAAAGATTTAATATAACAGATGTTCATTCAGAAAATAAAGAAGAAAATGCACAAAATAATTTAAAGACTATTAGTAATCTGGTCCCAGATGACATCACCCACAGTCACATGGCAGCGCCTTAATGATAAAGATTTTTAAAAGCTCTTCGCTAGGCATTTATATGTCACACAACACCCCAGAACCAAGGCAGTCGAAGTTTTATATTAATGGACAAGTGCAATTCAGTGTTAAGATAAAGTTAGAACTGTTGAAGCTAATGTAGTATTTTCAGGAATAAACCTGTAAAAGCCTTGGTCATACATCTTTGCATTGCTCCAGGGTCTGCACAGAGAGATAGAAAAACAACCGGGCTGCAGGCCCAGACGCATTCTACAGTTATGCCCATTAACTCTTGGAGAGAATACAGACGTGCCACCTAATGATAGCAATTTCCAGTCAATCTAGCAAAAGACATGACCTGTTCTGGGTTTCCTGGAGGTTATAAGAACACTGACTAATTTACTGAGCCACTATAATAAGATAACCAGATGGAGAAGCTAATGGGCTGAGACAATGACAGTTAAACATTATTTGCTAACACCAGTATAGTGGCGAGTGGAGTATATTATAGGCCTGTACTTACCTTTTAATTAAAATAATACTGTTTTCAGCATTATTTTAATATTGTAGTTAGGTTGCATGGATTCAGACTATCAGCCTTATTATTGTTATTATTATTATTATTATTATTATTATTATTATTTTTAGCTTCTTTTGGGATGACTACTTGAGCAAAATCAGAAAGCTTGGCTATCACTGTATTTTGATCCAGATGTTTATAGGCTATTTGATTGCTTGTTTGACCCTACCAAGCTAATATTTAAAACAATAAGAAACAGAATAGCGGTAGTCACAAAAAATTAAAACAAAAACACAGAACTGAAAAGAAAATCTTTAGGGATCATTCAGTACAATCTCTACACCTGGTCTTTGAATACCTTCTGAGGGTTATTCTATAAATCATTAAAATTTAAAATATCCTCTCCAGGTTTCTGTTTTAAGTAATTTTCAGTTGTTTATTATAGCAAAACATGAAGACAATGCCTAAACAAATCCATTTCAATAGCCAACACTCTTCTACATCTAATTCTATGGTGAATATTGAAAACAATCTTGAATAAAATGTTCTTATCATCTTATATCCAGAGTCTGATCAAATATCACCAACCATACGTGTCTTTGGAATTCTCCTGTTCCACAAAGCCTTGAGGGTATCTTTGTATCTCTCCACTTTATACAGTTTTTCTTGAATCTTTACTTATGATCTGGTTTCAAACTTTTAATTTGAACAAATGAAAGACAAGTGTTCCCAATCTTCCTTTTGCCCACTTATTCTAGCCACCATTAATTTTCCTCTGTGTACTGCCGTCATATTTATTTTAACCCATTTTGTCCCTCTGCCCCTACTTTGACCACTTTCTCCTCTCTACGCCTCAATTATCCCTTTAATTCTCCCTTGTCTTATCTTTCTCTTTTTCTCTTTTAATTTTTTTTCCTTTCAGTCTTCTGAATTTACTGTTTGCTCACTCTTATTTTAGTACTTCTGCAATCTTTGAGTCATAATGTTGATTTTATTTTTACTTTTCTGGCTTTAAGCCTTGAGAGACATAAGCACATACTAGCAAAACCTGTGACGACAAACATATACACACAAATACATACACACATAAATACACAAATTTTTTTTTTAAAAAAACCATTCCTCCTTCCTACTCTTCTTCTTCACAAAAGTAGATAGAAAGTCATGTTAACTAGTCTGAATTAACTAAAAGATTGGCCCATCAAATAATATTTGTAACAATAAAATTATATTTGAAGAAAAGTGCTTTTAGAAATTTTTTTAATGATCTATTTTCTTTGTTCATTCTCCCGATGTGGGAGATAATATTCCACTATAGGTAGTTTAAAAAACAAAACTGTATCTACTTCTTGTCTGTGGTCTCTGCACATTTGCTAGAATGTGTGATAAGACTATGTTTACCTTTGTTAGAAACTGTGAAATTGTCTTGCAAAGTACCAGTACCATTTTGCATTTACATCAGCAATTAGTAAGTTTATCTGTGGCCTTGACGAAATTGGTATTTATCAAGTTTTTGGATTTTATCCATTCTAGTAAGTGTGTAGTGGTATCTTGTTTTAATTTTCAATTCCCTTATACATATAACGTTAAGCATGTTCTTTATATTCTTATTTTCCATCAATATTTGTTTTTAATAGGGTGTCTGTGGTGATAGGGTGTCTTTTAACCATTTATTAGTTAGATTATTCATTTTTTATTGTTCAGTTTTGAGAGTTCTTTGGATATTTTAGATACAAATTGTTTATCAGATGTATGTCTTGAAAATATTTTCTTTCACTATGTTACTTATCTTTTCATACTCTTAAATGTCTTTTGCAGAATGGAAGTTTTTAATTTTAATGAAATCCAATTAATCAATTTTTTTATGGGTCATGTTTGGTGTTTTATGTAAAAATCATTGCCAAACCCGTTACCTAGATTTTCTTCTACAATTTCTTTTAGAATTTTTATAGTTTTATATGTTACATTTAGGTATATGATTCATTTTGGTTAATTGTTATAAAAGGTGTAAGATCAGCATCTAGTTTTCTGTTTGTTTGTTTATATAGACATTACATTTTCCAGCACCATTTATGAAAAAGATAATTCTTTTTACATTGATTTGCCTTTATTTCTTTGTCAGAGATCAACTGACTATATTTGTGTGAGTCTATTCTGGGCATTTTATTTTGCCCCATGATTCTGGTCTGTATGTCTATTATTTGCTAATACTACTCTGTCTTAACAATTGTATCTTTCTAGTAAGTTGTGAAATTGGGTAGCGTATGTGCTCCAGCTTTGTTCTTATTCAGTATTATGTTGGCTATTCTAGGTTATTTGACTTTTTAAATCAACTTTAGAATTAGTTTGTCAATATCTAAAAAAAATATAATAATTTATTAAGACTGAATTGTATTAAATCTATAGATTCAGTTGTGAAGAATTGACATCTTAATAAGATCTCTCCTTTTATTTATATTCTTTTTGAATTCTTTCACCATTTATAATAGATCTTGCACATATTTTGCTAAATCTATACCTAAATATATCATTTATGTTTTTAATCTCAAATTCCAATTGTTCATTTTGGCATGTAATAAAGCAATTGAATTTTTTATATTAACCTGTATCCTGCAATCTTGCTGTACTAGCTTATCAATTCTAGAAGTTATTTGTTGATTCTCTGAGATCTTCTACATAGCAGCCATATTTTCTATGAATCAAAGCATTATTGTTCTTTTTTCTCAATCCACATACATTTCATTTCCTTTTCTTGTCTTATTGTACTATCTAGGAATTCTAGTACCATGTTGAATAGAATGATGAGAAAGGTTAACTTTATTTGTTCTCGATCTTAGGGTTAACCTTTTTTCACTTTAGTTAGTGAATTGTAATTTTTATATGGTAAACAAACATTCAAGTTCCATCAAAAACAAAGCCAAAATATGTAGTTTAAAAAACATAAACTTTAAAATAACATTTTAGAAAGATTAAATATAAAATAATGACTTTCAGGGAATAAATGTTAGGTTATTAGGAGATACTCCTACCTTCTAAACAGAAAAAGACATCAATGACACTAACACACCTTGCAGAGAATAGCTGATTCCTCTATTGCTTTTTATGCGGTTCCCTGTTTACTATGAAAGAAGAAGAAAAAAATCTATCTATAAAATGATTGAAAACTGCCTCCAGCTCTCAAAAACACCCTTTGATCTCTTTCTGAGCTTTCTCTGTTGTCTGGTTCCATGCTAAAATTTCTGGAAAACTTGATGAAAACTTCTGTTGGAATAAATGCATCACAGTAAAGAAATGGATATATTAAAATAGTATTTTATACTTAAAAAAATAAAAGCAAGACAAATACATTTATTTCAAAAGTAAATTTTCAGTAATTTTATTTCTGTTACCATTCATAAGGCTGTGATTCATTTATTAGAAAAACCTAGAAAAGAGTAACTTGTTATGTTTAAACTGAAATGCTAAAAAGTTATCCCTCCTTTCTCCAATTTTTCATTTCTTGAACAAGTAAAAGAAGTGCAAGTTTTAAAAGAAACATTTTATTAATTAAATAACATTTTATCTAAGTGATTATATTAAGCATTTTATGATTAACATTAAACATGGGAGCAATTTATTAATTAGTTTGTTTTAAAATGCTAATGTGCTACTGTCTCAACAGGTGAAACAGCTATAATCTCTGCGTCCTTTTTATTTTGTTTCTTCTTTTACTTACCTACCAAGCAAAACAAAGCAAAAAAATGTCTGAATAAACAAATAACATTAAAAAAATTAGGAAAAGAGAAGTGCCTTCCCTCTGGTAGCTCTGTGTGAACGCTCCTTCATGATGCTGAGGTACCATCCCTTCATCTGCAGTGATCCTCCTGAGAAATTAGACTCCCCATTCCATGGAATACCTTCTCTAACTTTCTAGGATCTGATAACCCTAAGGTCTACCTTTTGTTCTCCCTGCCCAGCAGGCAGGAGCTACTTCCTGCAATTATTAGATCTATTAATGTACTATCCCTTTTCTCTCTTTCTCCTTTTTTTTTATTTCTCCAAAATCTACCTTACCAACTCCTTATATTACCTGTTAAAATACCTGATGAGTTTTTTTTTACTTCGTGGACACACATTTAAATACTTTTTTATATTTATAAAGCTCTTTATAACAATCGTATATTCTAAATTAAATAAAAATGATGTCTATTAAAATTTAAATCTACATGAAAGGAAGAAAAATATTTGATATGAAGAAAAATCCCTTTGTAATTGTCATCTCTTATGCACTAAGACTTGGGAAAATTTCCACAAATCGTATGGAGTGAGTTAAGAAGCAAACATTGTTCAAAAATCTTATAAATTTGGGGTCAACGAGAAGGGAAGGCAATAGTTCCACAAAGCCCCCATTTTCTACATGCCAGGACTAGGACATTCTGTGGGATATGCACAATGGGTTTGAATTTCCCTATTCCTTTCCCTTTTTAAGACAAATATGAAAACACTTCTCCCAAAAAAGACATACAAACAGCCAACAGACATATAAAAAATATGCTTAACTTCATTAGCTATTAGGAAAATGCAAATCAAAACCACAAGGAGATACCATCTCACATATGTTAGAATGGCGATCAACAGGACGAGTAATAACAAGTGTTGGAGAGGTTGTGGGGAAAAAGAAATTCTTATACACTGTTGGTGGAAATGTTAATTGGTACGGCCACTATGGAAAACAATATGGATGTTTCTCAAAATTATCATATGATCCAGCAATCCTTCTTCTGGGTATTTACCCCTAAAATTTGAAAACATTTATCTGTAAAGATATATGTACCATGATGTTCATTGGAGCACTATTCATAGTGGCCACGACAGAAACAACTGAAATGCCCTTCCATACATGATTGAATAAAGAAGATGTGGTATGTATATATACAACGAAATATTACTCAGCCATAAGAAAAGATGAAATTCTGCCATTTGTGACAACATGGTTGGATGGGGAGATCATCATGCTAAGTAAAATAAGTCAGACAGAAAAAACTGTGAACTGTGAAATATGTAATTTCACTCATATGTGGGATATAAAACTGAAAGCAACAAATCAACAAGACAACCGAACAAATCTCCTAGACACAGACAACAGTTTAGTGGTTACCAGAGAGAAAGAAGGGAGCAGCGAGGTGGATAAGGGTAAAGGGTGTCACATGTATGGTGATGGAAGGAGATTTAACTTTGGGTGGTGAACACACAAGGCAATGTACAGATAATGTATTATTGAACTATGTACTTAAAACCTATATAATTTTATCAACCGATGTCACCACAATAGATTTAATCAAAAATAAATACACACACAAAAAGAAAACAATTGAGTCATTGGGGCATATGCCAATTACTGGGTTGTCAGACAGACATATCTCTAGAAGCCTGCTTTATGGAAGTTGTCTGATAAAGCCAGTTTCCCAGCACCTGGAGACTTCGAGACCTTTGGGATTTGTAGATCCTCCTCTGAGAAAGGAAGGACCTCTGAGAAGTTGGATTCAGTTACAGTCATTCCTGCAGGAAGAGTAGGAAGAGTCTAGTCCAAGCTGCCCTATTGTCCAGGCAGCCCAGAATGAGTTTATTTGTCACTCCAGAGCCCCTTATTCTTTTCTACATTTCTTTTTTTGTTTTCTCATAGGTTTTTTTTTTTCCTGTTAAGATACTTTATAATTTACTTACTTATTATGTCTTTTGTTTTCTGTCTCTTTGCACTAGAATGTAAAGTACATGAAGTCATAGCTTTTGGTTTGTTTAGTGGTATTTTCAAGTGTTTAGATCCAGTCTGCATCCTAGCAGATAGTCAAGAGACATTTATTGAATGAAGAATAAACAAAGGCCGGAGTTTCTTTCTTGCAAGTCTAGCTGTTTTTGTCATTTTCCTCTCCTGCTCACTGTCTTATCTAGACCATGAACCCCAAGCCTCAGTTCTATGAAGCATTTTCAAGCTCTACTCTCTAAATCACAGTTCAGCATTTTATATCAAGCACCATCATTTTTTCTATGTTTTAGCATGTTTACTTCCTCTCCACTAGTTTCTCTTTTAAATTTATTTAAAGAGGAGTGAGTCAATTAAAAATAAATAAAATGGCAAGTAGCAGTATGAAGAAAAGTTTGAATGTGTCATTAGAATGATCCAAGTGTTTATAAAAACGATAAAATGAAAATAAAAGGGAACAGAAAAGAATGGTGTTCTCAACGAGTCTCAAAGCACAAACTGGAGAGAGCAAGGAAGTTAGAAACCTGGTAAGTTGGGAAATAGTAGTCAGAATTATATGTTCAAATAAAAGAGTTTTGAAAAGGAGAGAAAACCAAAAGATGACAAAATTTATGGTGATTCCACAGGTGTAGGGCTACAGTGAGGAGAGGATAAGAGTTTCTGAGGGAAAAATAAAAGTTTCTGAGGATCTCCGAGGCCAGCGTGTTGGATAGGCCACAGACCCATAGGTTTAAATCACAGATATGATCTCAAATGGGATCTCAAGTATAGAAGGTTGTAACTAACAGCTCAGGATAATAACTAAGCGGTATTAAAAGAGGAGAAGTCATTTTCACTCTTTTCTTTCTTTCCTTTTCCTTTCTTTTTCTTTTCTTTCTTTTTTTTTTTTTAATTAAAGTTTAAAGACAATTGTAGAGAAGCTGCAGAGAGAAGCCAAGAGTGCGCTTTTTCCTTTCTCATGTCTCTGAGAGAGAAAGGAAAAATGTTTCAGCCAGAGAAATCAAGGGGACTATACCAACCAAATTCCATTAATAGAAACTTCAGGAAAAATCTGAGGCGAAGGAAGTGTCTGCCCACCTGCTCCTCATGGCCAAAGCTTCGTTAATTTTAGAATGCATTTTGTGCCACAGACAAATCGGGTTGTTTTCTCTAGCTCAGGATTTGGCTCAAAATAAGATTTTGATGGGTGCTGTTTGAATATAATGTCAATTTATAGATATTTCATTTGTGTAATGAGAAACATATCCCCACAAAGGAGATAATACCTATAAACGCATCAGCACAGTGCTCAATCCTTAGGATGCCTTTGGCAATTTAGGCAAAATTTGAAGTTGAATGTCACTATGCTTCTCATTTTAATTTTCTTATTGAATCTGGATACGCTTGTTTTCAAAATTCAGAATCAAACTAATTTTATTAATTATTTGACCTAGTTTCTTTATCACAATCATGTTTTACATGCAACTTATTAAAATATTTTCTATATATATATATTTTTTTGTCTATTAATTGGCCATAACTTTTAAACTTAGGAAATGTCGAAGTTAAGTCCCTCACCTAGATATAGAAATAGAATGACAAAGTATGACAGCAGGAATTGTATATGATATGCCCTTCTACTCAATCATGTGTAGCATGTCACTTCTCGTCCAACTTATCATGAGAGCCATTGAATGTATCTGACAGGACATATATTTGACTGCTGGAATGATGGACGTCTCCAAATGTGTAGACCTGGCTTGATGAGAGAAGATTATGAATGTGTGGCATTGAGGGCAGGTTCCCAGCAGTGAAAACTAAATTTCTACCTGATGCTGCACCAAGGTTCTGGGATATTTGCCCTATTATGATGGCTGACAGTTTGCATGTGTTTTAACTCTGGCAATCAGTCAGCCTGCTTTTGATGGGTAATTGCCAGCAGGAACCTTATTTTTCCACATCAACTGTCACACATGTCTCTAATATTCTTAACTAGACTGATGATGTTGTTTCAGACAAGAATGGGAGAAGGAAGGAAAAGTTTTGTCTTATTCCTAGAAAGACAAAACGGTTTAGCTAGATTATATAAGATAAAGCTAATAAATCTTTGGAGCATACACTTAAGTTTAAAATAAATGACAATTTGAAATTTTATATTCATGCATTGGTCAGTATAAAATTGCTAGTAACATATTATACTGCCGTACAGGAAGTAAGCCAAGTATTTTAGCTTATGGAACAGAGATGCATTTTGAAAGTAGAACTTTCAGTAACCACTTGATCTGAGTATGCCCTCTTTTTTTAAATTTTAAATACATTTTAAACTAAAATAAATTACTTATTTTTCTAATTGTAAAAGTAATATATAAGTAATTTAAAAAATTCTGGAAACAAGATGAAAAGTATGTAATAAAAAATACGAGCTATTAATTCTATCATAAAATAGCAAATTTTGATATATGTATTTTCAGATATATACATACACATATATATTATTATGTTTTATCACTCTGATGAATGTTTAATAGTCATTTAAATAATTCTCCATTATTGCACATTTGTTTTTTGTGATTTTTAACTTTTATAAATTATATTTGATAAAACATGATTATTGGGCATTTTTATTTCTTGTGCATGTATTTGTGTGTAAATGTGTATATAATTTTTTTTTACTGAATCTTGACCATTTTCCTCATTTTTCTATGTAATCTACTTTTTAAAGTTTTTATTTTGAGATAGTAATAGATTCATGGGAATTTGCAAAACAATGTAGCTTTCTTATATAAACTTCACCTTCTTTTCCCAATATTTACATCTTGCATAACTATAACACAAAATCACAATCAGGATATTGATATTGATACAATGCGTGTTTATATTTATGTGCCATTTTCATCATTTGGTATAACCATCATTAAAATCAAGGTACAGAACTATTTTATCACCACCAAGATTTCTCTTGTGCTTTCTCTTTATAATCATAGTCCACCTCTCTCTTCCCAACATCACTGACCCCTATACTCTACTAATCTTTTCTCTATCCCTATAATTTTACCATTTCAATAACATTACATAAATAGAATCACTAATTTATCTTTTTAGTATTCTTTGTATATTAAAGATATTACACACTTGGAATTGATTCTTTATGTTGAAAATTCTTTTAAAAGAACATTTTACTTTCAATTTTGTATAAGATATTCTTTTTTATAGAGTTTTATATCTTACTTATTAAATATATTATTTTTAATTGTTCTTGCCTTTAGTGTTTTCCTAATGTCATCCATTTAGTCTATATAATTTTTGTGCACTTAATGTTTATTTTTTTACATTTTAAATTATTTAAAATTTTACATGTAAATATTTCCACTTTGGTTTTATTTTGAGGCATGTTGTAAAGTAAAACTTTATCTCTTTGTTTTTGTTAAAGCGAATTCCCCAAATAAGAAGTTGAAATATGTATCTATATTTTTCCAATTTGAAAAAGCCAACTTTATAGAATATTAAATTATACACGTACACACATGTACACGTATATGTACTTATATTCTGGTAGGTTTGTTTCTGGAACTTTAAATTTTAAGTGAACTATTTTTGTATTCTATCAACAATGTAGTCTTTTCTGAACTATTGTTGCTTAATTATATTTTTAATTTCTGAAGATGTAATTTTCCCTTCATTATGCCTTTTCTCAATATTATTGTTATTTTCAGAATTTTGAATCCTCGTGTGATGTTGAAAAATGGCAAAGCTCCACTGGGGTTGTACAGACAATAATATTACAACCTGGCTTGGGGATAATTGACACCAACATCGTATTAATTGCTCTCACTTACTAACCTCCAATCCTTCTCTTTTTATTCAATTCTCCTGTTTTGCAAGATATGCATGGACCAGTGTTTGTACAAGTCTTGCCCAGTAGTTCCTCTTGAAGTTTCCCTGATCGCTTGCACTAAATCAAATCTAACTCTGAAGAGTATCTCCCAGTCATTTCTGGAGGGAATCAGATAGCTGTCTCCAGGCAGCAAGTATTAGAGGAACTCACAAAGCTCCTCTTGCTGCCCCTGCAGGGCTCCAGCCTTTCAGGGAACTTTACCAGGAGTAAGCTGGCAAGGACAATGGTCTAGTGGGAGGTTTGACTCTTAGACTACACAGGAGTGCTCTCTCCTGTTTCTCCTGTCACTGTCTAGCAATTAGATAGTGTTTCTCTAAGGAGGCCTTGATCCAAACTATTCACAATAACTATTTATAACCTCCACTTCTATTCTCAAACCTCCCATCTTGAAAATTCCACTCTCACTTTCAGCAAATGACCCGTTAACTACTTCACACACACAAAAGGAGCAACTCATTTATCCTCAACTCCCTCAACCTCCTACCTCGTCATCTACCACCTGCCAACCTACCTGAATCTGTACCCAGACTTTTTCTTTCTGTTATAATGCAAATGTTGTCTATCTTTCTTATAGCTTATTTTTCTACCTGTGCTTCTGCCTTCTCAGAGACTTTGCCCTACTAATTTCCCTTCTTGTATTTCTTCAATAGAAATACTGTTCCCTTTCTCTCAAATTTCAAGCTTCTCCCATCTTTAAAAAAATTAATTTTCATATTATTTCAGATTGCAGTTTTCTTTGGTTAGATAGCATTTCTAATTATTCATCCTATATATTAATGTTGTCTGACTAGCATTGTCAGAAGATTGTCCATTATTTCGATCTTTTCAAATAACCAGTGCCAGCGTTTCTTCAACTCTTACATTATTATATTTCCCAATTTATTAATTTGCTTTTGTTTTTCCTCCTATTTTAAAAATGTGTCTCTTCATTCTTTAGGAATATAGAGTTTAACTTTTTTTCTTCTCGCTTATTTAATAGAATGTGGAATTCATTAGTTATTGCTTCTTTTTTCATAATGAAAGTGTTTGTTGTTACTATTATTCATCTGATTTTGCCTTTAGTTACATTTCATATGCTTTGATATATAGTCTTGTCATCTTCATTTTTTTCTTTAAAGCCTATAATTGCAGTTTTGATTTCTCTTTGACTCAAAGTCATTAAGGATAGTGCTTTTGGTTTCCAAGTAGTTTAATTATTTTTGGTTTATTTAATTATTACTTTCTGGAATCATCTAGTGGAAGCCAGATAGTATGATCTCTGTATGTTATTCTTTGTTACCTCACTTTTTAAAAACTTTCATGGACATTTAAAAACAATATATATTCTCTGTAGGGTACAACGTTTAATATGAAATTGTTAAAACACTATTATTAAAGATAATATTTTACCCCTGGTTTTTCATATTTACTATTTCTCTTGAATTTGTTAAGTCTAACAGAGCTAAGTCAAAAATTTCCATTGGAAAATTGAGTTTGGGCAATATTTTCATGCATTTGGATGTTATGTGACTAATTATATAAATGCTTACGGCAAAACATCTTCACTCTGGAGTGAAATTTTAATCGATATAATATAATCCTTTTTATCTAATTTCTTCACCTGGATTACTCCCTTGCCCATTAATATTGATTTGCTAATATGGTTTTCCTGATATGAGTTTGCTAATCTCTTTATGGTTATTTTTTTAAGGATTGTCTCATACAGATGCATTACCATACAGATGCATTTTGTATTCTGACCATTTTTTTGAGAATTACATTTTGACGAAAATTTACTTACATATATATTTATTAAATAGCTACCCTTTGGGAATGTTGCAAAATTCAAAAGGTACACAAGGGTATGTCTGAAAAAATAAGTCTGTCTCCCTCCCCTGTATTCCAGGTACCCATTTACTGTTCTCAGAGGTGACACTATTACCTCATAACTGTGTGTCAGACATGAGACGGTTTATGCATTTATACACATTTGTTCATGTGTTTTGCCAAATTGTAGCATAATTTCACACCTTTTTTTGCCTGATATATTTTACTAATCGCATAACTATATATAATCCCTGTCCATTCCTATACAACTAGGCCATTCTTTTCAGTGATGACAAAATATACCATCAGTTTCCTGAGTCATAATATCTTCCAGTCTTCTTTCTTTTAGTTCACACATCTAGCTTCCACTAAAATTCTTCTTTTTCACTGTAGCTAAATTTTGGTATGATTAATAAATCTGAAGATGATAATTAAAATTAGTCTAAAACTGACATGTGCACAGGAATAATCCAAATGCAGTTTTAAATTGGTACTCTGTTGTATTGAGCTAAGTAATTATGTAATTAAATTACTCTTGTTGCAGAAGCAAGTGAGAAACCAAGCACCACCCAGAGAGTTGGAGAACTCAGGTTTATTACCACGGAGGTCCTAGAAGAGCTAGCGCTCTGAAGATCTGGGCTCCGAGCTCAGGGGATAACCTTACTTTCATAAGACTTAACAAGCAAAAGCAATACATCTGTTCTTAACAAGCAAAGGCAATACATCTATTACTTAGACAACAATCAAAGGGGAGGGTGAGAATTTAGTTGATTTCAAGATCACTCTGCCCTTCGGCCTATGCAGCAAGCATGTCTACAAAAGTAGAACAAAAAGCTGATTACAGGGTTAGCCAGTTGAGTGGAAAATTCCTCTTCACTCTTATACTACACACATTGTATTGAGTTATTGGTGAATGGGCATACAGATTTCTCACAGCAAAGTGTTTCTTCAGGCTCTTTTGCTACACACATGGAACCCTAGCATTCATCAGATCAAGATGCATGAGAGATGTAATCTAACACTATTTGCATACAAACACATTCATCTCCACATTCAAACACATTCATTATTTGTGTTACTGCTATACAATTGTGCTCTGTAGATTAAAAAAAAAAATTATAATCAATTTTATTTTGTTTAATTCCCATACAGGAGAAATGAAAGTGTATCTGCAATTGTAGATACTGCATTTTCAAGTACATTCTGATGGAAGAAAACTTCTGTTTAAATTATGCTCCATGAGATCTGAATCCTGATGATTTGAAGAATTTTGCATAGATTAGCATCCGTTTCCATATATTGCAAAACTTAATTTTCCGCTACTATCCGCGTTTCTAACACTTTGTGATTTGACCGCTGGCTATGCCTTCATCAGTGAATGAGTCAGCAGATGAGTGGGTGGCAGGTGTTTTCCTGAAAATCATTCCTATTTTGGGGCAGGGCGTTATAACTCAGTTATACACGAAAGTGACTGAAAAATACATACATAGCCTTCTAAACCTAAACTATGTGTATTCTTTACAAAATTTTCTCTTTGCTTAGGAATTCTTAACCTTTTTGGCAATCCGAATTAGTGGACTTCTCAGAATAATGTGCATAAGATAATCTAATAATATTATTAAATAAATGAATTATATTAAAACAAATATAAAATAATAAAGTTGTAATATGTTAATATGTGTTTATTGTTACATTAAATAATAAGATCTAACTCCGTGGTTTCAAAATAGTGAAAACAAATGATATTCTGAGTTAGCTATTATAACTTTATAAAGATATAAAACATATGTAATGTCAATTAGGGAAAAATAATTACAGATATTTTTAATTTACTATGGTTCAATGCCTCCATTCATAAGTAAAGGAAATGCTAAGTCATTGAACATAAAGGTTTATTTTAATCACCCAAGTTCACGTACACACATCCTGAGTTCTGTTCATTGAACCATATATTAAGACCCTACAACAGATCCAAACTGCCCATGGCCACTCCAATGCCACTAGCAGGCAAGAGAAGGTAATATTTCATTAAACGTTCATCGAGTGAAAACAACTTGTAACCGTCAACAATGATGAAAGCTCTGAGATTTTATTCTACTTTCAAGCTAATGATTTTAACCTGCTACTGTTTTAGAGAAGAAGGCTCAATGAGACTCTTGGGTCAGAGAAAAACAAATTATTACTCACAGTCTAGGCAAGCAGCATAAGTATGTCCATTCACTTTGGCCTCCAGTTCCCATGGAAATGACATGGAAGAGATTGGTTCACAGAGCACCTGTATGGGAACCTTGAGTTAGGGAGCTCAGATCTTTTATAACAGATTGAAACAAACCTGCATTACCTTTGCCCTGGTGGGAGAAATTTCCTTTAATATACCAGACAGTAAACAAGCCCTTTGTTTACTTCAGAGGGAACATTATCTCTATTTTCCACAGTTATTCACTATACAAACTTCTCTAAAAATAGTGCAGAGCGAAGTGTAGCAGAACTGCTGCTCATGAGATGTTCATAAATATGAGAGAACCATGGAAAATTGTCTCCCAAAAGAATCCTGTATTGAAAACTGCACTGAACTTATAGTATGAGCTAGAAATAAACTTGTAATGTTGGAAATCACCGTGATTTGGGCCACTCATTCCCTTTACTGGAAATTGTATGACTTCTTACTCTTGGTCCATTTAGCAAATTGTCATCAGCTAACTAATTCCCACAAATTTATGATCCTTCTATGGCCCAAATTTATAACAGTTGCACTCAGTCTTCAACAGGGAATTGAAGGAAGATCTTTAAAGGGGATTCCCTCATACTCTTTTAAGATATATTTGTATCAAGCTGTAAAACTTCATCTGCCTGGCTGACAACGAACTTGTAAATCACTTACCAATTACTTGAAGTAATGAATAGACTAATTAATATTAGTGCAACTGATACATTGTAAATATTTTACAAGGGATTTATTTGTTACCTATCATAATTTTATGTATTCTGTTACATGATAAATCAGTTCAATACATTAGTGTGTCTTGTGAATAGTTTTTTAAATATTTGTAAACAATTTATCTCATATAATGACCCATAAATAATTTGTGATTTATACATTACCACATACTTATAATGTTCTATTTACCATAAATATTTGAATTTCTGAAAATTTATTTAAAGATACTGAGCTTCAAAATGATCTGTTATAGTTTGCTGTGGGGTTTTGTTTGTTTGTTTTCATTTTAGCAATCCCATACATATTTATGCCTCCAAGTAAATAGATGATGTGATTAGTAATGGTGAGATACTTAATTTTTAACAGTAATGAATAGTTTACCAACCTAAATAAACATGTTTTCAAAATGTTTTTGGAGACCTACATACATTATCAAAAATGTTCCTGTTTCAAAAATCGCTTCTGAAATCTCCTTTGGAATTGTCTTCTTCATGAACTTGAACTTTTCCTGGATTTAGTCTACAAACTACAGTTTATTTAAAAACAAAGCGAAAATTTCTCTAGTTTTATCTCCATGTATTATCCCCTTCTCTTTCATCTTTGTTATTACAATATTCATCGTTGAACCCACTAAGACCTGTGTTTCCTTTCAGTCTTCCATCAGAAATAGTTCTCTTAAATGATAGCAAGATTCTGCATGTGCGTTATTCCTGATTAGAAAAGTAACACAGATTCTCTATAGAATTTTTAAACTGTGCAGAAAAATAAAAGTAAGCAAATGTTGCCATCAGAAATGTGTACCATTATTATTTAGATGGGCAGCCTATGTTCTTATAGTTTTTCTGCTTTTTCTAAGTATAAATATATATTCTTTAAAATATTTGCAGATGGTATCGAATTTTATATTTACTTACATGCTATAAACACTAGGTCTTTGACTGAGGACAAATATTGATTTATAAACTGGGAATGCTGAGGAAACTAATAAATCTCTAACTGTGTTTTGGAGCATTTTTAGCTGTGATCTATATTAAGAAATATATTTTTATTGTTATCAATTATATAAGTATATTTTTTAAAGTCTCATAAAACAATTCCCATAGTATGACATCATTTTTAATATTGTCTACTCTTTTCTATTTTATTTATTTATTTTTTTAGTGTGACAAATGGTTTCCTTAGTGGGTCATAGACAATAGGTCATGATCTCAAGTTTAGAAAACAATGATCTATGAAGCGCCTTTATTGCCAGATCTGATAACAGATCCCTAAAATCTAATTCAGTTATCTCTGAGAGCTCAAGGCTTTCTTCAGTTTATTTGCTATAGGAGTTGCCAGACCTCTGTGGCCACCTGGAGTGAATTACCACTGATTCAATCTCTGTCCCAGAGCAGAGTTCCTCAGTATTTGTTTCAGTTTTAATCAGTTTATGTACTGACCTCGCTAATCCATGGGTGTTTGATCGAATCAAAACACTATATATTAAAGTTTCTCAGTAATGACACTACTGACACTTTGAGTGGGATAATTCTCTGTTTTGGAGGGCTGTCCTGTGCAGCGTAGAATGTCTAGCAGAATCCTTGACCTCTACTTACTAAAAGTCAGTAATAACCCTCTGCGTAGATCATGTACGACAATCAAAAATGTTCCCTGGTGAAGTACAGGACAAAATCATTCCACACTGAGAACCACAGTTTTATATGAATTGGTATTTAATTTGGAAAAACGTATAGAGAGACAAAAAGTGAAATTCAATATGACCCATAGAAGGTCATTCTGTCATCCCACCCACTGTAAACCCAACCCCCTACCACCTGTTGCTGAGGTCACCAGTGCCAGGAAATAATATGGCCACCATGGTCTATATCATACTTCTAGTATAGAAGAAAATAAAATAATTTGCAGTTATTCTTTACAGCTCCTACTCTAAGTGCTTTAGATCAGTGGTCCCCAACCCTTTTTGGCACCAAGGACTGGTGCTCCTATGAGAATCTAACGCCTGATGATCTGGGGAGCAGCTGCAAATACAGAGGAAGCTTCGCTTGCTTGCGTGACAGCCACTCACCTCCTGCTGTGCAGCCAGGTTCCTAACGGGCCACGGACTGGTACCAATTCACAGCCCCGGGGGTTGGGGACCCCTGCTTTAGATAACAACCCCATTTATGGCTTGGAAAAGCAGAAAACACTTAAATGTTTGCTTGGTAAAGCCACAGAATTATATTAAGGAATGAAGCCTCCATTCAAACACGAGTGTGGCCACAGAGTTCACACATTTAGCCAATTCGCCATAATTATTCTCAAGAATGAAAACCTTTAATTTGACATTTACCAGACTGCTTTCCATACACCTATTCTCTCAAAGCATCAATCTCTGCTGAAGAAGACTCCTGCAGAAGGGAGACACAATTCTTCCGCTATTATCTACTATATATTGGATTGTTATTTTACCAAAATTCTTTAAGGCCTTAGGGAGTAGTTAATTTAAGGCATTCTACCCATACTTAAGATTTTGCTTTTAGTGGACCTGGTTCTCTAAAGAATATGTGCAATGGTAAATTAGGCCCTAGAATGGAATTTACTTTGCTTGTCATCCTCATTCAGCCCATCCTTCACCCCAGCATGGGCTCATATTCCAATCACTGATTGTTTGTGATCTGTGATCTTAAGAGAAATGTCAGATGGATTCTTGGCTAATAAGTGGACTGGTTCATCTTGGGTGATGGTATTTTATGTTTTATCAATTAAGCCTGGGGTGGGAGACAGGTTGGTGTGAGAGGGTTCAAATTAACTGTAATACATCTTTTTCAGTGTCTCTGAGCAAGGCAGTTATATTGAAAAGATCTGGAGTTGTTTGGAAAATTGATTGTCATGTGCAATTCAGACATCCATCCTTTTTTCCCCAGTGTCCGTATTTTCTGTGCTTCCTTCTGAATTACATTAAGATCTAATCTCTTGGATCTAAGTTAATTTCTTTAGCCTTAGAGAAAAATATAGTCATAGTCTGGCTAGAAGGCAAACATGTTTGAGCATCTATGCTGCAATCTATTTCTTTTCCCTTGACCCTAGGACATATTCAAACTGCTTTCACCTTCACAGACATGTCTCTTACCTATAGGACTGCACTTTTCTTTTTCTCAGTGTAATGAGTATACAACTCTGTTTTAGAGTCTTCTATTTTACAAGTATTCCAAAAACAGACCCATTCTCAATCATTGAGAATTTCTTGTATTTTAGATTTGTACATATTGTTATAGTATATTTTTCAAAAAGGTAAATTGTGACTGTAAGGTAAAACATCAAATAAATACATGAAAATATGTTACTTAACTCATTAATGAGGAAGCCAGCAAGATGTTAACAGCCAGTTTGAAAAGCAGGTTATTTACAGTCAACTTGACAAAGTGTCAAATTAACCTGCAAGTTAATAAAGTAACTTAATAAAGTAACTTTATTAAATCTGGGCCTTTGATCACTAATAAACAATGGGATGAACTAGATCTATTTCCCCCAGTCAATTTTAGTGACCTTTGCTCCCATATAGTATTGACAGATTGTGTCAACAACATTATCCACCTTATTTCCAATATTTGGATAATTTTTGATAATATGAAAGTCTCCTCTATCATGAAATTTCCTGTTGAATTCCAGACTTTTAGAAATAAAGTGCAAACACTTCAAGATTCCATTCTAAGATATAGAATCAAAGAGCTGATTGTAATTCATTTCACTTCTTCTAATTTGCTCTTTACAACACTTATAAGTATTCTCTCCTGAAGTGTGTATTTTCCCTTAAGCATATGCCTTGCCTTTGAGTGTGTTACTGGTCTCATCATCGTTTCCCTTATCGCAACCAGTCTCTGAAATGCCATTTTTATTTAATATTTTGTCCAGACAAGAGATCCAAAAGAAAATTGTACATGACAATTATTAAAATTAGACCTGATAGCGCAAGGGAATATTTGGACTGTTTGTGAGTGTGTGTGTACGTGTGTGGTGTGTGTGTTTGGATCACTTAATCACTGGAAAAAAGTATCAGATAAAGTCAAAGTGTGGTATATAACACCACATCCTTTAATCCTGGGTCGGAGAGTTTTACATCGCATTAGAAGCTGATGCCAAAAGGATCTGAGGCTGTTAAGGATTCAATGGATAGCCAGGTCTTGGCCATTTCATCTGTATTGGCAGAGATGATCAAAAGACCACTTGTAACTAATTCTTCCGTAGTAGCATGTCTATAAATGTACATGCTACAAAATTGGAAATATGGTTAAATGTGAGTTTCAGGGCCAAAAGCAGTAAATCTGCCGTGACACTTCATTTCGAGAGTCATGATGCCACACTGATGAATGTGTGATAAACAAGACTTGGAAGCATAATACTATATTGGGTTTCTGTAGACACTTATACATGTTGAACAGAAGGTTGCTTAGAGCTGTACTCCAAGTAGAAAGGCAGGCACATTATTTGCTCCGAGAGCTGTATTCACAGGGAGAGCTGCTATTTCATACTGAGGACTCTCTTGATCACCTTCCTTTCTAGGGAGTTACTGATATGTTTGGATTTTAGTTTTGACAAACAAACAAACAATACCAGAGATGATGCTTGCTCCCATACTGGAGATCTTACTTATTTTCTAAAGATTAGCCCCCTGCCAGCCCTCAATGAGCGTGTAGTATAAACAAGAAAGAAATCTGTGCTATTTTAAGCCATTGATATTTGAGGTTTATTTGTTATTATAGCATAACCTAGCCTCTCCTAAGATAACATAAGTTGATTTTAATATTAAGTGTGCTGGTGAATGAATAAACATGTAGAAAATATCTCAAACAAACAGAAATATAGCTTAAAGTTTTGCTTCTTATGCCCGAGCAAGTATCAGAATCACCTGGAGGGTTTGTCTAAACACAGATTACTATGTCCCACTCCCAGAATATCTGATTCAGCAGGTTTGAAAGGTGAGACTCAGTCGTTTGCCTTCCCAACACATTCCCAGGTGATGCTGATACTGCTGATATGGAAACCACACTTTGAGGACCTCCAGTCTGAAATATGTTTCAAAAAATTTTTAATGATGGTGGGAATGCACATATTTTATTATATAATAAACTACAATAATTCAAGTAGGCTGGTTCTCTGATTCCAATGAAGACATAATTTAATGAAATTAACTACAAGGCCCAGGAGCAGATATAGTAATATATGTATATGTTTTACTATGGCGGTTTAAACAAGAAATGATTTTAATTTTCCCAAACTGCTAACAACAGTAATCATGTTTCCTCTTGAGCAACTGACTCTTTTACTGATATTTTGGTCTAATAGCATAATTACACAATAGTTATTAAAAAAAAGTCCAGTTCATTTAAAAAAAAAATAATTTCACATATAATTCAAATTTTTACTCTCCCTTACAACCTTCTCATCCCCAAACTCATGCTGAACCTGGGGAGGGGAGGTCAGGAAAGTAGTGCCATTTCCCTCATCAGTAGTCACCAGCCTGCTTCCTGGTGTCTATTTCCCAAGAGTTAGATGGGATGGGAAAATGGGGTACATTTTTTGTGATTGCTGAGAGTGTCTATTAACCCCTCAAAGACTGCTATCTGTAAGGCTTTATGTTTTGAATATTGGTGGAGGCTCCACGAGGGGTGATTATTGATGTGGGATTTAATTTCAAGCTGCTCAGGTGCCATTTGTGGCCCTTTGTAGAATTCAGGCATGTTCAAGTTCACACAATCGTTCCTTCGAAGTACGCTCCTCGTCGTCCATGCTGTGCTTACAAGCCCACAAGGCCTGCAGGGCCAGTTTCCACTGGATTGTGCTTTCTCAGCTGATAGCAAGGTAACTTTGGGGGTCCACTTTGATGTTTTCTTAGGGTCCAAATGAAGAGAAGTCTTATGAAATAACGTTGGAAAAAGCAGCAATTTTGTCCTGATTGGTACTCCAGGGAGACACTCCATGGAGCTTTGTGCCTTCAAAAATATTCAGACCAGAAAAGAGCACTAATTTCTATGTTTAAGTCTAGCCAACATTCAGTGGATGTACATTCAACATAGATGTTTATCACTCTGACCTGGAGAGGAGTGGGGGTGCTATGAAAGGTAAAAAAGCCATACTCAGTATGAAACTTCTAGGCTTGTAGAATGTTCTTCCTGGTTTTGCCCTTCTCTCTCAATGTCTCCCTTTGACTTTCCCTAAGACCTTGTACTAAACTTAAGGTGTTTGGGAATCATTTGCCAAGAACAAGACATACTTTGAACTTAGCCATGAAAATTTGATAATTTTAATTTTCAACAGGCTGATTTTCTTTAAGATGAGCCTTATTGTATTTTCTAAACTCCCTGGGCAAGAAAGAATTTAGTCAGTACTTCATACTACCATGTTGCATAACTGTGCATTACATGGTAAATATGGTACTTTTAATCAGTGAGGAAATAATTGAGTCCTAGGATGATTGATTAACACTTTGAAGAAAAAATATATATTGAGCATGACTAACGTTTATCGAATGTTTATTCAGCTCTGTGCTAAATCTATACCTTCAATATCTCATTTATTCCTCACAGTAATTCCAAGAGGTGACTCATAACCATCCTTGCTTTGCAAATGGGAAAACTGAGGTTTGTAGAGGCTAAGAGAATAATCAAACTTCTAGTTCTCTCTGATTGCAGAGCCAGAGTTTTTAAACAGGTAGTTATAAGCCAAAGAAAGTTCTAGATGAATTTTAGACATAAAAAATAAAACCCTAATAAACATAGATGTAATTATACACAAAGATGGTCATATTGTTTAGACAGACCATAAACCATGCCACATTAACTACATAAAAATTAAATATTAACAAAAAACGAGTATTACTGCGTTTCTGTTTTGGCTTAGATCTGACTACATCTAAAATAAATGATAAGCCACTACTCCTCAACAAACAAACTTTTTTTGATTCCAGGTTTGTTATCAGCACCTGTGGAGCTATGAAATGGTCATTCATGACATGTAGGCTTTAAAACAGTGCCTACAGCACCTGGTATTCTTAGTGGTTTCCTACTCAAGTACTAACGAGGCCCGACCCTGCTTAGCGTCTGAGATCAGACGAGATTGGGCTTCAGGGTGGCATGGCCATTGACTAGAAAAAGTATTTTAAAACGTTGGACTTCAATTGCTCCACAGTGTACTATTTAACCTTTGGTAGGGGGAGTCTTAAAAGATAATGTGGCTAGAAATGGCAATTATGATACATGTGAGGGGGAAGATATGAGGATGATAGGTCATGCACTGCATACTTAGTATGCCTCTGCTTTTCTCACACCAATTCTTGGGCACCAACTGGGTTTCCTACCATTCCATTCCATTCCATTCTGACACTAACTTCCTGGAGTTAGTACGGACCCCACAGGTTAAGGGCTAAGTTCTCCTAATTTAGATGCTAACCACAAGAGGGGGAGTCTCGAGGTTACTTATGCTTCTATATAACTCAATTACTATTTGGAGGATTCCCACAACTCCTCTCAGGTTCAATAATTCATTAGAATGACTCATAAAACTCAGGAAAGCACTATAGTTACGACTATAGCTTTATTATAAAGTACACAACTCACAAACAGCCAGATGGAAGAGGTATATAGGACAAGTATAGGGAGCGTAGGGATGGTACAGAGCTTCCATTCCTTTTCCGAGTGCTCTGACCCCCAGGAGCACTGAGGTATTCTCCAACTGAGATGCTCAGTGAAGGCAATGAAATTTATTTAATCTCAAATGTGAAATTTGTAAAGCTGTTCTTCCTAAATGCTAATCAGCCAGTCGAGCACAGAAAGAACAACTTTGTCATAGGCACGATAAAAAATTGTCTTTCTCTCGTTAAGATATTTACCATTTCATCAGCCAACTGATAGCTAATGGACCATTGCAGGTTACTGATTCTCTCTTTTTAGACTCTGTGAACCAAAGATGTAGGATAAGATAGCCTACTGCCTTCTGTGGAGAGGTCCTCCTGAAATAATTTCTATCTCTTAGCCATCTTGGTCTGCTTCTGCATTTACAAAAATTCTTAAAACCCATTAAATGAATTGATGTTTAAATATTTAGAGATTTTTTGCATCATTGAAACAAGAGGTAGTTTTAAATGCTGCCATTATTGTCTGCCTTTGTCCAATAAATTCTAGGATTTTAGATAATATTTTTGGCATCACAATTTAACTGTGATCAATATGTATGTGGGCATGTGGGTATGTACATTCTGGGTGCTCCATACATACTGGGTGCAAGCATTTATTTAGGTTTATAAACTATATAAAGTAGAGGGATATTACTAGCTATATATTTTATGAGATAATTTTTAGGGACATTTTGCTATGCAACATGCTTTATATGGTACAGCGTTCCTGTTCTCTAAGAGTTTAAATTTTAAGAAATCAAGAGTCATTAATTAATAATGCTAAATAACAATACAGAATTAATAAAAATCTAAGACAATAATAAAAAGGTCTATAATTGTTATTTGATTAAGTATCAAATAAACAGTACAAATAAATAGCAGGAGTTTAGAAGAAAAGAGCATTTAATGTACATCTATTTTCGTGCTCAGAATCTCAACTTAAATAAAGTATAAACTTGATCAACAGAAAGACTATCACTGATTTATGATTCAATCTAAAAATATAGGAGAAGTCATATGGTTAAAAATTACTTCCAGATATTCAATACCCAAATGTACCTGTTTCAACAAATACCACAATTTACAAACCATCCATAATTTTAGTGTCTAAAAGGTAATGATTTACAATCAAATTAAAGACGATTTAAACAACTACCATGTATAACTTAACAGAGCATTATATATTTCATTATTTGCTTGTTCATACCTTGAAGAAGTCACATTAATACATGGGTTGATGTTTCAAATTTTTTGATGTATTTGTATAGTTCTCTGTTAAAAAGAGATTGAAATTTGAAGGTTATAAAAGCCTAACAATGTATTTTAAAAAAGAAAATATACTTGAAAAATTACTTCACCCATGCAGCAACTAGTCGATAATTTCCAAATTTCTACACAGAAACTAAGATAGAGCCACACTTAGCGGGTAAGAGTATTTTAAATCCTGAGGGATCTGACAGCACTGACTGTAAGAAGTAATGATTTCAAACAGCTAGTTCATTAGCATACATGTAGGCAATTTACCTTGTTCTTTGAAATAAGTAATAAGATCTTGAGAATAGACTTATACAAATTAAAGACATACTCCAGGCAAAGTAATTTATCTTGCTTTTGAGGATACATTATTAAACAAGTTCTGTATTGCTCTGGGGACAATTTCTAATGCCATGGCAAGGGTACCAGTGTCCTGCCCCTTTTGATGTATTCACATTAAGAAAGTAGGTTCCAAAAGGCAAGATTTTCTTTGAAAAGATAACGTGGAAAATAAATAAAGAAGGCAAAGAAATTTAAAAGAACTGGAAATTGAGAAAAATAAGTGTGACCTTGGGATAGATGAGAGCAATCAAGAGATTTGAGGGTTGAAAAAAAAATTGTTTAAAAAAGTTTTAAAATATTACACCAGTATATGCAAAGATTGAGGATTTGTCTCATTTGCTATTAAAGGAATTGTCTAAAGACATTATAGGGTCATAGTGACATCCTTGTATTTACTTGAAAAAGTAATTGTTGTTTATGGATATTTTGGTATTGTATAAGTCATAATAAGCTAAACTCTGCAGCGGTCACAGAACCTATGAAACTTCAGTGGCTTTGCACAAAATTCCAATTACCAGCATTGTTAATCTTGTTCTGCTAGCTGTATTTAGAACCTTTTTGGTAAAAGTAACTCAGAGAGCCAGAATCTTTCACCAGGTACGTGATCGGGAAAGAGAGAGGATAGAGAATTCCCATCTGTTCTTAATTGACTCAGGCTGCAAGTAACATCACTTCCACTCACTTTTATACTGGCCAGAAGCCAATCATTGGGTCACATTTAACCATCAGGAGTATGGGTAACTGCAGTCTTTCAGGATTGTGTAGGAAATGAAAATGATGTAGGGAACATATAATATAGTTTCTACTGCAGTACTCTGGGGAACATATGAAGAGCTAGGTGAGTGACCAAGGGATTTTAATAAAGTATACTTGAAAAGAAAAATTGTTTTATCCATGAAGCAGCTAGTCAACATTTTATAAATTTCTATACAGAGAATAGAATCTTTTGTTTGGTTAGTTGATAGAGTTGATAGAACAGAAAATGAACTCCAAGATGTGTTTATTTACTTTTTTAAATCTCAAGTACTGAAAGTCATTACACAGTTTGGGCCTCTGGGAACATATAGCGTTTTACCTATTATAGGAAAATGTTCACAATCATAAGATTTGATAGTTAGTATGAATCAATGTATCATACAGTTAAAGCTCCCAACTAGCACAAACCACTTTGTACACATTGCAGATTTGCAAAGTTGGGCTTCTTTGGTCCACGTATATGTCCATTAATTTCTTTTACCTACCAGGAGAAAAGAGGACTTGATTATATTAGTTGAGGTACGTAAGTATACTAATGAGGAATCAAGTGGGAGAGACAGCTAAGAATTATTCTTCTGAAAGAAGAAAAATATTGATTATATAATATGCTGTAAAAGAGGGCATGACCATTACTGTTGTCATAGAAATTTCTGCTGTTGTCAGAGAAATCTGTGTTAAATATTAGTCAGATAATTTATGGGCCCCAGGAGGGTGCCAGACAGTGCTCGTTCTGTTTGTAGTTTTGCTTTGCTTGGACATTGAGACAGATGACAACTCATGCAACACGAGAGTCTGAAAAAGTTTATTATATAATAAAGCTTTCTGGAGAGAATAGGGTAGAGCTCCCAAGCTGGTTAAAATATGGTCTTGAGAGCTGGAAAAGGGGACTAGCTTGGGGTTTATGGTAGTTGAGGCTGGAGTGTGGGTTCCTGTGCACAGGCTGAGACTTGTAGAGTTTAAACTTCCTATTGTTTCTCAGGTGGGAAGCACTCAGGCTTTCTTATCAACTTACCCAGAGGTGTGATACAGAAGGGGAAGGTGAGTAGTGGGACTTCAAAGTCATTAACAGTCAAACATCAGAATGGAGTCAGTCTTTATGATAGTTTTTCTGAACCTGTTCTAGATTGTTTCAGTCTCATTATGTAAACAACACAGTTCATCTTATTCTTTCTCAACATTTTAAAGTGTATGTGTGTGGGAGGAGGGAGATTGTGAATATTAATAAGTTAATGGACAATTTAATTTCTATGACCTGAGAAGTTTCTTTAAGTGAGCTTTAGAACTTGTTAGACAATTAGATATTTAATATTAAAAGGTAAAAATTATGAGGCTACTCAAAAAATCATTTTCTAGCAAGGTCCTTGATTTTCCTTGAGATAAAATCCTTCCATGGAATAAATGTTAGAATGTATTCTGCACCTAGAAAAATTTTTTAAAATCCATATTCAGAAACAGTATTCTCACACTAATTTTAAACATTTACAAAAGTACACCATGAATTTGTTTCATTCATTCATTTTTTTAAAATAAATCTTTATTGTTTACCTATCATATATGCCAGACTCCAGAATCTTGGCAAAATTGAAAACATTTGAGTGTTTTAAATTCATAAGCAATTTAAAATAAGTACTATTAAAGTTCTCCAGCAATTCAATATTCAATTTAGAGATTGAAAAGTTTGACAAATAATATGTGTTTTATTATATCTATCCCACTTACTATACTTGCGTGCAAAATTAAAAATTAGTAGAAATGGAAAAAGAGAAAATGAACTCCAGAATATGTTTTTCATCTCAAGTACTGAAAGTCGTCACACAATTTGGGGCTCTGGAAATGTATATCATTTCACCTATAATGGAAAAATGTATAGAATCGTAAGATCTTAGAGTTAGAAGGAATTGAGATGTCATCTAGTTCAAAGTTCTAACCAATACAAACCAGTTTGATGTCCCTAAAGTTGGACATCAAATATTCATGTTAATACTTCCAGTAACAAGTTTCCATCATTTGCCAAGACAGGCCTTTCTGTTACTTGTCAAAGCTGGAAAATTCTCTCTTCCCTTGGATTCAATGAAATCTGTAATTCTTGTTTTCCTGATAACTTTTGGATAATCCTTTTGATTCTCCATGGACGTTACTTTTGCTAGTCAAGGGTTCTGATATGCGCTCCCTTCCCTTCTCAATCTATACACAGTCCATGATTAATTTCTTTAATTCCCATGGATTTAACATCAAATTCTAATATATACAGCCCTATTAGTATTCTTAATTTTAGATATACCTATATCATTGGCCCCTAAATGACACCATTCGAAGTTCTTACAAGTTCATATGTCCATAAAGGAATTCATGATTTTTTACCACATAACAAGATATCCCTCTTGTGGCTGCTATCTCATATAATAATAGCAACAAGGTCTCTCTTTTGCTCAAACCAAAAATATGGGTGCTATCCTCAGTACCTCCCATTTCCTCAATCCTTTCCTGCTTCCAATTGCATAGTCCAGCTGCTTTTACATTTCAAATAGCTCTCACGTGAAGTCTTAAGAAGATGTAGAGCATAGGCCCAAGGAGATCACTTCTCTTGAGACTTCCTGGCTTTGAATCATGGTTCTATGACTTCTAAGACCTCTTCATTTCTGGCATTGTCATCTGTACAATGAAGCTAACAAAAGTATGTGTACTTACTTCAAAGGATTATTGTGGGTTATCAAATATAAAATTATTGGAACCATGCATGGTACATAATAAGCGCTTATAAATCTCAACTATCCTTTTAATTATTTTTTGCTATTAATTCCCATTGGTATTTTTCTAGATAAGCCTTACATCATTTCTCGAGTGTTATATTGTAGTAGACTCCTAACTGGTCTCCAGGATTCTGGTCTGTCTCCCTTCACTTCCTACTATAATTATGTCTGTCCTTTTACTCCAACAGACCATGAGCTAAGGCAGGAAACTGGTTGGATTTGTCTACTGTATGATTATTCCCACAGGGTCTGACTTAGTGTAATAATATGTAGTCTATGAAGAAAAATAAAATGTATAGGTTAAAAGAAAAAAAAACTGCGATATTGTAGAGCTATTTTAAAAACACTAAAATGATGTATAAAACTTATTTAATTAACTTTCGTGATGACCTTATTAAGAGATGGTTTAATACTCTAAGTGACTAAAGCATGGTAACCCATATCATCTCTCTTTATAAATTTTTTAGAGTTCGACCACACTCAGTATCCAGACTAAGCTGTCTTTCCCTCAAGCATTCTTCTGCTAGAATAAACTGGCTCTTTTCCTTATGTATTTTTCTTTTTTTTCTATAAAATCAGTTGGGTCACTCTAGTAGGGATACTGTAACTGTTTTCGTTTGTTTGTTTGTTTTGTTTTCTGTCTATTATGAACTCAGTTGTGGTCCCCCAAAATTTAGACAGTGAACCCTTAACCCCCAGTGCAACTGTATTTGAAGGCTGGGCCTATAAAGAGGTAATTAAGGCTAAATGAGGTCATAAGGGTGGGGCCCCGATCTCATAGGATCAGTGTCTTTATAAGAGGAGATGCTGAAGAGCCCACTCTCTCTCTTTCTCTGTTATGTGAGAATACAGAGAGAAGGTGGCCATCTTCAAGCCAGAAAGAGAGTTCGCACCAGAAACCAAACCCTGTTAGAATCGAGATCTTGAACTTTGCAGCCTCCAGAACTGTGAGAAATAAATTTCTGTTGTTTAAACCACCCACTTTATGGTGAGCCAAGGTCCATGTTTGGTCCTTGTATCTTGTCCTTCCCATCAGCTTTTTTATTACCTGGCCTAGGGGAACCTCGGGCCCAGAAAACACAAAAGAATGAATGACATCACTTGAGGACAGTCACTGATCAGGAGCTTGTCAACTCAGATTATAAAGGCTGCTCATATTTCTGTGCTGTTTGGTGACTTATGATTTTTGCAATGCCCTATGCAGTAGAAACAATGGGTCTAATCTCCTTCAAGAGATAAGAAATGTCATATATGGAGATATCTCTTTTCTATTCTTGATATCAGGTTATTATCACTTTAATTATTCACTCTCATTTAATTCAGACAAATTTGACATTTGCTTTATTATTAGAAAGATTAAAATATATTAAGTCCTTGATTTAAAAAAAAGTGTCCATACATCTCAGAAATAAGAGTACATTTATGTTATTTTGCCATTTGCAAAGGCAGATGCTTTTCTTGATAGTCAAAGAGCATTCTTGAAATCAACATTTCTCAAGTTCTATAGGATATTAGTTCTGCAGGAGTTTGTTAGATATTAAACTGAGGAAGAATATTATGTGTGAATGTATTTAGAAAACCTAAGGTTTAGCAATGTGAAATGGGTTTCTTGATTACAATATTTCTGACATCCTTAAATGTTAAAGTACCCTGTGAATTTCCAAAGGGGACATGTCATATGCAACATTTTACAAATTTAATTTGATCATAGAAATTTCTTTTGTTGTTGCTGTTGTTGTGGCTGGTGTTTATTTTTTGCTTCTTTTCTTTCACAGAAAGTATCTTCTGTTATTATTATGAAGCACATTTTAGAAAACATTCTTTACGTAAAGCTATGAGCCTCTCATGTTGCATGATTATACAAAGCTACTTGTCTTTAATCAATTATTATTTCAAAGCTTCATTTAACATTAAATCCTAAGTCAATATGAAATACAAACTGAGTTCTCATTACAAGGTCATCAAAATGGGGCAATGTTTCTCAAAATGTGGTCCACATAACAGCAACAGCAGTATCTAGGGACCTACTAGAATTAAATATTCTCAGACCCTAGCCCAAATCTGAGACATCTAGGAGTGGCCCCCCACCTCCCAGTTTTAAAAAGCCTTTCAGGTAAGTGTCATACATGCTAACATTTGAGAGCTGAAGAACCAAAGCACTGATCTTGTGTATTAGAATTACAATGGAAACTCAGATCTTACTATATGTGTAGAACAGGCACTTTTTTGAACTGGATTATTCTCCTAGAGTGATGTGAGCTCAAATAGAAGATGGGAAGATGAGTACCTAGCTAGCAGAACAACATATCAAGAGAACAGAGCACAAAAGTTACTACAAATAAAAGCAAGGCTGACCTAGCAGGGCACACTGGGCGTTTGAGGAGCAGAGGTCATTTAGAGATAAGCAGAGCATGTTTGTTAACAAGTGACTGGGCTTCATGCAAATAAATCAGGTGCTTGGCAAAAGAAAGATGGTGTTCAGCCTTGGAGAAACCAGGATCCTAGTGATGCACTGAGGCTGGAGGAACTCAGATGTCCAGGGAACAAAATAGGAGGCAGTTACAGAATTTTGTTATGGGAACAATGCCGAACTACGTCACTACAGGTGTGCACTTAAACTGAGTAAATTTAAAACTTAGTTTCAGTGATAGATAACCTGAATTTCTGAACTTGGACTGATTATGCTCTTCAGAATAAAAGGCAATTCAAGGTTATATAACATGGGATATGGCAAATATGCCCTGATAAGAGGCCATGAGGCTTCAGAAATCAGAAAGGCACAGCGATGAGGAGCTTGGCAAGGACCTAGACAGACTATTGCCACTTGAGCCTTGAATTCCTCAGTTGAATAATCAATTATCAACACTGTGTGGCTGTCATAGGCCTGTAGAGCAGAGTGACTCTGTTTCTCTTTCCTGATTTATTATCTGTAATGGCTTAATAGCTTCGCTCAATGAATGATCCAGATTTCAATTCTTCATTAAACAAAGATATATGCTATGGATTGATTAACTTTTAATACTCTGATTGCTATTCTTATTGGTGTCCTTTTGTAGGTATGATACTGCTACTGAATTCCAAGTGTGGTTTGACCAGTGAAGTTTAGATTCTAACAATAACATTCCTTATTTGGGACATTTCTCTCTCTCTCTCTCTCTCTCTCTCATATACATATACATATATATATATATATGTATATACATATATATATATATATCTTTATCTTTGGCGGTCTTGTTATATTATTGTATAATGATAAACTGTCAACTAAAATTCCCAAATTTAATTCACACATACTGATTGCTGCTCATGAAATGCAAAGGTTTACAGATTGAGATATTACATTTTCTCCCCTTGCTCAGTTTCATGACATGGATCACTTTGTACTGTACCTCTGCCATATCTGCACTCAGGATACCAATAAAATGTGGATTGAAGGCTAATAACATGCCAGGGGCATCTTCCTAGAGCCCTCCTTCCCCTCACACTATTTTGTTATTAAGTAAAATTATTTGAAATATAACTTAGTCTACTTTTGATTTTAGAAAGTACTTGGGTTTTTGGCATTCTTTAAGTGATGACATTATTTATATCCTAAATCTCAGAAGGTCATACATGAAATATTGTAAGTAGAGCTACAATAGGATGAAAATTTAAAGCAGTTACATTTATACATGTAGCAATCTTTATTTCATTATACAATAAGTAAAAGTAAACTCAGCATAACTAAGATATTTATGAAAAAAATTAATAAGAATGTTTGAATAATTGACTGTTCTGAAGAAGGGCCCGGTTGGGATCCCCGTAGTAGAGACCTCACAGCGTCCCAGGCCTCCCCTTTCTTTATCTAATAGCTTAACAATGAATTGTCCCCTGCAGCTTGACCCAGAGCTTAGAACATCCCCTGCCACACAAAGTTGCTCTGAAATTTATGATTAATGCCTTTATGCTTGCTGATCCCATTCTTTATGATCTAGAATTATTTACAGACTACTCCCATCTTTGTTTCTGGGTCGCTAATGCCACTGGAGGACCACGTGGCCAGAGGGAAGGCTCCATGAAGCACAACAGAATCCCCACCCCCAGAACCATCATGCGGCCTTTGGAATAGTGCCCAGATTTTCCCTTAAATACTATAAGCTGGACTGAGAAAGGAAGGCAGATTTTGAAGATGTTAACCTGCTGCCATCTCAGATCATTGGTGTTCTGACAATAAATGCTTATTCTAAATATCTCAACTCCTGTGTCGGTCTACTGGCTGAGCAGCACAGGCAGCACAAGGCCTGGACTCGATTGCCCTCTGGTTCAGTTCCAATCTGTTTCACATTCACAATTCCTTTTAGGTATAGTTTTAATGTCCTTGCTCTATAAATACTCCAGGATATTCCTCAACCCACAGAGCCTTCAGAGGTTCAATAATTATTATAGTATAAAATCAAATTACTAATTAGGATAGTCTTGAAATGAAGCATAACTTTCTTTGAGAGGGCTCATTAACATTTCAACATAAAAAATAAGTAGGATCAAATTAATTCCTGACTTTTAAAAGACAGTGAAAAATATTTATGTTAGACCCAGAGTAAACAAAAATTCAAAATGCGTGTAGAGGTGTGACATACCTCCGCCCCGCCCCGCCTCGTGCACACAGAGACGATACCATGCCTGCCATTTGCCTCACTAGATGGCACATTCTAATAAGGTCATAATTTGAAATTACAAACACTCTTTCTAGTTGAAGGACTGAGGGAGAGGGGACACTAGGTAATCATTTTGCATAGCAAAAACACTTTAATGACTCAGAAATGGTGAAACAAATGACTTGCATGGACAAATTTACTCACATTAGCTCCCTATTGTTGGGGGGGCCCCCAGGCAATAATTTAGCCTGAGGACGACTAACAGAAGTCTTGTATTCTTGGTTATATCAGGCTGTCAGCATAGATGTGATTGACTTTGGGGTACGAGCAATCAATAATCCAATATTTGGTTCTTAAGTCCTCTCTTGAAATATCACTATCTTTTTTTCAAGATGCTATTTTCTCTAAAAACCTACCTGACTCCTCGCACAATATCAAGCCTGAATTTTCCAATTAAGGGCTTTTCCAAGCCTAATCAAGCAATGTTGTTTTGAGGGTTTTGTTTGTTTTATTTTTTGTTTAATCATCAATAGCTTTCCAAAGATTAATGTAAATTTCTTCTGGCATATGCAAATGATACCTTTTTTAAAAGCTTTTTGAAAGTTTTCATATTCAGAGGGCATAGCATTTTCATAATGCTGCCTGTTTTGCCAGCAATTCACTATGTCTCCTTAGATTTGAGGTGACTGTTGGCTAAATACAGCAGTTTTAAATAACATGAAGAACATTGTTGACTTAGGACTCTTTTGCTTATAAGAAACAGAAATAAACAAAATAAATAGTTGACTTAAGCCAATTTTTATCAAGTGTTTTCAGGTATGGCTTCTAGTGCAGGGGTAGGGCGGCAAGTGAGATACATGGGTGATGTTGGATAGATGAAGAAGGAAGGAAAGGTTAAGAGAAGAATCCTTGTATTTGGGAAGACACTCCAAAATGTTCTGCGACAACTATATTGAATAGTTTTTAAAAGAAAAATCACAATGCCAAGAAATTAACTTTTAAATTCATAGTCAATTCATTCTACTTAAATGGTTAGGAGGGATACCCAGGTATAATAATCTAGTTTGTAAATGTTAATAGGAAAATTACCAGAGTTGGGAGCAGTAGCCCTGTGTTCAAATGTGAAAAACTCTCTTCAATAGAATTTTCTTTATTATGACATAATATTTTTGTCAAGATAGAATTTTACTTCAAGTATAATTTAAAATTGTAATAAAACAGAATGACTGAGAAAAAAATAAACATGCTCAGTACTCTGTGATAGTTTATTTTGATGCAAAAATATATGCGTCTCTTTTATTAATATTTTAGTGGAATTTGGAATTAAATGGAGGGCAGCTATCAAATTATTTCTGTAGAAAATCCACTGACACCACTATATACTAGCACCTTTCAGAATGCAAAAGCTGACCTAACAAAGGATGATATAATTCTATAATTTTATTTTGTTTTAAAACTAGAACTAGGCAAATTAGACCAGTGGCTAGGTTAGGATAATATCCATAGTGAATCTAAGAATTGTTGAGACATTGCTAAGGAAGCACTAAGGAAGTCAAGTGAAAATGGCTCAGCCTATGTGTGCATATTTTTATCTTTGGTTAAAAATGTGGGCGATCACTATGGTTCTTTCAGATAGTAATCAGTTTCCACACAGTTCTTTCTCTCCTAAATTTTCATACAACTTCCAACTTCCATAGATGCTTACTCTTTTTTTTTCATGTTGTTATATAGTTTTGAGTTACATCGTATGTCTTAAAAATAATTGTGAAATGAGTTAGTGCATGAGATACATCTCATACTTCTTTCTATGCCTTGTAAGACCTCTCTACCTGGTGGTAAAACACACAGACAATTGATAGACACCGACTGATTCTTATTGAATTGCCCTGATATAGGCTAGAAGGATTTTACAATATGTATATAAAGCACTCAACATTAGGTGGGTTGTGGTTTACCGACCACAAAATAATATATTTATTTTTCAAACTTTTTTTTCTTTTATTGATAAAAACTACACAAAAACTAGTTGATAATTGAAAAGCAATGTTACACATAATCTTGTGTTTAGAAATTTGTCAGCTTGGCAGTTTCATTCATTGACCACAATATTACTGTTCTTCCTGTACTCCTAGTCCATGTAAGAGTGTTTCTGTTGGTCATTTCAAATGCAGGTCTTCACAGGTCCCTTTTCCAGACTTCTTACACTGTGAAAATGCACAGCTAGGACCACCAATAGGAGAAAATCAAAATTCTTCACATTGTGTATATCGTGTGTCTGGAAGGATCATTCATCCAGATCCTATCGGATTTTCATTCCAGTAGTTCTTTGTGGTCAACTCTGTTTCTTTGCTGTCTGTCGTAAAGCAAATTTTCTTTTGGTACAATATAAACTCGAATGCCCATGTTTAGAACTGGAAACAGAATCACTTGACCAAGAAAAAAATAAAAATAAAACAAAACAAACTAGGACAGACAGCATTTTAAAAGGAAAAAAGGAAATAAAGCAACTGAAGTAAAGTCTGAGAGTTACACACATCTAACAAGGAAAACCATACCATTTCCCCAAATTCCCACCCGCCCCAGGTTTTTTTCCCCCGCCCTCTGGTTCTCCAGCCCAGCAACCATGCAGTGTAGAAAAAGCAAATATACAAACAAACCTATATATAGCTAGGGTGAAATCTATTTTTATAAGAACTCAACACTTTTACTATTTACATCCAGGAGCAATTTTTGTTTGTTTGTTGTATGTTTTAAAGCCAAGAAAGGTCTGTAGTCCTCCCGTTTATGCTGCAGGTGCGCCTACCCTCTTTACGCAGTTCTGATTTTCTTTCCTCTGTATCATAAATGTTTTAACAAGAACGATGAACCGGCGCGATTGCGCGATGTTGGACACCCATTCGCCTTTAAGACAAAAGCCTGCCGGTCCCCCACGTCGAGTCCCCCAGTGAGGAGTCGCTTTCTCGTTAGTTTGTTAATCTCTCAAGGTAAATGGCCGGTGCTGCCGACCTGGCGATGGTGGCGATGAAGCTGTGGTCACGCCCGAGCTCCAGGCTGGGGGCATCGTCCTGCTCCGGGGACACTGCTTCGTAGCCCTTGTTGACATGGAGCGGCTGGTGAGCCTGGCAGTATCCAATCACCGGCTGGTCGTAGCTGTAATACGGCAAGGGCTTCACGTGGTGTGGTATCTGGATATGATAAAGAGAAGGACTGATTATAAAAATACTTTGGAAAAATAAGAGGATGATACTCAGATTGTATTTTGTTCTCTTTCTTGCAGTTTTAAGTCATCAACTGCTGATTCAACTCTTAATAAATATTAAACAAAATAATGATTATTAGTACTTAACTGATAGTTTTGTGTCTATATCTTTAAATGTGTATATATACACTTTGCATATAAAAATCATATATAAAGATTTTCAATGTTCCTTCTATCATCTATCATCTATCTATCTATCTATCTATCTATCTATCTATCTATCTATATCTATCTATCTATCTATCACAACAGAGTTATAAAAACCCTAAATTGCCATCAACAAGGAATTTAAAACATATTATGTACGTTCATACCTTTGGATACAGATAATATAAAGCTTGGGGAGTAGTAATCTGTTGTAATGTGTCAAGATATGATATAAGTGAAAAAAAGATGGTGAAAGAATGTGTAGTATGATCTATTTTGTGTAAATATAAATGTAAACATATATTGAGTTTTTTTACTTAAAAAAATCTTTATATACAATTGAAATCTTTATGGGCATATATAACTTTATTTAAAATTTTAAGAATGAATCACGATTTCCCATAGATTATTTCTATCAATTCTACAAAATTTGGCCAAAATAACTCTATAATCACGAAAGTGGGTACATCTATGTGTTCATAATATGTAATGTTACTGATTTTAAGCAAAAAGCCAAATATATGTTTAATTTTAGAATTATAGCCCTGAATAATGGTTTACAGAAATCCATTAATAGGAAAAACTGAAAATATTCAAATTAGAGTATGTTTGATTCTCTTTGCAGCTTTTGATTGAATCATAAATTTCTGATAAAAAAAATGTCTCCCAAGCTTAGAAAAAAGAAAATGATGACTGCTTAATTCTTGATATCATGCTAGAGCATTTCTCATAACCCATTAGATCCAATCTGACACTCTTAATTAACAGTCCGCAGATGATAAATTTGCAAACACTTCACTGTCCTGGAAGGTTTGAGGCTGTGACAGTTTAAACTGTTGTCTCTAGGCTCCAACCCCACTTCTCTAGTTGGCTTTATGGTGCTGGGCTGGGGCTTTGCAAATTCCATTTCTGTTTGATCTGCTGCTCCCCGTTAGACTTTGCCCATGGGGACCACTGGAAGGAGATTCAAGGCTACAAGGGATAGAGGAAACTGCTCCCATGGTGGGCTTCTTCTCTGCTTCTTCTGCTCTCAACAACACTTCCTTCTGGCTGTAGCCGAGTCCTCCCATAACAGCAGGCACTTCCAGTTTGTGGTCTTTCCAACGTTTGCAGTGTTTTCAACATTTTATCTCATCCTGTCTCCCTCAGAGACTCCAGAACGAGGTAAGTCTGAGGTTTATCTCCACAAAGCTCCTCCTCTAAACTTTTGAGTTTAATGATTCCAGTATATTTGTTTAGTCCCTTAGTCCTACAGATGTAGGGGTGATAGTTATTTCCTGAAGCTGCTGTCTCTGTTATACTATGGCCCTATATTTTAGCTTTTGCATGAACTTAATAACTATATTTAGTTAGTACTTCTTTATATAGTTATTTAAAAATAACTGATAGATTGTCTTTTGAGTGGGCTAGATCTAACTCTTTCTCTAAGTTAAACTGTAGGAATTGATAAATTGTTATGATTTTATAATTTGGTGGAGAAGTTAACCTGGAAAAGCCTTATGGCTTAATTGGTCTGTAGGAAGAGATCCCATCTTATATCTAACTAAAAACTTATTTGCAGAATCCATTCCTCCTATTACTATATATATCCATTCCTGAAATGCTCTTCAAACTAGGTCTAGTGTTTTCTTCCTGGTAACTTCATTAATATGTTAAATAAAATTGTGACACAAATTCACTATCTGTTTATATGAGAATTATATTTTTAACACCTCCATACTTTCTATGATAAAAGTTACCTCCTCACATTTTAAAAGGTATAAATTAAAGAAATATTTTCTACAGCAGATCACAACTCATTAGCAGGCCATAAAATTAATTTAGTGAATCCAGATAAACATGTTTGAAATTAAATTAATTAGAATAGAAAGTATCAGAATATATCACGTGAATAAGTTGTTTCATAAAAATTTTGTTTCAAATGTGTGTGTGTGCATATGAGTTTGTGTCTACTGAGTCATATTGTGATTTTTTTTATACTAGGAATCACCGTACAGGATGCTTTTAAAAAATAATCAAAGCATATATTCAGATTACAGTTTATTTTCATGTGATCAGCAATAGCCTGGATAAATTCTCATCTTGCTTTTACTATTCTTTTTTCTTAACTCATATACTTCACTGTTTTTCTTAATGAATGAGAAATTTAAATATATATATTGCTCTGTGTTTAGGAAGAGGCACATTGACTTCTAATGAAATTCAAACACTATTTTCAGTAAATCTTTATGAAATAATAAAAAAGTTAATTTCTTATCAAACAAAATGTTGGTATTACCTTGCCTATATAATTCTGTTCTCAAAAAAATCTGAAAAAAATACATACTAAGTCAAAGTTGTGATTGATACAGAGATGTTTTAGACATTAGACACTAGTTTCTGTGCCGACAATGAGAGCAAGGCACTAACTATAAGACAATGTGGCTGAATTAATAGATACTAAATTTCGAGTCAGGTCTACCCCAAATAGTTTTTATTTTTCCTTACCCATATAGATCTCTTCCTGTAAATCAGTCTAGGTCAAGACATGAAATATTTGTCAGCAAGTACTATTTTAGGAAACCTCATAGGATTTTGCAGTGTGTCAGATAGGTAGAGGTATCTGTGATTAGTGCCAAAACTCTTAAAAAGCATAGAAGTGAGACCACTTAGTTCTGATAGTTCAATTTATTTGCAGAAAGAATTTTATGAAGACCTTCCTAAGAGTTACACAGTCCACTCTTACTTTGCTTACAGGTATAACTCAAAAACATAAAAGAAATCACCAAATTATTTCAAATGATAGCAACATTCACTGTGTATAGAACATCTGTTACACACTTTCATTTAAGAGAATGACTCATTGTCTCCAAATTGGCCAAATAATAAAAAGACATCAAAGTAACCATTAAGCATGGGTTCTGGTTCTGTCCAGCCTCTCACAGTACCATGGTTAGTCTTTCACCAGTCATTGCAATAAGCAAATAATTGAATCTACAGACACATGCGAGCAGTGAATATAAGAGTGAGATGGGGTCTTACAGATGCTTTGGCGCAAACAAGTTAATCTACAGATGAAAACCAGTAGCTAATTGGGGAATATGATTGAATTGTCAATGTAAAATAAAGTCTTTAAAGTGGAACTATAATGAGAATGAACAATTTCATAACTCAGAAACCATGATATTTATCTTCAGATTAAGTTGATTCAAATGTCAAGGACCTGCACTAACAGCAGAGCTTTAGGTTTATATATAACATCATTTCTGAACTCAGAGAATTTGCTTTGCTATTACAGTTGGACCAGTTTACTTTTTGCTTTAATGAACAAGGGCCCCTGCTATTTTCTCCATAGCTGAAATGGCCTTAGAACCTATAGCGGAGTAAAAAAAATTGTAAACGTTCCTCTTGCACGATAGCCCAATAGCAAGAATTCAAAAGCCAAGTGAATTGGCAAGCTCTGAAAGCATATCAGATATGTTTGCTCATTTACTGTTAAAACCTATTCTGCAGGGCACTATGTAATCAACTGACTTTGTGGTTTCTGAGGACCTAGGAGACTGAGGTCTTGTACTTTATAGTAATAACGTACAGTACATTAACCACCTAGGTCCCTGTGTGTATCATTGTTTCCTTTCCAAGAGTCAAAACAAAGTATCCTTAAGTTCCCCTTAATGTGGATTTGGTATTTTTGTAAATGCGTTCTTAAGAGCTTTCGCAAATGGTCCCTGGATTCCATCAGCTCTCTGATGGACTTCGTTCTGTAACATAGCACAACAACACTACTTTAAAGATGGCTTCATTCACATGCTTGACTGTTCATTGATTGCCTTGGAAGCTGAACTTTACTTACAGGTAATGGGCATGGTACATGGAATGAAGTAATCTCATTGGGAGAATACATCATACTGTATTAAAATTCTGACATTTGCTTCTCATAAGAGTATAAACATTTTAACTCGAATTGAAATTTTTATAGAGGCACATAAAGTTCTACAGAGGCATACTTCATAACCAAATCTAAGGTAGTATACAAAGGGGTAAACCGTTATTGTCATTAATTATAGTCCTTTTAATTCTTCTGAGTTTCCTGTGAATCCTCTGAACATAGAGATAATAATGACACTTCATTTACCTCTATAAACTTTAGATAACTCTGAAAGTACTCCCTTGTTCTCAAGAAAGAAGGAATATACTGAAAAGACATATTCACACTCTAGTTTACTCAACACTGAGAAGAAACTGTCTTTTGTCTTATAGTTTCCGTTTAGAGATGCAAGGACACAAAGGGTCACAGAGTGGCTCATTATCCAAAGCTTCAGTCCTACTTTGTGCACCCAGAAGCTTAAAAACTTTGGTGTGTGTTCTGATTTTCTAAAAACATCATTTACCCTTTGCCTGGAATATGTTTTTCTTCCAACATGCTGGTGGGAGTATAAAAGGAGATACTCCTTTTAATTTCAGTGGCTCGTAGTGTTAGTGATTCAAAGAGGAAGCACAAAATTATAGAGAAATACGTGGAGTTTGAAAGTCTGCAAATTGATTCAGATCCCATAATTTTACACCCATAATAATTACATTTAAAATGAGAAATGTGTCTATATAGTAAATGTGAGAGCAATGCAAAATGGGCTCTTGATATATGAGATCATGAAAGACTTTTGAAGTTTAGGGTTTTCTTTTTTTTTTTATGAGCATGAAATTCTAATATTGCTACCTTTTTTCCTCAAAGGTATTAGCATTAGTTATAAGAAGCTTAATAGCCTGATCATTCTAAAATTACCATGCACTATCATTAGTCTTATTTATTAACTTTTCATGAACATTGTTCGCATTTCAGTATGAGTTCTTTCAATTGATGTCATAAAAAGTTGATTTTCAATTTCCTAAATGACATTTGGTCTCTAATTTTCAGAATTAAAGGGTAGTGTCAGACTACTCAGACCACTTAAAAAATACCGTCCTACAAATCCAGATGAGGAATTTGATATAGTTAAATTGCTTAATGAAGATGGACACTTGGTTTATTGGAAATAAAATTGATTAAAAAATGAAGGGCAATAGCTAAATGAATATGTAACTTAGCCTTTATTCTACTCACTGTATTAATAGGTGACAACAATGGACAGAGAATAAGAAAATGTAAATGAGTTTGAATAAAGGTTTTTTTCAGAAGTTTTGATTAAAGTTGACAGAACCTCAGATCATTTATGTTAGTTGATTGAAAGGGAGACTTAATTGACTCACAGACAAAAGAAAGGATTTAACAGCTAGCTACACTGGGGAAGAACAATGGTACCACCAGGTCTCAGGAACAACTGAAACCAGGAATACAAATTTAACTGGGTCCTCTCAATCAATCATGCTGATGATCTCCACAAGTTATTTTCATTTCCTGATGGCGAAATAGCTTCTTCCACCTGATTTGACGCATGACTGCGACAGCTCCAAAGTTTTACATGGTCCAGTCATAGCAGACTGCACAAATGACCACGAGTCTTTCCAGCTCCTCTCATCAAGAATTAGAGTCTATTTCTCCTTGCTTGAATACTGGCTGATCTTGTAACTGTCTCCAGCCAATAGAACACAGTGGCAGTGACATTGCTTGAATTCCAAAGCTCTTAGGATTCTGTCCAAGCTAGCCCACTGGGGGATGGAAGGCCTGGTGGAGCCACTGAGGCATCTTAGACCAGCCAGCACTCCCTAGGACCCACAGAGGCTGGCACATAAGCCTAGGAGCAAAAACTCTACTCAATTGGCCCCAGAGAAGCAGAATAACTCAGCCACTTCACTTCATTTCAAAAAGCATATGAGACATTGGACTGAGCTGCAAAACTGACAGTTCTTACAAACCTGATTTCATTCCTCACTCCTCAATTGAGATAATTAAAATAACAATTGCTTTTCATAAATTTTGCCTTCCCAAGTTTTGAATATCTAAAGGCATTTATAATATAAAAAAGATACAAAAGTTAAGTAATGAATCTAAATCAATTTATCAAATTATATTATTTAATCCCATTCTACAATGAAACATTCTTATTCATTTTTTTTCAGTGCAGGCTTTCTTCTTAATTAGAAAACACAATTATCTAAGCCTTAGTTTCTGTTAATTAAAAAGTAAAACTTTCAACATCACATGACATTATCTATAAGACATTTGTTATAAAGCTAATTTTAAAACACAATTTTGAAAAAGTACCTTGAACTCAAAGTTAATAACTGCTCTTCTGTATCAAGATGGAAATTTGAGCCCTGATTATTACCTTTTCAATACTCCATTCAAATGAATTGTTTTTTTTTAAACAGAGATTTCATTTGTTTGTTTATTTTCTATCACCAAATTAAAAAACAAAACAAAACAAAAAACCTCTTAGAAGTTCCTACAACATACATTAGAGAAGAGAACAAATTAAAAAATATATTTGTATATAATTCAATGTAACTGAAGAAAAAGCTGGTTTGGGCTGAGGAAATGTCCTTTGCAGAACTGTTAAACACTCACTAGCTTTGAGTTTCCAGGATTGGCTGAGGTAAAAAGAAAAAGCAGGGTTTTCTTTTACTGGCCATGAGTGAAATCAGGGAGAGTGTCAGAAGGGGAGGAGGAATAGAATAAGTCTCACTTCCAGGGTGCACATTGTAGGACACTAAATAAAGCAAGGGTATTCCTGAACCAGAAAAATCACCTTCTAGTTAAGAAAATGGTGAGTTCTTCAAGCAACATAAGTGAAATAAAACTTTTCTCCCTAGGATTTTATTTCTTCTTGTTCAGTGGCCTTCACCAGTGCCTGCTCTTTTTTTTTCACAACCCCCACTGTTACTTGGTTTATTAATTAAACAAAATCTATATCTTTCAAAAAAAAAAAAGAAGAAGCCCATGCAATCTCTGACATCCACATGCTTTATACAGAAACAAAATCTTCCTCCCTAAGTAGTAGCTATAATAGAGAAGTAGCTCCAGAAATAAGAAAATACAAAAATTCAAGAGAAGATGATAAATTCAAAGGACTAGAGCAAAGGACAAGATTTACTAAAAATGAATAAAAACTAAAATAATTTAAAATGCATCCTCATTGTTCCTCATCATCTAGACATTGCTTGGGTACGTGATAAGTATTCACATATTTGTTGATTGAAAGAACAATAAAAATCTTATCTTTCTCCCAGTTCGTTTTAAAAATTAAATGAATGATAAATGTAAAAAATATAAAATAATCTATTAAGATTTGTTAAATACACTCATTAAATTTATTGACCTTTGTTTTAGAAAATCTTTAAAGGAAAACAAGAAGATGTTGCACAGTAATAACTGTCCCACTTGCATTTTTTTTATGGGCTAAAGTGTGGACAGAGATCTAGCATGCAAAACGAACAATACTAAACGCACTAGATGTTGTCTTTCTATTGACTAACTTGTTCAAACTATTTTAAACTAGAGTTCTGATAAAAACTGCACAGTAGCACTTGTTTTTCTTGTTCTGTTCTTATTTAAAGGTGGCAGTGTGTACTATTTGTGCACTCATGGTTGTCCAAATTTTAACTTTTAAGTCGCTGATGGGGTAACAGAACAGACACCCACTTAAATCTTTATTGCTCTCCTACCAGGATGCCTTGTCTGTGAGGTGTCTAGAGAGTTGATTAAGTTAATGAATGAGGTACTAGTCATTCTTTGAAGTTAGCTTTGACTCCATTAACTGGGAAGCTTATTACATTAGCAGCACTCTTAGCATTCAGTGAGATTTTGGGCTAATGAGCTGGATTAATTAGTGAGTATTAGCTTCCAAAGACTTTCCTTTCATAGCTTTGGTCTCTGAATTTGAAGAGTAAGGTCTCCCCAATAGTGCGTGGCAAGCAAACATCCTATTTAAGAAAAGTCTACATAAATTTGCTTCCGAAATACTTAAAAAATAGGGACACTAAAATTTCAGAACCCATATCTTTTCTCTCTAAAAAATATTGTGGAAGTTTCAATGATATGTAATGATCTACAGAAGACAAGTCTTTTCTAAAAAGGAAGACAATGATTATTACTTGACCCCCGATTTGGAAACTTAAAAACAAAACCATTCCGAAGAAAACAAACAAACAAACCCAAAACTTCTTAGCACATGTAATAGATTCATATTAAGATTTGTTTTATCATCCCTCCTCAGAAATTTGGAAAAGGAAATAGATAAAAAGCAGCAGTAATGCCGATAATGGAAGGTGCAAGTGATGGGCATCACAGCCCCTTTCCTTCCAGGTTCACTTTTGATTTCTCCACAGTGTTCACAGTAGCTTATTTCTAGTTTCCACATTAGTCTGTCGAGCATTCTGTATAGCTTTGTGTTAAATAGTCCATAGTGTTCATAATGTGCTTTACGCAAGAGCATGCATCTTGTCTAATCCAAATGAAACTTATCTGTTTGGTTTTCTGAAGATGTACTCACTTTGTAATCTCCCAAATCATCCAATTCAACAGTGCAGTGGTAGTTAGTAAAAACTAGATTTTTAAAGATGTAAATGTGAAAGTCACATATAAGGAAGTCTGTTAAGTTTCTTGCATTCCTGTACCTTTTTAAAGTAGAATTGCAAATCCCAGGGTGAAAGTTTAGGACCAAATGAAAAACACAGAAAGACATATACATACTTGATAGAATGAGATTTGTAACCTGATTCTAAATAAAACTTCTTGGGGGACTGGCTGATACTAATGAAAAGAAGCATGATGGTATATATTTAATTACAACAATAGAAGCACATTTAGAAAGCACAATTAAAGTTTTTATTTTGATTGACTATATTTTAGAACAGCATGGCACAGTAATGCATAAATAGTACTGGTCTTGTATTTTTAATAAAATATGCTAAGATCTAGATTATTGCCTGGATCTCTGCCATGAAGTGTATACAAGTGATTATATAAAAATAAATTTGCCATCATTGTTCATTTGTTTATGCATTCATTCACATGGAAAATATTTATCACAGAGGTTGACAAACTTTTCCATAAAGGGCCAGTAGTATATATTTTAAGCTTGCAGCCATAAAGTCTCTGTCACAACTAGGGAACTCAATCAACTCTGCCATTATAGTGTAAAGTAGGCTTAGAAAAAAATATAAATGAGTGGGATGAGTGTGGCTCTGTTCAATAAGAATTGATTTTGAATGCTAATTTTCAGGTGTCAAAATATTTATCATCTTTTGATTTTTTTGAACCATTACAAATAAAACTATTTAGCTTGAGGCTAATTTACCATGAGTTAGGCATTGTGATAGGTGCTGAGTATATGAAGAAAAATAAAATAAAGCTTCTTTACTCAAGGGGCTTCCTCAGAACTGATAGAAGGGCAGACATCTGATTGAAAATCCCTGTATTAAAATAGTTCAAACAATTTTGTCAATAGAAAGACAACATCTAGTGTGTTTAATATTGTGCACTTTGTATGCTAGGTCTACTGTGCACCCTTTAGCCCATGAAAAAATGGAATAATCAAGTCAGTAAAGCAGAGGGAGAAAAGTGCTCTCAGCCGGTGTGCATTGCATGTTGCCTTGTGAAGATCCAGATTTTCCATTCTAGCATAAAGCTCTCAGTGGATCGTAGACAAAGAGCTGGACTCACATGACCTTAGAACTTAGAAGTCAGACTTGAACCTTCAAGTGGGAGTTCTGAAATCACCATTCAGGTTATTTAGATTAAATAAGCTCTCACAGAATAAACGCCCAATGACCTTTTAGTGAAGATCTGAAGCAAAGCTCAGGCCAGTGAACATGCCCCTGGGAGCATGGTGGCGGCCAACAAAAAGCTTGCAGAACTTTGGCGATGTTGTAAAAGAAGTTAGGTTCACAGGCCATCTAATCATAAATAGGTTTGATTTTGTTTTGTTTTGTGGAGAAGTTAAAAAGCCTTCTTTCTATTTCTCAGTCTCACCGAGGCTCTTCCCATATCTGAGCCTTTGAACTTGAATTCCCTTTGCCTGGGACATTCTTTTTCCAACTCTTCTCAGTGGGGATTATGGTGATCTTTAGAGTCATAACTTAAATATCATGTTTTCCTAATCATCTTGTCTAAAAAATACCACCATATCCTTGTACACATATGCAAGCCATTCCCTGTTTCAATTCTCTGTTTATTTTCTTCACAGCATCTATCAAAATGTTAAATATTCGTGATTATGTATATCTTTGCTCCATTACTGTCTGTTTTCCCTCAGTGTAAGCTCTATGCTGTCAGAGAGCTTTTATGGCTGTCTGGCTAGAATATTTAATAAATGTATTCTAAAAGAATGTGTGAATTTATGAGATATTTGTTAGAGAATTTGGTTTTATTTGGAAGTTTGCCTCAAAAACTGTGAACTCCTCCCTTTGTTTTATCTTTTTCTATGTCTCCCATCCATTCTCAGCTTTGAATTTAAACAAGGGATCTAGGATGGCACACGTCTACTACAAATATTTGCATGCCTGGCGTTGTTTTGAGAGCTAAAGATATTAGAATGACTAAAGATGTGCATGACCTTAAGGAACCCATAGCCTAAAATGAAACACAAATGTGAGCATATTTTTACAAGGTGAAATTATTTATGGTACAGTGCAATACTGGAGATGTATGAAAAATGACAAGAAAGGAAGAAGAAGGAGTAAGCTTACCAGGTGGTTTTTGATCCAAAGATTGGATACTTATAAAGTCACCAAGAGAAATCCTGGTGTCACATGCAGCTTCTATATAGAGTCAACATGTCTGCTACTATTGCCATGGCACATGGCTTCCTATGGACTCTTTTTATTTATTCATTTTTTCTCCTCTTTGATCCCACGCCCCGCTCCCACCCCTGATCTATGGGTGTTGCCATCTCCCTTTAAGAACTGGATCTCTGAAGGCTGGCATCTCCCTGATGTGCTCCCGGCGTACACCCGGGGCCTGGTCCACCTGGAGTGGGAACCCACGGCCTTCTGCATGTAAAGTAGACGTGCTAACCATTACACTGTGAAGCCACCCCGTCCTATGGACTCTTTTTCAAAATTTAACAATCTATCCAATTCATCCACAACTTGCCCATGTAAAGAATGGATTCTGCACTCCAATTTCTTCAGTCGTTATCCTCACCTCTCAGCCCAACACTTGGCCTTAGTCTCTCATGAATAAAGCATCCTCAAGTTATGACGAGCAGTGGAGACTAACCATACTTCCCAGATATGGAGGGGTCAGGATGCTACTACAGCTACTTTCTCAGCTTCTGCTGAGAAACAAAACGATCAAGCCATGTCACCCTTAATGGAGGCCAAGAAATGGAGTGCCTCGTTCCTTTTCACGTGTCATTTGAGATTTCATCAACCACACGAATTGCCCTTAAAGCAGTGGTTCTCAGGCCCAGCTGCCACTTTGACACATCTGAGGTGATTTTTAAAATACTTATGTTGGGTCTCTATCCAAGATCATTTAAATCAGAATTTCTGGGGTATGGCCTAGGCCACGTTATTCTAAAATAGCCCCCCAGGTGATTCAAATGTGCGACCAAGGCTGAGAACACTGATCCTTGTTAAATTTAGATTGCTTTCCCATAAAGATCTAGGCACCACAGGAAGTATGCAGTATAATTTACCTAATTCCCCACACCTGCCTAGAGACCGCCTGGCTTAAAACAGAGCCCATTACTTCCCAGTCAGAAGTCACCAAACATGGTGCACATATGTGCGTTTTTTACTCTCCAATTAAATTGTCCTTTCTCTTAAGTTCAGTTCATTGCTGCTAATTATTTTGTCTCACTAGTCTGATCTTCTTCGGTTGGCCTCATTCATATTCTTGTCAGTGATTATTCTACCGTCCTTTTTAGTTATCAGTTTGGTTATGTATATATTCTACTCTTTTGTCTAAAATTAGATGTAATTCAATTGGGTAAGTTTAACAACTATCATTATACACATGTTTTTTAAATAGCTACTTGTAGGTGGATTTACCTTGCCTTGATGGCGAAGTGCCCATAAACGTTCAGTCAGCTGGAGAACTCCTTTGGCTAAACATTTTCACAATCTATTTCTTTTATTTTTTTTAAGTAATTTAATTTACTGGGATGGTAGTAATAGCCCATTCCATTTTGCACTGTGGGGAAGAAAGGATATTTTTATCTACTTAAAAGCTAATAAAGACTCCTACTGTTGAAAAATATTCAAACCTCCCAATTATTTTCATCAAGTGATAAATTTAGAAGGAAAGAAAAAGAATTAAAACCCCAAAGTGTTAGCAAGTAAACAATAATGGCTAGGAGAAACTTAGGGAAGGGTCATTAAATTCATCTCTGCTTTAAAGCAACCTGACACACATATACATAGGGGGGCTATAAAAGGGTGTCTCTGCCACTGGGAAAGTAAGAGTTGACAAATAGTTCATGAAATCTGCCGTTTGTGGTAGTAAATCATAGGAGGAAATTATCTCTGTGTGAGAGACAACAGAGAACAGCTTAAAGGAGTTATGCCCCACCCTCCACCCACCACCCCCAATTTCAGCTGCCACCCACCCCAAAGATCACAGGGCTTACTTACTTGTTTCTTGCTACCATGTCTCACCACAGGCCACAATGTCCACATGCTTATAGTTCCCCAGCACTGCAAGTACCGACTTTACAGACTGCCTCCATTGGTCCCCAATTCGGAATGAAGCTAAATTAAGTGGCGAGATTATTTGACATATTCCAGGGGAGCTGGGTCAATCCATCATGCTGTACTTCGTTGTTTTCTTTGGCCAACACCCAAAGTCTAATGTCTTCTGAGTATCTACTCTCTCTACACTGTTTCTTTAATATTGTGTTTCTTTTTCCCTGACCAAATTTCTTCTCTATATTTTCTACCAAAAATTCCACTGTGCCCTCTTGTATTCTAATTCCATCATTACCTACCGTTTATCCCAAATCACTTCAATGAATTCACATAGCTTCTTTGGCTATGTAAGTTTATTATGATTCAGAGAATCTTTCTTTCTATCTAAGCAGGTCACTTCTAATCTACTGCTATGTTTCAATTTTACATGTTTCCTCTAGATCCTGACCTTTCTGAGTTCTTGACCCTAATCATGGTATTTAGCCTAGATTCCTAATTTCCCACTGCTGTTAACAGTTTGATTTGGAAGTTCTTATTTCTGACCTGCATCTTAATGCAGAAAAACCATTACCTTTTAGCAAGAAGGCTGACACTTATTGAATATTACCAGGAATGCTCAATGGAATGACTAATTTTTTTTATAATTCCAACTGAATTGTGGTTTGCTGGTTTATCATTATAAAAAAAAAATCATACTTATTCTTTATAATAGTAAATTATAAATATTATTTCTTCATAAATTTACACCCTCAGGGAAGTCCTAGATTCTTGGAATTGAGTCTAGTATTGAGGAATTTGATAGAAAAAGGGCCCAATAGTCTTTGGCTAGATTGAATTTTATGTGGCTCCCACAAGGCCACCCAGAGTACCATTTTCTAGGATGGCAGGTAATTTGTATTCAACTAAGTGAAAACATAAAAAGGACTTATTATCTTTTTAGCTAAACATGTAGGAAAGCCTAATTGACTCAGACTAAGAGATGATCATTCAGTGAGAATTATAAATTATATAGCATTTTTTAATGTAGTTTATTTAATTGGGTAAAACAGAAAATGTTTATTTAACTAACCTAAGGTCAACATGTTGCTAGTGTGTGTGTGTGTGTGTGTGTGTGTGTGTGTATATATATATATATATATAATACAGTTTCCCACCTCTACCTCTGCGATGGAGTAGGAAGTCTATGTAATGACTGATGGTAGAGGGAGAACTTGTGCAAGCAGGGAATGAGAAAATTGAGAAGAGTAAAAGAGAAAATTGGACAACACCCCATTTCTGTCCATTGCCTAGGCTCAATAGGTCGTGGAAATCAGAAGTTGACGAAAAGCTTCATGAAAGATTTGTGACACACTGAATACTAAAGAAGGCATATACTAATGTTTTGGACTCAATGTTTGTGCCCGCCCCCCACCCCAACACAAATTTATCTGCTGAAGCCTTAACCCTCAGTGTGGCTACATTTGGAGATGGAGCCTCGAAGGACATAACCAAAGTTAAGTGAGGTCGTAAAGGTGGGGTCTTGCTTCCACAGGATCAATGTTCTTATGAGAAGAGACAGCAGAAAGTTTCCTCTCTCTCTCCATGTGTCTGTAAAGAAGAGGCTATGGGAGTACACAGTAAGATGGTGCCACCTACAAACCAAGGGAAGGGGCCTAAGCATAAAACCTACCATATCAGCAGCACCTTGATCTTGGACTTATCAGCCTACAGAATTGTTGTTTATGTCACCCAGCCTGTGACAACCTGAGCTGAATAGAATAATACAGGCACCATCACTGTGAGGTTTTGCATGGGTGGATGCTGACACATGATGGAGGGCATGTGGTTGTAGCTGATACTTTTGAGAAAGTATTGTTGATTCTTATGTAAACCTCTAGAAATAATTTCCTGAGAGAGATGAGTGCAATTGTGGTATTTCATAGCAGAATCTATGGACTTAGTAGTATTTGGGCTGAGGGGAAGATTGCAAGGATCAGTACATTGGCTGTCACAAGATGCCAAAATCTCCCTCCTGGGAAACTGTCCCTGAGTTTATGGAAAAGTTTACAGGAGCATGATGCTTTACATTCTTCTTTCTTAAACATCTTCTTGTACCCTCCATTATATAATGTTAATCTTTATACTATGTAGATAAGGCTAGAGCTGAGAAGGGGTTATATACGAGGGTATTTTTTTCCTTCTTTGTGCCTTATTCTAATGACCATTTGAAATCCAAGCTGGAGACATTTATAGCTCTCATGATGTCCAACTGGAGTCCAATGCATTAACACATTTTCTTAACATGCTAGGGTATTTGTTTTTTGTTACCCCAGAAGATTGTAACAATCAAAAAGGAGTCTGGGTAATTCTAATTTAATGCATGTTTTTGGAAGGCATACTGATCTTTTGTCCCCTCAGACCCTTTCCCACACTTCTACGTCCTGCCTTCTGCCCAAGAAGGCTCATCCTATGAGTAGACTCCTTTACCAAGCTCCCTTGCTATCTGGCTTTGATTAGTTTCAGTAATGAGAGGCACCCGGTGATGGTAGGAGAGGAAGGTCAGAGCATTTATTCTTTGCTACCCCTTCTGGCCTTGCTATAGTTCTGGAGTGGCTATTTCTTCCACGGCAGTGGTTCTTTTGCCTCCCAGGGAACATTTAGCAATATCTGGAGGCAATTCTATTGTCAAGACTGAGTTTGTCAAGACGAAAGGTTGTCAAGACTGAGATATTCCTGGAAACTAGTGGGTAGAGGACAAAGATATTATTAAACATCTTACAATGTTCAAGACACACAACAACAACAACAACAACAACAAAGAATTATCTGATCTAAATTTGTCAAAGTGCCACTGTCAAGCAAGCCTCTGCTACGGTTATAGTTCCTTTTAGATGTGCCCTATTTCACAACTACTGGTCCTACTTGGATCTGATAACACTATCTTTCCTCTTCTCCTTCAGGCCAAGGGAGTGGAGGGTGGGTAACTGTGCCCTGATTGTTTTATTTGAATTATTCACCATCCTTTGTATGTTTCCCCTTAACTCAGCTTTCCTTTCTATAAAATTCCCTCCATTAAACTCTCTTTGATTAAAATTTTTTATTGTATAATGTCTTTTTCTGGGACTCTAACATGGAGTTTTAGGCTCACATGTAGCAACTTATACAGGCATTTAACATCATGTTCATTTTGCTTAAATTAAATGTAGAATGATAAATTTTCACCGGTACTAATTGCTAACATTTATTGAGTGATGTCTCTGTGCCACTATCTCTATAAGTGTTTGATGTGAAAAACTCATGTATTGTTCACAAGAATCCTATGATTTAGCTGCTAATATAATTCTCATTTAAAATATGGTAAAACTGAGGCATACGGGTCAGGTACTGAAAATGTCTCTCTAGCCTCGGTGCCTAACTTCTGCCTCAAGCAAACACGTTGCCTTTAGAAATAAACCAGTCCATAATATCTGCAGTTCAGAAAGTCAGAGCTGGCTCTAGTGAATCATTCACAAGTAAATAATAAAGGAATTTTCAGAGTGCCATCTAAGCCAACTTTTTTCTTGCCTTTATTTATTTATTTTGTAAATAGGACCAATCAATTTTATTAATCAACACATAGAACAGTTAAAAGACTCAGTTACTGGAGCTAGAACATCATCTTGAGACATAGAGATTCGACCAGCTGCCTTTTTGCAGTCTGTGTGCTCCATTGGTCCTCAGTGAAAGGATTTGGAGGTATGCTAACATGGTCTGGTCTCCTAGGTAGCAGTTACATGTTTTGCTGCTCTTGGGAATTTGATGGGTACTCTCATCGGGCCTCCCCAAGGCAACTCTTGCTGTCATTCTACACTCCCACTCTTCATGTCTTTTTTAAAACTCTTTCCTTTACTTCTCTGTCCTTACTGTCTTCTTTGCTCCTGTCTCTCTTTTCTTTTTCTTTTCGTTTCTCTTTTCCTTTTATTCTTCCATGCCTCTTTACTTCCACTCTTACCTCTCTTTGCCTTGCCTATTTTTGCAGAGGTAGACTTAGGTCTACCTCTGGCACCTTAATGTTAAAATAAACTAGGTTTAGTTTTTAGTCAGAATGGTGTTAAAACCATCAGGAACAGAAAGAATGTATGAAATGTTAATTAAATCTATTCCTGAGATTTAATAAAAAGTTAAGCACAAAATCATTTAAGTGTTAGTTTTTCAAGTGCCAGAATCTTGAAACAATATAGACAATTTCATAAGGATTTATGATATATAACCAATTAAATCTTAAAATCTATAATTTAGAAACACAGAAAAAGCAGGTTTTAATTTATATGCATATTATATAGCGATATGAAGCTTTTTAAAAGACAAAGCTCATTTATGTAAGGGCTTTGGTTTAGCAATATGAAATGCTGATATTTGAAAGCAATAGTTTCTCTGAAAATACTTTTCAAAACTGGACAAATTGATTAATTCCCTAAAGAATTAGGACTGTAAGGGAAAAAGTACAATTGCTTTTTTACATGCAAAAATTTTAAGGATGGTAACCTCTTCTATCAATTTTTCATAACAAATATGTATAATACTTAATATCAAAAGCTGAGTCTGCCTGATGCAATGATGAATGGATGCATTGGTGAATGAGTGAAATAAGGTTTTGTCTTAGAGAAAATATTGGCTTTTCATTAGATCAGCTGAAAATGTATAGCATGCAAAAGCACTACCTAAGAATTGTTGGTTTCTTTAAAGAGGATTAAATACTCTTTCTAAGAGCATACAAGTTATCTTTTCCTAGGGAAAAAGTCATTTCTAATTTCTATGACTAATTGAGAGCAATGCACAGTATCCTCATCTTAAACTTGTACATGGAGAAACTTAAGACTGGAAGTTTATGCTTGTCAATTCAAAGTGCTTTTCTATTGTGTTCTCTAATGGACAAAAGTAAATCCTCAACAAATAAGAAAACAAAAACTCTGTTTTTCAGGGCAGATTTACTCTATAAATATCCCTCTCACAGGGCAAGAACAAAGCCATTCTCTTGGCATTTCGGAAATTTTACAGAAATCAGGAAAACTGTTTATGATAACTGAAGGATTGGGAGATATCAATTGTCTTGTTCATTGTAGGGAATAGAAAGTGCTGAGGACACACTCTACTGAAATCCACATGAAACCGACACCTGAAATTGTCTTCTTTCGATATGTACATCACTCTTATTCGTATTATGAAGAGATTTGAACAAAGACACCAAATGCAGCATCTTGTGGCACTGCTTAAGAAATGACTCATGTTTCATTGAGGGCCTGCTCCTAATCACCAACTAGGTTCAGGAAGAGCGAGGCTATAAAGTAGGTGTTTCATTTTATAGCCATAGTAAGAGGCAGATGAAGGTCACTGACATCTCCATAGGACAAGAAGGATCATTCTGCTACCTTGGTTTCGTAAACTGCCACTGCTACTTAAGAAACTTCAATTTTTTTAGACTAAAGCTGTCTTGAAAAGTACAAAAAAAGGTCTTAAATGATTACACCATGTTCTTTTTATTCCCAATCACATGTAGGACTAGAAAAATGTCTTGATAAGTAAAATGAAGGAATTAATTTGGAGGATATTTAAGGTACACTTTGCTTTATTGTGTATGTTTCTGTGAATAAAAAGGTCTTTTTCTGTTGGGAGTAGTTGACAGTTGTGAGATAACTGAAAATGTGAAATTAATTAGGAAAGTTTGGGATATGAGATGTCCCTAATACAAGCTCATGTGCAACTAAAAATCACTAAGATGGTTGTTATGGTGCTATGCCAAAAGTCCTTTAGCACATCGCTCCTCCTAACGCATTCTGCATCGCCTAGAAGCTTGTTAGCAATGCAAAGTCCCTGCCTGGTCTCACCCCCTCACCCCGGACTTACTGAATCTGAATCAGCATTTTAACAAGGCCTCTAGGTGATTCACGTGCAAATTCAAGTTCGTGACACCCAGTTTTAACAAATCAGTTTTTTTAGAGTAATCATCTACCACAATGACGATGGTCTTCACACTGGAACAGCTCTCTGTTTCCACCATGCTTAGGTCGAAAATGAATTAAAGAAAAAGTAATTCTTTTAGAACTCATTGAAGTGGTCTTCCAGACCAGCAGCAGCGGCATTACCTGTCAACTTGTTAGAAATGGAAATGATCATACCCCACTTCAGACCTATTGAATCACACCTCTGTGTTTATGGCCCTGAAGTCTCTGCTCGAATAGTTTCCACAGATGATTCTGATACACAGTGTGATTTTAAGAGAGAGAGCTGAAGAGTCACCAGGTGTATATAATTGAGCTGAGAGACAATGACAGGAGTTACCAAGTAAGAAGGAAACAAAAATTCCACAAAAGGGTCTTAGAAGGAAAATAAGTATATTTCCATAAACAAAGCCATGTTTTTAAAGGGTTACTAACATAATATATGCAGACCGGACTATGGTTATCTTTTCTCCAACTCCATAAATAGTCGTCCTTCAAAACTCATATGATATGCCGGCTCTCTCAGATAACCCATTCCCCAACAAGAATAACTTTGCTGTTTTGAATTCCCGTCTCATTATCTGCATTGACCATGTGGTGGTTGTCACTTTCCAATAATTGTCACCAGAGCACCACTAAGGGATTACTTCATCTAGAAAGTTTCCAGAGGGTAGAGATTTTGCCTTGTATCTATGTAGCCCTCAGGCATCTAGCACTACATCTGGGATGCTGTAAATCAAATATATATATATATATATATATTATTTTTCATTTCTTTCTTAATGTTACTGTTTGAGGCCTGGTTTCAGGTCATTCTATTTTTTTAAAGATGAATAACTACCTGTAAAATATTGAGATCTTCTGATTAAAATAAGCTATTTTGAGAATGTCGCCTTTTGTTCATGAAGCATTAAAAAATCCACCAACAAAGTCATAGAAGGTCTTTTACTCCCCAGTAGTACAATTGAAACATTTGACATAACGTAAAATATGTCTCCATTTTCATGCATTTAAATTTCTAATTGTTCTCAGTCCCTTGGAGAGATTTTCTAGGTCAACTAAGTACCCACACTGTGCGACGTGTTCCAAGAGTCCGAGTTAGTCTCATCTCTGTAATCCTCAAAAAATAGAATGCTAGCAAATGCCTCTCATTTATACAATAGTTAGAAAAGATCCAAATTGAAAATTGACTCTTTGTCAAATACAAGCCCTTGCAGCTGTTCGATTCCTGGTTCACAATGTTATTGCTAAGCTCTTTAATATTTCTCCTTCTCTCAGGTTAGCTTCTACACAGGTTTAATCCTGAGAAATGAAATGAAACAAAAATAAACAACAACCGAAAAATAAGTGGCAAAGAACTGTTGAAAATATAGTGATGTGGTCATCTCATCTCACTTTCTACTCAAAGAAATGGTTAAAAGATGAAAAAAAGATGGGATGTGTGTGTGTGTGTGTGTGTGTGTGTGTGTGTATGCACATGCACAGTGGTTGGAATTGCTGTATCAGCTATTTGGAAACAGCATACAAGATCATCTATTTGTCGTGACCTTAGAGTTTTGTGGGATTTAATGCAACAGGAACCAGACAGAAGGAAGAAAACAGTGGCTGACTCAGAACTACTCAACCTGATTGAGATGCAATTCAGATAAAATTCCACTAAAGTGGCTTTAATTGTATAAATGAGGAATGGAAGTGAAATGGGACAGCAGCGATGGCTCCACGCAGAATCTCTGTAACAACTGTGCTTCCTAAGTGGTCTTAAATAGCTTCTTGGGAGATCTGAGGCCCAGTGCCATAGTTTCTGACAGCTTTGCTTAGAACAATTCCCTGAAACATCAAGAAGGCTGTGTGTTGCCTCTCCAATCATTGCTGAGTGAACTGAAAAAAAACAGTTCAGTGTAAGGCTGGCCTGGAATGAACCTCATGACAAATGCAGAGGTGAGCCCAACTCAGCCTCTAATGCTGTAGGATCCTGAATTCAGGGGATCCTGTTTTCACCAATGACCCCTTCAACCTAATATCCCAAAGGACTCTAATGTTCTCCACGTGAGCAACAAGGGAACTGAGGAAAAGCGCACAGGAAATGTTGAGGGAAGTTACAATTCAGGATTCCCTTTATCTCCTCAAAGAAAGAGAAAAGAACAAAATAAACATCAATACATAGAGGTCAGATGTGAGAGGAATGTAAAAATTTACATTTAAGAGAAAGAAATTGTTGTGGATAAAGAGAACAGGACACTCAGCAATGTCTAAATAAATGTTGATAGTGTGTTAAGTACCAAAATAATAGAAAATAATTATTAAAAAAAAACAAATATGTAAAAGAAACAATAAACTATCCATAAAACTGATCAAGACAGCCTCTGCCTTCTCTGCAGCTGGACTAAATTTTGATAAGTTTCTTATGACTACATGCTCCTGACCTCCATTTATTAAAGAATTTACTTTAGAAAACTTGCAATTGAAAGTATTTCTCTGCCCCTGTGAGAGCTGTCTTCTCCCAGCTTCTTGCTAGTTTTACAACCCAAGAATATCTTTCTCAAGGACCTGAGAACCATCCCTTTGAAATGTAATCATCAAAAAAGATAGTACCCCTATCTCTCTTCTCTGTGGGGTGGTAGGAGCATAACTTAAATAAGTACCAACTAGTGAACACGTATGGCCTAATCGTATCAATCAACTTGTCCTCTAACAACCTCCAGAACTTTCCACTAGCTCATTCCAGGGCTTAAAAACTGTCTAGCCATTTGTTTCAGCATAGATCAGTTCAATCTCTCTCTCTAATCGCAATAGTTTAAAATAAAATCTTTCTTGCCTATTTAACCCTGTCCAGTGCACTTTTTCTTTGGCAAAACACATATTATTTTAATAAAACCTGATATATAATATGGAATATCTGCAAGCCAGTAAAATGGTCATTTTTGCATCATTTCATATAGAACTGTAATTTCATTCTAGAAGTTGAATTGAGGCAAAAAATGTTAATTCCAAAGTGGAGTCAAAGTAAAGAAACAACTAAATGTGAAAAACAAAACTTTAAAGTAAAGCTCCCAAATATGTGATCTTTACATAGACTAACAAGTCAAAGAAATATGTAAACCAAAAGTATTTTAGGAAAAAAATAGAAATCCAAAGAGAAGTTGAACAATATCAGTTTTCGACAGATCAGGTGGACAGATTAATAGTGATATAGGGATATAGGGATATAGAAGGTTTAATCTTGGAGTCGTTTTATTTACTAGGCATAATGTATTTTCAGAATTTTAAAATTCTGTCAATGTCAAAGACATCTTAAATGTAATATAATGATAGCTTTTGTAAGAAAAAAATAATATAATAAATGCAACCACGTTGCACTGATATTAAATTACTTACTGATTTCAAAAACTTTCAATTGTTGTCAGGGAAACAATTTAAATTGTGAGAGGAGTGTATCTTAGAATTAAAGACATACCAAAAATATAACAATTGTTTAAGCCTTTATTCAAATATTATAGATTCCTTAAAATGCCTTTTAATTTTTAATCTTTTTTATTCTTTAAATATATATGGTTTATATATATGTGTGTATACATATGTTTATATTATAGCATAGAGATATGCATGCTTAGATGTGGGAAGTTACAAGTATGGTCAGAGAAGCATTGTTTACAAAATACAGTATTAATATTGAGAAGAAATCTCACCAATATAAAGTTAATAAATAAATTGCAATATTTTTATTTAGAGGAAAATGTAGAACCTTGTGTTTTTTTTGTATTAACAAACTAAAACAAATGGAAAAATATAATAAAGTAAATTTGTGGCTGAGAAGGATGTCTCAAGAAGGATTTTAACAAATTATTGAACAAAATGAAAAAAAAATATTGGCCATATTTTTAACTAAATTATTTAAATTTTTTTTCTGAAAATAGCTCTACAATATGACGGATTTTTTCTTTTAACCTATATATTTTATTTTTCTTCATTGACTACATATTATTTATCAAATATTTAATTGCACTTGACACTAAGTCAGACCCTGTGGGATAATCATACAGTAGACAAATCCAACCAGTTCCCTGCCTTAGCTCATGGTCTGTTGGAGAAAAAGGACAGACATAATTATACTAGGAAGTGATAGAGAAAGTAATGAGAAGGCAGACAGAATACTCTTTACTCTAGATTTGTAATGTCATATACCGAAGTACAAAGGTTGGGTTGGAGAGGATGACAATTTTGGCAGCATCCAAGGTGTGTGTGAGTGTGCGTGTGTGCACGTGTGTGTGCACGCGCACACGTACACCTGTGTCATGCATTTGAACTGTGATGTTGAATTATGAGTATTTTAGGATGAGATGGGAGAAGAATTTGTATAAGCTTACACTGTAAAAGACTCATAACCATGGTGCTTAGTTAATGTCTAGATTATTCAGTAGGAAAATGCAGAACTGGAGGGTTAACAAAATGTTTGAATTTTAAACAGAGTTGCTACTTGCATATTCTTTATTTTATTGTGAAAGTGAGAAAATGTGAAAAATTAATTTTGGATATTAATTTTCAAATAAACATTTATATTTCAAACTAAAATATTCCTAAAGTTCATGATATATTCATATTTATCTGATTTAATGTTCAGTTATGGCTATAGGTATATCACACAAAAAGATGCATAGGAACCACTAGATTAATGTATTCTAGTTTCTTCAGTTGATACATTAATGCATACACTGTAATCCTATGAAAACTGAAAATTATTATGAAAACGAATGTCATAAAAAACTTCATATATATGGTTAAGTGGCAAATGAAGATCAGAAATTATTATGCTTTTATTAAAATAAATCTAACACTATACACATCTCTCTATATAAATGCTGTGTTTTTCTGGATGATGAGATTAATATGGATAAATGACATATTTTAAAAATTAGGTATTCTATGTAATTTTATTCATTTAAATTGTATTTATTATTGAGCATCACTGATTCTGAAATGAAGGATGTAATAGTCTCTTTATTTCATGCATGAATAGCTTCTTATAATATTATTATCATTATTCCACATTTGAATAGCTTTTTAAAATACCAGTAGCTGTGTTGGCTAGTAGTTTGGTCAAGAATGAATTTCTTTTTGTGTGATTTATTTATTTATTTATTTTTACAAAAACAATATAGCAAGACAGGTTTATAAATATGCCTTAAAGAAAACTGTTCAGCTCAGCATGTAGTGAAATGCTTTAATTGTAAAATCAGTTATTTTGCAGAAAACTAATTTAATTCAAATAGAGGTTCACAATAACTAAGTGGCAGACTACACTCTAGGATGAACTGTAGCAATTTGGGACTTTTCATTTTATTGTATCCTATTCTAATATCCTATAGGCAAAATTCTCTAGTTGTCATTTTTATAATATGGCTATATAAACATTCGATTTATTCTGCAGTAGGAAATAAACTATTTAAAATATCAGTTCTCCAAAGATATCTTGCTACATGCATTCTTAAGGAAAGAAGTAGAAACTAATAATTAAAAATTCTGATCTTGCGTTACACTGGCATTTACGTTTTGAACATCCTGCATAAAATTTAGGAATGAGAACTTTAATAATTGATTTGTAGTATCTGTAATGAGAGGAATCTTTTCTCACATGTGAGACTGCAATTTTCCTTCTGAGGTTAAGCATGAAGAATAAGTGGTCTGATAAAATAAATATTTAGAAAAATGAAGAAAAATAGACCATCAATTTATAGTGATGTACTTTATAATATTAATAGTATATTTATTAAGATGGCTCAGGTTAATTTCCAATAAAGATGTATTTCATGAGAGTGAACTTTGATTGGGAAATCAAATAGTTCATATCGTATTTTAGAAGCAAATCATTACTAATCGCCTTTTGTATGGTAATCCAGAAAGAATCCTTTTCTATTTAATTTAGAATGTGTTTCTAGGGTTTATATTTTCTACCAATAATTTAATTTGAACACATATTAGTAATAGACTTCTTCATAAAAGGCCAAAAGTAGGGAAAATGGTTAGATGGTACATATTAAGATATCAAGTGAGAAAATAATTTTTTACCCTTTTTATATTTATATGATTGGGATGTTGCAAATACCTAGTAGAAAATTAAATTGATTTTGATGTATAAGAAGAGTAACAAATCCATATTTAAACTTATTGGATAGCTTTCATTCATTATGTTCTTGAATTTATTTATAATGATGAGTATTAAAAGACAAAGAACCAACCAGGCAGAATTTACAAAGTTGCCCGAGAAAGCAAAAGTCTTGCTTATGAGTCAACCAGAAATAAATGAGCCATGGGCAGAAATTTCTGCAGCAAAAGTTAATCAGTGACAGTGCACTTGACTGATTTCGGAACAATGTGTACTTTAACTGAGTGATACCTAGCTACTTCTATCTTTTTAGTAGTTTTTGAGTCCAGAAAACATAAGCTTTATGAGTATCTTGGCAAGCTATACCTTCAACCCTCACCTCAAATTCAACTTCATCTGGGAAACCTGCCATAATTGATTGGAAAAGAAGTACAATATTTTTTCCTATTCATAGTGTAATAAAAAAAGTTTCTACCCTATCTTCCCAAAAGAACCATGAACTATTAAAAAAAATGCTTAAGACAATCTTTTCCAAGTGATCAATATTCTTTAGATTAAAAGTTTGAAAATGGCAGCGATTGCATTGGGTGAGAATATTTATACGCTATGAAAAAATATCAAGAAAATACAAATGATAAATTAGTAAATTGTTTGGTTCACTAACATTTCTATCCCTTGTTTAGCTGTATTTGCATAATATGCTCAATTCTGTCATGGATTTTATTGTCATAAAATTTTAAAATAAAAGTAGTTATAATTAAAGTGAATGAAAACTTTGACTATTTGTCATGTAGTTATTTTAGTCCTTAAGGGAGTTGTCTAATTCAATTTTCCTTTACCATTTCTCCACTTTAACCTACAGGAGAACAAAATAACAGGAGAGCTAAGAACAGAGAAGTAATTGATTGTAAAAATATCTGAGGGAGGTGCAGAATTCACAGTTTCTTCCACTTCTTTGATTCTTGTTCTCTAAGTGGACTCTCTTTCAATTTCTTTATCTTGTGTCAACAGGCTATACAATTTCTGCAAAGAAATACATTATTTTCTTGGTTGACAAACTAAAAATAGTTTGCATAAAGAATGCAGAGGGAACAGGATTTTCATACTGCTTCTCCTGCTGTTTCTTTTCTTTTTTTCATGCTGATGGCATTAAAGTCAAACCTATTCCGGTCAGCAAATTCCTGATACCTTCCTTGACTGGCTGAACACAATGAAAACTTGTTGGGGAACAAATTTAGCTATTGCTTTTGTTTTTCTGCTTCCATCCATGACCAGGTGACTTGGTGCCCAAAGGCATATCTAAAGGAAGTTCATAGGTGTGCTCTGGGAAAAATTTCCATCTTGTTAACCATAGCTGGAAAAGACAATATATGGCAAGAGAAATGGAACACAGTATCCATGCTATAAAGGAAGTAGTAATCTGTCAGACAGCAAAAGATATCTTTAATAGAAATGAGATAAGGAATGTAAAAAAATAATAATTTGGGATACATGATGGTTAGGTGGAGAAAAAATCACTCCAGGGATAAAAGAATGAACAATTGATAGAAGAGATTTCAATTTGCACTAAAATTATAAGTAATTTCCAGACTATAGTGATCTTTGTCTCTCCTTTTTTTCTGTTGACATATACAACCTGTTCTGCATATTCTCACATATTATTTTCCATCATTTTATACATTTCCTGAGTTCAAAATTAATAGGTAAGAAGTCCATTGTCTATTGAAGTCAATACAAAATCTTTAATGATTTGGTGTTGAGTTGAAAATGGAGAGATGGAGTTAAAAACAGAAGAAAGAAAAGTAAACTTCTATGGAGTTAATAAGAAAATTTAGCGCTTTGGTTAAATTTAATGAATATTGCTTATTTTGTGAGTATTGAAAGAGTTCTAGGAAAAACTCTGTGTTTCAGTGGAAAACTATGCATTTTCTAGGGTACACTTTTTGAGGTTATCTGATTCTGACCCAATGGGCATTATTTTACAGCAATATGAAGTAATTCTTATCTATAGATAACAAATATATTCTGTCAGATGGAGATTCAGTTGACTTTCCTTCCTCTCCATGAAAAAAGCCAGTTTCTGTCTATTTGAAAAATTCATTTCACTGATCCTTCATATAAATTTGTAGTTTTTTGATTTCTTCTTTGAATGAGTTAGAACATCTGCCTACTACCTTCATTATGAGTTAATTAAAATCTTTGACATATTTATTTATGTCTGAAGATTTGTGATATTATCATTTTTTAAACTGTTTTTTTAACAGAGGTAACATGTATAAAAATAACTAGAGCCTTGCCTGATATGAGGTGAGATGAATGAATGTTGAGTTGTTGTTATTGTTCTTATGAGCCAACATTCTTGATTCTAAGTGGTAGAACACATTCATGATAAAACCAAAGGAGGTCAGAGTGTAGTGGGAGTATCAAGTAAATAAATAGTTCCAGTACAATGTGTTAAGAAATCTAATTGAGGTAAGTACAAGGTCCTATAGAAATGTGGGTAAGGCAACAACTGACTCTGCCTTAAAGTCAAGAGAAAAATGGATGGGTGGAGGGAGGGCAACCTTCGAGATTTAGATTAGGAAAGGAGTTAGCCAATCACATTATTGTCTCTCCCTATTTCTGATGAATAACTGTAATCAGACATTGTAATATTAAAAACAGAATCAGGACAAAGGCAATGAGTGAATCAGCTTTCTTTTACTCAATCAGAACCAAAATGAGCTTGAACACAAGGTCACATTTGCTAGCACTAGGAAGTCAGAAAAGATACAAAGTGTAATGTTCTTTACTTAACCTGTGTAGACTTAGAGTGGCTAAGATTAATGATAGCCAGAAAAAAGTAAAAAAAAAAAAAAGGATAATATCAAAATAAGTGAAAGAAAGCTGATAAAGCAAGGTTAAGTTTAAAGAAAAATTTAATGCTAACTTTTTTAAGGTAATCACATGGGAGGAATATCATATAAGAAGGAAAAATAATAACACAAACTTAGAGCACTGTGTCTCTGTTCGGGGTCCTTTAATACCTGTTCTATCAATATAATCTCAGAAAAAAGACCCTATAAATTTGTTCCAGGAAAAGAATATTAACACCGTTTCACAGTTAAGCACTCTTAAACATAGAGTTGTTTTTTTTCTTTTTAATTAAGATCTGTGTTAATAATGATAAATGCTTTTATGTGTATGGAGTTTATAGTTGCAAAATACTTTCTATATATAGTATTTCCTTTAATGCCCTAAACACTATTGAAAATGAAGTTTTATTTTTCACATTATACAGATGAGGAAGCTGAGTCAGAGAAATAAATTTTCTTACGCCAAATTAAACCGCTAATACATAGCACCCTGCTTTTCTGGTTCTGTAATATGTGTTTTTTCTCCACGAAAAGGTGCTTCTCAGTAAAAATGCCACCTTATGCTTTAAAAATGCTAGGGATCATAGAGTTTGGGGTTGAAGACCTATTACATCTAAGGATAGAATTTGAGATTAGAATCAAGTGCTCGAGCTCTGTCTCTCATCCCCAGTATTTTTAATGCCAAAAGAATGGGGAGAGATGGCAGAGGAGCCTTTTAGGCCACCCCTACTTCCTGTCCCACCCTCATCTGTGATATGTAGAGATAATGAAGAAGAATTACTTGTTATAATAGTTTACCCTAGTACTGTCATACTTAGTTTACATTCGCCTTCTGAAAAATAAATGCACCTTAATTTTTAGAAAATGACATAGAATTTTTATTTAGTTTACAGAAAACATGTAGAGATCAAGGAAAGTCCTAACAACCCCCACATAACCATATTAGTTTCAATAATGTTAATATTAAACAAAGAAACCTATATACATTAAGCATAGATAGATCTTTCCTGTTTATCTTCATTCTAAGGACTCAAAATTCCAATTTATTCTTGAATTCATTGCTAATAAATGGAGTGACTTTTTTCGTAGGCCATAGTTATATGTTGCATGCCCAGGGTATTGACTAATTTATCAATAATTGCAAAACTGCTACTTAGGGTTTGTCAGGTTCTGCCTTTTAGAAGTTGCCCAGCCAAATGAAGGAGGAAGCTCAATTCCAGCCCACATTTCACTCACACTTTCTTCCTCAAGGGGAGCACCTGAAATCTGGCTACAGTCATCTGGAGCACCTGAAATCTGGCTACAGCCTTTTTAAAATCACACCAAGGCACTGTGTGTGCTAGTAGAGATAGCGATGAAAGGGAACACAAACAGCAGGAAGGATACTGAAAAAGGTAGGCAAGTAGATAAGGTTCCCCTTCAGAAACCTCCACTTTTGTTTTATATACCCTTTCTGTTGTTCAGCAGCCACTTATCCTCACCACTCACCTCCATTCTAATCCTCTTTCCCTCTTCCAAGAAAACTCATCTTTAAAGGGTAGCTGGAAGGGCTTTTACCTTGCTAACACAAAATAGGAAAAAAATTAAGTTTCCTGGTTAGTAGATAACTGGGACTCGTTTGCTTTAGAATAAGTCCAAACTGTCTTCTTTTTATCTTTAGATTTTCATCTATTTCACTTACAGATGGCTTGGTTCTTCCGCACAGCTACCAGGACCAAGGGCTCCTCCCATAGATGAGTAGTCTGAGGTGAGTGATCTAGGACTGCTCTGCTGGGGAAAGTTGGGTATATGCTCTCTCTTGCTTGTTCATTCTCCTAGACTTCTTTCATCGTATTACTCCTGCGTGAGAGATTTCCTTGCATCAGGAACTCTGGTCTATTCTTAGAAGTACCAGAGCAGTTATTCTACACTTAGTGAAGGAGACGCCACAAGGTTGATTTGGGCAATAACGTTGTCTGATTACCAATAACCCAGAGAAGATTGTGTTAATCAATGAATACTGAGCAGCTACATGTTTCTGCATTTTACTCTAAATAAGAAAAACACACACTTCACGGGTCTCTTCTCAGCTGCTTGATAAGCCAGTTTGATGTTAAAATGACAAACGGATAATTAACTGGGGGCATAACTTATTGGCTGTTACTCTGATGGCCTCACAGGACCAGAATTAATATTCCCTTACATTTCCCAAGTTCTCTGATGTGTTGAAAGGCTACTTTTTTTAAAGTCGAAAGAAAATGATAGAATCACAGTTTATTAGAGCTGCAAGTGATCTAAGAAGTAGCTTGCTGAAACCCTGACACAACTAAAGTACAAGGAGAGGGCTTCACAGAGTGCCTTCCCAACCACTACTGTGGTCATTTCTGAGCGTCAATGTTGGGAGGCATCATCTATTTGAAGAAATTAAGTTCCTTGACCATCTATCTACCGGTATTCATTAGTGGCTTTGAAACTCAACAGAAGCCTTTTGACTACAGAATTGTAATATAATAGCTAATTATTAGGTAATTTACCAGATCATTTAGAAAAAAGTAAATGAGGATATCATATGGATACCAAGATACCATAAGGAAGACACAGGGTTCAGGGACCTAGGGCCTTTACTTCAGCATAAATATTCATAGAGCATTAAATTCTATCCTGACAGATATAGTGTAGGAAACACAATAGGACAAGAGAAAAACACAGTGGATGCTTCTGGACTGTGTACAAAGCTTTCTTAAACTCTGAGGACCAGCTAAAGATACAATTTCAATGCCTATTAGGTTCTCATATGGAAAAATGCCATAATGTAAATTGGTGACAGAATCAACTATGTAGAGCACACATTCCACAGATACACAGCAGATAGGCACTGAAAGTTTCAGAGCTTTACTTATTTTGCCAACAATATTTGTCATAGGAAATCAAGTCAAAAAATTGTAATAAGCTAGTTTCCAATATGAAATAGACTTTAAAGCCCCAGAGAATTCTTAGGGAAAAGCAAAAAAGAAAAACCAAACAAAAAAATCTTAACTAGCTTAGCCTATCAACTACTCATGTTTCTGTATCAGATCTGGGTCATAAATTTCATTACATTCTAGTTTCCTCTATTATTCTGTTTTATTTCAAAAAGAAAGTCAGCTCTTGTTTATCTAAGCACACAAACCTGGAGGCAGGCAGAATACTTAAAATACAAATACTCATATTTAGAAAAATGAAGTTTTTCCACTTATTTAAAAAAAGAGCTTTCAGAGTAAGAAAAGATCATATGTATGGCTTTTGGCACAATACTTACCTATAGCATTATTAAGACCCAGCATTAAAAAAAGATAAGTTAAATCAGTTTAGAAACAAATAAACAAATAATCATAATAACGATGCCCTCTCATTGTGCAAGAAGAAAGAGATAGAAGACTATCATTTTCCACATTAAATTAAATACTAACTCCCAGATATCAGGAATATGGAGAAATTGGTCCAAGCTGTAATAGAATGCTAATGTTCAACTCTAGGAAACATTCATTTGACATATGCTCTGTACAAAACACTGCTAGGAACTAAGGATGATTCAGAGATGGAAAGACATATATCCATCCTTTAAGAGCTTGTAGGACACATTTGTGTGTGTGTGCACTAGAGAGGGAGAGGGAAGAGAGAGAGAGAGGGAGAGATTCAATCATATACCTAAGTTATGCTCTGTGTCTTCTAGTAGCTATCAGAGAGCACATTCTAAGCAAGAGAAACTGCTTTATGGGTAGCAATGCTGTTGCTATGCTTACTCCTTTGCTGAATTCTTGATGGAGATCCTCTACAGATCTCTGGAATTCTCTTTGTGCTCCTCCCTCTCGTACTTTTTTTTCTTTAAATGCCAGCAGCTAAGAATTCAGTTCTGCTGCTGCTCAACTCAGGGAGTCAGCCGGGGTCTGCTTGGGTTCCCCCTTGCACTGTGGCCTGGAAACTCATTTAAGGTAGTAAGCTGGAGCGATTATAGGGTCCACTGTATTTGTTTCCTGACTCTCCGGGATCAGTGTCCTGCACAGTTTGATATCCAGTGTCTCAACCTATCTCTGTTATTCCATTTTGATGAAAAGTGGAAGTCTTCATTGATTCTTTACTATTTTTAGAAGAAATTATTATTTGCTAGTGAAGAAACTGAGGCTTTTTAACAGTATCAAGTAACTTCCTGAATTTCACACAGAACATAGATGTATGAGTTAGTATTCACAGTCCAGTTTTTAGCCAAATGGGCTCCAGGGGCCCCTGGAATGAGGTGAACGGCTATACCATTTATATTAGTTTTCAGGGAATTCACTCTCTCCTTGGTATGCTTCATATTTGTCCATCTTTCCTCAACCCTTCTCACCATCAGAGTGATTAGATACAAACAATGTATTATTTTAAACACCTGATTTCTTCCAGGAAGTCTGGAAGTTGCTTACATAACCAGCTCCCAGTAAGAAGCATGGACATTGAGTCTCTAATGAGCATTCCTCCTAAACAACATTTCACATGTGTTGTAACAGCTCATTGCTTGAGGAAATAAGCATGTCCTATGTGACTACACTGGGAGGGGAGACTTAGAAACTTGCATTTGGTTTCCTGGACTTCCCTTCATGTTCTTTATTTTCCTTTTCTGATTTTATTTTGTATAATTTTGTTTAATAAATTATAGCTGGGAGTAACTGGAGGTAGTCTTAGGCACTCCTGACACAAAGTGATAATACCTTTTAGTGATGATATTATGTAGAGCCAGGAACCCTATTGTGAGAATTTTAATTGGTTCATTATTTCTGGAAAATCATTTGGAAACATGTAACAAAATTTATTATGTGTATACCCTTTGATTTATGGTTTGCATTATTTGAAATTTTACCTAAGAAAAAGAACACGAGAGCATACACACACACGCACAACCATATGACTAATATTATTTATAAATTTGAAATGGAGACTATTTATGAATATAGGACGAGCTAAATAAGTTGTGACATTTGCGTGTATTAGCAATGCTCTGTTTTGATTTGTGAGGAATCTATTCTGATTGGTCAAAGCATTTTTTGATATCTTGTTAAATTATTTGATTATTTCCACCGCATATATCAATATAAGACTATACCAAATGTTTAGATAGATGAGCACTTCCCAAACTGCTCGTAAATTGGTGATTTAAAACAGACTTTTAAGCTACTACCAGATAATCTGGGCAATTGCAGAAAATCAATTCATCAAGGAGCAGAACTTTGATAATTTCCTAAATATTTGCATGGCCTGTCATTTATGTTAACAAAAGTGAATAGGCACTGATTGTCATAGGGAAGGGTTTACCATGACTTTTTTTTTTTTCCCCTGACAAAGCCTATCTTCAAAACTTCACAAAAGAACTAGGTAAAGTTTTAAAGAAGATAAGGAATTAAGGCCCCAAACCTTTCCTTTTGAGGTTCAATGCTTTACAATCTTGATGGATAAAGATTAACCTCACCAAATTCTACTGGTGGAAAAGCGGCCTAAAAAGACTAATTAAAATTACCACTCAATTAGACATAGGTTTCGTTTCCATTGGTAGAGGAGGAGCTTAATGAATTTTAATTAGTTTGATTTACATAATCTATGTCTTAACCTTATGATTTTACTAAATCTTTTTGCATCCTCAATATGTTTAAATACATGCTATCTGAGCCCTTGCATAGTTTAGAACATCTTTTGTCACCTTTATGTACTAAAGAGCTTACGTGGGTAAAATGCTTTTCTTTAAAAGCCAAAGGTTTTATTCCATTATCTTTTGTTCCCTCTGGTTGTGGCAGAGAAATTAAAGCCAACATAATTTTGATTTCATCGTAAATAAATTTATCTTTCCCCTGTCCCTCTCCATCGGAATGTTTGTAGGCATTTTTCATTACATTTGCAACTCAAAAATTGATTCTAGGACCTATAGAAAGGAAAGTTATATCTTTCAACTTTACATAAAGCATAATGAACCCAGTTCAAAAATATTTTCTATTATTATATATTATTATATTTTAAATACTGGCCTTTTTTTTTAAATTCTGGTTCTTACTTCATTTATGTTGATGATCCACATGGATATTCCTAGATCTCTTTTCTATATTTACATTCTTTTCATGTATTTTTGGTTCACTATCTATACAACTGAGTTGCATTTCTATAGTATCAATTTTTGTTGCCTCCAAATGAATTCATTGTAGGAAAATAGAAAGTTGGTTATCAAAACTCTCAAAACTCATACTAGCTATTTCTGTGGCAGCATTCTTCTTTTCTGCTAGTTTCCACAATAGGGTGGGATGGAAAACTGCCTAAACCGAAAGTAATTCTTTGGCCTGTTTCTATGTATATTATCAATAAAAACTATTTTAAAATATTGGAATAAATTCAACAAGAAATATTAACTAAATTCATAAAAAGAAAGAAAAATGCAATTTCAACTAAGAACAGATAATAAGACTTGCATAAAGTGGAAATTCCTGAGTAGGAAAAAATATTTTAATATTACTATGATCCCTATGAATTAATAAATTATTCCAAATGTTTAATACAGTTTATTAAAAATACCACAAGTACTTTCTTCCCCCTAGAATTTAATAAATTATTATCAAGATTTTCTAGAAAAATATGTGAGTCATTACTGGCCATACAGTAGACACTCAACAAATAGTTATGGAAAAAATAAGAATGGTTATGAAAATTAACAAAACGAGTCCCAAATGGGTCTTGAATTATTGGATAATTAATTATATAACAGTGCTTCGGTGTTAGTTTACTGTGGCTACTGTAACAAATTACCACAAATTTGACTTAAAACAACAGAAATATATATTTTTTTCTTTTTTTACAGTTTTGGAGGCCAGAAGTTCTAAATTAGTATCACTGGGCCAAATCAAGGTGTCCACAGTACAATGCACTTATGGATACCTTAGGGGAGAATTTTTTCTTTGTTTCCTCTAGCTTTTTGTGGCTGCCAATATTTCTCAATTTATGGCCACGTCAGTCCTATCTTCTTGGCGGGCATCTTCAAATCTCTGTGCTCTGCTTTCACATCTCCTTCTCCTGTGTGCATGTCTAATCTTCCTCTGCCTCCCTCATAAGGACACTTGTGATTGCATGCAGGGCGCACCCAGAAAATCCAGGATAATTTCTTCATCTTAAGATCCTTAACTTAATCACATATGCAAAGGCTATTTTTACATATAAGATGCTATTTACAGGTTCTAAAGAGAGAAACCTGATATCTTTGTGGGTCACTATTCCACTTATGGGTCACTGCAGCTACAATAAACAAAGCTGAGATGTTGGGTACAAGACACAGCAGACTGTAAAAGCAGGATACAAAGTCTTAAAACAAATTTAAATATATTTAAGAATATAGCAATCAATGAGGTTGATATTTCAAATGAGTAGGAAAAGGCATCATTCAACAGCTCAACCGGATAGGTACTTGGAGAAAAAAAAAAATAGAAACTACCTCAAATTATAAAAGAAAGAGAAAAAAACCTCACTTTAACCATCTTTTACCAGGTACATATGTGAAAAATGAAACCATATTAAAAGACACCATAGTTGAACATTTGGATAAATCTAGAATAAAGAAGAATCTCCTAAAGTATCTCTAAAGAGAAAGGATAGAAAGTGGAATATGTGAATAAATTTTGAAATCTAAATTTCTGGATGGTGATAAAATACTATAAGAATTCAAAGGAAAAAAATGACTTAGCAATCTGCTAACATATTTGTATTATTATGATGTATAATATATTTGTATCTTTAAGATATAATAGTCTTTAGGAAAAATGAAAATTTCAATAGAAAAATGAGCAAAGAACCTAAAAATGCATTTTCAAATTAAGAAATGCAAATAGTTTATAAACATGACAATATACAAATTCACTGGTAAGTACAGAAAAGTAAATCTAAAAATATAACGGGACTTCAGAAATTATCAATGGAGAAATGTTTTTGAATATATTAATAAAATTCATTATAAATGAAGTATAGACAAATATATTGCTTCTATACTTGTGGGAGTGTAGCGTGCAAACTTTCTTGCAATAACTTTCTACTTGGTCCTTTAGCAGTTCTACTTTTAGGAATTGACCCAAAAGAAATAATCAGCATTGCTTGGCTACAGAAATACTCTCTGGCATATTACTTATTATAACAAACAATAAATTTTCAACTATAAGGACAAGTTAAATGAATTGTTGTATACCCATCTTGTTTAATACTGTGCACATAGTAAACATTCTAGTTAAAGAATAGACAATTATGGGTAAATATGTTTCCAGAATATTCATTAGGAACTTTTTTATAGGCCTATATATATACCAAACTATAAAATAAAACTTTGATCATGGTGGATTTCTTCCGTGTGTCATATGTTGGTTTTCTAAATATTTATATTTTCATTTGTATATTTGTTTTTGTATTTTCTTCTATCTTTATTTTTCTCAATTATCTATAATTCTCATTTACTGTATTTTTACAGTAAAATATTTTTCTAACTACATTAATTATATATATGCATATATATGCATATGTATACACATTATATATATGTATGTGTGTGTGTGTATACATGTACACACGCACACATTGTTCTTGGGGAAAAAAATTATGTAAAATTATAGAGAGAAAAGAATGCCCTAAAATCCAATCGCCCTGAAAAAAACATCATTACCATTTTGTGGGGTGTCCTTTCCTTTATCTCTTGATCATGGGAAGAAAAACCAGTATTCCAAAGGCCATTTCAAAATTCCTGGAATGGGGGCAGAATGATTTTGGAATATGCCATCACATGCCCCAGTAATGGAGAATGTTGCATGGACAGTAAACTTTTTTGCAACACAATTTGTCAGGAAACTCAAAAATTCTATGAATTGCTGAGAATTTTCTGCTAGGATTCTTTTTCTTAGTTCAACTTAGAAAAAAGATGACAATCTTATTTTAAAGGAACGTTTTCCTCCATTTCTTTCCCATTTTAGCGAAGACAGTAAAGAATTCAAATTATATAATATCTCTGTTTTCCATGCCAGCTGTGTTTTGTGTTTGTCAGATGCTTCAAGTGATTTTCAAACAGCTGGGCTTTCTCAACCATATTTTACCCCAATTATCTTTCTCCATGATCTTCAAAGCTATTTCAAATGATTTTTCTCCTGATTCAATACACATGTTTATAGTAAAAAAAAAAAAAATTGTAAATAAAGAATGAAATGAAGAAAATCAGAATCAGCTGTAATCACACTAACCAGTGATAGTGTTCACATCTTTTTATTATTAGTCATTTTTCTACATATACACACAGTTTTGTACCATTTATAACTCATAGCTTTAAAAGTTTCTGATTATATTAAGTATTCTTAAGGATGCATGTTTTCAATTCACTGATACTATCTCACCGCCACCTGCTCCTTCCCGTGTCCCTCGGTCAGCTGTGCCAACTCCATTCTCAATTGTTCAGGCCTGAGACCATAGATTTCTCCATAACTCTTTATTTCATGACTCATATCAAATTATCAACAAGTTCTAGTAACTTTACCTCAAAAGCAAACAAACAAACAAACATAATTTGCAGACTTCCCACTCTTCCACTGCCAACTCCTCAGCCAAGCAATCATTATTTCCTTTTTTCTAGTCTACAACAGAAGTCTTCCTTCTTTCACTTTGCTATCCCTACCATTGATTAATGTAAGTCAGACTCTGTACTCCTCTGCTTAGAACTCACCAATACCCTCCCATCACACTAAAAATAAAATGGTGGCCTACAAGAGCCACTTGGCTTGTGGCTGCCTCTTTGACCTGTTCTTTGTCCTTCTCCTCTCTCTCTTTCACTTGACTTCACCCATAGTTGCTCCTTAATGATTCTTGAACATGCCATGCTTGCTTCTGAGAGTCTTTGAACTTTCTGTTTGCTCTGGATGTAAGACATTTTCCCAGACACAGTCATGGCTCCTTCTCTCGCTTAATACAGTTCCTATTCAAATGTCACCACCTCAGAGTCTCCTTCTCTGACCAAGCTAAAATAAAAATCACCAATGACCTGCTTTATATTTCTTCATATATTTCTTCACCAGCTGATATTATATTACATATTTATGTACTCATTTTACTTAATTTCGGTCTCGCCCACTAAGTTATATACTGAATGAAGATAGAGACATTGTCAGTTTTTATTAATTACTGTATTACCAAAGTGAGTGACATACAATAGTCATTTAATTGATTAACCCTTTTCCTTTAAATGGAAAATTCTTATTTTCTCTTATAAACAATGATTCTCATCCTTGATAATAACTTTAGTAAATTCTAAGTAGCAAGTAATATCATTTAAAAGAAGTAATTCTGCAAAATGATTCTCAATAACAATTATGCTTCTATTAACAGTATTAGAAGATCTATTTCCTATAATCTTATGAATACTAAATTATATAATTATTTTTCTCTTACATTTTCCATTTACTTGTGAGGTAAGGTGCTTGTTTTCACATTTTAGATATTACAAATAAACCTTCTTTGAGACCACTTATGTAAACAGCCTGCTACATAGTGAGCTATCAACACGGGTTAGTAATTTTAAAAAAGTGTAATGTGTTGTTTTTCTAGGTTTTATAATCTATAGAAAATATAAAAGACTGGTTTTTATCCTGTTGTAGCTTAACTTACTTATTGGATTTCTTCACTAAAATATTCAAGTCCCTGCATCAGTAAGATTCTTGGCCTCTTAATGAAAATGAGCTTTGAGGTCAGTGGATACGCCACATTACAAAAGCATGCTGATTAGACATGAATATGTTTTCTCAATGAACTAAAATTCAGAAGGTTTAGTTCTAGATATTATTCAATATTAGAAATTGTCTCTTATTATTTACACATATTTTGGGCTATTTTGAGAAAACCATACTATTCAAGAATGTGATGATATTATAAGTATTGATAAAAAATATTAGAAACTAAATCCACTGAAAACAAATCAGGAGACATTTGAAGGTGACTCATTTGAAAGGAATATAGAAATGGAAAGTCCCTCCTATCTGGACAAACTTCATCACCACCCCACCCCTACCTTAGCTCTATCCTTATCTATGTTAAGGGAAGGCAGCAGTCCACCTGAATGCTCAGAGAATGCATTCAAGTCATCGACTCCCCTTACATTGTGAGTTTACCTCAGATCTTCCATCTGAGGAGAAAACCCATTCTTGTTTGGCTATCATTGTAGTTAAGGTTGCCTGTCTTTGTTTCCACAATGTCTATATCGAGTGGATAAATGTGTCTGGATTATGGATTATGTGTTTATGCAAGAGTCATAAGAAAACTGTGAACACTAACAGGACTGACTTTATGTGTGTCTCACCCATGCATTCCAACCTTAAAAGGACCCTATACTTGCTCTTCTAAACAATTTTTCAACAAAGGCCTCACATTTTCAGTATAACGGTCCTGAACACCAAGGAGGTAGCCAATTAGAATCTAATTTCTCAGTGGTTGAAAGTCAGCCTTCATGTGGTTTGGAAAGTAGGAAGTTGCAGGGATGCAACGTGTAAAACCACATATCTTTCTTCCTTGGTCTCATTCATTGTTTTTATTACATAACTTTACACATTTACTTTTCTTATGTTAATCTCTCATTTTCCTTACTCCCATTTATACTAAATAAGTTTGTTAAGAATTATATTTCAAACACAGAGTTTTTTTTTTTCTGTAGCAATAAAACATTAAACTAACTTATACTGTTTTTGATAAATGGAGTTATTTGAACTTCATAAAGCACTAAGAAAAAATTTATAGTGTAACCGAATAATAAACACAGCTCGTGGAAGTCTTTGAGGTCTGGAAGGAGGAATGAAACAACACGTGCTTCCTCCCATGTCATATATTTAATCCAACTGTCAGTTCTTGGATCCCTTCTAGTCACTTAAACACCACATAAACTTCTTTGACATTAAATTATATTATGTATATGCTCAATACTATAGAAGGACCGACAGAATGAAAACGTCATTGAGTGTTTTCCTGGCTGCTAACCAATGAAATGTTCTGTGAGAAGGGATAGTGGTTAACAAATGCTTGGCCTAGCACTACATTCTGCAGTCTTAAGAGACTGTTGGGAAAGCCTGCGAGTGGCAGCTTGCTAAACTGTGGTCTAAATTGATTGGGGATTGAAATGAGATTTAATAGGCTCAGTACAAGCTTCATAAGAGCCTGCATCACCAAGAGACACTTAATTCAGTGTAATTATTGGCTTTTGGTTTTAGATGGGTCTCCTCCTGCCCCAGTGCTTTCCTGTGAAAGAGACTGTCACGAAGAAGCTCTTTTGAAAGAAGACAGCCATTTTCTGTATTAAAATAGGCTTTTTCTAATGTCAGACTTAGAGAAAGTTTGCATATGTTTCTGCTAAACAACAACAACAATAACAACAAACTACAGATCCACTAAAGGGAAAATATGTACACATATTTCATCTGGAAAGGTGTGCTCAGGAAATCATCCCTTGGGGAATTGTTTATAGAAATTATTTTTCTTTACATAAATCATCATGAGAGCTATAATCCTGCTTCCATCAGACAGGGACCATCTCATTGAATATTTCATCAGATATCTTTCATCAACCCTGGTCTTTCTTGACTTTGTCTTATGTCAGAGAAATACAAAAGCCCTGGATCTATAGTCTCAAGATAAGAAATCCCTAAGATGCAGAGTATGAAAATAATATTTATAACTAGCTTTTCTTTGTAATGTCTCATATTTTTCCATTTAAATATATGTATATGTGTAAGTACATATATATGTATTCCACATATCTTAGATGTAAACTACTCATTTATGTTAGCATTGAAAGAAATAATCCCAGGCAGCAAAAAATGAGAGTGGTCCAAATTAGCTTTTAGCACATGTGCATTTGGTACATTTCTTCCCTTGTGAAGTTTAGATTAAGGCTCGTTGATAAGCTTTAGATTTTATTATGTCTGCAACCGTGGGATGGGGCAGATGAGGAGGACAGAGGGGGTGTTATTTTTTTAATAAACTTTTTTTTAGAATAGTTGTAGGTTTACAAAAAAAATTAGAAGAGTTTTTGCCAAAAAGATAACACAGAAGTTTCCCATATACTGTAAACTCAGTTTCCCCTATTCTTACCTTCTTACATTAGTAAACATTAGTATTACATTGTCACAATTAATGCACCAAATTAGCACACTGTTATTAACTAAAGTCCATTGAGATTTCCTTAGTTCTTACCTAATGTCCTTTTTCTGTCAAGATCTTGCATTACATGTAGTCTTCATGTCTCCTTAGCCAACTAGCCTGTAACAATGTCTCAGACTTGGCTTATTTTCAACGACCTTGATAATTTTGAGCAGTCATGGTCAGGTATTTTGTAGCATGCTATAATTTGGAATTTGTCTGATGTTTTTCTCGTGATTAGACTGAGATTTATACGTTTTGGGAAGGAGGATCACAGAGGGAAAGTGCCATTCTCATCAAATTTATCAAGGATGCATACTATCAACATAATTTGTCACTGATAACGTTGACCCTGATCACCTCTTTGAGCTGGTATTTATCAGATTTATCCATCATAAAGTTACTCTTTTTCCCACCCTTCTCCATACTGTACTCTTTGGAAGGCAATCACGTGTATGGCCAACACTTAAGAAATGGGGAGTTAGGATTCTTCTTCTTAAGGACAAATATCTGTGTAAATTGTTTAAATTCTTTGCTGGACATTTTTCTATTTTCCTTCCTTTCTTTATCCAATCATGTATTAATATTAATGTGACTCACAGATATTTATTCTATACTTCAGGTTATAATCTACATTTAGTTTGTTGTTCATATTGGTCCACATTTGGTCATTCTGAGCTTTTCGGTTGTTTTATGGCATCCTTTTGACATGAATATCTATTTAGTAACAAAATTATAATAATATATTAATAATAACTATAGAAATACTGAAAAACATTCAAAGTGCAAATAAATGCGACTCTAACAGTCCTCTGGTCAAAAGTCAAGCAGAAGTTTTGGTGAAGAGGATTGGTCTCAAGTCTTGCTTGATCTTTACATTAATTGTCATAAAATTATATCCAAGTAAGCTCAAAGTAGGTAACACCTCAACTTAGTACCCAATTATTTCGTATATGTTTCTCCACAGATAATAAAAATACTGTGAGAGAATACGCTCTCATCAGCTATGAGAATACTAACAAATTCCAGTAACTATTCATAAATCTCAGACTGAAAAAAAAGTGTACAGTAGTTCTCCATTATACTCACGGAATATGTTCCCAGTGGATGCCTGAAACTGAAGATAGTGTCAAACCCCATATACACTATGTTTTTTCTTATGGTGTATACCTACGATAAAGTTTAATTCCTAAATAGGTACAGTAAGAGATTAAGAACAATAACTAATAACAAAAAAACAATTAAGTTGAGAGCTCTCACCTTTTTACTTAAAGGAAGCAATTTACAGCTTTTTGTTGGCATGGTTGAACTGTCAGCATCACTACTCTTAATGCTTTGGGGCCTTTGTTAAGTAACATAAGGGTTAATTGAACACAAGCACTGAGCTAGTCAATCTGATCACCAAGATGTCTACTAAAAAAAATAACTAATGGGAGAAAGTGTGAATACACTGGACAAAGTGATGATTCATGTCCTGGACAAGAGGAAGCAGGACAGTGAGAGATTTCATCACACTACTCAGAACAGCATATAATCTAAAACTTATGAATTATTTATTTATGAAATCTTTTATTTAATATTTCTGGACCAAGTTAACCACAAGTAACTGAAACCATGGAAAATGAAACCATGGGTAAGGGGGTACTACTGTATTTACCATGTGAATAAAAGAAAGCACAAATGAGAAATAAGCCATCTCTATAATGTACACTGCCTCTGAGTCAGATATAGAAAACATCTGGCCTTGACATCAGATATAGAAAACATCTGGCCTTGACATCACCAGGTAGAACTTATGGCATGAGTTAGTAGCAGTTAGAATTGCAAAGTGGGTCAAGGATATCTTTGTAGGCACCTTCTCCCTCTTCTTCTTTACCGTTTCTTTCTCCTATTTCAGCAGAATTCTCACCCCAGGGCACTGGGTGATTTCTGGCTGCCAATTTAACCCTACCTATCATAGAGAAAAGCATCTCATAAACCAAATAACGAAGCACACAGTAAATCACCTACTCAATGCTATTCCATTTGCCACACATTTAAGCAGTAGCAATTCTATGTTAACACGGGCATTGTGCAAACCAGCACAGTGAGTTTACTTAGCCCAACTCACAAGAGGAGTTGGGCTAAGTAAATTATGGTACATCCATAAAATAGATACACTGATACAAAAAGAAAAATGCTTATTTCAAATGAATCATTAATTATATTTTTAGTCATTAGTTAGAAGGTATGATGATATGAAGCTAAAAAAGAGCTTTCCCTTTATGTCATGAATGAAACCTAGAAAACTTACCATAGATATTGTTTTAGTTCCATAGAGTTGACCTTTTAAGAGCCTCTTCACATCATCACACGTACATACATATTTGCCATTGTGTGCCTGATACTCATCACAGAACCTAATAGTATAGTATGTGCACAATAAATATTTCTTGTTCATAAACCTTATTTTATTTTATTTTTCAATAAAAAAAATATGTTCTTTTTAGGGCAGCGGTAAATTCACAGTAAATTCAAGTGGAAAATGCAGAGTTTCCCCATATATGCCCCATACATGCATAGGTAGCCCCTATATATGCACAGCCATTCCCACTATCAAAATTCATATACCTTTTCGCTCAGTAATTTTGCTTTTAGGAATCGACTTTCTATAGAAATATTAATATTATAGAAATATTATTATGTGCAAAATAACAAATATATAGAATTTTTTAGTGTAGCAATTTTTATATTAGCAAAAGATTTTAAACAAAATAAATCCCAAGAGGAGTTGGGCTAAGTAAATTATGGTACATCCACAAAAGGGATTAAAATAAAGAAATTTATTAAATGAGGAAGCTATCAACTAATAAGAAAAAAATATTCATGATATAATGTTAAGTGAAAAAAGTCAAAACAAAGTGCAAATGCATGGGTTCATTATGCTGCTTTTGCACAAGAAAATTGGAAAAATAAGAATGTATACATTTATATATATATATATATATATATATATATATATATATATATATATATATATATATATATAAACATATACATTTGGTAGTGTTCCCCTGGACAGGGGAAATGGTGGAGGGGTGAGGACTTGGGGGAAAGAGGACATAAATAAAAAAGAACCTCACTGTGTGTCTTTCTTTTTTACTTTCCACTTTTTAAAACATGTGACAATATTATCTATTTAAAATAAAAAAAGTACTAAATAAAATTAGTTAGAAAATACTTTTTTGAATGAGTAGATGACTCTGCATACAGAAATACTACAGCTGATATGCCTAATGGAAATTTAAAGTCAGACTAATTCTGTGAATTAGTTTGACATGTCTTGGTTGCAAGTGACAGAAAACTAACTAGAAGATCTTAGGTAACAGGACGACAGTGTTGCTCATTTATAGAGAGGGGCTTGGCCCTAGGTCTGCCATAAGCAAGGGTTTCAAGTTGAATTAAAATGCCCTTCCTCAGTCTCTCAGCTGTGCTGCTCTTTGCAAGTCCACATGGCTAGAAATATGACTGATGCCAGATAAAACAGATGATTCAATTATTTAATAATGATCAATTTAAATGATTTAAAGCAGGATCTGGCAAATAGTACTATGTAAATTTAGTTTTCATGATAGAAAGAGCAGAAGTAATTATAATAGTAATAATAATAATAGTTATTATTGGTAACAGATATGTATAACTGGATTCTTTTGAAGATTACAAAAATTTGGGAATCCAGATTAGAATTGGGCAAAATCACAGACTGCTACTGAATCCAAGCATTAGAGGTAGCAGGGAAAACTGATTTTGTAGGTACATGTAAAGTAAATATGCATCAGAGATGAAAGAGAATGATGTGGAAAGAAGCATAATAGAATAGAATGTAGAGAAATAAATTCCTTTATTTTGGATATTTTAGCTGTCACTAACTGGTGGCTGCCTTCTGCAAACTATTATATCCCCATCATTATTTTCCCCTGTACTTGCTCTAATAATTTATTTTTCAATTTTATTTTTGTTTCTTGCTTATTATCATAATCATTATTATTTTATGAATTTTGAGGTGGGTGTTAGAATTCCTTAGACTGTTTATGTTTAATTCTTCCAGAATGACAGATACAATGTAAAAAAGATCAAGGTCACAAATCTGCACCGTTCCCTTCCTGCTTTCCTCTGTCTGCCTGGAGAAAGTGACCTTGCTGGTATCAGACAGAATCTGATACAAAAGAAGATTGTTTATCGAAGGACACTTTGGTTGTTTCCATGTCTTGGCCACCGTGAATAATACTGTGATGAAAATGGGGGTATGTATATCCTTATGGATAAATGTTTTCAAATTAAGGACGAACAAGACAAACAAAAACTCATAGACACAGACAACAGTTTAGTGGTTACCAGAGGGAAAAGAGGAGGCAGACAGATAGGAAAGGGTAAAGGTGGTCAAATATATAGAGATGGAAGATTTGATTCAGGTGGTGAACGCACAATGCAATATACAGATGATGTATTATAGAATTTTATACTTGAAATCTATATAATCTTATTAACCAATGTCACCCCAATAAATTTAATAAAAAGAAAAAGAGATTGTTTGTATGCAAAAGGGTTAGTTAGACTTGGGAACAGGAGCTATTCTTGCACGGATCGTTAGCAGACACTCCCCCACAAAGTGCAGGCAGCCTTCAGAACTGTAGTCACCAAGTGCTTACTGGCTGCTTTGACTACGGACAGAAGCCACAGAGATCAGTGTAAAAATTGACTCTTTCCCCAGAACACAGTGTTCTTGATGAGCTGGTTGCTCATCAAAAGTATGTGAGCATTTAAAGAAAGCAGATTCCTAAATCTATTATGATGAATTCTAATCCGTAGGAGTGGAGCCCAGGAATCTGTAATGTTTTTTAAAAGACTCCGATATAATTTTAATGATTATCCATTGTTGTATACTTTCTTAATAATTAGCTCCCAGTTAACTCTATGTTGCATAAACTAGACCAACCTTATTAGGTCTTATAAATTTCAGCTGGTGACATTGATCAGAAAGGCCTCGGAGTTCATCTTATTTATTTCCTCTTCCTTCCCCTTTCTTGTCACCTGCCTCAGATTTGCAGAGAGTTATCTGAACACTCTTTTTTTACTTGAGGTGAAGTTTGCTGGTGCTTGAGGACCATTGATGCTCTTTCTTATAAAAACCGAATAAGAAACAGAAATGGCTTTGCGTGTTTGGGGGAAGTGCACCACAGTAAGTTGCAGTGAACAGAAGCAAGGACACAGTCCTGTAAATTGCCCTGTGTCCAGGTTAAGCCAGATAGCTCTATGAAATCCTGAAAATGGTATTAACAATTTGCAGGGATCAGAAGGAATCTTAAAAATGAACTGGGCCTTACTCTCAAGAATGCTTGGATTCAAACTGTGAAGAGGAGAAAGGAAGAAAATTTCAGAGGGCAGGAACAGCCTGCAAGCAATGGTGGGTGCCACGAGTGGCACGGTTGTTTCTAGTACCAGTGAGCAAGCGGTCTCGATGGCTTGATGATTCATTGTGATGTATAGCGGGCAATGATACTTCATAGACAGCATAGGATTAGACTGAAAATTCAGTTGAAGTTGTTGCTGAGTCTAAGGTTTTACTGTTGTACTATCTTTGACATAATTACTATAGAGAAGTAAAAAACAAGAGGATTGAGGCTGTCCAGAATAAAGTAAAGGTTAGGACGTAAGAAATGGAGCCATTAACTAACATTAATCAAATTATGCTGGAAATGGAATGAGTAGTACCTTGTTTAATCCTCACAGCGATATTAGTTACTTTTAAATGACAAAGAATGTCCTCTGAAAGGTTAAGTAACTTATCCAAGGTTACACGCCTAGTCAGTTAGTGAGATCACATTCTGTTATTTCATTCTTGGCAGTAGAAGTTCTGGGGAACAGTCAGAATTGCATCCAGAGAGTAAGGCTACACCTATAACATATCTGCTGAAGTCGTCTGCAACAGCCTTAGAAAACCTCCTTTAGTATTATTTTAAATGAAAAGTGCTTTAAAATATGCTTAAATTCTCTTTGAACAAGAGATATTTTTAATGATCTTATCAAATTTATCATAATGAATCTGGGCTGCTGAGTGACAGGGCTTCCTTCAGATAGGCCAGATTTAAACCTTTCATGTGAAAAAGCTGGCTTTCCTCTCCAGGGAACAGGACCTGTGGTATTTAGCATAGAGTATATTACCACTCATGAAATGTAACCATGTTGGACACAACATTGAATGGCTTCATACTCAAACTCTGAATGAATGAAAATTTAGAGAAATTTTGTTAAGAAGCCAATGAGGATACACATAGCACTAGAACCATTGAAATTGTCGTTTTGTAGCCTTTGGTCAAAAAAAGTGGGGATAAATCTTCAATCCATTATTCTTTGTAATATGTACTTAAGATGGTGATAAATTTCTTTTCGCCTAAAGTACTATTTTTTATTTAAAAAATAACAAGATAAAGGTAAATTAAACTTTATTAACTTAAATGTTTTCTTTAAGCTTATTTTAAAAACACAATGTTTTATTGATTTGTTTTGTGTTCCTTTACTTATAGGACATGTCTCTCATAATGTCAAATTTCTACTTTAAGAAATTGAAAATACCCCATGGAAACTATGCTTTCTTCACAGATATCACTCATTGCATTACTGAACATGCAGTCTAAACTCTAACAGTCTCTCAAACTCCTCAGCTAGAGTGAGCAAATGTTATGACGAAAAAAGTATTATAAAGTGAAAGGAACGTGGTAACCAGTCTTCTCTTTTTCAATTATTCAGAAAGAAAATACTGATGCTTTCTAAATTCTCACTCTATGTAACCCAGTTAATATTTAAAGTCATTATGGAGACAGCCTTGAACATGAAATTTCACCCGTATATCACCACACCTATACATGCAGACACCCAAGTACATAGATATATAATTGTCCACATGTTTCTTGAGAATATCATTAAAAAAAAAAACTGATTAATCTTAAAAAAAAAGACAAAGTAAAAATATCACATATACTATTTAAAATAAAAAGGTGAGAAGTCATGGTAGAATTATTAAATATTAAATATTAGTGAAATATTAAATATTAGTGAAATCCATAAAATAATGTTCTAAGTAATTGTTGACATGATTATGAAACAAAGCAAATACCAGAACAATTCCTGAAATTCATATAATGTAATAAATAAAATTCTGTGACTAAAATCTCATATTATTTTATCAAAAACTGATAGACTAAAATAATAGACTAAAAGAAAACTAAACATATCACTCTATAATTTGGAGATAAGGTAAAAGTAAACAATAACAATAGCTAGTATTTATTGATATCTTATATGTGCATTACATTATTTCATTTTCTTTCAAAAAAATATCTGAGATAGATATTAAAATTTTATTTTTTTATGCAAATAAGGAAACTAAATCACAGAAAAGTTACCTTATTTGCTCAAGGTTATAACAATAGTATGTATATCTCTTAAATCAAAAGACATAAATAGGAAGCCAATTGTGGTTAATGTAGCAAAACAATGCAAAAGAATCTAAGAAAGAACAACTAAACGTTCCGTATTTAAAACAACGACTGAGACTGATCATTTGGTCCTGGAAAACAAACCAATAAACAAATGGTATTTTATTATTCTGTTGCTAGGTGAGGTACTCAATCATTGATAGATTTCACTTTATAACGTTAAAAAAATTCTACTTCAAGAAAGTTATAAATAAAATTGGAAATCACAGACTTTGCCTAATCCAACAATGATACTTTCATACTTTTTTTCCAGTCTTAAAACTGTGATTCCTCTGTTAGATTGTTACTCCCAGCCAACCATTATGATTAAACTTTCATTTGAGAAAATAGATAACATCAGTTGGAATTTGCTCAAATTCCAAGTATTCTACCTAAAATTTGACTTTCATGTACAACCATCTTTCCTTTTTTCCTCTAATTTTAATAGCCTTCCTGCAAAAGGCCATTTTATCTACTTTTTGATTTTTCAGGAATGTCAACCCATCAATACACCCACTCAGTTATCTAAATTTTCATCCTCAATATCTCCTTGGCATGCTGTCATGTCCTAGTAGTGCTCAATGTAGCAAAATGGTGGAAAAAAACAAGAAAACTTTCTGGATTCCACTTGTTTCTCCAGATATCCATCTCCCAGCTCTTTTATCCTTTAGTAAAATTCCTTAAGCAAAAGACAAAATAAACAAAATATACTATTTCTTCAATTCTCTATTTAACATGGTTTTTTGCTTATGCTACAATGAGGAAGCTATCTAATTGTTATTCAATTTAACTGATGCTTCTAAAATTCTCATTTTATATGGCCTCTCTGTCTGTGTTTGACAGTCCATCTCCTGCGTGGCCTCTTGATACCAGCATTCCTCAGGTCTCCATCTTGGACTTGCTTTCTTCTATAACGTTCTGCCCCTATGCTCTCTAACTTTCTGCTGCATCAAATTAGAAAAGACGAAACAAGGCCAGATTAGGGCCAGGGCTACGGTAATATCAGTGGGACTGGAGAAGAATGGAGAATTTAAAATTGCTCTGGTTCCCCATGGAGTGGGAGTGAAGACAAAACAGGAATCTAGGCTAAACCATGGCTTTGTTTTAGTCTTAATCTTTGGGAGGCAGAATCGCTGGAAGAAATTTACCATAAAAATAATAGACTCTGTTTTAGATATGTTAATCTTGAAGGAATTATATATCACTACCCAACTATATATGATTTTAGTAGTTTTGCCTGTAAAGAATTACTTGTACTATATCATCAATTATCATAAAATTAGTCAAGAGACTAAAACTCTCTATTAAAAGTAATAATAAAAAAAGTAAGTTTAAGTATCAGATTGGTAATACTGATAATATACATTTATAATTTAATACTATATGAAACTGTGAATGCTGCTATAGCACTAATAAAATTGAAAATTATTGAGGCAAAAAAGAGCTGGAAGCAGTTGTGATATCTGAACTCTCCATTACATACATTGTCTGGAGACTGAAAATTAGGGCAAAAGGGTAAGACATCACCTAAGACATCTGATATCTATTTTTTGAACTAAAAATAAGGAGATTAGGTATATGTTTTGATCTAAAATCATGGATTATGTCAGCATACTGAGCAGGGCATTCTATCTCACTCGTATTATGATTATAAAAAATAAATAGGAGGTGTTGATAAATATAAGAAATAAATGGGAGACTGATTTTGAGCAGTCTGTGCTAAGAAAAAATGAGTTGCTCCCACAGCATAATGCATCATGTAATTGCATAGAAAAATAAAGCCAAACATTTATGGAAGCACACATTTAAGAAGGGATGATTATGCTTTGTTTAAATATATTCCAAAAACAACTTGAAAAAGTTGTAAAAAGTGAGTAAGATAATTTAGATGCCTGGCCCCCTCTGCTCCAGGTGAAATTAAATTAAAATGGAAGAAAGATTGAGCGCATCCAAGGGTATTATGTACAAACGAGGATAGAAGTCTATCTCTATTCCTCTTTAAGTTTTAATATAATTGCTTTCTTTTTTTTTAAAGAGAAAAGCCTTCATTTCTGAAACATCTTGGAAAATTTCAAGATATTCTTCAATGTATAAAACTTACAGAACCAGATTGAAAGAGACCCGAGGGACCAATCCATTTCAAAGGAAATAGAGAAGTACGTAAAATAAAAACAACTAATGGGTATTGACATTGTTTTGCATTCCTGGCATGGATCATTTCCTTTGATTTCTCAGGCCTCTTGGTATTAACTGCTTTAAAAAAAGGTACACTAGGAGATGATGTGCTAACACATCCAGCAAATGCCCACCCAAGTAGAGAAAATAGAGAGGTAGGCTTTCTCTCTGAAATGGCAATATTTTTACCTTATTAAAGTGGTCTATAAAGAAAATAGTAAAGTTTTACCAGACATGAGGGCAAAGAAAAAAAAAAAAACAACAGAGAATTCACTCCTTGGTTATCCTCATAGTACACCATCCACTGTGTATTGGAGCAGAATCTAATAATTTTTTGAGAGAATCCCAAGCAAATTAATATATCCTGATTTTGGAAAATAACAGAACTGGATAAACCCTTAAAACTGAATGAGTAAAATATTCAGTAAAATTTTGATAGCAGGAAAGTATAATATTCTAGAGTCAAACAAAAATCATATTTTCAAAAAAAATTGCTCTAGATAATTTAAACAGTATGTGCTTGGGGTTCTCGAAAACAATTGCAATAAAACATAAACTTTATGAAATTAGAGCTGAAAACAAAAATTTTTAAAACCTGAAAAATAATAGGAAAAATGAGTTTTCTAAGAAAAAGGCAAAAATAAAGAGCTATGTATAACAGGAATATAAGTATATTAAAATGTTATAGTAGAATTAAAAATGACATTAGGATACTGAAAATAGAAATTATCAAAAATAGAATATAATACATATATGTATGTATTACTGTATTTATTACATACTGCTGCATGTAAACTAATTAATAATTCATTAGCCACTAAAAAGAGAACAAGGGCTTAAAAGAGATAAAATTATGTTTCTTAAAGAAGAACTTAGTAATATAATAGTAGATCACAATAAAAGAAATACTAAAAAACAAACAAGAGATAAACAAATTTAACTTAGATGAAGAAAACTTTGAACCTTCAGAAGCAAAAGTTCATTATATTCCAAGTGAGTTAAAATCAACAAGTAAAGAAAAACTATCATCAAAGAATAAAAAATAAAATAGCACTAACCATAACTGGCTTCATAAATATAGAAAATCATGGCTAAAGGAGAAATTAGTCAATACTTTGCAGAAAACATGAGCAAGTCACTCTGAAGTGAAAAACAAATAACAGGTATTAAGTGATGAAGGGAGAATGTGCCCCTAAGTCATGAATAATTTTAGAGGTTAAATTCTAACAAATGCACACCTGCTCATTGGCTTAAGGGGATTTGAAAGAAAATGTTCAATACCACTGACTTTTTATCCAGCCAAGATTTCACTCATATGAAAATAATAAAATTCTTTCAGTTACTCAAGAAGCAATGAAAAACAAAACCTACAAAACCTTTTAAAGTATTGGAAAGAGTGCATACCTTAAAAATAACATTTAAAAATAAATTATGCCAAAAAAGCTACAAGTAAAATTAACAAAATGGGAAAGAGAAAGGCGGAAATGGGACAAAATACAAATAATTAATTTTGTTATTTTACACTGAATAGAATGGAAGATTATGTATCAATTTTAACACAATGATTACAAAATAAAACAGGTAAAAAAGCAAAAGTAGAATTATAAATAGGTTACACAACATACAAATCACAGAAGGAAATCAAAGAAGCATACTTTGTCCTTATGGCAAAAGATGAGAGAAAAACACATCCAGGTAGAAGAGTACAAAGAAACGAATAAACCAGAAACAAGATGAAAAAAAAATCAAAATAAACATCTTAATTAATTAAATGGGTTAATGGAAACAAAAAACTTTTAAATTTTGTAAGTGTGGTAGTTTCAAGATGTATTCACAGATTCTCTGATGCTTCTCTCTTCAAAAGGTGAAGTTTAATTTCTCTCCTCTTATGAGTTAGCTGGACTTTATATCTATCTTCTAACAGAATTCATCCAGATTAAAATGTGTGACTTCAAACACTAACTCATAAAAAGTACTACTACTTCCTTATTATTTTCATTCTCTTGGAAGATTAGGAAAATTGATGGCCCTGATATGAAAATATTATAGCAGTCTTGGAGAGGCTCACAAAGCAAAAACTAAGTCTACTGTCAACAGCCATGTGAATAAGCCATCTAGGAAGTGAATCCTCCAGCCCCAGTCAAGCTTTCAGACAACTGCCACCCCTCATGACACTCTGACTGTACTGTATAAGAAACCATGAGCCAGAGCTACCCAGCTTAGCAGCTACTGAATTCCTGGACCAGAAAAACTGTGAGATAATAAATGTTTGTTGTTGTAAAGCACTAAATCTTGGGAATAATTTGTTATGCAGCAGTATATAACAAATACAGTAAAACGTATATACATACGTTTGGAAGTAATTATATTCTATTTTTGATAAGCCAGCCTAATGCAAAGGAAAAGAGTGAAATTCAACATAAGAACTTAGGCAAATGCTAGCATAGGGATGTAGTCATGTAAATCAAGCAGGTGCTAAAATTCAACTTCATTTTGCATTAAAATTGAAGATTACCTTCTTACTATTACAAAGAATAAAAAAATAAAGGTGTACATTATATCCTTGTATTATTTTAAATAATCCTTAAAAACAAATTGGTATGGAAAATAAACAGCTATGAATATACAATCAAAAAGAAATTGTGAAAACATGCAACGATGAGGCAAATTTTTGTTGCTCATTATTCATACCTAGCACACACAAATGCACACACAAATGCACAAATACCCTAAAATAGTGAGCTATTCCTATAATTTGGATACAATGTTACATCTTTATTAATGTTGCAAGGATAAACTAAGTAACATGTTGGGGAGTATATAGTTAGCTATCAAGAAAATATATAATTAGATCCCTACATCATTTTTTATATCAAAATAACTTCCAAGTGAATCGCAGCATCATATGTAATAAAACTTTTAAAATTAACAAACTAAAATATATGTAAATGTTCTGTTCATTGAGAATGGAAGTCAAGTGCTTTGAAAACATAATAACACACAATAAAAGCATACAAAGGAGATTAATTGATTTAATTAACTAAATTAAATTAATTAATTAATACAGATTAAAACTTCTAGATATCAAAAACAAACAAAATTAAAAAGCAAAGAGAATACCGGAAAATATTTGCAATATGTGTCCAGAAATGTTAAATTTAAGTACAATAGTACTTAGAAAAGTAAACAAAATATATGAACATATATATGTTTTACTTTCTAATTATAAGGTGATACACGATGCATTTCTTGTTGCTTTAATAAATGTTATAAACTATTCACTTTTCATCCACTAACCTTTACAGAAAGGCCTGAGTTCAATAAGAGAGAAAAATGTATGCTCCAATGGAAAGCTATGCATTGTCTACAGGACATTCCTTTGGGTTACCTGATTCTTATCTTTTCTTGTCTTTGAGCTATTTTACAACTCTGTGAGTTGGAGATAATGTACAGTAATAAAAAAATAATTTTCATGTGTAGACATGCAAATTCTATCTTGTCTGATCGAGATTCAATTGCTTTTCCAAATGTCTCCAATGGAAAACCAGTTTTGTTTCCACTTGCACACTCTTTCAAAATTCCTGATCTATAAATGTGTATGTTCTTTGCATCCTCTTTTGACAGTTATAACATCTGCCTGGTTTTCTCATAAGTTAACGAGTAGAAAAAAATTAGAATGTGTCTATTTTACATCTACATTATTGCCATAATTTTATAATTTTGAAATTTTTTTTTAACAATGCATATTTGTTTCAGAAAAAAAGTTGTTTCCTTTCAACTGATACTCATAGATTACATAAAATAATGTTTTCAAGTTCTTTTGACATGTCTTCATGTTCAACCAATAAATTATAAACTATTTGATAAATTCTTATTCTGAATGGTATCAGTACACTCGCTTTGTTAAATTAATTATCAGGCTGCTTTAAACTGAGTATTGCTTATGTTTCTAACACTAATGCAAAAGTAGACAGACACAAACAAGACATAATTCTTGCCCATGGAGAATTAGAATATAATGAGAGACTTACATATTAATTTTTATTTGTACATATTAGTTTGTCAACATTTGCTGAATGAATGAGCAGTTAATAATGATTCAAAAAGTATCAAAGGAATGTTAACATTGTTTTCAGGCATTTCAGAGGCAGATAAAGGTGACTGGTCATGTGGAGATTCTAATAGCAAGGCAGATGTTTGTGATTGGATTTTTTGGACTGTTAAGAACTGATAGGGTTTGAATGGAAGGAGAGGGTGATGGTCAGTTTTCTAAACAGGGAAACAATGTGAACAAAGAAATCGGGAGATTTCACAGACTATATCTAGTGAACATTAAATGACACTTTAAATACATCCAGTTCTTTGATTAAGGGTATTATTTATTCACTTGATTAGTTACTTTATGTAGGCATATTTGCTAAGCATTGTATTGTTCTAGGCAACTAGAACTAGACAGGTCACAACTCTCATCATTTAGGTTATAGTAAGACAGCTAAAGAGTAAACTTTAAAAATAAATGTATCAGATATTTTTAGAATGGTACGTATTTTTTGAAAAAAAAAAAAAGAGTAATAAAGCAGAGAAAGACTAGAGGCTATGATTATATTAGATATCCAGGAAGTTTTAGACAAGTTTTCTTAAAGAGGGGACATTTTACCTGAGACCTGAATGATGAGGAATAACCAAGAGGGTTGGAAACTAAACAAAGATTCCATGAGGGATGAGCATGACCAGAATATAAACAAAGGAGTGTTGTTAGTACATTTGAGCAATATGAAGGGATGCAAAATTGAGTGGGGAAATCCTTATCACAGAGAGGAAAGTAAGTATTTGTAAGGAGGCTGAATAATGATCCCCCAAAGAGGTCCCCTTCCTAATCCCTGAACTTCTGAATATGTTACCTTAAATGGCAAAAGGGGATTTTGAAAATGTGATTAAAAGGAGGATTATGAGATGTAGAGATTATCCTGGATTATATGGGTGGGCCCAATGCAATCACAAGTGTTCTTATAAGAGACAGGCAAGAGGTCAGGCAGGATTTGATCATTTAGAATCTTTTAGACATGAATAAAAATTGTGCTTTTAATACTAAATGTGATCAAAGAGAGAGTGTAAGGAAATGGAGAAGATGAAGGAAGAGAAAAAACATTATCTGCTTTACTTTTCAAAAGGTTATTCTCAATGTTGGGTGGAGAATTGGATTGAAGGGCTAAGTGTTAAAGAAGAGAGAATAGTTAAGAGGATATTGTAACAGCCTAAACTATAGCTAATGGCTGGTTGAACCATTCTGACAGTAGTAGGGATATAGAGAAACAAGTGGGTAACAATAGAAATACAGGGAAATGATTTGATTCAGGGTATGTAGAGTGAATTGATATATTGAAGCATTGGATGTGATGGGGAGAGATATTATTGATGACTTCTAGCTTTTTGAAGCAATGTGATGCCATTTAATGGGAAGGAAAAGACTAAAAGAGACACAGGAGTGAAGTTTTGGGGGTGATGGCTATGAAAGCAAGTTAAAAAGTCCATTTTGTACATATTAAGTATAAAATGAAGGATAGACCTCAGCTACTGAATACACTGTCCGGTGTACTGGGGAGAAGTCTGAGCTTGAAGTACCAATGTGTGCAATATAAATGGTGTATGAGTTCATGAGGTTAAATGAGGTTACCTAGGGGAAGAGTATAGAAGTTGAGATAAAGATGGCCTGAAACTGAGCCTGAACCATTAACACATTAAGAGGTTTAGTCAAAGAAAAAATGCCCAAAAAAGAGAATGAGAAAATGTAGGTGGTAAAATGGGAGGGAAAAACAAGAAATTATGGAGTTGCCGTCTCAAAAAGCAGAAATTATTTTATGAAAGAAGTATTTACTTTTTATGAATATATTAAAACAAATCCAAAATGTGAATGCTGGCTTTGCTAACATAGAGTAATTGATGACCTTGAGAAAAGTAAATTTTTTTGGAGTTAAATAGATGGTTGTTCACTGAGACAATTGAGACAATGAGAAATAGAAAAAAGTGGTTTCATATGAGCAAGTGTTATCCATAAGTTTACTATGGAAAGAACCAGAGAAATGCTGTGATATATATACTGAAACATTTTTTTCTTAATATTGAAGACGCTAGGCCATTATCAAATGCAATTGTTAATGACACAAAGAACTTAGAAAACTAACAGAAAAAGATTACAAGAAAACCACCAAGTAGTTTAATATAGTGACAAAGAATTTAGAATTAGAAGGGAGAAAAGGCTGGTTTTGAATCTAATTATTATTACACACCACATATGCAATCTTAAACAAGTAAGTAAACCCTTTTTAATATTATCTAATCATTCATAAAATGGAAAATAATAAAGTTGACAATATTAAGGACTATACAATGTACTCCTTAAGAATTAGGTAAATAGGAAAATGGATTACCTTTGAAACATAAACTGCTACAAGAAAAATAAATACATTTATTTTTACGTGTAATTTATATATTATATAAATAATGGGTTATATATACAGTGGATTTTTAAATTCACCTATAGGAGACAGAATAGCTACAAAGCCAAAAGATTTAGCAATACTTTAAATGAACTGCATTAAACTCCTTAAAAAATCTTGTCATTCAGAAGAAAGATTTGGCCAGCCACAAAAATAGAGATAAAAGGAAAGTCACCAGGGAAGATGTTCATCACACTAATTGAAGTACAATGTAGCAACAAGTGTGCATTAACCATTCTCTGAAAACATCTCTGTCTTCTATGGAAAGTCCATCTCTGGGGTAGAAATGACCGTAAAGTTCTGTATCCAAGGGAATGTGTATTTCCATTCTTGAAGGGAAACTCATCACAATCATGAGAGTGGCTTCTAGGTTCTTAGGCACTTTAAGCTTTGATTCACTCAGCTGCTTTGTTTTGTTTCCATGTTCACCAATCCATCAGCAGACTTTGGTGGACATTTATCTCATGAAGAGAACGTGCTGATGTGATGGACTTTTGAGTATTTCTCTTTTCAGACAATAAGTTCTTTTGGTAAATCAATAAAGTGGTTTCTGATTTTGATTTGCCTTCCTACAACGTTGGATGGCAGAGAAAATGTGCTGATCACACTGACATTAAGTATTTCCAGGCCCTGCGACATTATTTTCCATTGTAAAATAGTAAACCAAAAAGTTGGTGCATGTTTCAACTCTAGGCATTTTAAATAACCTAGAGACTAATCTCAGGACTTGGTTATTCCCAAGCACTTGAAGGGAAAGTTCCGGGGGCTTAACTGAGAATCATCAAATTCCAGGGCTCTGCCCTTATGAGTCTTCTGCCGTAATGGTTACTGATAGTGAGTCTCCATTAAAACAAAAACACATACTTCTGCACCGTTTCCTCTGAATGCCACTCAGAAATAGTCTAAGATCATGATGATGCTAGAAACTACCCAGTGTGGTGATTTTATCTTGATGGATTGGCATGTATTTGACAGTGTTAAGAAATTTTCTCATTTAATTCTGAAGATGTATTACTTAAATTGACCACCTTTCAGATTCATGTACAAAAAGTTGTGTATGTGAGGATAATGATATCAGCCAACTTATTTCTTAGACTGCATATTTAAGATCAATATATTGAGTACTGATAAAGTTACAAATAAATATATTGCTTTAGTTTGAGGTGACACCAATGTCTGTTGAGATACCATGTGCTTATGGTTATTTTTTCTCTCCCTTCATGTCTGTTTTTTAAGCTATTACTTCATGAGAACTCGATAGTTATAATAATATTACTGTTATTAGTCCCCCTCCACTCAGGAATCAGAATTTCCATTTTCCACAGTTACTGATCCTAAATATAACAGTCTAGTTTGGGAACACAAGAGAACAAATAAAATGCTATTTTCAGAATACACAGGAAAATGCCATTTGCTTCTACTCTTGAAAAATACTAAGAGAATAAAAGATTTGTTGCCCTTTTTTTAAGCTCAACTGTTTACATACCAATTTTGGATTTAATGAAAAGAAAAATCATTTCTTTTATTATTTCTTTATTACTACCAATTTTTGGAATGGAATAATCTCTTGCGAATTTCTCTTTGGAATAGAATTATCTCCTGTGAGTTTCTTTCGAACACTGAATGATCTGATTGTGATTGCCTGATTGCCTAAGCATGTCATTTAGGACACTACTGAGTTCTAAAGAGTTGCTGCTCCCTCACAAATTGCAAGAAAGTAGGAAAGCTCTTAAAACTTCAAGAGGCAAAGGCCATCTCCATTTTAACTCTTCCATAATTGCCTCTTATTTGGACTCAAATGCTATATGTGTAGTGTCTAAAATTGGAGCAGTAATATGAAGTGGAAGTGATATCATTGTAATGCACATTTCAAAGAGACTTAGTGCTAGTTCTCTTGACTTCATACGCTTTGAAGTGTTCAGAGAATGAAATGATGACACAAAGAATCTGAAAAATTTCTTCTCAAGTGTTACTGTAATGCTGCCCTTTGAAAGAGAACAGGAGAAGAGTGTATAGATCCATTAGGGAGTTAACAACTTACTACAGCAATTAATTTGTAGGTGACATAAATGCTACGTTGAACTGAATTTTCCTTTGCATTTTCAAAAATAGTTAGACTTTTGCTTCTTTATTTGCAAGAGACAATTTAACCAATTTAAGCTCATATAAACACAGTAGCTAGGGCCTCCTTATAGAAACTAAAAGCAAATTCATCTTCCAGCATCCATCTTCTCATTTTGTAGTTGTAGAAGAATGGAATGAATTTAATATACCTAGCATTAAATTACCCCAATGCACCTTTGGAGTCTTCCTTAGTTATTCCCACCTTTAATTCTACCTCTTGCTTTATAATCTCAAATTTGCTATAAATTTCTCTTTAACCCTTGGTGTCTAATATCTAATCAGTCATTAGGCTTTGAGATTCTTTTGTAATTCCTTACCACAAAATATACTTATCATATTTTGCCCTAGACCCTTTGCTCTGAAAAATCTATCTCTGTCTTTATTCCAGCTATGACTCTCCACATGTAACTGAGGCCTATGGAGCCAAGGGAATGAACCCATGCAAAGTCTTCAAGTACTGTCCTTCAAGTCCACAGTTTTAGAACTGAGATCTTTAATACTTTGCTCGAATTACCCAAAAGCCCACTGGAGATTGGGCCCACAGACCTAAAGTACAGTCAAAGAGTCACTGTTGGCTGGGTATTGAGATAGTTACAGGCAGAACTTCAATCTGAGGTTGAGGTATCCATACACATGTGTATGAAACTCCTCAGGTTCAGAAAGACCTAGAGGTCTTTAAGCCATTCAATTCTGCAGAAATCCTCGGTGGATTGTTATATTGATGGTTAAAAACACTTTAGCAATTTACAGGAAGCTGTTTGAGGTTTAGATACACTGGCAACTCATTCTTTTACCTGCATTTAAAATAAGGTAACATAGGCTTCCACTTTCTGAAAATTTGTTCTACAATACATCAGCAGACTCAAATTAGGTTTTTACATTTAAAGATGTTTGTATTCTATTTTGCCTTATTTGCTTTTGTTTAGCTTGTCTGAGATTCCTATCACCAATTTGACTGTAAACCATTTGGAAATTTGTCTTAGCCTTCTTTGCATCTGTAGTGAGCCTAAAATACGCTGAATGTGAAGCAGATATTTTACTTGTATTCAGATTAATTAAAGCTACACACACACACACACACACCACACACACACACACACGGTCTTTTCCTGACCATCACCTGGACTACATATCTCACAACTTCTTGTAGTCCATTTCTTAATATATTCTTTTAATGTGTCCTTAAAGTGATTCTCTTCTCTATGCTGATTAATAGTGTGGAGAAGACCAGAAATCTCTAAGGTTCTGGATAAAACTTGCTTGAAAGGTTAATGAATATTTTTACCTTTTGTTTGAATTTTCTGAGGTTTCAATTTTCTCAGTGTATATCCATTTCATTGTAACAGAGATGTGTTAGAATGAGTTCATTTCAATATGTCCAGACTGAATTTAAATAACGACATGCTAATTTCCAAGTCTTGCTCTTTTAAGTTAACTGTAGCTCTTGAATGTGGTAGTGAGATTGATTAAAAGCCAGCTATAATATCTCTACTTTACTTAAATATGTCCAAGACAAAGACAGGTGCCAGTCTCTAGTTATGTAATGAAGCCTAGATGAGAGTGCAAGTGTTTGTGGTAAAAAGCTATGGAGGGTTAGGAAAAGAGTCAATAGAGCTCACTGATTGATCTAACCCAAGAGCTAAAGGGCCCAGAAGAATTCAGACACTAACAAGTTGTTAATGCTGAGAGAATGCAGAGTGGATGGTATACTAGGCACATTTTGATGCTATTAGCAAGATTGGAAAGTTAGAAAATAGAACATGTTTATCGGGTAGGGAGAGTTATGGTGGCTTATTTTGAGTTTGAAGTGACTGTTAGAAATCTAAGTGGAACTGCGTATGAAATATGAATTATGAACTAGGGTGAGTGATCATGGTTGGAAATACAGATTTGGGAGTTTGACATGGAAATAATGGTTGAAACCATAAAAGTAAATGAGCTCTGCAAGGGAGTGATCATAAAGGATAAGGAGTTTTATTTTAAAGCTCCTATTTTCCTTTAAAAGAATCCTCTGTGACTTACCCATCCATATCTGTGCAGCAAACTCTGATTGTAAATATGCCATTTGTTCTCTAACTTTGTATGGATGTTCTAAGCAGGTCAGAGTAGTTGGATCCATAAATTTATCTATACCCAACATATTTTATCTCAGCACTAGAGAGAATAAACTTTAAAAAAAGAAAAAAAATCTTTAAAAGACCTCAGCTATCCTTATATATATGATGCACTTTTCAAATGTATGATTATAAAACCCAGTAGAAGAAGGCTCATGGCTGATTTTCTCAGTTTAACTAAACATGTAGTGTTGGAATATTCATTTATAAATTCATATTAGTAAATACGATATCAATAAATATAACATGCAATTATAAATATATTATAAACATATAATAAAGTTTTAATTGTTAGTCTTTAAAGTTATTTAACTTTATCACAATGATTTCCTAAAGTAAATCTTATGACTATAAAATATTAAACATGTTAACCATAAAACATTTTGAAAATAAATACAATTTTCAATTATAAAAATTTAAATATTTTTTAGAGAAAACAGAAAAATAATATTTTGAGATTTCTTTACCATGATATATACCATACTATTTAAATATAAATAACAAATACATTTTCACAATTTTCTATCTTCTTTTATTCTCTTTTCTCCAATGCTATTAAATATTCTTCAGATAAGTAATTTTTAAAGAATATGTATTTCTCCATTGAATAGATAACCCTGATTTAGTTGAATAAGTCCTTATTTTTGGACTTGAAAGTAATTTCCAAATATCTGTTATATAGATAATTCAATGAGAAACTATGCATAAAATTCAATTGGCTTTCTCTTTGCATATGTTCTTAAAATTAAAATAGTGAATCAAGGTTTTCAGGTGAACTTGAGGCTCTTGGTCTACATTATTGCAATCATATAAGATAATTCCACGTTCTAGAAATGTTTGTTAAATTGTTACACATCATTTTTTAAATAATGGCCTTAAAGAGCAGACTTCTTTAATACCTGTAAAAAGTAGATTTAAAATCAGAATACCATTAAGAGTGTCTTCATACCATTTCTATTTCTGCTTGCTTTTTTTGAGCAATATATCTTCCTATCATAATTATATTCATTATCTTTTAGATAATAACTCATTTGGGATGAGCATGCTTTCTCCTTGTTCAGTGGCTTAAACTTCTATTCAAAGATTAACTCTGAGCAAGGATTTGTGGGAATATCAAAATATTTAGTATGCTCGCTTATACTCCATTTACACAGAAGATACATATATTAAATTATAATAAATATATAGCTCCCTTTGGAAAGATGATTCATACAAAAATTCACTAAATAAAAATAGAAGAAACATTATACATGATACTATAAAGCAGTATTTGATAAATGACAAATAAGTGATTTTGGAGAAGGCTGAGGTCACTGTGCTTATAAACCATGACCAATAAAAGCTTTTTCTGAAAAAGCCGCAAACCTCTGATCTTTCCTTCATATGCAGAAAAGTTAATAATAGGAAGAAGACACAACACATAAGTGACTAGGAATGATATTGTGACTTAAAAGAAATGTATAATGAGTCATTCAGAAGACCACAGTTCCTGGCTCACAGCTCCCAAACTCTTGGGATTTCCCAATGGATAAGAGCAATTGGAGCATCTTTTGTCATAATATTTGGTTCTCAGTTCCTGAAATTGCTTCAGAGCTCTAAAAGTTGTCAAAAGTTAAACAATAACAGAAATCACTGAAATAATAGTGAAAATTTAATGTGTACACACCAAAAGGACAGTTTGCAAACTAAGAGATCTCAAATGAAACAGGGAATGAGGCTCAGGGGTATGTAAAGCAGCTTATATAGTGAGAAAGCAGTGACTTTTTATTCTTCACAGTGTTTGGTTATAATATTAGGAAATGGAGTGTCCTGTTATTCATAACAAACCCCTTTCTATCACAACTGGGTTTGTTTAATGAGGTGATTTTTGGAAAGCACCAAAAGATAAGGGCTGGTTTCCAGGGTACCAATCAGGACTAAGGGGCTGGAACTTTTAGTCTCACCCCCTAACCTTCTAGGAAGGGAGAGGATCCAGAAATTGAGTTCAATCACTAATGCCCCTGATTTAATCAATCATGCTTTTGTAATGAAGCCTCAATAAAAACTCAAAAGGTCGGGGTTCAGAGTTTCCAGGTTGGTGAACATGTGAGGATCCCAGGAGAGTGGCAAACTCAGAGATTATGGAAGCTCCATCTGCATCCTTTCTCCATACCTTGTCTCATCCATCTTTTTTATTTGGTTATTCCTGAGTTCTATCTTTCTGTAACAAACCAATAATCTAGTAAGTAAAATGTTTCTCTGAGTTCTGTGACCTGCTCTAGCAAATTAATTGAACTCAAAGAGGGGGTCATTGGAACCTCCAATCTTTGAGTTAGATTCCAGTTTTGTGGAATTTGACACTAACTCCATGTAGAAAGTGTCAGATTTGAGTTGACTCATAGGACACTCAGCTGGAGTTGGAGCATTACTTGTCCATGTGAGGAGAAATCTCTGGCCCCACATTGAAATTGGGTGACCAGAAGTTTCATTTAATTATTCTCATAGTTAGTAAACTAGATGGTTTTGGGGAGCCAATAACATTAGGATCCTTAGAGCCTAGCTCTGGTCTCAAGATAAATCATTCCCTTGGTAACATCATAAGCAGGATGTAAGAGACCAATAATGCTCTAATTTAGCTTAAAGGAATTATTCATTTGTTTCTCATTTATTCTTGTCCATGGTAATATATCTTCAAATCCAGAACTTTATGTGTATTGGGCAAATCACTTAAGTTCCTAGACTAATTTTATTCTTTAAAATATAATGAAACAAGTGATCACATTGCACATTTTAAATATGTATGTGCTGTAGGGAGCTAAAGCTCCCAAAATTCAAAAGAGGGCATGGATTATCTCGGGAGGCCTGCTTGCATAAGAAAGGGAAAAGGCTGGTTCTGTGGAATTCCAGGAAGAAGAAGATTAAGTATAGAAAAAGGGAGTGTCAAAGGGAGTGTCAAAGGAAGTGTCGATTGTACGATTGTACGTTGATCTTCAGGATGTTACTTTAATTATGTTATCTTGGGATACACAAAGGAAGAGATTATGTATAAAAAGGAGCATAAGAAATAAACTCGGAGAGACAGTTGTGAGATCTGTTCTCTCTCCTGCACCCTGTCTGTCCTCTCTTTTTTCTATGTCCCCACTCCCCCATTCAGGTACCTGGTTTGACTTGGTCTGCTGGTTTCCGACAATGTGCCAGTTATACTCAATAAAGTTGGAAAAAATAACCCCAAGAAGAAAAATAATGAAAACAAATGTGGATGGCTACATGTCTCCTAACATGGGCATAGATTTATAAAGTGAGAAATGCTATACCACTGTTAAAAAAGAAAAAGAAAAAAACTTTAGATTATCTTAAATTCTAAATTCAATGGTAAATAGTCATACACACAGAATATGACTTAAATTGCAAAGATATCTAATTTCTTCATGATCACATAAAAAGGAAGAGAACTTTATGAATAAAAAATGCTATTTATTTTGGTTTAGATAAATATTATTAAGATTTAATTATATAAAGCAAGACTGTTCTAAGTATATTAAATAAAAACATCAGGATTGGCCTCAAACTATGGGAATATTTTCCAGAAAAATGTATAATAAGAAAAGCAACAGCAAACTTGTCCAGTCGCTTGACAATTTTCACATTTATTAGGTATGTATTTGCTTATACATCTAACCATCCTTAATGTCACTTGAGAAAGGTTACCCCAGGGGACCAAGTATCCTATTTATAACTATAACCTAAGTCATAACTAGAAAAAGTGTTTCATCAAGAAATAGATAATGATTATGAGTGAAAAAGCAGTTGAAAATATTCTGGATGAGTTAATCACGTGATCTGAAACCAGCAGGACCAAATTTAAGTTAATATTGTAGTTAGCAATGTTTTTGAGATTCTTCAGATCACAGAACCTTTTAAATCCTCAAGGATATTTATTATTCTCCCTTGGTACTGAGGAGAAAGGTAGATGGCATAAGTTGGGAAGAAGCTGAGAAATAAATCAAGGAATCCTCTCCTCTGCTCAAATTTTGCAGTTTTAAATGGAAAAGAGCAAAATTATTAGAGGAATGAAGTTGTTAGATGGCATATTTTGAGGTAGTTTTTCCAGCCTTGAGATATAATGTATGATGTGTAGAAAATGAAAAAAAAAATGCAAAAAAATAAAATAAAACTATTTGAATATTAATTCTTTCTTATTAGTAATATATAAGACTTTCGTCCTACTGCACAACTTTTCTGAGCTTCAATTTCATTCTAAACTGAAAGATATTGTAATATCTATGATGTAAGTTTGAAATGATTTAAAAGTATGTTTCAAAGGCTCTTGGCATATTGTCATTACTCAGTTAATATTAGCTTCCTTCTTTCTTGTTTTCTAATGTCTTTGATTATGCACATGCCAACATTTGTTAAGTGCCTATTCCAGGGCATTCTCTGTACCTTCCTGTCTTCTTTCTCATCTTCATTTTTTTCCACATATCTTTTTATTAGCTTGCTCTCATCTTGTCTTTTTGTTACATCTTGAGTTGTAAAGACAAAGATGATGATGATATTAAGAGTTAATTAATAATTAGTATTCACTAGCGACTGTTCCAAAAGCTTTATATGCATGCCACTTAATTCTGATAACAATCCCATATGGTAAGGTTTATTGTTTCCTAAGCTTATATATGTTAAGTATCTTCTCCAAGGTCACACAGCTAGTGAGCAGCACATTTGGGAATCAAATCTATGTGTTTAGAATCCAAGATCTTGCTCAATTCAGTATGCAATGTATTTCCCAATGTCAAAGAAGATTGAAAAAAGAATGGAAATAGGGGCTAAAGTTTATGTTTGATCATGAGCTGTTAACATTGGTCCGAGAGAAATTGTTTTAATTTGTTTACTTTCTGTTCCAAGAACATTTTAATGGAAATTCTGTTACTATAGTTAATCAAAATAATTTACAATATTATGGAATCAGAGGGTTTTTCCCATGTTGTGTGCAAGAGGTGAAATGTTAAGACAGGATCATTCTGTCACTGTCCGAAGTTAAGCATTTGTAAGAATGGAGGCAGAAGCAATAATTTAGGAATGTTCAAGCCATTTTAGTAGTTTTTAATTTAGAGTCTCAAAAGTGTCACAAAAGTCAACTAATTAATATACAAGAGTTGCCTACTTATATTTGTCATTTAATTTACACCACTGTAAGAAACAGTTTTTGCTGAGTTATCCAAAAGCATATTTTCAATTTGTTTATGTTGCATAATGTTAATAGTAGTAGTTTTCCAACTTCTAAGATTATAATTAGTTTATATGAGAAAGTTTTCTGTAATACTTAATGTATACCACTAAATCAAGAAAGATAATTTATTGAGTAGGAAGAAATAATATAAAAAAGTTCAAGCCCTACCCTACTATTCTTTATGACAGTGTAAAAGAATTTTGGCTAATTATAATTTTGTTACCTTAATTGTACTTGCAAATTAGTTTTGGAATCTATTGCTCATTCTTCTACTCAACCTCTATTGAAAAGTAAACTACCACTCTCTACTTGAAGCTGCTATTAACACGTATTGAGTTTTGAAATGTTACAGTTTCTTCTCTGTATCAAATCTAGAATAACATCCAGAAATATATAAAAATAAATTTTTAAGAAATTGATGTTATTGAATGAAATGATATTCTTAAATTTGTCAATGACATGGGCAGTATTAATCAGAGCTCATCAATAGACTTAAAGAGACATATAATCTAAATACCATTTTTGAAGTGGATATGGGGAAATATCAGTAATTTATTCTGAATTTTATAATCAATTATTTCAGGATGCTTTTTTGTTGCTGTTTTTTAGAAAACAAGTCCACCTATTCAATTTGTTTTAGTTTACATAATCATTTTTTTATGAACAACAATACTAGCAATGAAATGCATAGCAACTATTCCTCAATAAAAAGAAAGGGAATTTGGGTACCATTATGAGAGTCAGATTACCTTATGTCTTCTGTAATGTAAATATTTTGCCCTGAAATATTTTCATAGCATTTTTCTCAAGGATATTTACCACAATATAGTGTTAATTATGAAACTGTTAAAAAAAAGAAAAAAGAAATTAAGAGACAGTGTGAGGAAAATAAGAAATGTTCTCGAATGACTGTTGACAACAGATGGGGAGTCGATGAAGTAGAGAGATACAGACATTTTATCCTCAAATGACAACAATTTCTGAGAAGGAAGTTCTCAAAGCACAAACACAAGATTTCATTAACAGTTCTAGTCAGGTGTCAGAGAAGACAAGACTCACAGAAGAAAAGAAAAAATGCTCAATTAACTTTTATATAACTGAACTGAAAACATTTACTGCCCCTAAATCCTCAATTGGTAATCTTAAAATAATAAGACATCAGTGGACTATTTTTACTATACAATCACTTGATAATTTACAAACAATATCCATTTTCCTTATAATTAAGTAATTAATTATATTTTCTAATCTATTAGCCTCAATTGCATATCAAGCCATCCCAATAGATCATTTTGAGCCTGTCATTTCTAATTAATCTTTCTTGTTTTCTGGAGATGGTTATTCTGGAAAACTGTCATGAAAATATTATTATTTTAATAAAACATTCCACACAGTGGAATAGATTATCTTATTTGAAAGCACATATTTGCATATATTGTATGACTAAATTAATTAATAATACTTTGTCTATGCTTATACACATCTTTGAATATTTTAAGTAATCTCTAAATACAATTTTATTTTTGCAAATGTTAAATATTATAAATGTGCACAAAGGAGGTATTTGTTCTTCAGATATGTGGAGTATTTTCAAAGTCAATGTTATATTAGGAAATATTTTCTTTATCCAATGATTCTGGAATGATGAAGTCTTTTATTCATTTATTCAATAAGAATTATCCAGTGTCATCTATATGCCAGGCACTGAACTTGGCCATGAGGGCACAAATCATAAATAAGGGAGACTCACCTGCTGTCCAAATATTGCTTCTTTTCTAGAAGGGCCCTCCTTTATCTTTGTTTTTGGGGTTCTGATCATTATATTCTTTTGAATATCATCAAGAGTGACAAAGCATTGTTTCCCCTTTGAAAACAATTTTTTTTTTTTTTTTTTTAGTAACAGTATATGGAGTAAAGACAAGCTGCATTAATAGGCATTTGTTATTTTTAGTTAAGTTTAGTGAAATGCATAATGTTCAACTTGTCATAATTATTTCTTTTTTCAACATCATTGTTTAAAGAAAATATAATGGAGCACAAACAGATTCTGAAGATAATTGCAAAAGTAACTCCAAAATTGTTTGGGCAAAGGCATCCTCAAGAAGTTGTCATCTACAAACCCAACCTTTTGAGGATAATTACAGAGTTTTTCCTTCTCGTTTATTTTATCTCCCAGAACTCAGTTCTAGTCATCCAGCAAGTGCTTAACTGTACTTGATAAAATGCTCTCCATCATCATACAAGGTTACACAATCATGTCAGTGAGTATCAAACCTTACCTGCTGGCCTTCACATAAAGAAGCCATGATCATAAAACAAACAAACAACAACAAAAAACAAAAACAAAAACAAAACAAAAAACCTAACTGGTTGTGTTTTCACAGATGCCCGATTGGATGTAATTTTCTATTTCTTATGAAAACAGTTAAGAAAACAAAAAAAAGAGATGGAATTCATATTGATATCCAGATTCTTGTTTCTGATCATAAATTTGTCATCTCTCTGCCCATATATTAGGAAAATGTCACTTTCAATTTACTGTCTTCAAAAGGCCTTTGGAATACTGGGGTGGGATGGGAATTTATTACTATAAAATGCTTTGAAACTCTCAACTTTTAAATGCCATGTGATTCCAGTGATTATTAGTATTCAAGACATACCATGCCAGTTAAAAGTATAGGCAGTTCAGAGTCGGTTTGGCAACCTGGAATAAAGGAAGATAAAAACTGTGCTATGTACATATGATAAAAATATTCAATATGGAAAAGACAAATGCTCCACTAGAAACATGTAAGACGTATGTAAGCAGTCACAAAAGACACATGAAAATAGCCAATAAAAAGTCACATATTAAACCATACTAGAAATCAATGGAGTGCAATTTAAAACAAAGAGATATTTTTCATATATCAAATGGGCAAAAAATTTAAAAAAAGATGCTAGTGAGACTGTGGAAAAATGAGCTCACACATACACTGCTCAAAGGAGGCAAAATTTTGATAGTCGTTATTAGCAATCGAGCATTATTTATCATTAAAAATGCATTTGGACTTTAGCTTCAATTTAGCAATTTATGTCAATACCTTTAACACCTTTCCGTCACATATTTCATTTCAAATAATATCAAAATAAGAGAAATTTTGCTTTAATGACAAATTAAAATGGGGGAAGGAATTACCCTTTTTACATGAAGGAAAAGTGATTAAGATAAATCTTAATGAGATCTGTCTACATTAGGGGAAACTCACTACTTTTTATAAATACATAGGTAGAGTTGGCTTTTCTTTCTATGGATTTAGACACACAGAGACATTTCTGCTGCTTAAAAATTGCTCAAAGTTATGTTTTAAAATAAATGAGAACTTTTACACATTGCTACTCTTTTATTTTTCTTTTCCATATTAACTTCAACATCATAATGTGGCTGTGCTTGTTACTATTTCCAAGTCACAAACAGGTAATAGAGCACAAATAGGTAAATTTGAGTGAGAAAGGAGTAAGAGCAGGTCTGGGTGGAATCACACTTGACAAAAAGCAGAAACACAATTTACAGAAGCCAGAGAAGGGAGAAGAAAAGAAACCAGGGAGGAATTGGGAAATGGTCAATTTTTTTAGACTTGGCCTTGAAAACTTTTTGATGACTTAAAATTAAAATATATTCCAAAAATATCTAAAATTTTATTATAAAAATATCTTTTAAATATATCGAGTGAGTCGTAAGACCTACACTCATTCTTATATATCACCTCATTTAATTCTCACAATACACCTTTTAGGTGGAAATTTTAACCTCATTTTACAGATAAGGAGAGCGAGGCCATACAGAAGTAAGTGGAAAAGTAGAGACTAAAACCCAGTTCTTATTAATGAACAAGTGGAATTAGCAATGCTGACTGGATATTTAATAATAATAATAATATTAATTTATTTTTAAATTTTATATCTGATAGTAATAATTGGTTGAATTAGTAAAATGAATTATTTGTACTGTTATATACAGAAATATTAACAGATGAAATTATATGATTTCTGAGATATAGTCAAATAATTTGGAGGAGGAAGGTTGGATGAGGGTGAAACTGGGCTGGGATTGGCCATGATCAATTGTAGCTGAGTTCGGGTGGTAGGTACAAGGGAGTTTATCATACATCACTACTTATATGTACATTCAAATTCTCCATTATAAAAAGTTAAAACAACATCAATACAAAATCTTTCTCCAAAGTCCATGTTTTAAAACACTCAAGTCATCCCTTTCTTATTATTTACTTGAAAAACAGTCATCATTTTTGTTTTGTGGGAGCTGAATCATCTCTTCTTCTTTCTTTGTTTCCATGTCTGTGTCAGAGAAAGTTAAACTAAACTCATTTTCTTCATTTACTATTATATAATTTAGCTTGAATCGAAGTTCAACAAACAAGCAAAAAAGCAAACAATATATCATTTCCAATAATGTGGCTTAGAACCACTAAGTCCCAGGCTAAGAGTATGTCACCATCCTTTCTGTTGACAAGGAAAGTTATGATATTTTAGAAAAAAATGACTATTTGATTACAATGTCTTTTAATCCCCACTTTTAAAGTCATTGAACATCTAATTTAGTGATGGATTAGTGGTTAATAGAAGTTTTAATGAAGAAAGGTGGTTTAATGCTGCCAGACCTACACATATTGTGTAGTTAGATTTCAGCTTAGAGGTTGATTTGTCATTTTTAGAAAACGGATATGTTCGCTTCTATTTGAGAAATGACAATGGGATGATTTTGTTACCAATTGGGAGGCCATGGTAAAGAGAAGAGAAAGGCACGTTGGCAGGGCTGGTTTTAGGCAGAGGTATGGCAGGGTTGCAAACATTAATTCATTTAATGATACGCGTGAATCCTGCTGCCAAAATCTAAAGCTTCCCTTACCGTGTTTCAGTCTGCTTTGATGATAGAATTAATGTTTCGTGATTTATTAAAAAAAAAAAAAAGTATGAACATGGAAAAAACTGACTAAATACAATCTAGGTAACAAAACCAATGCATATAACACAATTGAAAAAATAATAAGAAATAAGAAACTTAAAGTATAGGGAACAAACTAAAAATGGGACAGGGTCTGGTGCAGACTGCAGTGTGAGTGGCAGCTCCCTGATGACATCTGAGTGCATCTGAGGAAGAATGTCCCCAGGAGGCTGGCTTCAGCTGGAGGCTGCGGATGAACAGAGGGGTGGGCATACAAGCAAGGCTCCTTGGTGGAGGGGGAGTATTAGGACACTAAAAATACATGCCTTAGTATTCAGGTATTTTTTTTTAAACTGCAAGTGCTACCTGGGGAGCTAACATCAAACGTTTTTCAGTCTTCTTTATCTAAAAAATAAAATTGCTGTTTATAAAATAGTCTACGTGACAGAGTTTTCTCTGTCACTTAGGTACAGGGACAACTGGAGCTTTGATAGGGAAATAGGAGAGAGCGGCTCCTAAATATGATTGAGGTTTAGAGCTCTAGTGAAAGGGAATATCTTAGAAGTTAGGCATCAAGGGAAGAGACTGGGAGTCTGGAGGAAAAGTGATAAAACCGTGAGATAGATCCAAAAAGGCCAGTTGCAGAGATAAGGTGATGTGAATGAAGCACCTACGGGGCACAATTTAAGGAGATACTCTCAGGCGCTGACCCAACTGGATGAGACCTTCTTAAAATGTGTGTCCTAGGCAACTTACTCCTTTTTGTTTGCCCTGGTTTAGATACCGTTAAAAAACGAGCAAACAAACAACAACTACAACAAAACCTCAACTAAAGTAATATTTTGCTATGTATTATGGATAATTGCAAATGTAAAATTTGTTTGGTTAATATTCTCTCTCTCTCTCTCTCTCTCATACACACACACACACACACACACACACACAGACAAAAAGAGAACACTTTTAGTTACAAATATTTCTAGATTATTAGAAATGCGACTAGTTTGCCTGCCTTATATTATCAGATACAAATATAAATATTCACATATTTTTCCTACTCTATACTAAGAACATATTTGTATTTTGAAAATATAAAATTGGTTCTATCTAGAAACTTTCTTTTTAATGTAAATGTAACCTACCATCTGGAGAGTGAAAGATAAAAATGTGCATAAATAATTGTAAATAAAATTAAAAGCTAAAAATTTCACATGCAAAATACAAATAATGAGTTATTAAAGTCTAACAATTTTTAAAAAAATTCTTCCAACTGAGCAGTTTAGGGAAGAATTTGTGAATAAAATAGAATTTTAGCTAGATTTTGAAAGACAAATGGGTGACTTATTAGATGAATACTCTCCAGATAGACCAAATTTCAAAAAACAACAGGATTGTTCTATTTAAGTGGAGTCCTCCAAAACATATAAAGAAATAAATACTTATTTTCATGTCAGATGTCAAGGAAAGAATGTAAATTTTGTAAAATAATATGTTTTAGCTATCCATCCTTCTATCACCGTATCTCCAATATACTCTCTTCACAACACAAACATATCATGTTGAAAAGTCTACTGCACTTAATATGCTTTACTAGGAATAGGCTATCTAACAAAAAAAGTTGTTTTCTGTAACTATGGCCACAGATTTAATACTAGGAAGATTTTGAAAAAAGTTTAAAAAATTCCCAAATGAATCCTGTTTTCATTTTTTTATTGAGATATAATCAGTATATAACACTATATTAACTTCAGATGTACAACATAATGAATAGATATTGTATATATTGCCAAATAATCATCACAAGTCTAGTTAACATTCCCCACTACACATAGTTACAATTTTTTTTCTTGTGATGAGACTTTTAAAATTTACTCTTTCAGCAACTTTCAAATATATAATACATTATTGTTAACTATAGTCACATTCCCAGGACTTATTTTATAATTGGAAGTTTGCATTTTATCATTTTTGCATGAGCAAGTAACTTTTCTGTTCACTATCTCTTCCCCATTCCCCTGCCCATTTTTAATATAGATTTTTTCCCATTTGTTTACCAAAGTAATTTTCTGTGTTTATGAAAGGCATGTGGCCAGTAGGATATACTGCCTTCCTTTAAAGACATATAATTTTACAGTACAATTAAGATGTCTATTAAAACCTTTATAAAGACATTCACCTATTCAGTTGCACGTTCATTTAATAAATATTTTTTGAATGCTCCCTATGGAGCACTTAATACAGGGACATGGTGATTCAATAATTAATGAGTTGGTTGCCAATCTCAAATAGCTCATGAAGAGACAGACATGTAAATAAGTAATAACAATAAATAGTGCCTAACAAGTACAATATGGCTGTGTAATAGGTATGCTATAGTGGTGATCCTGGATATGAAAAATGCTGTTTGATTGGGCTGTGAAAGATTTTATGTAGTAGAATATGATTGAATTTGTGAGTGAGGCTGATTCTTGGGGGCTGGGGTCAAGGGTGAATCCAGTGGGTGATAAAGCATGATAAAGGAATCTCCATTGCTAAATCACAAATTCATGAAATAACATGTATCATTCAGGGATGTGGTTAGAGATTACGGTACAAGCATGCCATTCTGGATAATAAGGTTGGAAAGGAAAATAGCAATCTATTCATGGAGAATTCTTATAAAATTTTTAGAAAATATAAGGATCACTCTGGTAAGACATGGGAGCTCTATAACCAGTGTAAAAGGGTAGCAAGAATCAAGGTATAGCTGAATCTTGGTAATTTTTAGAAAAAATTAATTTTGTCAGTTTTCCATAGAACTCATTCATATTTTTTCCCAAAGATTTTTTCTTTTGATTCTTTTTTCTTTACCATTTTCTTTTTGAGGAGACTTTTTCTCCTACTATATTTGACTCATTATTACTGTATACGATGTTATATGAGTATAGTACTTATTTATACATTTTTTACCCTGTAATTTGCTACCCTACTGAATTCTGATATTAATTCTAATCATTTTCCCAAGTTAAATTTCTTGAATTATTATAAAGACATGAATAATGTCTAGAAACAATAACTTTATCTAACGTTTACAAATAGTGTTATCTTTTACTTATTTCTGGTTCCTTCTTTCTTTCTTTCTTCTCTTCTTTTTCTTTCATTTATTTTTTTTTGCATTGCCTTAATGCCCCGGAATTACAGATTTCTCACAAATTTTAATTCCTCTATTTACAAACCTTTTTAAGCCAATTGCCATTTTAGAAACTATTCTGACAATTAATTTTATTCTATTTGAAATACATGAAGTATTTATGTATAATTTATGCTGAGGATTTCTAAACTGTGTTCTAACATGTGAAAGTTAATAAGTAATTACAGAAAAGAAAAAAAAAATTACCAGATCAACACGTTTGAGGAACACGTCTTTATACCAAATGTAAATGTTCATTTCCTATAGAATAGTTGGAATAATAGAGAATTTACATATTAATAGGCAGTATTTTTATTGTAGGAGTCAGAAAGTGTATGCAAAATTTGTATTTCATCAGAAACTTATTTCATGAAAACACCCTCCTTGATGGCTACACTTTATGCCAAACATTTTGGGGAATACTAGTTACTCAATATCCACTTGTAACAGGTCACACAAAACCAAAACTATATTCTCTGCCATACCAGACCTTGCTATTTGTTCTCCAGGTACTATTCTTTACTAAAGTGTTCCTTGAAACAGAATGGAAATAAGTTTTTTTATTTTTCCTGAGTTAAATTAGTCTTAATAAGAGGTGAGAGTTTCCATGGTTTGTGAATTGTGTGAAGATGAGTAGGTTGAATCAGGGAAAAGCAATCAGATGAAGGACCATTTGTCTTCTAACAGGTTTCTGGCCTTTGTGCTCAACACATGCTTTATCAAGGTGATTCTCTTCTACCTCTTTTTGGGACATCATGATTCTTCTTAGAAGAATAAAAATTTCTCTGCTGTGATGTAATATATTTATGGAAGTACACAGAGCTGGAATATTACCCAGTAGTATTGTGAAAAAATATATAATACAGTTCCACAGAACAAATTGTACAAAATAAATTCTATGGATTTCCAAGAATAATGATAGGAACAGGCTTTACAAAATGAATGTATTGTTAATTATATTTCTATAGAAGATGACTTTTTAAAATGAATCATTTGTTTAAATAAAAGTATCCATGTTGGTCAGTGATCTCTATTAAATTCTTCTTTAGCAAATAAGTTCCAAAATAAAAACTCGCTTACTTAATTTTTACATCAACCCAAAATACCTTATTAATAAATGCTTGCAACTAGATTATAATCTCCTTGTATTTGAGTCTGTATTTCATAATTTTAGTTCTTTCACAGCACCTAAACTAATGTTCAGCAATCCCTTAGAAGTTCAAAACAATTTTCTCGAAAGAAAAAAAATTAAAATGTTAATAATATGTTCCTTTCATTAGAAGAACTGATTTAAATTCTATGTTTCCTTCTTATCCACAGAAGAGAGAAGCGATTAGCAGTTCATTGGTGGAAAATAGTGAAAGGAGTTGACTCTTGGACCACAGCTGCAAATGACAGTGGAAAGAATGTGCCCTCATGCCCACAGTGGCAATCTTTTGATACTAATGAATAATTATTAGTTCTTGAATTCAAAATTTTCTAACATTTTAGATATTTCTCAATATAATTTCAATTTTCGAATTTTCTGACTCACAAGGCTTTAACATATTATTTTGTCCAAATTATTATTATTATTATTATTATTATTATTATTATTATTATTATTATTTGGTGCATGCACTCACTTTTTGTTCATTTGCACTTTCACTCCATATCTTTTTTTTCCTTTACAGTCATTCACATCTTATACATCTTTCAAGACTTATCCAAAGTTTAATATGCTCCATTAAGAGATGCATTTACTAGAAACTCTGTGAAAAGCAGACAGATCAGAACATGACATTATAGATAAACCATAGATTAGAACTAAGAAGAGTAGATACTAATCTTGGTTACATTAATAATTCAGTGATGGTAAGCAAACTAATGAATAGTTCTAATCCCTAATTTTGTCATTTAATAGTTGAGGATGAAAATAACTGAGATTCACAGTTACTGCAATGATTAAATTCCACGTTTAAGCAAGAAATTTAAGAGAGTAGGAAATAGAAGTTATCCATATTTCTCTATTGTATGCTAAGCACTCTGTGTATAATAGGCACTTAACAAGTGTCATTCTCTTCTCCCCACCTCTACTCATCTGAAGAGCAGGGGATATGTCATCGAATATGTGTATGCGTGTGTGTGTGTGTGTGTGTGTGTGTGTGTGTATGCACTCATGCTTTGTAGCACCTGGTCCAGTATTTTATATATAATTTTCTCAAGAAATATTCTGTTATGTTTGACTGCTTTGAAAAATTACATTTGTCAATCCTTAATAGTAATAGGAAAAATGGAAAAACCAGAGACAGCTGGAAATGGATCAACTATCACAATTAAGGTACATGGCATATCAATTAATGTCCCCACATGTCTTCTTGTAGACTCAGAACATCTAAAAGATTGACACAGTTTCTAAATATATTTGATTCCCAAAGGTCTAACTGATTTTAACTACATAGAAACAGCCAGTTTGGGTAAATTTGGAGCCCCACTTAGGCTGAGGGCCCAGTTGTGCTAACAGAGCACATTCAGGGAACACTGTGAGCAATTTTATTTATCTAAGAGTTTAGCCTCATGCTTGGGTTTGCAGGTGCAGCTGTAAATTTCAGGTGATTTACAGAGTGGGAAGCACACCAAATCTGAAATTATAATGGAGCTCAAGGCTCACAGCACCTTTTGTTAGATGCTCTGGTTTTATGATTTTGGGTGGATGCCACCACATATTTCTTCCAAAAGCAATAAAAAAAATGATGCCATTCAAGCTGAAAAGCTTAACAACCACTTTACCTTTATTGAATCTGTAGCTAATGTACTGAAATAGCAAGGGTTTGCTGCAAATGTAATTTGAGTTTTTGTCTGGGCATCTCTTCATGTCTTATAAATGGGTTTGCATTGAGCACAAAGGAGTTACCTAAAGGATCTAAAGATAAAGATGCAGAGCCCTATCTTACTATTGTTGACAGATGCCCACCTAGACACAGTGACTAGGACTTACTGGTTTAGAGATCATGGAAATCATGAAGCCATGTTCTAGAAGCTATCCTGATAGCATGACCATGGCCTTAGGTTTCTGCTTAAACTCCCCAGAACTCAGTTATTTTATCAACAATTTAACAGAGTTGAGGTTGATGACCTTCAGGTCCCTTCAAAGTCCAGAAACGTACTCTTCTAAGGAAACTTGCATACTTAATTGTTTTCTTTATTTGATTATTTGACACTTTGTATTTTCCTGAGCCTTTCTCCAAAGTGATGCTATCCTCCTGGAACATAGTAAATTAAACATGGGGTTTTGATTGTGTATTATTCTATAATTTTGACCTTATTTGTTAATCACATAGGAAATAATCTCTATGATTACAAACAGAAGAAAGAAAGCAAAGGCCTGCTTTTATAATTGTAAAGTTATGAGATAACTCATGCTTACTTAAGGTTGAATTATATTGTATGTGCATTAAAGTTTCAAGGAAACTTTATTTCCTCTAATCCTATTCAGATTTATCTAACCGTTTGGAACCCTTACTATTTACCAAAAATTATGCTAGAGAATTTCACTTGCATTATTGAATGTTGTCATCCTAACAATCTTACTGAAAGTCACACATGAGTAAGCAGGGCTTGAATTAAAACTTCAATCTTCTAATTCTAAACTTAGCAGCCTTTCATAAACTCATTCTATTAAATCATGCTTCTTATTACAACACAGCACAATTTGGAGACACCAGTCAACTTAACTCTCACCATAATCACAAATAGCTTCATTACTTCCTCAAAGTCATCTTTGCTTTTTGGCATTGTTTGTGGTCCTTTCATTCTAGGCTATGCAAACTTTACACTTATGTTAAGGTCCAAATGATGTCCCAATCCTCATCAAAACTTAATAATAATTACATCAGATTTCATATATCCTCTTTTTTGAATATTTTTAAGGAATTTTGTTTGTATAATACTTGGATGTAATTCTGTGTTCTGTTATGTTTTTATTTGTTAAATTAATGTTTGCTTATAAGCTCCATTTTGAAAAAAAGGATATTTTTCTGGTCATGCAGAAGAATAATAATTATTGTTTAATCCACCTTTCTTCGCCCTGAAACATGAAAATATGATAAAGTACTCTTAAACATCTGAAAATTCAAAGAGTGAGATAGGGGTTACAGCATCCAAACAAATTTAAAAAATAAGCAATACAATTCATGACTAAACTTGCCTTAAATTTTATTATAAGAACATATGTGAAAAATAGCTTTGTGGAAGGGATAGGTTTGAGAACATATCAATGAGTAAATTAGTGAAAAATGTATTTTTCCCAACAAGAGAGGATTTTCATGATAGAGGAAACAGTATATGCAAAAGCAAGCACAAATGTGGTTTATTCTTGAAAAAAGATGGCATTCTGTGTACTAGAGCAAGTTGAATAGTGAGAGATGACACAGGATTCATAAATTGGTACCTGTGTGTTGAAAGCTTTATGTTGTGTTGAACAATCTAGGCTTTATCTTGGGAGACACTAAAGATTTTTCAGTTTTGTTTTGTGTTTAGCAGAACTTTGCTGTGATAAGATTTGGTGCTGGAGAAACAAGGCTGAGTACAATGTAGAGGATAGATTGGGGAGGGACCATTGCCACTAATATAGTTGTGGTGAAGGAGAGGTAAAAAATTGATTCAAGAGATGTTCAAGAAATATAGTCAACAGAAATGATTGAATTGAAATAGGCTCTCAGTCCCTCTAGATTGTATTTTTTTTTAATACAAGTCTGCCTTTATTTCAACATCCAAATTGTTGAGAGCACCTGTCACCATCTAAATAAACTCAATTGCTTTCTCGCTAATATTTTTTTCTAGCATAAACCAAACACTGGTCCTTGCCCTTTGGATGTTAAAGCTGTCTTTAAATGAGAACACTGTTCAGTTGTGGATTATTTGTCTAAAAAATGCTACCCAGAACGTGTACTTAAACATGACCTCTCCATAGTACTACTTAAAGTAAGATGTCAAATACTTCTTTACACAGAAAAAAAAAAAATTGTTAATTCTAAAGATCTTGGAAGTAGTACCTTAAACTCTTTTCTACAGTGACTATCAGATATATAATACATCAAAAAAGTGTTAAGATAAATCAAAGATCAAGTCATTTTCCAAAAGGCAAATAATTACAGAAGATTTGGTATTCTTTGAGGACAAATTAAATTGCAATACTACAGCTGATCCCACATGATGTTAACCTACTATATGTGGTATTTAAGGGAATGTATTTTCTCAATGCCACAGATAAGTCACCTTTCTCTCCCAGTTGTGAATGTTGTTGAATATTCATGTACATCTACTTTCCCTCAAAATTCCAGATGCTCATTTGTCTACTTCTTAAAGAAGTCAATACTTATTTATTTATTTTTTTCATTATGGTCTGTGTTTACTAGTAACCATGCTGAGTTGTCAGTCTTATAGCCTTCATACTCCACTTCTTTTCTAGCAATTAATTCTTGATTTTGTTTAGGGATGAAATCACATTCCCAGTAGACAAGTTATGATTACTCTAAGACAATACAATATTTATCATTGCTGGTCATTTATTTTTGCAGTCTCTTATGCAACTAACAAATGGTCTAGTGGTAAATATGGGCCAATGAGAGGTTAGCACTAATTCTTTAGGAAACTTCTAAGAGAACTTTGGTTTTCTGATAAAAACACTAGTCATGCTGTGAATTTGTTTTCACTTTCCCTCAACGAACACATAAATATTTAAAATGAGTCAAAATGCTGCTGAAGTGACAGTCATCTTTCAATCATGAATTAAGAAGCCCAACGACCAAAATCCAAATCAATGAGCCTGGTAGAACTAAAAGAATGAAAGACCATGGGCCAGAGGTGTGCTGATAACCCATTCTCTGAAGGCAAAAAGAAAAGTTCTGATTTATATTGTTTGCCAATTTTAATGGTATAAATATTCCCATTTTGTCTGAATAAAACTAGCAATCAATGAACATCCAGCACACTACTACCTGAGTATCTGATAACAAAAATTGAGCTACTAAGCCTACTCCGGACTATTTATCTTAAGATCTCTTTATTTATTAAAAAAAAATGTTTTTATTGAGCACCTTCTATTTGCCAGAAGCTATTCAAAAGATTTAGGGTACAGCAGCATGCAAAATAGAGAAAAAGATCTCTGCCTTAATGGAACATTATAGGAAAAAGAAAAAAAATATGATCAACGAAAATATAATATGTAACTGATTTGTATAATATTTTAGAAGTTGATCAGTAGTATAAAACAGAAAGAAAGAAATAGCTCAGGGTAAGAAAGACAAGAGTTTGTTGGTCAGAGGAGGCGAATTATAGCAATAAATGAGATAGTCCAGATAGGATGCATTAGATGGTGACATTTGACCCAACTGTTGAAGAAGAAGAGAGATTCAGCCAAGTAAATGTCTGGAAGAAAGCATTCTAGGCAGAGAGAATTGTTAGAGCAAAGGCTGTTTGTTGGTCAGGAGCCTGGGAGGGCTAATTGAGGATTCTTCAGCAAAGTGAATAAGAGGGGAAGAGGAAACAAGCACAGAATCAGGGATCCTTTATAGGTCAACCATTGTTAAGGCAGTGAACACCATTGCTGAAGTCACTGAAGAAACTAACTGATGCATATCTAGGACAATGATAGCTATTTATGAATGCCCTATCTCATAGTTTTTGACAATCCTTTAATGCTAACTTCTGCTCTATGAGATCAATTTCTCCTTAGGACTTCAAATATTCCACAAGAAAACATTTTTCTCCTTAAATGACAGTTACAGCTAGATCTATTAAATTTTTATAAATTTTCCACTTTATTATGAAAGAAAACATATACTTGAAATTTTTCTCTTGTTTGACAAATGGTAGAATCACATCAAATACTTTATAAGGTTTCCTTTAAAATCAAACAAAATTACAAAACACATTCTGGGAAGAGATTATTGTTAGATAAAATATATTTCACTTATGTCAGCCTCTTTTGCCCTCTACATTCTGTTTAAAGAAACCACCAGAAACATATAAGTCAGGTGATTTTTAATCAACATTAAAATAAAAACTAGCAAATAACATCAGCATGCTGAAATGTAAACAACATTTTCTTAAAATGTGTAATGCAAATGAGTCTAAAAAAGTCAACCTAAGGGTATTAACTTGGAGGAAAAGAAATCATCTTCCTGTTGCCACATTTGGGTTCCGTGATCTTGATCATATGTCTCCCAACAGGGATGCAGAGCTTCAAGAGAAAGCACAAATAAATTTACTGTTGAAGGGTGAGAAACAATAGTGTAACTCCAATACCACCTAGTCTGGAAATTTTTAAAGTGGGAAATTGAAATAAACAATTCGCAAAAGATCTATGGCCATGCTACCCTGAACAAGCCCGATCTTGTCTGATTTCGGAAGCTAAGCAGGGTTGGACTTGGTTAGTACTTGGATGGGAGACCACCTAGGAAGACCAGGTTATGTAGGTGTAAAAAATAAAAAAAATAAAAGATCGTAAGCTGACAAGGTCCTTGCAATCTGTGAGTTCAACCAAGGGTTGCCTTGCCTAAAAAAATAAAGAAAAACAATTCACAAAAGAACTGTAAATGCTCACTCTGGTAATCACTCAATCAATGCTATCTATGTTGGATATAATTTCTAATATGATTGAAGTGCAATTTAAGAGATTTTTATATATGTAAATGTAAATATCGAAATAGACACATTTGTTACTAAGAAATATTAGGCCATGTGCATCAGAAACATTATCGATACTCCTACACTTTATCTCAGAAATTTGATTTCTAAGACTTTCTATTAAAGGGTTAATCTTACTCTGCATAATTTGTCTACAAGTGTTCTTTTAATAGGAAAAAAACTGAAAACAACTTATTTAATTCTTAAATTATTGCTTATTTATCAGTAAAATATTATACACCATTACAAACAATATATATCAAATTATTTGGAAATATATTCCTGCATATCATTAAGCTAAATGTGTGTTATAAACCTATACTGTTTTATAAAATATACATTAAATATACAAAATAAAATATTAAATATATATGGCTAAAAACAAATATGTAAAATGATTCAACAAAGTTTAGAATTGGCCATTGCTTGATTTTTGCTTATTTTCTTTCTTGCTTTTCTATTTCTCCTCCCAAGTTTTCAAAAATAATATACATTTTTTCTATTATAAAAAAGTTATTAAAACAAAAGAAAAATAAATTTTCAGCAAAAGATTTTCAAATTTTTAACAAAATAAATTTTCTTACTCTTCTGGTAGATAAATATTTTCATTACCATTTTTGTTTGAAACCCATTTGTTTACCAATATTATCAATATATGTTTATATATAAAACATATATTACATATTCATATTCATATATGCATAACAAAATATTCGTATCTAGTAAGCAGCTTCTGGGAATTCAAAAACTCCAGACAAATGTTTAGAATTATCAGTTTTCAATGGCAGAAAACATGACATATACACATACAATTATGCATATTGTTCATTTTTATATAACTTTTTATTGTCTATTTTGTGCTTAATCATACATTGTCATACATTAGGGAAATGCTAAGGATAATGGCACAGGAATAGAAAGAGAGTGACTTAAATCCAAATTTGCCACTAACCATGTCTTTTGTTTTTTTGCACATCATTTGAACTTCTCTGTGCTTGTGTTTCCATTTTAAAGCAATATTGTTAATATGAATAACAGTTAACATTTATCGAGTGTATAATACATACTAGACAGTAATTAATATGTTTAACAGGTGTTATATATTGCTCAAAACAACCCTATGAGTAGGTGGTAACATTATTTCTGTTTTATAACTGGAGAACTTAAAGAAGAGAGAATAACTAACATTAAGAAAAAAAGTTAATAAGTGACAAAGCTGGGATTCAGGCTCAGTATTTTGACTCCAGTGTCCTTGCATTCAACCCATAACTTTATTTCCTCATTAAGTTATAGATGATACTTTTCAGCCCTTCTTGCTTTCTGTTTTTTATGAAATATAATTAAGATACTATGGCAATCACTTTATAAAATATAAATAGCTGTGTTTTAAATATAAATTCACTAGCAGTTACTCTTCTTTGTGTTGGTTTTGAAAGACCCCATAATGTGGTCTTTTGCCAGAAAAGAGCTGCAGACTGTCTCCTAAGACACCTGTATGAAGACATTTTCTTGGTGAATGCACATGAGTTTTGAAGTTCCAGAAATAGAAACTATTCAGTGTCCTAGGGATTTGGGGATTTAAAATATTAGCTCATAAATTAAATGACAAAAAATTTAAGGTCTAAACAAGTCAAGAAATATTTATAAAATTGCAATAATACATCATCTTTAAGGTGGTAGACATCCATATCCTCTAAATAGCACAATTTGAAATTTTCAAGAAAGAACAGTTGATTGTATGTAGTTTACAGAGCAAAATGTTACTATATAACTTGATACTTATCATAAAGGAATAATCAAGCTAAATAATTATGCTGTTTTACCTAATAAAGAGTAATGCAGAACCCTTTAGAATCATAAAGACGTCAGTTGGCCACTTACTTTTTCATTCAGATGAGTCATTGTTAATATTCTTTTGGTAGTTATGTAAAAGGTATACTTGATAACAATTTAGGACATGATAATTGTGCCAAGAATTATCTGAGGCTGCACTCTGATGCCTTGTTAGAGGAAATTTCCCAATTACTCATTGACATTTTGTACATTCATGCTTTTATTCTGAAAAGTCACGTGTTTCTTCACTGTTGGCGCATTTGGTTAGTTTGTTTTTGTAATGCCTAAAATGTATGTTTATTTGGGTATTAAAGATTAATGTAATATTGTTGAATTAAATGGAATCAAAACATTTGCTTTCATAAAAGCTAAGGAAAGAGGTAGAACTACTGACACAAAAATTTGTTATGAAAAGCAGTTAGCTTTCATATTAATATGGTGCAGAACATATGAATATTTGAAGGTCAGACCATCATAAACATGTATCCTACAGGTTTTAATGAGAACTCCTTTTTTATTTAAAAAAAAAACTTATTTTTCAAATTTAAGTTACCTTTGCTTTCATTGGTTATGCTTATTACAGTATTATATAGTGTTTATCTCTGAATATAAATTAATATTTGGCTTCTTCAATTGTCAATTGGCTGGTCAGTGTAAGTTGTTAAAGATGTTCAATTCAGTAACAAAGTCATAGATCCTAGAATGCAAATATGTTGCATAATAAGTGTTCTTTCCACGATGAGATATCAATTATAATCCACAGAAAAATTTTCCTTTCAGCACAGAAGAGGCTGAAAATCCATTTTGACACAATACTTTATGAAGATAAACCTAGCAAATAGAAGAATGTCCAAGAGCTGAGAAGTATTTGCCAATGTATAATATATTCTAATGATATCCCAAAGATATAATACTCTGAGACTTATCTTGAAATAGTCAGCTGGCCTAAACTATCATATTGCTACAAGTATCATGATGTAGGGAAGGCTGCAAAGATGTTACTTAGATTTGCTTCCAGAAGATATTTAGAGTTTGGTTGGGCAGCAAGGAGCAGTCATAGAGAGCACAAATTTGTGGGTTCATATGTGGAGCAGATCCACATAGTTGGAAGCAAATCCAGATAGTATCATGAAACAGTGAAGATTACTTTAGAAAATACCCCTCTGGGCTAGTTATAGACACCATGGTATTTTACTCTTTGTACCATAAGTTAAATTAAAGTGAGTCCTTCATTTAAAGAATATCTGCGTGTACGTATATATGTGTGCATGTGCGTAAGTGTATGTGTGCACGTGTATATGTCTATAGTAATGCTTAGAAAGCCTCTATGAGAGTAGAACTTAGCTCTAGGCTTCAATTCTATTCTATTTGTCCTTTCCAATTTTTTGTAAAAGAGAAACCAGATTGTTTTGATAAAAGGGAGATTTAAAACCTCTTTTTATAAGCTCCAGAAATATAAATACATTTCCTCAGATTTAAAATATTGTGATTAAAAAAAAGAATTAGAGACCAGCAGGAAAGAAATATTAAGTTGCTAATGAATGTAGATCAAGTAAAGGATTTATATAAAATGTAATAAGATTAAGAAAAGAAAGCAGGTTATAAGAGAAAAACCTCATTACAATATCACTTAGCATAGAAATACTAAGATGAAGTGAAAGGAAAATAAATCAAAGCACTTTCTCTTTGCTTGTTTTTGAGAGTTAAATACTAAATTCCGACTTAGTATTTAAATAATAGGTAGTTTGTAACAAATCATTATGTCTCTTTAGGTACCAAGTTCCATGTCTTATTCAGACAAGTTGTATTATTTGGTGAGTAAGGTCGATTACAATGCAATCCTACCATTATTAATAATTAAATTATTTGATCAAATTTGTGATCTGTATTGTCTCAGTCTAAAATTTCAAGAATGTAGAAGACTGTGCGGTACATGAAGCATCAGCCTAAAATTGCACTTTTAAAAAGGTTTTAGAGTCACCAAAAACCTTTCTGGACACTACCTATTGATTTGCTTTTTCTCCCCATATTTACCCTATATGTCGCTTACCTCCAAAGGGCCTGGAGTTACAATTCATTTCTCCATTAAAGTTGTTTGGTTCATTTACAGTTTCATTTTCTTCCTGATGGTCTATTGGGGGTAGTACTTTGCTTTCTCAGCTCGTGTGTCAACATAATCTTTTCAAAAGCCACAATCCCTGTCCTTTCCTAGGAAATTTGTGTTGGTTTTTGCTGCTTCTTAATTCTGATTTAGACATTGAAATCTGCCAGGCAGATAGAGTACTTATTTGCTTATTTGAGAAAAGTATTTTCTTACTTTCACTTCCCTCTTCTTAAGAATCATAATATAATACAATGATCCAGATTAATCGGTGCTAATAAAGGCATTTAGTGTTTATAATTTCAAACTAGAGCATAGGATGAGGATTAAAGAAGTATTATGCTAGCTTTGAATTTCTTATGAGATAAAAGAAAGTCTGCTCTATCCTTAAATATATAGTGACATTTATCTGAAGTAATACTGACAGATATGAAATAACATCAACAAATCCTGTGATCTTGCTATGGTCGGTCTAAAGCAGCTAAAGTGATGTGTGTCAAATGAGGCATTCTTTGGCTGGAATATTCTTTGTGAAAATTCTCAGGCTGTTTCCATGTTTAGTATAAACACAGTCATGGTGAGCCACAGATACAGATACTTGCTCACTTGGGCATTAAAAAAAGCATCCTCTCCGCCCCCGCAATACACACAGACATTGTACATAATAACTCATACTTGGCCCATTATTTCAACTAAGTTAAGATTTTTAAAAACTGGGACTGCATCGTCCGAATCTCTGCACATTTGGTACCATTTGGTGCCTCTACTTATGGGGCTGGTAAGGCCCAGTGGTAGTGGGTGTTTGTATTTCTGAGGCAAAGTCTTTCTCAGGTGAGAGTATGTCTTTGGGAGGTGAGGAAGCTTGGCTTAAATGGCAATTCACAGCAGTGCTCATAAAATGCTTTCTTTGAGATCTAACAGTCACTTGTTATTTGTTGCTTCTATCTGAAATTGCTGTGAAGTTTGTTCTTTATTCAGGGAAGTGCCTGGAAAGGGTGATAAAGCCAGCTGTCACTTCTCAGGTGAGAAACAAATGCTGAGAAATGCTATTGTCCTGAAAAGATCATCCTGAAGGTTACTGCTCTGGACCAGACACAGTAACAATAGATAGTAGCAGCATGACCTTCCTGGCTGAAAGAAATGGAAGGCTGAACTTGGAGGAGAGGGAGGGAAAGTATTATTTTATAAATATATATATGTTTATGTATTTTATAAAAAATATATAAAAGCAATGATAATATCAAAGGATTCTCTATAAGTGCAATTTCTCTGTTACACTGAATTCTGTTGACTTCTCTTTGAACGATCTGAGAACTGAAAATGAGATTCTTACTCACATATATTTGTTGACTTAGAAGGAGAATTGGAGCTAAGACAGAGAGAAGTAACTTTAATAAATGAAGACTCCTAGCTGGCAACATGAATTATACTTGCAGAAAATCTCTTTGTTAAGGATGTTATCATCTATATATTTATTTTTGGTATCTGAAGCATACCCCACTTCCAGACAATTTCTCTGCCCTCCAATTATCTACCTTTAGCCAGCGAATACTTTAAAGTTGTATACCAGTATTCGAAATTAGAAGCATTTAGCTGGTGACATTAACACATTCAACTCTGGCCACTTCTATCTCCCAAGTACCCACCACTTTCACTCAAACTCTTCTATTATTTGTGGACCAGTCTCCCCAAAGCTATTATAAACTTCTATGGAGAGAGAAAATCTAACTGCCAAGAGCCAGGTTCTTACATATAATAATAATTCAATCCTCACAATATCTTGTTAAGGCAGATATGTGTATGTTACTGTGTGTGTGTTTCTATGTCAGAGTATCAACATTCAGAGGTTTGTGATGTCCTCTAGGTCGCACAGCGAGTGTAGCAAATATGGAATAATATCAATTCTGAACTGCCTGACACTAAATTTAACATTGTTCTCACTATTTTTTGCAAGTAGAAGTGCTTTATATTTATTCATCTTTGATCTTCCCCACTGTAGACTTTCTTGCTTAAAGTCTACAGTGTTTCAAACAATTATGTTCAACAAATGTTAGTTAAATACAAATAACTAAAACACTCCTCAGCAAATTTATAGAAAACAGAGAGAATGAGAAAGTCATTTTTCTTATATATTTATTACCAGTTTGATTTTTAATAATTCTTCTGATGATGTAGAAAATCAATTAATCACATTACACAAATTATGAACACTCAGGGACCTGGAATACACTGAGAAACTAAGTAAGATCCAAAAGTTCCCCACTAGTTAAAATATCAGGTAGCACTTAATAAGATAAAATTTAATAATAATAAATGTTAAATTCTGCACTCTTATTTTAAAAAATTTGCAAGACAAAATGATTTCAACATTAACTAGCTCACCACATTTTACTGTGGAAAACCAAATAAATTATATCCCATTTAAAAGATGATGATCATAATTACTAAATAGATTAAAAATATTCCATCAAAGGAATTTTGCTGAAAATAAAAGTCTTGGGGAAAGTATAAAACTCTCCTTGCAGTATCTAAATATGGTCATGTGGAATAAAAATTGAATAAATACTATTTGTTTTTAAAGTGGTGGAATTCAGATCAAAAAGCAAAATATGGAACAGAAAAATTTACTTTCATTATGTAACCAAGTTGGCCAAAGATGGAATAAAATACCCAGAAGGTATTTTTGAGTAGTTGCATATGCAGAGATTTAAAAAACATTAGTTGAGGATTTTTAAGAAGTGATTTTGGTATCAGATGATGAATAAAATCTCATATAAATCTTGATTCCTACTTACTTATGTTTTTACATTCTTATGGGAGAAAATTGTTACCGAGATTCTGACAACACTCTCCATCCTCATTCCTGGTTAGATTAGGTTGTCTCATCACACTCTCCCATAGTTCAAGGGAGTTTGTTTGTTTGTTTGTTTTAGAAGTTATTTAGCATTTTATGCTTAATTCTTTTCTTTTGCTTTGTATTATAAACCCCATGAGGACAGAAGCTATATCTATCTTGATATCCATCTTGATATCCATGGTCTACCCACTTTCTTAGGAGAAGGAGCCAATAAATATTAATTGATGAAATAATCAGGAGCCATCTTTGGATATTCTCAGATAGTAAGAGTAAAAGGTCAATATAAAATTGACGTTAGCAACACTGTGGGACCTAGAAGATGGGCATGGCTCACCTAGCTCGATAGTCATTTTGCATACCATTTATAAAATTAAAGTAAATCCTTCCGATGCAACATTTTACATTTCTTACCCAGTTTTTGTCCATCCTCATCATTTTATTAAAGAAGGAATTACCCTTTCATCAAACTCTTATAGGAATAATTTGAAGACATTTGTTTGCATAGGTTTTTGCCTATCTGCTCATTGAGCATTTGGACTCACATGATTTTGAGCTCTCTCCCATAATTGCTAAAAGTCAAATTTTAAATGATATTTTAAACTCCAGGGAATTTCTAATATACTTCATATCTCAAAGGAATAAATCAGACAGAAATACACCTGTTTAGAACATAGATATTGGTTAAAAAAGGCAAAGATTATACATTTAAACAAAAAAGAGTTATTATCACCTGATGATCCTGTGTAATATATAAAAGAAAGATGTATTGACTATCACAATATATATTCCTAGAGAGTAAGAAAACTATAGCATATTGATTTCAAGACCTCTGAAGATTAAGGAGAGTCTGAAATACTACTTCTTATCATGACAAATGTTTTGTATCTCAAAATTCTCGTGTTTAAATCATTTAAATTATTCTGAAGAAGACACATGTTACTATCAGGGTAATCAATAAAAACTCCACATGTGATTTCACTTAGTAACTGGAGTGAAAGCAGCAGATGGAGAGGGGTCTTGATTCTACTCTACATCCCATCCCTGAATGTAAACGAAATAAAGTAGCTTGGTTCTGCTCCTTCCAAAGCAGATGATATTCTTGCCAAAGAAGAATCCCAATTACCTACCTCCCTGCAAAATCTAACCTAGGTTAAAGTATTAAATCTGTTTGAGGGCCACTGAACATTTCTGAAGTAATTTAAACCTATTCGTATGCACTTTCACTGAGGTACAATCCCAGTTCCCACCATCCTTCTCTTTGAAGCCTTGATGAGCTCACGAACATGAAAAGATTATGATGCAGTGATCTCATTTGGAACATTTTCCTCAGGGTTTCCATCAGCTTTTCTGGTTATCTTTCTTTCCTTAGAGCCTTTTCAATTTCTTTATGACTCAGCAAGCAGCATTTGGATCAATACTGTATTTTTTTTCTCTTTTACTTTTGAATTAGCCCTTCATCTTTTTTTTCTAAGACAAATTTAAAACCATTTTCTTCCAAAAGACAAAACTTTTTAAACTAAACTGTATCCTTTTTCAAACAATCCTTGATTGATGTGTCTTGCGGTGTCACATCACTTTAGGTAACTCTTGTATCCTTGTACTGTGCCAGTCAACGAACGAGTGAGAATGATGGATTCTGAACCGAACAAGATGGATACTATGTGTTGCTTATTTAATAGGTTTCTTCAAGCCTTTACAACAAATTCTGTCAATGAATACAAATATGAAACCCTTTATATCATGTCTGAAAATCAAATTGGACACGGGTAAATCAAAGTATAAAAGATTTAAAGATAAAATACCTGGGATGTGGCCAAAACCCTGGAAACACCTCTGTAATTGATTTCCTCTGGGTATATTTGGTGTGGATGCTAAGTGCGTTTGTTTAAATTTTTTGTTTGTTTCATTTTGTGAATGTTATAGCATTAGGTGCTATATTGAATCTTTCAAAATTTTTTTAAAAATGGAAGCGATATTTGCCATTAGCTTAATGTGCAACTGATGATACAGTGATCCTGAAACCACAAACAATATACTTCAATCACTGCTCATAGATTTCCCCTTTTTGATGATGCCACTTTAATATGTAATCACTGGCATAAATTTGTGAAAAAGGTTACTCTTTTTTTTTTAAAAAAAAGGCTCAATTCACTTTATTTTTCTTATAAAATGATATGGTGGCCACAGCTGGAGCCTGGGTTGCTCTTATCAACTTACAGTTTTTAGCACTAAGAAGCGTATGTTGTCTGTAATAGAATACATTTTTTATCAGGCATATCTATGCCCTTTAATACACCCATCTACATATATACCTTCTCATTCCAATTAGAAAGAGAAATTCTACCTAAGTCCCAGGATAGACAGGATTGAGGTTTTATTGGTTTAAATAGCTTTTAGAATTTTCTAGGGATACCAACTCCTTGAGAACTTATTGATTCTACCAAGTTAACTGAAAAAGCCCAACTGAATCAATTCAGTCACGAGACATTTCCTATGGACACAGACGTCTGTCTTATGTGGAGTTTTAGGATTCTGGCTAATGTATCATAGGCTGTCAGGAAAAATATATCAAGTCATCTCATGAAGTTAAAGATTTTTAAAAATCACCCGAACTCAGTCAATCTATAGCAAGATTTTAGAAGTAGATACTTATCCAAAAATCTCAAAACAAAAACAGATTTTTCTGATATTATTTTTGCCAAGTTGTTTAATTTATAGCTCATAGAGGTCTTAGATTTAGGACCCAATCTATACTCCTACACGAATCTGAATCACATTCATTAAAATTTGAATATCTTCTATCTATAGACATGCCATGGTCAGTTTTCAACATTTTTTTCTGAGTGTGAACAGAATAAGAAAAAAATCTCTCATTTATATAGCACCTTTCAATCAGAATGTTCTTTGTACACTGTACATGGTTAAATTTTCCCTTTAAATACGTGTTAAACTCCCACAAATCCATCAACAATTTCTTGGGGCTATTTCAGGATTATGTTAGAGAAAGGCTTTAGGAGAATAAAAAAGCCTGGTGTACACTTCACTCAATTTAAGAAAGTTCAAGTTATTTTTATATTGTCTAGTTCTATGAGGAAATGTTGCTAAGAATATAATAAGAATATCCAGTGGATTTGCAATAGATGTGTAGGAGGGAGCCTGGTCACTTAAATATAGAGAAGCATAAAAACTTAAACTGAATCAGACCCAGATAAAGAGGATGAAGTAGACCTCTGATCATTCTGGGGACTTTTCTGGGCATCTTTTTTTTGCTCCCATTAAATCACACTTTGTCTTTTCCTATTCTCAAGTTCCTGTATTCTCATTATAACTTCCTTGCCACCTGATTAAAATTGCTTCCAGAAAAAGAAAATTTACTTAACCCTATAGCATGCCTAATGGTTAACAGTTTTATTTCAACTCTCTGGGGTTCTATATTTCAAATAAAATCTATATTTCTAATAAAATCTTAAGGTAGGGAAGACAATTTCAGGTAACAGTTTGAAGAGACTTAGCCTTAGCCTCTTTTTTTTCAGATTGCTTAATAGGATGGTCACTGGTTTTATATATTTCCTATATTAGGCTTATCTGAAACTTAGAAATGCAGACTGGCAAAGCTAAGAAATCTCATGGGTTACTGTTTGGCTTCTTGGGGGTTGATTTAAAAATTAAATGGATGATGGGAAAGAGTACTTGATTTTTTTTAGAAAGGTCAGACCTTTTGGGGAATTTTTAAAAAAATGTTTGTCAATTCCAGATATACTTAAAACATGGCTCTTACTAGGTGTGATATAAGTAAACTTATGCTACTAAAATAAAATACTATATAACCAAAGGTAAAATGAATTCACTTAATTTAGGAAATGGGACTGAGTTTATATTATAAGATTAGAAGAATAATGAAACAAAGCCACAAACAAAGACAATATCCCAAAACAACAAAATACTCTAGGAGATAACTACACATAATTAGTGATAGTAGTAATAAAGATAATAGTATTACAAACTTTATTTGACAATTTACACACAAATTTGCATTTGCTTTCTTACAATATGCCCTTATAGGTGTTGAAAGAGTAATCCATTAAGGACAGAAAGTTAGATGCTTTCAATATAAATGGGAAGGAAAAGAGATTTAGGGAGGGGTAAAACAATTACCCAAGTTGGAATATTTCCAGAACACTTAGTTTAAGGATCCTATCCTGGGAGAAGTGTCCTGGCGATCTTAAGTGCTCACTAGTGGCTAGGGTCTTTCTTTTGATTCTCACCAGAAAGATATGATCATTTGTCCTACTAGAGTCCTCTAGTGTTTCCTGCTTGCTCAGCATTTTTGCATACCAATGCCTTTTACTGCCTTCTCCAGGAAGAATATATAGTTTGCATTTGGATCTGTGGAGTTGCTGAGTAGTCTGTCAAGGTCTTTTGAAAAGGATGCGCTGTGTTTTAGAATGAAAAATATTATAACTCTCCCTAGCATTTTTCGCCAAGTCCTGTATTGGTGAATAATAATTAAATAAGCATGGTCAGAACACCCCCGACTCCATTCTTTGAGTTCCCCCTCCCCCAAATAACTATAATCTTTTGGATAAAACATTTTTGGTGGGGGAAAGAAGGAAGCTCTTGGGAAATATTACACAGCAAACTCAGGTACACAGCAGGCTGAATAAATTTTTTTTCCTGGTATCTGATTCTATTAGAGTTTTTACTTTTCCCTATTTGAGCACATGTCAAACTTACACAAATTAAACCTCTCTCCTTTCTTTCTTCAGTAGAAAAAGTTAAGAGAATTTTTTGGCAACAGAGTGGGTCAACACATCTTGCAATGCCAAGAAAATTGCATGCTTGTGGCAGGACACTATGTTGATTATATAAATGTGATCACACACACAAGGGTTATGTGAAAGTAGATAGTTAAATAGTAAGATCTCGGCAAACCAGACATGGAAATGCCTTAACTCAGCTGATCCCCAGTAATAATACACAATTTAATCATCCTACTTTTGCACTGGACTTTGTTTTCTAAATGAATCCAGGGACACTGCTCCTGATTATGTTTGCACAATTCTACATTTTACAGACTACACGATTAGGTTGCAATACAATGCAATGTAGATTATAAATCAATACAGTACCAGTATGGTCACCCGTATTTTAAAATGGCACATTCTGTACAGTAGAGAACAAACCCAACTTTCATATCATGTAGACTTGCTAAGGTAGAAAAAAAAAAACTTAAATAAAATATTTTTTAAAAAACCTTTTTACTAAACTTACCTTAAAGCTTCAAATTACTGTGTGTGATTCACAGAACTAAAATATTAGCATTAAAATTATTTCTAGTCCAATCTCTAGATATTATAGACAATTGAACCAGTATGAGTGGAGTTGAATATTATATAGTAATTAGTGGAGCATCTAGAGTTTATAGTCTACATTAACCAGAAACTGACAATCTAGTTTACCACATCTAGTCAAGGATATCTTTAGTAATCACATGTATTAAATTAAAAGTTTTGTATTTTCTGCAGCTTCACTTATGTAACCCATTTAAGCATATAAAAGATGTCAATTTGTCTGGTAGGAAGATTTTGAAGTGACTCCTCCCTCAATGATCTCTGCCTCCTGGTACTCATGACCTTGTATAATCCATTCTCAATGAGTGGGCAGGAACTGTGACTTGCTTCTAATTAATAGAACACAGAAGTTGATGGAATATCACTACCATGATTACTTTACATATAATTACAAATTTTATTTTGGTAACAGACCAGTTCCCTTCCTGGCTTTGATAAAGCCAGGTGCCATGTTATGAGCTGCCTCACGGGAAACATGGGTGGCAAGCGACTGAAGGTTACCTGTGACTGCTAGCAAAGAATTTAGTCTCCCAGTCACACAGCCCACAAAGAATTTAATTCTGTCATCAGCAATGCAAGTAAACTTGCAAGAGTGATCTTTCCCAGTCAGATTTTCGGATGAGACCACTGCATAAGCCAGCACCTTGATTGGAACCTTGTGAGAGACCCTAAAGCAGAGGACCCAGCCAAGGCAAGCCTGGACTCCAGATTCGCAGAAACTCAGGCAATAAATATGCAATGTTTTAAGTTGCTAAGTTGGAGATTATTTGTTGTGCTGCAATAGATAACTAATATAATTTGTTTCTGAATAAAATAGCAATATATAATATTTAAAGGATATATACTTTGTCTACAATTAAGGAAATATAACTGTGAAATAAGAATCCGTTTTTTTGATCTTCAGGATAGATTAAAATCAGAATCATGAGACCTCCATTATAATAAAACACTTGTGCAACCATGAACCAGTAAGAGCAATCATGAAAGTAGAATTAATGACAGAAAATTACAATTACTTCCCAAAATGTCTTTATTCACAGCAAAATGGTTCTCTGAATGTACAACAGAGAACAATGTCATTCTTTCCTTGCCTATATTTTCCCTTTCTGAAGTGCTCAGGTGATACTTCCAGGAATCTCTCTCTGACTTCCTGGGCCCATTTTGTCTTGCTAATGACTATTCCTGTCCTGGCTTGGATGAAGCAGCTGCCCATGTTCTGAGCTTCCCTATGGAGAGTCCAGGGTGGCAAAGAACTGAGGGCTGCTGCTGATAAATGAGTTTTGCTCTCCCTAGGAACTTACTGTTTGTGTCACTTAACATGGCACTTAAAATATATTGTAGATCCTGCTGGTGGGTGCAATGGCATTTCTTGTCTCTGTAATAGGCCCTTCTAAGTGAGTAAAACTTCCCAAGGGCAGAATTAATGCCTTTTATTCCTCTAATAGCATATTTCATCATAATTTATGACAGAGAAGACATTCAAAAATCTGTCTTTGTATATGATGATACTGATGTGGACAATAGGAATAATTCATGACTTTTCTATTTATGGAGAAAATTCAAATGTCAGAAGTTTTCAAAACATGAGGAAACCCATTTGAATCATAGTGGTAGAAAATTAGGTAGTTTGGTTACTACTTTCAAACCCAGAGACCTCTTTGAAACAGATGCACTTCCCATCACCACAGTCATCTATATATGCACGACTTAGTTGTGAAACTAGTTCAAAAAATAAATAAATAAATAAGAAAGAAAGAAAGAAAGAAAGAAAGAAAGAAAGAAAGAAAGAAAGCAAGCAAGCTAGATCCTCTGAGCAATTATTGATTTTTCTTATGACATTAGGGCAGGTAATTGTACTAATACTTTGCCCCTGTCTTTAAATTATGTGATAGCCTCGTGACCCTGATATATGTGAGATAAATATGTGTTGCTGAGTAATATTTTACCATACGACCTTATTTTTAAACATCCGGGATATTCTGCTTGAAGTCCTAAATTTTAATAGGTGAAGCATGTGAAATGGGTTGATAGATTGATATCCCGATTCTGATGTTAAATTATTGAAACATGGGAGACCTCTTAATGAGTGTGCAGAATAAATTCAAGTATTCTTTTGAAGGTCAGGCTCCTCTAATCATTTAAATCTCTTGAAAATTTATAAGATTATTTTTTCCTGGTTTAATAGCAAACCATGTTTATGGCAAACAAGAATTAATAAAAAGTTTAAATCGAGGAAAAATTGTAGCTATCAACCAAAGCTCTACCTCCTGCAGAGATCATATACTTCACAAAAAATTAAATTATACTTTACAGGAAATACTTGTTTTTTTTCCCTTTGGACATTGGTATATAAATTTTCTTCTACCTGAAAAATTCTTCCAAACATTCTTTATCTGCCTTTATTCTTATTGTCTCATCTTAGACAGCAATTGAGGAAGTCTCAACAAGTCAAAGTTGACCGACTCAACACACTTTGCTTTGCCAAATTTTTCTTATGTTTTCCTAGTACCTTGCCCTTCTTTCTCAACACACATACACACAGTATCATCTACAAATTGTCTGACTCTTTGTTTAATTCCATAGCTAGACTCTAATCCTCATGAGGGCAAGGACAGGTCTTGTACACCACTGTGCTTCTCAAATAGACACAGAGCTATCTATACAGTAAAATAGCCATCAATGTTTGGTAAATGAATCACTAGGTGAATGAATGGCCTCAGTTAATATATAAATTAAATTATGAATATATTTTATTATAATCGAATATTGAGAATAAAATTCTGAATAGTTGGATAATATTTCTTTACATAAATGGACCATCATTTATTTAGAAAGTTCTTTTATTTTTTATTTTTGGTCATTGATGTTATTTCTAATACTTTACTATTTTAGATAATAATTCAGTAGTTAACTTTATAATGGAATTCTAACCTCTGTCTCTGATTATTTCTTTAGAATAAATTCCTAGAAGTAGAATATTTTTAAGGTTTTTGAGATACCGACAGATTACTTTTTTAAAAGATTAATAACTAATACTATTAGCAGTAGGTATAGTTTATTTCTTAAAATTTACTTATTTTATGGATGACAGCCTCGATTCTCATGTTATTGTAATGTGATGGTCAATTATTCTGTTCTTGTATTTATCATGTATCTATTATAATTCATATCTCTTTGTTATACTTATTTTCATTTCTCATCTATAGATTGTTTTCCAATATCCCTGGTACATTTTTTTATTGGAGTGATATTTGATTTGTGGAATCATTTTTATATCCATATAGTCTGCTGCAAAATGGCAGAAACTGTAAGATTGTATATGAGCCCAGTAGCATATAGGTAAAAATAGTCATGTTTATTTAACGATACAGGTTTGTTTGTTTGTTTGTTTTGTTTTTTTAATGATGCACAGATGTAGGCACATGGGGCACATATTTGCTTGAAATAAGGTAGATAACTATTCCTATGGTAAAACTTAAGAGATAGTAAAAGATGTATCTTCTATAGTTACCAGCTAATTTCTACCACATTCTGACTTCCTCCAGGACCTTTAAGAGAAATAATACTCCCTCTTTAATACTTCTCAATGATTTCTCCTTCCTTAATACTTCTGTATGATTTACATGTACTTCTCACATTCACTCATCATATTACCTTTAAACTGTACTGTAATTTATTTTTGGGCCTCTAAATGCCCTGAGGCCACTTTTGCTGTCTCATGTCTGGCCCATATATGACACATTTTGTCAGAATACGTTGTTGAAAATGAATGAATTATGAGTAAATGAGTGAATCAATAAATCAGTTAAGTAATTAAGACACATTTTTATCTATTTTTTCAGTGCAGAGAGTTGGAATATAAGGAAATAAGAGAGTTAAATTTTGATAAGTAACAAATGCTAGGAAAAAAATATTCTGGCCTTTGCCTGTTTCTCTACATTTCTTAAAACTATTCTTTAACCTAATTAACCCTTGCTATCAAGTAATCATTCATAATATGGAAAAGTTTGATATGTTTATATACGTTAAAATTTTTTCCTTCCATGACCTGCCAGATCTTGCTGGTCACTATCTACAGTCAATTCAAACTATTCTTCCAAAGAGAGCAATACATTTTGAGACGTTCTGTGGGGATTCTAGGCAATTGCCACAGCAAACTCTTACTTCAGCTGAATTTGTCATAGTGCATGGTTAAAAATGAATGTTTCATTAAAGGAGTGCCAACATGGGAACACACACAGTGAGAATGTTTACTGACTCAGAATACCAGTTATAGGAAAAAAAACTCATCTTTCATCTTGTTGCTATTTTTATAATAATTAAATTTAATGAGCTTTTCTCTAGCTATCCCCAAGGAATCTACTCTCTAATCAAGTCTAATTGGTATTTTTCCTTAAGGTAAGAATTATACACACACTGTAAAGAACATAGTATGCCTAAATATTTTAGAGGATAAAAGAGGTATTTTATACAAGAAATGAGTAAGATTCAGATTGATTTAAGTTAAATCCTGATATACTTACAATTTGTTTTAAAATAATGTTTATTTATAATATCTCTTAATTCAAAAGACACTTATAAAAGCTAACAAAATTCCAGAAGTAATGCTGGGGTCCAGTGGCATAAACTTCCTCAGACTTTGGATTATTGCATTAAGATTAAAAATTGTTACATAATTTTTGCTAGTTTAAAGGCCTGGGAAATGTATTGGAATTAATATTTACTTTACTGAATATCTCTACTAGGTATTATAGTATAAGAAAATTTTAATTTTTATTCTTAGATAAAAAATATAAAAATACAAATAATATAATGAATATCTATATATCTGATAGTCAAAATTAATATATAATGTCTATCATTTTTCATATTTCCATCAGATTTTTTAAAAAATTCTTATACACAAAATTGAACATCATTCTTCATACTCTTTCTTTCTTTCTTCATTCCTCCTATTCTACTTTCCTCCTTTATAAGAGGCAGCCACTTTATCATGAATGTTTTGTATATTTGGATCTTTTTTTTTATATTAAATACTTATTGTGACTCTAAAAACAATATATAGTATTTTTATTTGTCCACTTTACTTTAATTCTGACTCTATTGATCTATCTATCTATCTGTATATATATATTTTTTCCCTTAGAAATAGGAAAATCACTCTGGAAGTTGGTAAACAGGCGGTTGCCAGAGGCAGGGACTGGAGGTAAGAAAAATGGGTGAAGGTAGTCAAAAAATACAGCTGTCCAGTTATAAAATAGATGAGTTATGGGGATATAAGGTACAGCATGGTTACTGTAGTTAATAATATTGCATCATGTATTTGAAAGTTACTAAGAGAGTAGATCTTAAAAGTCCTCATCACAAGAGAAAAACATAATTATGTATGGTGATCGATGTTAACTTAGCTATTGTGATCATTTCACCATACATATATGTATAAATAATATGTTGTATATCTAAAACTAATATAACGTTACATGTCAATATCTCAATAAAATAAAAAAAATGACAAATATAAATTAATAAGCCATGCAATAGAAAAGAGATGATGGTGTAGGGAGGGCCACTTGATAAACTGATTAAAGTAAAATCTTTAAATAAAATCTTTAGGTTTCCAAATGTTAAAAATATCAGTGTCTCATTGTTTGTACACTGTAGAGTATTCTTTAAACTTAAATGATTTTATGAATTTGGAAATTTTTGATCTAGAATTTATCAGAGCTTTTGGTAAATATAGAATGGTCTTGCAACATTTAGCACTTTTTAAAAGAGCTGCAAGTAAATTTCATTTTAGTTTGAGAAGTTTCTATCTGCTCTGCTTCTTTAGCAAGTTTTTTTTGACTCATTTCTTTCAATTTTAAGTGAATAGCCTGAAGACAAGTTGGTTGGAAAATGATTTTTATTAGTTAACATATCTATAATTTTTGTGCAATTTTAAAACGGAAGAGTTTGTACACTTTTAAAACTATTAGTCCTCTTTTAAATGATTTTGCTGCTTAAAATTCTAAAAGTTTTTTTCAGAAATTAATGACTACTTTACCTTTTTAAACAATTGAACAATGGTTAATCAACTAAGAATCAGAACTTCATTATTACATGTTATTTAGTGTTACTTAGGGTGAAGTACAAGATAATACCTATGATTACTGAAATTTTAAATCAAAGTAAAAAGGTCAAATTAAAAATGCCTTTCCTCTGTGTTTTACGTTCTAATAGTAAATTAGCATTTCGTTATTTTTATTCATTTTAGGAACATAAATCCAGAAAGTTCCCTATTATTTTATTTCCTTTGGCAATTTTATTTTCTTCATAATAAAATGTTTATCAAAGTCACTTAAATATAAATTGAATATAAGATATAAGTAATACAAAGGAAATAGTTGAGGTTTGAGAGTTGAAGTCAAGAACACTTTTCATAATGTAGAGCCATACAGGGATAGAAAAGACAAGAGTAAATCATTAAAATACATGAACAATCAGTGAAGCAACCCCAACATCTGTCTAGAGGTATTCTAGAAAGAGAGCCCCCACCTAGAAAAGGAAAAGAAATAACCCCCAAAATGTCAAAAGAAAACTATTTGGGGCCATACGAAGACGAATGGCTTTAAATTGATTAAAATCCTGGGATCTGGAGACTGGTGAATGAACCAGTCAAGCCCATGACTAGAGACAATCAAATTAATATTTCTCAGAGTAAAATAATGGTCAAGAGCACAGCTACCACAATGGCAGTAGCCATAGCCTGCTAAAAAGTGAATGAGTTCTCAGTTGCTATTTAAATTTTTATTAGTGACCATTAAGACATAAAGACCATTTTTATCATCCTTAAAAGAATCAGTTTAAAACCAAAATTTTATAGTTTAATTAGAAATCAAATGTGAGGGCGAAAATAAAACATTTTCACACATGTCACAATTCAGAGAATTTACTATTCACACATGGTCTATAAAGTTATCTTTCTTTTAGTAGTAGGGCATTTTTTTTCACTTGTGTTTACAATGACAATATATGTTTGGTATTACTGTTATTATCTGAGGTTATTATTTTTGAGGTAAAAGTTTTGCTTTGTTTTTTTCTTTTAAATGTGTTTTTGCTGTCTCTTTTCTTTATGTTTCCTTTTTTATTGCCATTGATATTGAATTTATGTTAATTTTATTGTTTTAGTAATCTGAAGAGTTCATTTTAAATTCTGCTGGTGTTACTTTTTGGAAAAAAATAGAAGATTTTTTTTTTTCCCTAATAACCATCATCGATGTCTTAAATTCTGTCATCTAAAAAAAAAAAAAAAAGATAGTCAGTATTTCCATTTTTATACCACTCTTTTTCTTATTTGGCCTCTGATTTTTGTTCCAACATACATTGCTAAATTATATTTGTCATGTTATGACATCTTTAAAATATTATAATATTTGAATTATATACTCTTTTCCATTCTAATACTGCTATTTACATGTAATTCCAATTGCAAATATTTGAAAGGCTTACCAATTGTACTTTAATAGTAAAAAGATGTTGCAAATCCTTTTAATACCCTAGTTGGTGAAAGTGGTCTTCTGTTAAATGCATATGTACTCATTGTATATCTTTCGATACATTACTCATAAACAGCAACTTAGTTTAAAATTGTATTTCTAGTGAAAAACCCTTTCTCCACAACACTTAACACATGATGCTTTGCCTTCACTGTGCATTGTAATTATTTCGTGCTACAATTTCCAAACTCAGTTGTGAATACCTGGAAATGAGAGGCTGAGTCCTAATTATATTTGCATCCTCACTATTTGGCAATATATCTAGCAAAGAGTGAGCATCCCATAAATATTTATTGACCAAATCATGTATTAATTTGGTATCTGGTGCAATTTTTCATCTTCAGCATACTCTCAGTCCATAAACCCTCCTTCAGACCCCAGAGTAATTTCTCCCAGCACATTTCTACCATATTGCAACATCCTGAGATACCAAGGAGACCTAGCCCTGCAATGCAAGGTTGACACAGTTTAGTAGCAACCCTATACATTAATTTAAAAGAAAGAAATGTGTTGCTAAATTTGCAAGAGAATTTTTGTAGCCAGACCAAGCTTTAGTTTGAGAGCCAAATTCATATAAGCCCAATCAAAAAATTGATCAATCAACTCCAACAGGATGCGCATGTTTGGGACAGAGAAATTGTGATAATAGGAGATCCCTTTTAGAAAAAAAAATTAAAAACTTCTCAGTATACCCCATTCTTCCCCTCTGCACATCCCAGGTGTGGCTGGTCCCAGGTCTGGCTGTGATCCAGGCTTACAGCTATGAATAGGACCCTAGATTTAGAATGCTACAGTAGTGTAGCAGGGGCCTGCACCTAAAATATGTAAACATAATTCAGCTTATTGTAGCACGCATGTGTGGCTGAATTCCACTATTGTACTCTGAAATGTGTGGAGCCATGTGGTCCCCTGGGAAGCAGAAAGTTGCAGAAGAGGAGCACAAGAAAGGAGAGCAGAAGAAGAGCAGAAGCAGAAGCCCACTGCTTGAAATAGACTGCACTTCCTGCAACAAAAGTGTGCTCCCCACAATAAAATTGATGCTTGCCTTTTCATTCTCATGTTGGTCTCTTGTGCATTCTTCCAACTGGGTGTCTCACCACCGAAACCTTCCCTTCTCAATCAGCTTGGTGCTCATACCCTCAATTCCACTTTTTCTCACACATCTTTACCTCAGGCATTGAGTAACTTTGATCAGTCACAGTTTCTAAAATTTTTGCTGAAAATTATGTGTCAGCTATTTCAGCTTCGGGAATCTAGGAGCTCTGAAGTTGAGCACAGCAGACAGTACCTAAATGAGTATGAGTTAACTAGAAGAAGTGTCGTTTATACTGATCTTAACCTAATCAAGATTTAGGTGTTTTATTGGTGCCTAATTTAAACTAAGCAAGCCAACTAAGGGAAACATGATTGTAAAAAAAAACTTTGAATTTTATTTTTTGTTGAGCACTCAATTTTGTGACAGGCACTTTTCTATGCACATTGTTATATTATTCACTGAATTATCACAACAATCTGATGAAGTAGATATTTCCAAAACTATAAGCTTTTTTTAGGGAAGAACAAAAAAGCTTCAAGAAGTGAAGTAACTTGCCCAAGTCATAAGGTAATTAGAAGTGAGGGAGAATTGAAAGCCAGCTTTCGAAAATCAGATCATAAAGTCTGTTTTAATACACAAAAATTACACTATGCATAATGTTGAATATTGGAAAAACACTAAATTCCAATAATAGACAAATATTTGCGCAAACAATAATTATATCCAAAGATTATTATGTGCCTATTAAAAGATTTACACATAATGTGAAATAGTACATAAAAAAAGTTTTTGCTAAGCCAAAGAAATAGAATATAAAATTATATATAAATACAATTACAAATTGTATATATATATACATATATAATCTCAGACTTTAAAAATAATCAAAAAACAAACAAAATTTGGGCATGAGAGTGAGGGGAAAGGAACAAGAACCAATATAATTTTTCTGTTCTTTGGCAATATGTACTAAAAATTTGAAATAAGTTGAGACTTTTAACCCAGTAATCCTATTTCTTATTAAAAAAGTATTCTAAAAAGTAAATAAATACTTATGAATAAAGATGTTCATGAAAGTAGAAAAAGGTAAACAACTAGAATGTCCAAGTGGGCACTTTTAAGAAAATTATTGTATACATATAACATGCAATCTTATGTAGCCATTATGCTTTTAAAACCTTTTTAATGGCAAGGTAAAATGTTTGCATTATAATTGTAAGCAGAATTACACTGTGAAAAATTGTATGTACGGTATGATCATAAAGTGTAACACAGATAAAAGACTATAAAAAAATACCAAAATATTAATAGAGTTTTGTCTGGATAGTAGGATTATGATTTATTTTCTTCTTTATAACTTTCTGTAATTTATAATTTTTTCTACAATCAGCATATAGTATTTTATTTTTATTTAAAGTAAAAGTCACTGTAACTTCCAAACTTTTTCTAATAAGTATGAATATTTTTAAAAAGAAATAAACATATTTATAAGAGATTTAATGGTGACTTGTCAGATCCTTCTGTATTAGACTATCAACTATAAAAGGCAGCAACATCATCTTAATTATATGTATATCTCCTTTGCCTATTGCTATGTGCTCAATAACTGCCAATTGAATCAACAACAAAAGGCATGGGCAAATGGAGCTGACCAAGAAACAGGAAAGGGCTTCTGACTAAAATAAATAAAGAAAGAAAGAAGAAGAAAAGAAAAGAGAAAAAAAAGAAAAGAAAGGAGAAAAAAGAGAAAAAAAGGAAAGAAAAAGTACTACAAGACTTTGGGGGTTTTATAGAAATTACATAAGAACTTTCACTAATAAAAATAATTTTGTATATAAACTTTTCCATGAGACAGAAATCTTATCAGTTTATTTGGAAAAGCTAGCAACAGGTCAGATAAATAAACCTGAGAAAAATAGTTTCCTCCCAAAAAAGTAAAAGATAAGAGTACACTATAATGAATAGGATCCACTTCTAAATCTAAAATTGTTCAACATAATTTATCAAACCAAAGGTTATACTTAAAGGCATTTGAGAAGAGTCAATATCCTGAATAAAAAAATCAAAGCTAAACAAAACTAAAAGCAGGAGAAAAAGTATTAGGAAATAAAAAAATCATAATATATTTCCTTTACTGTGTTAAAAGATACTTATCTTAAATAAACAGTAATATTTCATTTATTAATGAGCAATAGTCTTAACATTTGAGTTAAAATTTTTGAGACTTCAGCATTCATGGTAATTAGACAACCTAAATTTTCACATGCACACATTTTTACGTAATATCTGGGGATACACAGATTAGTTTAAATCTCCATCGAATGTAAGTTAGACACCTCTGCTTTAGAAGGTGTTCATTTTACAGTTAAGAATAAGTAAGGATTCCCATGATTAGCACTGCTACAAATCTTTGTTCTATCTCATGCAATAAATCCAAAGTTGATGATATGAGTGAATATGGATGGAAAAAAGAGAGACGTATCTTTTCTTCAAGATGACATATTTACTTCCTAAGAAACTCATAGGAAAACAACTGAAATATCAATAGATTTAATAAAGGTGTTTGTAAAATGACTGATTACAAAAATAAAACACAAGCATAATTTCTCTAGATACTAAAAGTAATCATTTAGAAAATGAAGTGGTTAATAAAAAAGCTTGGAAAACAAAAATATTAAATATCTTGTAAAAAATTCAACACTTATATGTGTAGGAGCTTTAAAATTTCATTCCTTTAAAATAAGTGAAAATTGCCTATTATACTATGCCTCTACTTCTAAATGAAAACATTTAACATAAGAAGAATATTGATTCCATCAAAACCAATCTATAATTTTAACAAAATTTTTTTACCTCAGTACATTGATTCTCACATTTGTCTGTAAATCTAAATGTGTATTTCAGAATATTTTGAAGAATGATGGTAAGAAATAACTTGCATTGTATTATTATTGCATCACAATTATTTATTTTTAAATCTGTAATGTTAATACCAGAATGGATACAGAGAGATTTATTAAATGAAATATAATCAAGGAAAGATATACAGACAAACAAATGCTTTTCTATAAAAGTATAAATTATTTTAAAAAATCATTTTGAATTAACAATTTAACTAATTAAAAAGAAAAGAAATAATTATCTTTTGATAATAAGTATCATATGTCAAAATAAATTGAAGAAGGTAGGAGTGTAATGTGAAAATAAATGTATAAAATATTCAAAATTTGTTATTTTAAATATAATTTGGTATTTCCTGTAAGTATACAGGGGAATTTTTTTCTAAGCATCACAGCAATGCCAATAATCAAAAAAAAAAACATGGTTGATGTAAATGTATGACAAATAGCACTATCAAGTCAAGATAATAACAGTGACAAAAATTGTAACATTTAATATCCTTTATTTATATTTATATTTATACATGCATATTTAACAAATATGTATACTTCATATATATTTGCATATTATGTTTATGTAAGTATATATGTATGTTTGTATATATATCAAAATAAACTATAATAAGAGATAAAACTAGAAAACATATACACTATTAAAATTAAGAAATTCAAATGGCTAAGGAAAACATGAAAAACAAAATAATTGAATTACCTACTCACCAATGAAATATAACTTAAAATAATAATGTACTACTTTTTGGTTGTCAAATTATCAAGACCAATAAAGGAAAAATATGATATTTAAATTATCAGTGGAAGGAGTATATAGGTATTCCTAATATTTGTGCATTTTGTGTGTGTGTGTGTATATATATATACTTTTAGTATATATGTTTACATATATATACTTACAGATATATACTTTTAGTATATATGTTTACATATGTTTAGTATATATATATACTTTTAGTATATATGTTTACAAGTATATATACTTTTAGTGTATATATATATATATATATATATATACTTGTAAACATATATATATATATATATATATATATATATATAATTTTAAAGGAGAAATGCTTTAGCTGCAAGTGTTTTCTTGGAATAATAATAAAATGTAAGACACAGCCTTGAGATCCAACATCAGAGACTGAATTTTTTATAGTATTTCTATGATATTTTCTATAATAATTATAATTATGTTATAGAAGTATATTTATTGGCAAAGAATAATTATACTTTCATGCATATATATGCATAGTGGTATAACATATAATATATAAAGATAATTATATCTTGTTCCTGCACATACACACACACATCTGAAAGGGTATATTCCAGTTTAACAATTATCCTCCAGAAATGGCAAGATTTATATTTTTAATGCACATACATATCTTTCAGAATTAATAAAAATACTTTGAGGCTAAAAAATAGGTTAACTTCAAGCAAGTAAATTAAGAAAGTTACTCTGATATGTTGAATTTATCACTTCACTTACAAATTCTATTCAAATTTCTATGTTCATTTTTCTTATACAATAGTTTTTTTCTAAATTTTCATTTGGACTACTGCTTTCTTTGTTTTTTTTTGTGTTTTTCTTTTATAATATTTATTTTGTTTAGCATTTTTCTTTTGCTTCTTTGGAGAAATAATGTTCAATTTTTTTTTCATCTAGCTCCTGATTATCATGTTCAAAGAATTATTTTTCTTTTTTATGATTTCTTGATGAAGTCATGAGTAGTTATAAAATATTTGAGGCTTAGTTACCTTACTTGATACATTCTACTTTCTTCTTTTTAAGAAAAAGAATGTGAGACTAAATTCTTCCATTGAGACATATCAAGAACCTAATATTTCAAAAATATTTTTTCTTAAAGAAGTCTACATATTTAAATATCTCATGATATTTCATTTTTAACTCTGAATTAGAATGACAATATCACATATGCAAAAATATTTTTCTCAACACACAATGCAATATATATATATATATGTTTTACTGATGAATTGTATATCTGAAACTTACTGAATTTTGTTAATCAATGTCACCATTATAAAAATAAATAAGTAAATAAATAAATAAATTTGAATTTGAAATACCTATTGATTTATTTACTTATATATTTGTTTACTTATTTACTTTTTATTTATCTTTTTTATGAGAGAAAAGTAAGAACATTAATAGAAAATTAATAATGTTATTGTAACCTTAATTATCACTTTATTCATCTGTTCATGAACTAAAGTTTTGATTTCAGTTTTGAAAATGCCTTACCACAAACATCTTAGAGGCGACTTAGATTGAGAAACCAGATATTGATTGTGAGGAATAAATATTTTTATACAGACTTTTAGATTATTGCTTTTTGTATGTACAGTCTTATAGAAAAGAAATGAAAAAGTTTTATAAAAAAAAAGAAGAGTCTTTGTTTGAAATATATCTTTCATAACCAATGGGATTTAAGTGAAAAATCAACTATCATTTCCTTCAATATCTTCATGAAACTTAAATATTCTTAATGATTATTATTTGATTTACATGAATTTTAAAAAAGAAGGGGATGAAGATAGACTGGAAATCTGGCATAGAATACATTAAAAATAAAAGATCCAACAACACTGAAGTAAATGGAAAATCAAGTTAACTGATGATTCAATTAGCAAGGTGGCAGGCAGGCAAAAGAATTGTACTTTGATTTGAGCAGAAGGTCCTACCACATTCCCAGCGGATGTTTAAATAATATAGCAGAAAAAAAAAATTCTTGCTTTTCTCTTCATGTAGATGAGGAAAAAAGACAATTAAGAGAGTGGAGGGAGAAAGAAGTGAGACGGAGGAGAGAGAGAGATCGAGACAGAAAGATTGCAAAGGAGAGCGGTCAAGAAAACGAAAGCTATGGCCACAGGTATTGAACCACTCTTTAGTTCAGGGCATTCTATTTTGTGACCTATCCTTAGGTGGGTGACAGCAAGAATATTCAGGGAGAACAGTCATTTTTCAAGGGAAAAAAAAATCTGAGGTCATTCAGGTGAATGTCCCATCCCAAATGAATGAAAAGAAATAACTATAGATAGAATCTTAGAGCTCGATTTATCTTGAAGTTAGATTTCATCATCCTACCACACTAATCCAATAATTTTATGTTGAGAGGGCTAAGGCTCATGATTTTGAAGGCCAAACTGCTAGTTGTCTATCCCTGAATGATTGTTAGAGTCTAAGTCTCATGCTGCCAGATTCAATAGTGTCTTTAGCTCACAATATTACTCCTGCAAATTAAAATTTTAAATAGATATGAGTCAAAGCCTCACAAATAAAGCAAGAACAAAAAAATAATCTTAATATTCTACTCTACAAGTTCTAACATCATAGTTAAGCATGAATTATGTAATTATCAAAATTTTCTTCAGAGGACAAAGGTGGACATAGAATCTTGCCAATGTTGATTACATTTTCTTTAATGATTCATGTCCATATTTTCTTAAACTCAGTAAATATTTTTAATATTTTCATGCACATGAAAAATGTATACCTTAACAAAATAAACATTGGAGAAACATAGAGAAAAAGCTTAAAATTATATAAAAATATGAAAAGAACTGTATAAATAGTAGTAGAGAATGACCATGTTTCAGTAGGACAATGACCTACTGAAAGCACATTTTCCAAAACCACAAATATCAACAAAATTAGCAAGTACAACTAACTATAACCCATACCTAAAATGGTAAGTAGATCATGCTACAAAGTTGAATCTATATACAATTATTGCAATAAACACCTAAAAAAGAGCCAACTCTTACTTGTACACCAGAAAAAAAAAAAAAAGGTTAGGAAGAGACTGGGAAAAAAAAGAGGTCTATAGAGGCCTAAAAGTGGCAGAACACAGGTCAAATCAGTCCTAGAAAGAGAGAAGCACATCCTGATGGAGAAGACTAAGAACAGATCTGAGGCTGATGGCTCGGAGGAATGACTACAGAGAAGACAGCAAGAAACCTTGAAATTTCAAGGGAACATAGATGGAGATTTTAAGTAAGAATGATGTAAAAGGAGGAGGCATCGTTTGAAGCCCTGTTGGTGAAGGAAAGAAGGAAATTAAAGAATCTATAGAAACAGAGAGGAATCGTGAAGTTTGAAGACATGCCAATGCCTCCTCAGCAACCCCCCTTCATCAAGAAATTTGCTGAATAAATCAAAGCAACTATTTAAATATATTTCCACAGGGTATACAACCAAGATCCCCGATGGTGCCTGAAACCATGGATACTACTGAACCCTATGTATACTAGGTTTTTTCCTGTACATACATACGTATGATAAAGTTTAATTTATAAATTAGATACAATAAAAGATTAACAAGAATAGCTAATAATAAAATTGAAAAAAATTAACAATATAATTGTAATAAAAGTTGTACAAATGTGGTCTTTCTCAAAATCTTATTGTACTATACTCATTTTTTTACTTCAGGGGAGCACTTTATGGTTTCTCTTTGGAGTATCTAAATTGTGCATCATTATTCTTGAGATTTGGGGCCCTTATTAAGTAAAATAAGGGTGTCTTGAACACAAGTACTGTGATACTGGGACAGTCAATCTGATAACCTAGATGGATGCTAAGTGAATAATTGGCAAGTAGTGTATATAGCGTGGAGACTGCACAAAAGGATGATTGACATCCCAGGTGGAGTGGCAGGAGATTTCATCATGCTTCTCAAAAGAGAATACAATTTAAAATTTATGAATTGTTTATTTCTGGAATTTTCCACTTAATATTTTTGGACCACAGTTGACCATAGGTAACTGAAACTGTAGAAAGCAAAACTGCAAATAAGGGGAAAGTACTGTAATAGCAGGAGAGGCTCTTAAAGAAATGTAGTAAACCAACTCAACCACTCACCTGTGCCCAAAAAGAAATACCTGTTATTGCTGGTCTAGAAAATTAGAAGACATTTCAAAGTAAACAAAAGAGTAAACAAAGTCCTTACAAGGGAAATCCTTAAATCTTTTAAGGGAAAAAAATCAAAGTATTTTAACTCCTTCATGCAAACACTTGCTAGTCTCAGAAGGTTTTATAAGAAACACTATCAAATATTAAAAAATCATAATTACGATGTTCTTTTACATTTTCCAAGAGCATAAAAAAGTAGAATAATATCCAGATTCTTTACATGAAGTAAAGTTAATATTAATGCCTAAATTTATACATACATACATAGTCATGTACACAAAGCTACTAATCAATCTTACTTATGCATATTGATGCAAAGTTACTAAAAATAAATAGCAAAAAAATTCAAGCACATTAAAAAAATGCTTTATGATCAAGTGGAATTTATTCTAAGAATGTAAAAATAGCTTAATATTCAGAAATCCTTTGATATAATTTATTACATTAATAGATCTAAGATTACCTCTATAAGTACTGAAATTTTCTTTTTTTTAATAAAATGTAATACCTCTGGTAAAAACACTTCATAAAATAAGAATTAAGGAATACTTGACTTACATAATAAAAAGGTTATGACTTTATCCTAAAGTTAAGCATTTTATTTATTGAGGAAACATCAGGGTCTTTCCTATTGAAGATATATAAAAGGTAAAGATGCCCAATGTTTCTCCCAATACTCAATGCTGCATTGGGGGTGTAATGAACACATTCAGAGAAAAGGAAAAACAACATAGAATACAACACAACAAAACAAAACTATTTGAGTGGTAGTAATTTGACAAAAAATAAAAGCATCTTTCTCTAGATGTCATAATACTATTATTGGCAACGCTAGAGCAGGTGTCAGCAAACTACAGCTCATGGGCTGGCCATCTGCTTTGTAAATAAATTTTATTGGTGCATAGCTATGTTCATTGATTTATGTATTGTCTATAGCTTCTTTTGCATTACAACAATAGAGTTGAGCAGTTATTACTGAGACGGTATTGCCAACAAAGCCTGAAATATATATTTGACTGTTTAAGAAAAAATTTTCTGACCCTTGCCCTATACAATCTGTGATAAAATTAACAGAGTAACATTTCATTAAGGTGTCAGGATAGGAAATGAGCAGGTTAAAGTCAATAATCTTTTTATATGAATAAGATCTGGTTAGAATACTGGAAGTGAAAACCCAATTTATAATAGCAATCTATAAACAAAATAATAAATGTTCAAAGTTGATAGTAGGAAAAATAAATACAAATACAAATGGATATTTACTATATAATAAAGGTAGCATTTCAAACCAATGGAGAAAATACAGATTCTTTATATAGATGGTAGAGGCAATTAAAGAGCCATGTGAAAAAAAGATGAAATTGGATTTATACCTCATATCAGAATAAACTCCAAATGAATAAGATATCTAAATATAACAAATAAAACCACATAAGTACTAGAAGAAAACATAGTTGAATTAATTTAAAACTGATAACAAAGAAACCTTTTCTAATTATGTCTGAAATTCCAGATGCGAAAAAGGACAATATGAACTAATTTGACAAAAATTTTATGAAAAATCACAATAATAAAGGCAAAAGGTAATCAAAGAGAAAATATTTGCAGCATAGGTCACAAATGAAAAAACTAATGTCCCTAAATATATAAAGAACTAAAATGTGAGAAGGGGAAATTAAATAAATAAATGCAGAATAACCTGTATTTAATATACTGTGTAGAAAACAAGAAACAGTACTGTTGATTTACTGAAATCACTGTAAGACATTTTTGTAAACACTAGAAAAAAATTTAAAATTTAAATTCCATCACAGTAATTATATGAAGAATTTATGTAATAATGTCTTAAAATAAATGCTTTAAAACTTTTCTAGGACAGTTAAATTACAACTGGTGTCTCTCACTGTTCAGTTTTCAATACTAAGAAGTTGTGTCCATCAGAATAGAGAAGTTTTTGCAAGGTATTTAGATATTTGGTTATTTGAGAGAGAACTTAGATATCCTTAAACTCTTGGAATACTACTAATAATATGAACAATAATTGCTATTTTAGAAAGCCTAATATGTGCCCAATATGTTTATGTGCTTTTGTGTATTATCTTCTTTAAGGTAATAAGAAATCATGAAGTAATTACTTCATTGTATACATGAGGCAACAGAAGCAGAGTTGTTGAGTAACTTCATCAACTTTCTCAGCTGGCAGTTGGGGTTCTGGGACTCACTCTGGCAACAGCATTGTACCTGATGTCCAGACCAAGAGAAAAGCAGGCTTCCACCAGATAGTTGCACCTTCTCATGCATCTCTTAATACACTCAATAGAGAAAGGGGATGGAGACTGGGGAACCATCAGAAAATAAAATTATCAAGCAATAACTCTGTCTTCTAACCATTGACCCCAACTCATACTCCACTTTCTAGTTTCCTTTCCAGCTGGGAAACTGTTGATTTGGTTACCTTGGAGGTGTAATGAACACATTCAGACAAAAAGAAAAACAACATAAAACACAACACGACAAAACAAAAACTATTAGAGTTGTAGTAATTTGACAAAAAATAAAAGCATCTTTCTCTAGATGTCATAATACTATTATTTGGGAACCCTAGAGTAGACAGATGTCTGCCTCACCTTGTCATTTCATATGCAGTCATGAGCTGGTTTTATATTTTGATTACCAAATATATGTTTTGATTATTTTGTCTTCCAGTTTTAGACCTTGAACAATATAGTCCCTAGTTTTCTAGCTACAGTTGGTAGCATGGACGTCCCGTGCCAAAAGCCCTAGCTATTTTATTTTGCTACCAAAGTTGCCGCCATGTCCACGATATAAATGTTATAATGCTCATACTGTTTTTATTGCTTCTAGAGTAAATTTTACGAAGTTAGGAAGAACTAATAGGCCCTTAGGAATAGTTTCTCCCATTTTAGGCCTTTTGAAAACTGGTTTAAGTGTAATTTGCAATTTTTTTTGGCAAACCTAAAAGCTGATATATAGCAGGAACTCCCAAAACATGTTCCAAAGAACCACGGAACATCAATAGGTTTAATTTTAAGAGAAAAAAAAAACAGCGGGGCAAATGGAGTTTCAAAGTGAAATACATTTAGGAAAAGCTGGATGATTTTGCATCTTTTAAATTTAGAAAGCAAAAGCATTTTAAATAGATATTATGGCCCTCCAAGAGAGGAACAAAGTATGTTGCATTTCCCATGTATATTCATTCCCTTAGTCAATTTTCAAGGACCATCTTAAAGAACTAGTAATCTCCCCAAATGTATTTGGGAAGTACCGACTCAGAAGGATATGGTAAGACACATTGAAAATGACACTGAAGTAGCATGCTTTTGGGATTATTAAGAATCTTTTAGATTTATATATTCAAAGTTCTTCTAAAAGTATGAAAAGATGTTGGAAATCATAATTAGAGAACTGTTACTTAAGCTGACCTGCAAAGGAACAGTGATATATAGCAGGAACTCCCAAGGTATAATTGTTTTCAGTTAAAAGATAAGTAAAAAAGTCAACATGCAAAATAAAGGAAAACTGATGAATTTATAAGCCAAACATCGAGATTAAGGAAGTAAAGTTATCTATTATTTAGTTACAAAACATTAATGTTACATTTTGTATTTAAAAAAAAGCTTTACAAGGATTTACATTTCTTAAAAGTCACATCCAAATTAAAAAAGCATAATTTTCTAAGAAAAGGGAACTTTTTAAAAAAAGCTGTTATTGACATTAGTAGAGGTAGAACATCTCTAATAACCTCTGATAACTTCTGATAACATTAATTTTTAAATTAAAAAATAATCAAATGGCTCTGTTTATAGATAATTTTTGGTATTATTTAAAACCTTCAAAGAGCCTATAATTTCTAGGTTTTTTGGTCTATTTCAAATGAGGAAAAGGATGTTAACAACCACAGAGTGTTACTTCCAGGTGGGTTAACCACATACATTCTAAGAAAAGCAACGCAAATAAATTTCAGACCAACATATTATTAGAGTTCATTGTGTATGTTTGGTTATCAAAATTGTGCTGATTAACATATGTATGCACAAAGGGAGGAAAATTTTAGTGGAATTCCACTAAAATTATTTTGATGTGTGCGTGTGTGTGTGTGTGTGAATGCCTACAAATCGACTTCAGTCTAAATTGAATTCTCTGCTCAATTAAGGCATGGGTTCTCTAGGAGTCTGTTTGTTTGAAGCTCTTGGAAATTACCTGAAAGAGAACTCATCCTAAGGAAATGGCCATATTTCCTAATAGGCTTGACCCAACAATTAAATCTCAGGGTCAGAGGTAGAGAAGATTCTAGTTGTGTCAATGCATTTTGTCTCATTTGTTCTATTAAAAAAAATTACAGATATCCTTGGGTCCCAAGGATAAAAATACAAAACTCTATAAGAATTGTTTTGTTCAAAATTTCGACACATTTAGGATGCGCTGTATTTGAACATCTTATATGTTTAACATTAGAAGAGGAGAAAGACAATTTTCATTATTTAATCACAAATGTCTGTGCAGCAAACAACTCTTTTCCCCTCATTGAGGATATTAGTAGATTTGTCATGTGAAGAGAACTTACATTTTCAATGGCCTGAACTCAAGTTTATAGCACAGTTGGCTCAATCAACTATAAGTAACTCTCCCAATTAGATAAATTCAAATGTGCATATTATACTGAACATATTAGTTAATTAATTACATGTAGAATTAATCTTTATCAGTGTCTGTTGTTAGAGATATACAAAGATGACCAATGGATGGAATTTATAGGAAGATATACTTCGGCTATTTAAAACTCATATTCTCCAAAATTATATGGTATTTACAAAGAAGTGAGTTTCCTCAGGAGGTAGTGGACCTTCCTCCACATGCTAGAAAAATATGTAATAATATTGTATTAGTAAGAATTCAAGCACTGATAGGTGATTGGATTATGTGGAATATTAAGTCCCATTCGATCTGGGTTTCTAAGATGGTATATATCTTGTTGTACAAAATACTAAGTCATCTAATCACCTATATCTAGATAGAAGCCTTGTCTACTTATGATTTCCAAACTGACTATTTTTGAGAACATGTTCAATTCATTTTATTAACTTGTTTGTAATCGTTTGGAACTTTTAGACAGTTAGGTTGCCACAACCGATAAAAAGAGCAGAACAGTTGATGTTCAATAAGGTGCTTTGAACCAAATGACATTTTGTTGGAAAGCTATGCTAATGTTCTTATTTACAAAATGGACAATGCATTAACTCTTTTGCAAGGCTCTGAATTTTATTTGGTGAAGATATTATTAAAAATAAAAATCACTATTACAAATCTTTTGGAAATGTCTTGAGTGATATTTTGTATTCTTTTAGTAAACTGACTATTCAATTCAGCAAACAGTTTTAACTATTGATTGTAAGCTTGTTTACCAGATATCTGTATGTAAATATCTGTGTGTGTGACATACACGTATATTATATATTACATATGCGTGTATATATGTTTATATGTATGTGTATGTATTAAAGGTTTATATATACACACATTGTTTATTAACAATATGTGTGCACAAATACACATAGCTATACTATATAGTTAAAAATCATATAATTCGGCAACAACTTGATTTGTACTTTATGTTATCTCGACAATTGTAATCTTGCATCTTTTGCTTCTTTAGAAGATTAACTTACCAAATATTAGAGAAAGACATTTTATTTTAAAATTTGTATTTTAATCACCAAAGAAAATTACTTTGGCAAACAGTTCAATTGTTAAAAAAAAAATAAAGAGCCGGGCTTCATACAACAATCCCAGGTAGATATTTTTCCATTATAAAATTTATCACTTCATTTGCATTTCTATTTGTACCTTATCTACTTTTTAGAACATTCTGTGTTAATTTTCAAGTCTATTTATATACAACTAACAGAAGATGGTACACTGCTTTGCTACAGATAAAAATACTTCTTATTTAAATAAGCTTTATAAATTAGATTACCTATAAGTTTTTTACTAGTGAATCTATTCTCAAATTGTACTGTTTATCTGTCAAAAAGAAAGAATGGTCATAATAAAAACAATGACTTATGCAGTATTTGTGTGGCTAGTACAATTTATAAATCAAAGTCACATATATTATTCCATTTGGATATAAATTCTCAGAACAAAGACAGACTTAGGTGACATATCAAGCAAAATTTCATTCATCCTCTTAGCCACCGGACGTAATATTAAAAATATAGCCTTTAGAATTGCTCTTGTCTCTCAGTCATGGTTTCTGACAAAGAAAAGCAAACAGATTGTTAAAGATTTAAATATTTCTCTATGTTCACCTTGAACTCTGTCCATTATATGTTCATAAATTCAACACACTCTACAATTAAGATAACAGTCTGTGCCTTCATCACTCCATCTGAATGGAATATGAAGAGCCACAGGGGTAAACACACTGCAAAACATATATTGATGGTATTGAGCCCAATTCTGTTTTTTATAAATAATTAAGAAAATGGCTAACTTCCACACAGACTAGGGAGGGTGACAACATAACCTCAATTACTTACAATGACAACAGAATTAATCTTCTTCTTTTCTTTTTCTCTTTTCAATAACATATGGGCTCCACTCAGCTGTGGAACATGGTGGAACCTCACTGGGATCACATCTGTCAGGTTTCCAGGGTGAATAAAAGCACTCAGCGGGTTTGTGAGCTACTGTGTGTGTGAATATGGGGGTGAATTAGTGCCAAGTTGATGTCCTTGGAAAAACACTTTACCTTGTCCCAAAGATGTTAAAGATTATCATCTATTAACTAGGCGAACCCCACAAAATATTCTTTATGGAAAAATTTCAAAAAGAAAAATCTAATTATATAAAACACTTTACACTATGTTAGCATTTCGTTGCAGCTCATACACAGTTTAGACTCGATTATTTTTCCCATGGTGTGTTTAGAAAAAAACTACATGAATAATAATTTAGACAATCAACACCATAACCTATGCTGTCAGGGTTAATAAAAATAAAATAAGTTGAAAAAGTGCATGGTTTCAGATACAAAAATGACAGTTTTCATCAGACATTGACATATTTTAACTTCTACCTGACCCCGGACAGGGTCCTGCTAAAAATTACGCTTTGTTCTATGAAAGAAAAAATTATCAAGCTTGAACAATTGATGTGGCTTATCTCATATGTAATTTCTATGAGATGGCAAGGATTCAAAAAGTTAGGCATATTATAATTGGCAAAAGTTTATCTGGATCAAAATTTCAAGTCACATATCAGTTGTTTAGAGTCTTCTCAAAGGAGAATCACTTTATTTAAAATTATGATCTCTTTATATTTTCTTTTTGTTAATGAAAGTGTCATCTCATCAAATCTTTAAAAGTTAGTCTGACTTCCAAATCCTTTTATTTAAAGCTAGGAAGGCCTTTATTGAACTTATCAGGATAGCTTCCCCTTAGGGACTGTGATTGCTTTATGCGATTTATATGACATATTCCTCATACCAGGAACACATTATTTGGCAATGTTAATACATAAATTATAGAGTTAGATAATTAAATATAAAGTGACATCTACCAAACTAATTGAAATTGTACAAAAAGTTTGGGTTCTGCATTTGTCAAACAGGGACGTTAGAAGAAATCTAGAGTCTGTATTTTTAATTATTCTGAATTTTGGAAAGAGAATATTCTGATGAGAGTGCCTAGTACACTTAATTAAGATTAACATTCTTTGGTTAAGTTTCAGAAGGAGGTGGTTGCAAGTCTTCCATCATTGCTTTAATGAGTCTGAAAGAGTCCAAGTTCTCTGAAAACTTAAGATGAGGTAGCACGTTTTGAGCTAATTTTCATTGTTTACCCAGTGCAAGGAAGTGTGTGTGTGTGGTGGGGGGAGTGTCTGATACTGCAATTAATCACCTTCCATGCAGCGTTTAGAAAAAAATTAGCTCTCTGGAATGTAAACTCATGAGTGGATAGAGACGGGAAAAAACGTGGTCGTATAACATCTGTGACTTCTCAAATTTCATCCTTATATCTAAAATAAAAATAGAAACTTGTATAACTAATACATACTTTTCTAACTAATACATACTTTTCTTACTAAATCTATTGGATATAAATGGAACTAAAATTTGTCATTTTGAAGTTCCTAAATTTTCTCATGAGTTTTTAAAATTATCATATTCTCTATATAGTTTACGACATGATAAAATTGCCTGTTATTAGTCTCTGGTATATAAGCATAATATTAAATGTAATGAATGAAAAGAGAAAAGTAGTAAGATGGAGTTTCAAATTCTAATATTAGCCTAGTTAAAGATAGGCATTGTAATTGTTGCTGTACCTGAATCAATTTTTACTTGTAATTAATACAATTTGGTGGTAATATGATTTAGAAAAAGACTATTTTTTAATCACTAGCTAAGCTATGGCCCCCTGAACAGTATTTTCTTCAGTGACTTGGGTTTTGCCATATGTTAATTTCCATTGCACAGATTCAGACTAGTCATTTACTCTGTGGACCATTGTCTTTGAGTCTCACTTCTATTCCTGCCTGGCCAGTGAATAACAATGCCATTTATTCCATAGAAAGAGAAAGAACAAGAATTAAGTCATCAAAAGGGAAGATAATCTAAATAAGGAAGACTTCATATAAAAATAATATTTTACTCTTCATTCTTCCAAACAGAAACTCCAGTCCCTAACAAGATGGCCTAAATTTGCTCCTTTGTCTAGTCTTCCTTCAGAGTTTCTCTGAATGAAGGTGAGGGCACGAGTGGATGATTAAATCCCCTCTGGTGTCAGAAAATGTAGCCAAAAGAAATGTGACAGCTTCATTCAGGCTCTCTTTTCTTATAAATGAATTTTCCTAAATATTCTGAAGAATGTATACTGAGACTGACATGCATCGTGTTATAACTCTTGATTGTTTCTGCTTCTTAATCCTTTATAAATATAAAATATATACTCATTAGATAGTGACTCTGTATTTGTTTTCAATGAATGCCTCAGCAAAATCAGTTTCTTAATATCCTAAAATTAGAAATTTTAAATGGAATATTTTCTAATATTTTTTTGGAAATCAGCAGATTATATAGCTGCATTGCACACGATATAACAAACAACCACTGAAATAATTTCCTCTTGTATGTTGCAAGTCAAAATTTCACTTCTGTAGAAAGGGTAATTTCAAAACATTCATTAGTGTCAGTACAGTAATGGATGGTGGTACAAGACAATTTAATTAATGTCTTCTGTTCAAATATATGTTGTTTTTTATTGTTCACACCTATATTGTTTCCTGAGCAAATAGCTATGGAGATATGCAATCATTTACAAGATGTCTACTAGATCTAAAGAACTAATATGTGTTATTGAAAGCATAGGATATATATATAGTTTTACTTGTATTTTTTATACTTATTGTAGACCAATTATTAATTTCTACTTTTCATTCTATTTTTCATTTAGCATTCAAAATGTTTGAAACATTTGTTTTCCCCAAAATACAACCTAGTTTTTATGAGTATGTACTTTTTGGTTAAGTTGTATTTACAAATCTGCAACGAAAGGAAGGTTTATAAGCAAATGACGTTGCAAAACTGGTTAATGCCACATTTGAAAAAATAAGAGATTTTCACCTAACTCCTTACACAAAATAAAACTCATTAAGAGGTAAAACTAAAAATGAAAATGAAATCTAAGTGAGTGTTTATACATCTCAAGGTAGGAAAGAACAATAATTTATTCAATGAGAGGTACTGAGAATACAGAGGTGAGAAAAATTACACAAATACCTTCCCTCATGGAGCTTACTGTTTAGTGGAGGGGAGAAAGACAAACAAACAACATATCTATCTCTGTACACTGTATTTTAATAATATAGATACTAAATACTACTGAGAGGTAAGACAAAAATATGTGGAGGGTGGATGGTTTAAGGATTATAAATAAACTGGCTATGGTAGGCCTCATGAAGGTGATATTTGAACACAGGCTTAAAGGAAGTAAAGAACAAACCCTAAAGGTTCCTGCTGAAAGATTTTCCAGGTGAAGAAAAAAGCTAATATAAAGTATCCAAGGTGAGTTCATGCCTGGAATGTTGAAACAAAAAAGGTAATATAGGTAGAAGAGAGAGAAGGAAGGAGAGAATAATAGGAAAATTATTAAAACTATAAATGGATTGCAAAAAATGTTCATAGATTTAATTTTATATGCCTTTATAACTTCTGAACACTAAATATAATTATAAATAAATAAGGAGACAAAAGATAATCTGGTATGAAATATTGGGAATGAATATATAAAAGGTAATCCACTAGAGAGCAAGATCTATGAAAAGCTAGAACATTTTTTTGTTCACTGCAGATTCCCCCGAATTTGGAAGTGTCCTTTTTATGATGTCTGTACATCATACATGATCTTAAATGTTAATAACTTAATTTATGCTAGTAGAAGTATACTGTAGCATGATCACATTTTTGTAGATGTAATATATGGACTTTAAAGTATTTGGTAGTTAAGAATACATATCACAAGTCTCAAACTTTCATGTTATAAAATTTAATTATAATCTCTAGTCCCTCATCTTATTTAATTATTTTCAAAGCAATAGCCATTTCTAATAGTATGTTTTATATTTATTTTGTTATAATATATCTATTGAGGCAACAGTTTTGCTTTGTTCTTTCCTCTATGCCAAATCATAGACTAGTTCCTGGTATATCACAACTTTCTATAAATATTTCTTGAATAAATGAATGAATAATTATACTTCTAGCAAATAATCCAATTGAACTAAGAAATACAGTATAAGACATATATAAGGATGTTAATTTCAGCATAATTTAAAAATAAAACATTAGAACACCTATTGACAAAATCAAGGTAATGGTTAAAAATTGTGGCATATCCATTTGGTGGAATATCATATAGGAATTAATCTTCTTTGCATAAGAACAGTTAATATTACAGGAAAATGCTTGCAGTATGTTACACAAAAACAGCACAATACTAAATCCTGTGAGATTTAATTAACACTTGTTGAATTGAGTCCTATATTAGCAGATGTTGACTAGAACTGATTCTGGAATTATGAGACTGAAAATACACCAAATGCAGGTATTTTCTAACATTTTTCTTTCTTTTTTTGTAAATCAATTATCTTATTAAAAAATTTCTAATCAGAGACCTAAGGAGAAAAATCACATTTTAAGTGGTACCACTGTGATTTTGAGATGGGGAAGAGGGAGGATGGTGTGGGAGAGGTCTAATGTCCTATTTCCTGAACACCTGTCCTCTCATGCAATTTTATTCTTCATAGAAGGCTCAGAGACAATGCTTTAGGACTCTTAGGCTGTCTCTGAGCATAGTGGGGTGAGGGGGAGTTCTAGTTTAACTGTGATCTAGAAGATATCCAGGCCCCAGAATGTCAAATTACTATCTGTGGTTGTATGTTTAGATAGAAGAAATCTGGGACCAGAAAACAACTCCTTTGATCATATTTGAGTACTTTTTTACTATCCCTCTTCTGTGTTGACTGAGGGTTCCAGAATCACTAAAACTCATTCATTTCTCTGCACACTTATATTGCTTCTGACAGTAAATTAGCTGATAGGAATGGGCACCATACGCATAGAAGAAAGAGTATCTTGTGAAATTAAAGTGTTATTTTGTGTTGCTGTGCTAACAAATCATGAATTTGGCAGTTTAAAACAACACACATTGATTATCTTATAAACAGACCAGGACTGATTTATACTTCTCCTTTTTATATCAACCTTTAAAATTAAACGTTTTTATTATTATTATGAATTAATCGGTCTGTTTCTGTCTTGCTAGATTTAGGAAGTTGTCCACATCAATGCCTTACAAGAATTTATGTATCAGATTACCTTTCATTAACCAGAGTCTCTTGGAGAAAACAACAACAACAACGACAACAACAAGAACAACAAACAACAACAACAAAACATGAGGCATGTGGATTTTGATGACTGAGAGGAGTCTGAAATATTTAGATAGAAGATAATAGCCATGAATGGAGGCCTTACGGGACTGAAGACTATAATGGGAGACCTAGAATAATATTCGGAGACAGCTCCTAGGTGGGATTTGGGTCAATTAGTAAACTTTGCCTTTTTTAAGTTTTACCCGAGCTTGCACTCTGTATTAAATTCTGTTTTGTACCATTTTATTTTTCATTGAACACATCTATATTCACACTGCCTCTTTTGAAATATTCTGTTATATATCAGCTAGCCCAAATTGGTAAGTTTCCCTAGTGCATTTGAAAGAAGTTTTTAAAGATGTTATCATGTTTATTGAGTTCTGATCATTTCTTGGTGTCTCTTAATTAGTTCTATTTTCAGGGACTTAGAGTGATTTTTTTATATAATAAACTAATAAATTGGGTGGGTCAAAGTTAATGTAATTTTAAAGTGTCAAATTCCACAGCTTCTCAACTCATTAATGTATGTTGAACTGTTTCGCTTATCTTTCAGCCCGATTTCATTAAAACTACAAAAGCTTATTTTATCTAAGCTTAGTAATATTTGTTGGTGACATTGTTGTCTAGAGAAATTAGGATTCAGAACAGCACTCAATAACATAATATTCTTGCAACTGAGATAAATCAAAAGGAGAAACACCCATAAAGCATTTTCTTTACACATAAGTGATAGATTTGGTATTTTCCTGGGTTGCAAATATTTATAGATCCAGTTACTAATAAACCAATCATTGAAAAGTTACATCCAAAAAAGATGATCAGCAGCTTTTCTTAATTATATAATTTTTAAGAATTATAATGGAAGCCCTTAGTGGATGAATTATTCTATTCTATCCATTCACTAATGACAAAAATGTTGTAAGATTTAAAGAAAATCCCTTAAATATTTCAGCATCACGTAGCTATTCTTCAAATGCACGAATTCAATTTAATACAAGTGTGAAAGCCAGTAGCTCTCACAGTCAATATCTCATTTAATCATTACAGCAATACTGGGTGAAAGGTCTTATCCTCATCTACTTTTAAGGATCTAGAATAGAGAGGAGCAAAGTTACTTCTCAGGTTTGCACAGGATGGTAGTGTTAGGATTCAGACACAGCACTCCCAGTTCAGTGCTCATCCATCATTAGTGCCATTGTCCTTGGAGCAGAGCAGCCTTGTAACTTAAGTTTATAGGATGTTTATTTTATGATTGGAATGTGCTTAGTAAATCCTCCTATCTTCCAATTAAGCTATATCAAGCTAATTGCCTAATGGATTTTACCTATTTATTGAGAATAAAAATAGCCTTCTTGGAGAAAGCATCTAGGGGAAAATTATGAGAGGGGAAGAAGTATTTGCTTATAGGTAAGATGGAATGAATGTTTTATAAAAAAATAATAAACAGAAAAATGGCAAATGGGTTGATTTGTTATCATCTGGCATACTACCTTTATTAAAAGAGAAGAGAAAGTAAGAGAAGATATTAGTTTTTATTTTATATCAACAAATTCAAACATTTCTTTTTTGCATTTTATATACATATTATTATACTATAAGGTTGTTTTTATAATCCCATATCCATATGGAAACAACATAAGGCTTAAGATTTAAAATGTTAGGCTAAATTCATTACGTTGGAACAAGTAAAATTGAGATGAATAGAGGCCTACTCTAGGATTATACATGTCAACTGATTAACATTTAGTATTCTGTTAAACAATATTTCAGTATGGATTATCGAATAAAAATAAAATAAATTATTATCCTTTCTCAAAACCATAGTGATGATGTTGTAATAGAAGCATTAAATAAATATGTTTACAACTTTTGAGAATTGTAAATAAACATATACTTAAGGCATAGGGTGTTGATGATGATGATAATAATAATAATGTAGTTATTAGAAACATTTGATGATGAAATTAATGCATATATGACCTTAAATACATCTCTATACAAGATTAATGAAAATATGCAGCTAGGAATTTATTAAAATGACTCTACTCTAGAATTGAATGTAAAGACAGTGGTGAGTTATCCTTAGCAGATCTGACTCCAATTATAATAATAATAAAGTTGGAGATTTAAAAATACCCCAAAAAGTGTCATCAAAAACGTAAAGTTCTCTTACATGAAATAAGTCTTAAGTTTTCGGGTTGAATTTATAAGGATTTGTTTTATTTTGTTGTTTTGTTTTGTTTTGTTTTGTTTTCAGCTCAGTTGTAGGCAGGATTTGCCAGCAAAAAAAGCTGTACAAAAATGAAATGACCTACCTAATTAAGACAATGAGCTAATCATTGCTGGAATTTTTAATGGTAGGCTACGTAGGCATTTGCTTAATATGTTGTACACGGGATTCAAGCAGGTAAAAAAAGAAATGACTTGATTCTTCAAAGTCTCTTCCAACTTTGATTGTTTATGATTTTATTACACTACAGGGAACATCAATGTGTAAATACTTATTTATTTAAAAATTACACAGTGAAGATCAGTGCCTCAGTTACCAAATATTTTTCTATATTTTTATCTCTTTGTGCATACCAAAATGGGTGAAGTAATAAAATTTCTATTACATAGCTAGCTAAATTAGAAGAAGAATATAACCTGATTTCTTGAGTAGCCATATATATATATATTTTTTAAGAAGATGAAACCTACAAACCCACTGATCATAGCAGATTTGATTCAGAGATTGTTTCTCAAGGAAAAAACAGTCACAGATAGAATGGCCATAGAACTCTCCCAATTCAATGGGGCTAATATATACACCTGATATTGGCCTTATGTTTTACATTTACATGCATTATTATAATACAATTTTCATAATAGAAAATAATCTGTGTTCTTTGTATACAAACTTGAGAAATATGATTTGCTGAAACATTAAATATCTCTCAGCAGTGTTAATGTAAATTTTTATAACAGTATAGACAATTACAAGTGCCCTAAAAAAACCCATTTTTATATATCAGAGCAGAGAGGAATCTACATCAATGTCTTAGAAAGCTATTGGCTCAGTGGAAAAACAATTGTCTTGGAAGTTAGAAAACTCATACTCAAACTTCATCCACTATTTACAAATTTTGTGACCTAAGGCATCATCAAATGCTACGTGTTTAAGAAAATGAAAATTGGTATAATGTATAAAACTAGTCACCATGAAATGTTATAGTAAAAAGAAAAACTGAGCCACATACTTGTCAAAAGTGCTTTGAAGAGGATTCATTCTTAAAGTCTGTTATCAAGCATAAATATTGTTTAGTTCCTCCTTATTTATGAATTGATGGAATCCCTATAAACAACGTGCGTCTACCCAAGGATAGAGCTTGAATCAAATTCTTTACTTAATACTCTAAATAATACCTTTGTGTTTATGAAAAGGCCTTTGCAATGAAATGTCCACAAAGATGCTGGAGTGTTATTCAATTCACAAGAACACTCTGTTACATGAACACAACTATGGTGTGAAATGTTAATCGATCTCATATCATTTTTCTCTTTTCAGCATATATCGATTTTCTTCCAACATAAAAATATATTTCTATTCTTCCACTAGACGTTACCTGTCTTTTCTGACCATCCTTGTATACTCTCCTCAGTGTCTGGACTAAATAACAAGATAGGATGCTGCTGAGCTTGATGGTGTTGAGTAACAAATTGTCTACATAAAATTCTCTATATTCAGTGAAACAATCTAAGATAGTCTTTACAAAAAATATAGAATTTATATTTTATCTATAATATTTGTATATTATACTTAGGAAGTAAGGTGAAAAAGAAATGTCTAAAGTGGTGTTCTTTAGTTAACAATGATTCATTTAGGAAGAATAATTTATCTTAAAGGCAGAGAACAAAGGTCAATCAGATATTGAATAATAGATGGATGTGCTGCAAACCCAATGTAGTAATGAGAATAATAATTGTATTATATCATCTGTTAATACAATAATGATTATTTGTATTTTCATAATTATTAAGAATTTAATTGTGAATGTTTTAAGTCCATTAAGGATTTCTTAAAAATAAAAATGAAAATGCCCTTGACAGGTAAGAATAAAAGCTTTGACAGAACATAGTTCTACTCAAGAAATGGTTACACATTCAACTATGGTATAAATCTTTCTATTTGCAGTAATTCTATCAAATGTTTCAAAAACCTTAAACCTAATACTTGAGAGTTACACTTTTTTTCTATGGTTCATGGTTCATAAGTTACAGTTTTTCTATGGTTAATGATAGAGAAAGGTGAGCCACTTGGTTATTGAATGAATGATTATGGGACTCTGATATGTTCATTCAAGAGGAGAAATTGAATATAGGGGAAAGGGAAAAGAAAGATAAAGAAAGGAGGAGTAATAAGGAAAAAAGAGAGAGAAATATGAGAAGAGAGAGAAAGGAAAGGAGACAGAGAGAGAAATAACAATAAAAATGAAATAGGCTAATTATTTTTTCTGACGATAAGTAATTTATACACTCAAGGCAGAATAGAAAAAAATGAAAACATTGATATACAACATTATGTTAGTTTAAAGTATATAGTGTGTCGATTTAATACTTTTATATATTGAAAAATAATGCTGGAAAAAATTAATGGTACATCACTTAGATGAAGTTACATGCAACAACTAGAAGTCACATTTTCCAATTAAATAAAAAAGAAAACTTTGTAATTTATGTTCTTGTTTGTGTGTAGTTTACAATTGCCAATAACCCCATCACCATGAACTAGAAATAGTGAGTTATAATATGCACTTTTTTAATTATGTGAATATAATAAAAAAATACATTATATAATATTTTATAAACATTTTTCATTTATTTTATCACAACAGTTTTCATATCAATAAACATACTACTGCAAAATGTAATACTGCATTTTAGGGATATGTCTTAGTTCGCTACTTTTTTCAATTTAGATTGCTTCCAATGTTTTAGTGATCATAAATAGTGCTATGATTAATCTGTTGTGGATATAAAAATGTTTCCACCCTTAATTACTTTCTTAGATACATTCTTAGAAACAAAAGTGTAGCTAATATATAAGCAAAATTATAAGACTATTGTGACATTAGAGATAACGTCATTCAGAAAGCTCATGATAACTTATATCCAAGCAAAAAAAAAAAATCTTTGGTAACACAGAGCCTGATTATCTTACCATAGAGAACACTGGTTATCATCACATAATCTCATCTTTGCAAATTAAAAATCTTATCATTTATTTTGTAGCATTATTGTTATTCATATCGAACATATCTTTACATCTATGTTTTTTTCTACCTTGCTTATTTATGACCTTGACCCATTTTCCTTAGGATTATTTGTTATATTTATTGATTTGTATGACATCTCTATATGTTGGAAACATTAGACTTTAACAACCATGTTTTGTCTATATCTTGTATGTTTCAAGTTAATTTTATTACTATATTATATATTTTTTCTAATGTAAATGGTATATTTTTTTATGATGATCTTTCAGATTATTGCTTACAAAGGACAACTGATGTCTTTTATTTATTTAATTAAGTATATTACTGAGTTAATTTGAAATCTTTAGGTTAAAAATGGTTTATTTCAAGGAGATGATTTTGACATCTGTAAAAAAGGATAATTTTTGTCACCTGTTTTTTGATATTAATAGTCTCTATTTTAATTATTGCCTGTATATATGAAATAGATGTATTAAAATATGTGAAATAATAGTGATGATAGAAGACTTGTGGCTTTTCCAATTTAGAGCTTATCGTAGAATTTTGTCATTATATTGGAATATTGTTTAGAAATGCATGTTTCTTTAGTATTGAAAACATGGACTTCTTTCCCAGTCATTTAAACATTTTCATGAGATTAATGTTGAAATGAAATGTGATTATTGCATATATAAAATGTGTATTTTTTGTTTTTAATATTAAAATATGTATACTAATATACTTAATGCTACTGAATTACTCATTTGAATCATTCATTCTCAGAATAAAACTCACTTAATTATGGCATTTTATTTTCTAACTGTGAACTTAAAACTGTTGCAATCAGGTTTTGTTTATTGTACTTTATTTATACTTCTAACTGATGAATAGTCTACAGTTAGTCTGTAGTTTTAATTTTTGTATGCTATCTTTGAAATGTTTTGATATAAGGGTTATGACAGAGTGTTATGAAAAAATATGAATCTTCCAGTTTTTACCGTTAGCCAAGGATATTTATAAAGTTTGAAAACATCGATAAACTATCTTTCAGTGGAAGTATTTTTATACAGCATTAAATCTATTTGCCAGTTTTATTTTATTCAAGTTTTATTTTATTTTTGTCTTCCTTTAATTAATATTTTTTCTAAAACACCATCTAATATATCATAATTTATATATATTAACATAATTGTATGTATAATTATTTAATGCCTTTAATTTCTCTTATATTAATGGCTATGTCAGTTTTTAATTCATTTCATTTGCAAGAGATATTTTTCTTTGTTTCTTTAGTCTATTTTTCTTTCCCTTTTCTGTTTGCATTGTGAATAAAGAACATAGACTATATTATCTTTAGTTTTTTATATATTTAGAGTTATTTTCAGTTTTGCTTTATGATCTGAAGTATAATTATTTTTCTAAAGTTACAGTAATCATTCAAACAAGTGCATATTTTCTATTCCAATAGTAAAATTATTTTTCTATTACATCATGATTGTTAAGTATAGTATTAAAAATCTTATATAACATTTACGTCAACTTAAAAAAAACTGAGCAATATGTTTGAATGAAAATTAGAGAATTACGCACTTTAATAGTGTTCATTATTTCTTCTCTGACCCAACAAACTTTTATTTACTTGTAAAATAATGTTAAATTGAAAATTTAAATTAACTTGTGTTTCATTTTATATAATATTCTTTCAAGATTTCTTTTAACTAAACAAGTATTTGTTGAACTTACTTTCTGCAAAGTCTTTTGCCAAATGTTCCCTCTGTTCTTTCTTTTCTTTCTTTTTTTTTCCTTTTTAAAACATTTATTATTTAATTATAGTTGACATATAATATTATGTTAGTTTCAGGTTAACAACACAGTGATTAGACATTTATACGCCTTATAAAGTGATTACTCTGATAAGTTTAGTATCTATCTGACACCATACATAGTTATTAAAACATTATTGACTATATTCTCTATACTGTACTTTTCATCCTCGTGACTATTTTTTATAACTGGCAATTTGTACTTATTAATCCCTTTGACCTTTTTTACCCATTTATCATCTATTAGTGTGTTCCCTGTATCTATTTTAGAACTTTTAACTTAGATTTTAATTTGTTTAATATCAAAATTTGGATTCATTTCTAAGTTTAACTAATTTTATTGGTCATCATCATAATTATTTCTTTATTGTATTTTGGCAATAGTTACATTAATTAACAACAAGATAATAAATTACAAAAAACTTTAATTTATTAGGAGTAGAAAGTAAATTTCAGGTATCTTATGCATATGAAATAAAACTTAATGCCCTTTTTCATTGCTGTCGAAAGCATGCAGGCTACTATGGAAGCTGGGGAAATCCACTTTCCAAATACCCAATTAAATATAACAAGAAATAAGAACTGTGCTGGATCTGGGAAAGAATCTTATCCAAATGTCAAAACATTTTAGGAATCTCAAGAATTTTAAAATGGGACCAAATGGAAAGAAAATACAACTATTTGGTGATTTTTCATATGCAAGTAAATATTTTCCTTGAGAATAAGAAGTGGATCCTGGGAGTGAACTGGGTGGAGTCATCCTGATTAGAGTGAATACCCAGAGGAAAGAACCAATGGACTAATATGTGGAGTGTGAGAGAGTCTCTTTTCTGAGTCCTCATGGAAAATCTATCAGGTAGTGAAAATGATATCAAAATGGGATTCAGTCTTAACAATTATAATAGACTATGCCTTGATGACTGTTCTAGTTAAAATTGAGTCTCTGTTAATAGGGGACACTGCCCCAGATAAATTTGTAAGATTTGCTTTCAGTAGAAAGGCAAAGATTATTTTCTCCATCTACCTAAAGCTATACTACCATTCTTTTGCTCCCAAAATTCAGACCTCTGACATTTTAGTACAGATAATAGTTAAAATGAAGGTAGCTGGATATATTAACCTCTTTCACTCAAGTGAATTTGATTTTCTTTTTATTTTTCCGTATTCAGAACTTAAAGGAATCACCTAGGCACCTCATGTCATGTCTGATGAAAACCATCTCAACTAACTCCACTTGTTGAGGTCGTAAGTACATAAGAAAAATGTTTTCTAGGAGAGGCTCAGTAAAAGGAAAAAATATTAAAATATAAGAGAAAAGTTCAAACAAAGGAATCACTCTGTGAATTTGTCTTTTCATAAAAAAAGATTATAAAATCTGAAGAATACTGTAAAATAGCTCTTCTGTATTCTTAGTATTCAATGGCATACTTTTCTATGAAAGTAGAGCAATTATTAAATAATGAGAAATAAAGTTTAGCGAGAAGATGCATAATGGAAAATAAAAAAGTAATCCTTGCATTTTTAAAGGTAACCTGATAGTAAGCCACAAATAAGTAACTGTAAAAAACAAACCAGTGCATTTGAGGATAGAAGTTTATGAGCAATTAGAAGCTAAAAATAAAAAGATGAAAGTGATAAGAGGAAAAAAGTGACATGTATAGAACAGATACTAGAGGTATAAAACATGGAGATGATAAATTCCAAGGGAGAGAATAAAATAGAGGAATTATGATAATTTAACCAAAGTAGTGATAGCGTAATATGATCATGTGTTAAAAAAATTCTTATGGTCAATTGAAATAAATACAAAATTACTAGCATCTGATTTTATCTAAGTTTTTAAAAATATACATAATTTCTTAAGTTAAAATGCAAGAAACACTTGGAAGGTACTAATGTTGGCAGTGGGGGCAATTAGATAGGCAAATTAAGATGTTAAAAGTCACTGTGCCCTCACTAATTTTAGACCCATGATGTTTTGAGGTAAAATATCGTGACCTGTAAATCTAGGTCCACAAAGCTGAGATGTGCAAAAATACAACTATATTTCTAACACTAACTTTAATATCTGACTTGGAACCCCAGTTTTATTCTTAGGAGTCATATTCATCTAGTTATTCCCAGGTAAATTAAGGCCAGTTAATTCTCGCTAAGATAATATTTATAAACTTGTTCCATTTCAAATAAAACCCCATATTTGAGTCCCCTGGCTCTCTTCCTCAGGTCGCCTCTGACTGTACAAGTAATTTATAGTTTATGATAGACTGTGCCTGTATTTTTTATTGGAGTGTGTCATATTTGTTAATATATATATATTTTAGTGTAGACCAGGGGTTGGCCGACTTTTACTGTGAAAGACCACAGTAAATATTTTAGACTTCATGGGCCATATGGTTTTATTGCAATAATTCAACTCTGTCATTGTAGCATAAAAGTGACCACAGATGATACTTAAATAAATAAACATGACTATATTCCATTAAGTCTTTATTCATCAAATCAGGAGGCAGGCTTGATTGATGAATACTGAAAATTATAACAACATACCAATGTTTAAAAAATCATTTTCATAAAAAATGCCTGTTCTTCTAACCCATTTATAGAAGTTCTTGAAGTTTCTGGATTAGTATTAAAATCACAAAACAGCAACAAACTTGCAGCAAATAAATATCATTTTGAAATTTTATTTAATGTTCAGAGTTTTTCACTTGAGGTGCAATCAAATGATAATATTGTACTTTCTGTCAGTTCATATTTAGAGTAAATCTATGTACAACCGTATGCCAACCTGGGGTAAATTCCTTCATATAATTCAGAATTTCACTTCTTTAGACCACTAATTTTAATTTTTGTCTTGGAATTAAATACATCTGAATATGCATAGCACATAAGCCATACAAGTGTGGGACACAAAGACTTGTCCTTATCCAAAAACGTAAATGGAAAAAAGCATTTAGAATAAATGAGACTGGCCAAAAATTGAAGAGAAGAAGGGTGTAAAAATGTAGAAGAACCTGAAATCATTATGTCATCATTCTTGATGGTCTAGTTAAGAGCCATTTTCTTAATAACAGCCTACCTTACATGATAGAGGCTAAAACTGCCACCTTCTCAATTAGCTAAAGGTAGGAATGGCTCTGTGACCTATGACCTGATTCTGACCAAAGAAAATTAAATTATCTTTAGGAGGAATTCTGGGTTAGATTTCCCTATGTGGTAAGAAGAGACATGAGTGAGAATGATGCCCTCATTGCCTCACACTTTTGACACCAACTTTTAGCTTAAGTGGCTTCAAGGCCATACTCAAGCTTGATCATTAGCTACAAGGACTCACAGGACTCAGAAAAACTGTTAACTCAGAGCTATGATTTCTTACAGCAAAATGGTATAGATAAAAATCAACAAAATTTAGAAGAAACCAGGTACAAGCTTCTAGGTATCCTTTCCCAGGAGAGTCACACCGACAGGCTTAATTCTCCCAGCAATAATGTGTGGTACATATGTAAAGTGTTGCCAACCAGGGCAGCTCATCAAGCCTTTAATATCCAGGTTTATTTTGAGGGAAGGAGAGGGCAGTGGAATTAATCACATAAGCATGCAGCACCTCTGTGACTGATCTCAGCCATTCATACTCCAACCCCCCAGCACAAAAAAGCAGGCATTCATTAAGGCCTACATATCATCATTCATTGCAGGCTTTGAGTGATCCAGGCCTTCTGAGTTAGTCCTTTCCTGCACACTTTGAGGACAGCTGTGTGAGGACATGATGTTTGGAGCTGTAGTCTCCATCCTATGACTCAAGAGAAAAGTTGAGAGAACGATGGAAGTTGATAAGAGCCGTGATATTTTTGAACTTCTAATTTACCACCTTGAAACCACTTTTTTTGCGAACGCCTTGTCATGTGAAATATGTTCTTAAACACTGTTCTAAAGCTATTTTATTTGACTATTCTCTTTGGTTCAGCTAAATGGGTCTTAACTGATTCAACATCCAATGCATATTACGACATATAGTAAAGTTTGTATACAGAATTGTATATAGAAGGTATATAGAATTGGGCCTTAGAATGAATGTTGATATGAAGAAAAGTCTGTCTTGTCATTTTCTGGTCCTCTGTCCAGTGATAAATAGATGCAATAACTACAATATCACCCTGGCTACAATTCTAAGAAATTCTCATAATATTTTAATTATTTATATTTTCTTGAAATGTTATTTACTTCCACTAAACTAAGCCAGCATTTTGCATAATGAACTCTCAATAAATTTATTTAATGTTCAATTTGACTTTCAGTTAGATACTTTCCAATCAGATTTGCCCACATAACTCTTTCAAAAAAACAATTTGAGATCTTTTTCTGGCACCTGCAGATAATAAAAATCACTTTGCAGGATATATTTATGGCATCGTAGACTTGATAGAATGGTTGGTTTGTAGCCATTCCACATTTTCTATCTTCTTCTTCTTCCTTTTATATAGAAATAAAAATGTTTTTCCCCAAAAGAATAAACTTTGATGTAACCCACTGTTAGTTTCAGATAAGCTGCTTTAAATCCTAGCTTTTCATAAATTCCATTAACAATACTGGGAGTTCTTCAGCACAATTTTAGATTATAGACACCTCTTTTATAATCTCCAGGCTTGAATGCCTAGTTTTGAATAAAGGTTTAGTTTCCCATAGAATTCTGGAGGTTTTGCACTTGTGTGAAAGAATGACAGTGAGGTTTTAGTAAATTGTTTTAGAACCTAGAGAGGACTTCATTTTTATACCTGTCACACTAGGTGATATGTAGGCCTTAATGACATTCAAAAGTTGTCAATTTGATTTATTTGTAATTTGAGAGACTCTGCTGGTAGCTATTTGGAGCTGGTTTTTTGGTTTAGAGGTGTTTTCTTGTGTGTCTAAACAGAGTGATGCAAAAACAACAAAAAATATGGTATGTAAAATGAAGCACATCCTCTAGCCCATGGTAGAATCCCAATAAATGGTTTTTGTCTTTCACTTCATTTGTCAAAACACTATTATTCTAGGTAATATCTCTACCACATTTTAATTAATTTATATATTTGAAACATTTTATTCCTATTCCTTCTTTGTTTTCAATTTCAGTAATTATTATTTTTTTTATGTTTTAGAATAGTTTTAATTTATAGAAGTTGTAAAGATAGTACAGAGTTCCTATATAGTCTTCACCCCATTTCCCCCATTTTAACCACTGTTTATCAGCATGCTATATTTTATCAAACTAAGAAGTCAGCCTTGATATATTATATTAACTAAACTCTATGCTTTACTCAAGTTTCACTAATTTTCAACTAATGTTCTTTTTCTGTTACAGGATCCTATTCAAAATATCACATTAAATTGTGTCATCATATCTCCTTAGCTTCTTTGCTCTGACAGTTTCTCAGACTTTGCTTATTTTTGGTGACTTGACTGTTTTGAGGAGCACTGGTCAGACATTTTGTATAATATTGCTGAATTTGGATTTATCTTTTGTTTTTTCCTTATGGTTAGACTGGGGCCATGGGTTTCTGAAAGAAAGACCACAAAGGTGAAGTTATCTTCTCAGTACATCATATCAACTGTACACACTATTAAGATAACTATCACTAATGACATTAATCTTGATCGCCTTCACCTGGCAAAAGTAACGTTTACCAGATTTCTCCACTGTAGTTATTTTTCTTCCTTTTTTCACACTCTGTTCTGTGAAAGCAAGTCATTAAGCACAGTCCATACTCAAGTATTGGGGAATTAAGCTTCATCTCCTACAGCAAGAAATATCTATATAAATAATTTGGAATTCTTTTGTATGATAAATTTGTCTCTTTCTCCTATTTATTTATTTATTTATTTATTTATTTATTTATTTATTTAGTCTTGTAGTCATATCATCTGGATATTATAGGTTATATTACTCACATTTTGTTACTCAAATTGTTCCAGCTTTGTCAATTGGCTTTTAATGTTGGCTCCTATGTCCCTTTAACATGTCTCCATTGGTTTTGAGCACTTTCTTACTTTCTGGCTCTACAAAATGTTCTATACTCATCTTGTATATTTTTGCCCCAGCCTTGGAATCAGCCATTTCTCCAAGGAGACTTGGGTACTTTTATTGAGAATGATATTACAAACTAAGATCTGGGTGCTCCCTGCACTCATAGCTACTGGGATCATCTTTATTTTTGTTCTGCACAATTTCAAACATATACATAAGTGCAAAAATTATTGACTCTCTCAAAGCCTTTCACTCAGTTACCAACATAGGCAAATCTTGTTTTCTCTAACCCTCTACTCGCTTCTTCCATGTGCTCCGCATGCCCCACTGTAATTGTATCTCTCATTTAAAAAAGATTTTTTAAAAACTTTGTTTTTATTTTTTAACATAACCACAACGGCATCATCAAACTTAAAAAGAAAAAAAAAAGATTTTGTAATATCATCCAAACTACAGTTAGCATTTAAATTTTGTTGATTAGCTCACATTTTAAAAGTTTGTTACCTCCTAAGTTTATTTAAAATTTTAAAACATCTGGGAATTTTATAGTAGCCTTAGTCACAAGTAGGCAGAGGATTACACTGCCAGTCAGTTGCTTAAATTATCCAACCACCAGTTTATCTCTTCGGTGATTGTCAACCAACTTTTGTAAATTCTAGGTCAAGACATTAGCAGAGATTACGTGTTTCCCTAATTACAGTTGCTTCTTCTAGAGAGCAGCAGAATGTTTATGCTATATAACTCCATGACTAGTAAAACAGAAACACTGGATGCCTAGGATTATTTAGGAAATACAGAGCTGATAAAACCTGGCCACCAGATTACTAGATAGGACCTGGCTGAGGGGAAGGTAAGACCTCAGTGTTTTGTTTAGAACAGATAGTTTCGACAGCACCACACTTCACTATATAGGCACTATGTAAATATTTGTCGAATGATCATAAATGCTTTTCACTGTCTTATTCAATGGCATGTTCTTTTAGATGTATTTCTTGCAAATGGCATTTAGTTATTTGTTTTTTAAACAGTTTGGGAGTCACTGACTTCCATTATGATTTTTAAAAACAAATTCACCTTCATTTTAATAACTGATAAGCATGACTTGTTTTTGTGTTTATTCTTATATTAGTTAGCCACTGCATTGTTTTTTTCTTTGTTTTTTTTTCTAATTAGCACAAAGTTTTTCTTCTCAATCCTGCGTGTACCCATGTATTCTAGAAAGCTTTTACTATGTGTTTATTAAATTATAGTTTGTTTGACACTTTCTTTAGTCAAATCTCACTGCACGAGTATTCAACACACAATTCTCACATTTGTCTTGTTTTGATGCTATCCCCTTTCTGTATTTCACAAAGATAAGAATACTCTCATTTTACATATTTTTAGTTATTTCAGTGTTAATTTGGGTGCTAAATTAAATTAAGTATTTGGTTTCTAATCATTATGTTCAAAGAAGAATGACTTCTTGCTGTCTTTCTCACATCCCTAAATTAGACTATGCGATCTGCACATGAGGCATCTTTAGTATCATTGCACGGATTTAAAACATTTTGATACAGCTTGTTTTTACATTTTACCTGTTTGTGTTTAGTTTCCTGGTCACCTTTCTCTGGAGGAAGCACGACTGGGGAGATGTGTTGAAATTTCTTAACCATGGTGGAGCCTTGATTACCTGGGCAACATTTTACAAAATACCTCAAAAGGGAAATAGAGACAAACCCATTTATGTCTTTCTGAAAGTTTCTGTTATAGGCAAGCATTTACTTTGATAAACTCAATCGTCCCAAACACATATTTTAAAACCAAGGCAAAAATGCACATAACGGAGATCATCATGTTAATCTTAAATTAGAACTCAGGTATCTTAACTGCACCATTCTGCTTTTATAATATGTTTTTCTGAACTCTCCTCATTTGTTCCCAATGAGCTCTACATGATTATGTAGATAAACCACATATTCATCCTGTTTCTCTTTCTCGTTGGTTCATGGGAGCAATAAACACAACTTAGTGAAGAGCTGATGGCTTGAACTAAAGTGCATATGTGTATCTACCCCAAATTCTAAAGTCTATTTCAATCCTATTCAATTTAAAGGGTATGGCTAAACTTCCACTATATGCCAACTGTTTTAAGTACTGAAGGCAATAGAAAGATAAATATGTATAGTTCATGCTGCTATAAAGCTTATTTTAAAAATGTACATTAGTCCCAACACAATTGATATGTTAAAGGACAATTTGAGCATAATGCAAATTTCTCATTTGCTTATGAATGATTTCATTTGGGAGAAACACTAGCTGAATGCAGAAAACTGCACCTACCTAAACTGAGCCACCACGAAGGAATTCATATAGCACTCACATATACACAGCTCAAACATCTACCAGCTACCTCAATTCACTGCATGTGTTATGAGCCCTATTGATCCACATCTGTGTTAAAACTTTCCATCTGGTTTCATAAGGCCCTCTTTCTACCACTCCACAATAACTCACAAGTTGCAACTGTTCTGTTTTAGGCAGAATTCAAAGATGATTTTTATTGACTCATGTCCTTATATTATTCCCTGCTTTTGGGTATAATTTGTTTCTAATCAATGAAACGTGGTAGAGGAGACAGATTATCTCTCCCATGATTACGAAACATTATATAGTAAAGATGAAGGAAATTTACAGTTATAATTAAGTTCTCCAATAAGTTAGCTTTAAGTTAATCAAAAGGTAAATTATTCCAGGTGAACTTTATCCAATCATGTGAACTCTTTAAAAGAAGGCCCTTTTCAAAGAGGGTCAGAGATAAAAGAAGTCAGAGATGCTATTCTGTTGGCTGTGAAGAAGCAAACAGCCATGTTGTGTGCTGCCTATGGAGAGGGGTGGCCTCTGGGAACTGAGGGCAGAAATCCTACAATCACAAAATATTCTGCTAACAACTTGAATGAGCTTGGAAGAGAACCAGAACTTCAACAGAGATTGAAGCCTCAGCTGACACCTCGATTTCAGCCTGTGAAACCCTGAGCCGAGGAGCCTGTTATGCTGTGCCTAGATTTCTGGCCTATGGACCTTCAAGATAAAAAATGAGTGCTGTTTCAAAGCACTAAGTTTGTGGCGATTTGTTATGCAAGCAACAGAAAACTAATATATTTTCTGATGTCCACATCCCCAAACTTCAAGCCATTTTTAGGGTAGACTACCATTTTGGGGCAATATTCATTTATTTTATAAACATTTACTATGTACAAAAAGTGTACTACTGTTTTTACTAGGTTTCTATCTTTTCTTGAATGTGGCACTAACAATGTTCTTGAGTGTCGTGACCCAATCCCATTTTTCTCATGGGCCCTATGGTTTTTATGGTGCAAAATTACACAGAAGAGGGATTTTTAGGACTACATATGTCATGCTATATTAGAACTGTCTGTTCTTACAATATATTTGGAAAAAAACCCCTGTCACTAGTATTTATAATGCAGTAATCTATACAGAGTAAAACATTTTTCTAGTAGTATTCAATGTAGTTGTCATATTTATCCTCAAAGTACCTTTAATAAATAGTTTGTGAGGCCTTTAGAGATAAAATCAAGTTATTGCAAGATTGTTTTTCCCAACCTCTATATTTATAAACAACTCTAGGTGAGTCTGAGATTTTATTTGGGATAAAGAAATCTATGTCACTGCCAATCAATAACAGTACTCATTTATTCTATATTAAATTCAATAAATTTTATATATAACACATGATTCTCTGATTTACCTCTTCTAATGAAAGTCCATCATTGTCTAAATTGTTGAAGTAAGAGAGAATTAATTTACAGTTGATGTTTTCACGAATTGTTACAACTACCATGATAAAAGCACTTTCATCAAGAAAAGAGAAATTACCTCTAAACTAATAGCATTCACATACTATTACTAATCTTAAAATTCTCCAAAACCTACATCAGAAAAGTTCATGTACATGTGAAACTTCCTCTTAGTTTCACTCGGACCAAAGCAAAAGCATATGAAAATATGTCAAAATGATGAATGAAGACATAATATATTTCATCTGCTTAATTTGTTTCTGCATTCAAATTTCAAATTACTAACTATTAATAATGATTTTACTTATGACATTTGCATTTATGGTCATTTGCAGTATTTACATTTCATATGTCTGCAGTAAATCTCAATAGAGGCCTCTATCAGTGGTTATTTTATGCTTCTCCTGGAAACTGTCCCTTTGTCGTACCTACATGACCACCTGAGGCACTATCCTATTTATGTACACAGTTGATTTGCTTTGGGGTATGAACCTGTCTCATATTGAACCAATCAAATTCCTTCCCTGAAATTTTAGAACTTGAGGGAATTGAGAAATCTGTAAAGTCTTTTCCAATATAAATATTTGAAGATATAAAACTTTTTTCTTCTCGATGACCCTGATTGTGACAGGTCAGGCATAAGAGAAAATGAAGTAAATGCTGGAGCTAAACAGAGCAAAAGATGAAATGGAAAAGACTATGTGGAAGAGTTGAACTCCTGGAGCTACCACCTTTCCCATGGTTTGGTTTCCCCAAAATCATGTATTTTAAGAGTCAATATATTTATCTGTTTCCTTCACTAATTTACTTAGGGTTCCATTATGTATGACCAATGAACTCCTAATTAATATACTGTTAGAGAGATAGCAGATAAATGAACATATGTCATTTAGCTTCCTAGTTTATACCTTATGTTTCCTCAGTTTACAGATTTAGTCTAATGTTTTGGTCTTTTTCTTGAGATTTTTTTTTTTTTTTTTTTTTAGTTTCAAAGCACTGATTTCTCTCTGTCGGGTTCTGAACAGTTGGGACAGGAGGCAGTGATGCTTAGCAGGTAAAAGGGGGCAACTATCCTCTAACCCAAGCAGTAGTATTCCCTTAGCCATATGATTTATTACTTCTGAGGTGTTATTCTTAAAAAACAATTACAAGAAATTATTCAAATAAGCTGACTAATTTTATAAAACACATACCCTAATTGCCTTTCTAAATTTGAGGCTCCTGGAAGGCAGAGAATATGTCTTTCCAATTTTCTTCAGCTTTACATCAGACATGTAATAGTCACATAATAAATGTTTGTTGAATCCAATAGAAGGACAGAAGCCATGTGGATGTGGAAATTTGAGTTTGTGACAAAAGTCACACTTTAAAATCACACCTCATATCTGAAGCTTAAAATCCTTTAAAATATTGATAAAATAAAAATTCAGTGTTAATTGGAATTCTCTATTTTGACTGTCAGTTCTCTCATTTAAAACATTAAAAGTTGTATTATGTATAATTTACTGAATAACAGCAAAAGCCATTTCGAAGTGTTATGAATATGTTTAAACCAGTGCAGGACTAGAGGCTGAGATGTAAAGACTTTCAATTTTGTGGTTTTAAGATCAAATTCTGCAGTGTGCCTGTGGGCCTGACCACGATTCATGGAGGAGCTTTGAGAATTTTTGATGATTTTGAACAATCAGTGGTGAAAGATCAAAGACTGGAACATTGAGGGCAAATATGGGTCCATGCATTTTAAAGACAGTCATGCCTTAAATAATTTCAACACATAGAGTAAATCTGCTGGTGCTGGTGAGATAGGCATTCAAAGAAGTCAACTGACTTTCTCTACAAATGAACAGGAAAAGGAAACTATAGCCTAGAATAAGGACTTATTCTCTATTTTTTAAGCTAATTAAATGAACTTAATCAGTTCAATAAATAAAAATGCCTGTCAAGATCACCACTTAATTTGTGATAATTTCTCTTTAGCTTTTTACTTAACACCATGAAGAGATTAAGCAAGGACTATAAAAAAGCAAGAATATGGTGTTTTCACCTTTAACATAAAATCATATTAAATATATTTCCTATGATTGGTTCTATGTTACTGTATTTAATTTTACATAAACTTTAAAAAGTATTTTTTGCAAATATGGGCAGATGATTAAATTATAGGCCAGGTTATTAATGAGGGAGAATGTCCTCATAAAATGTGTATATACTACACATTTTAGCCTAAAGCTAAAATGGAGTAGCTCTGAATGCTTCAATGAAATAAAAACAAATTAAGCCACAGAGTTAAGGGTCAAAGAAATCAATGAAAGGAAGACAGAGGCTGTGTTTATTTTGTTTTTCTTTGTGAAGTGTTCTTATTTATTAATAGCCTCTCCTTTGCTATTCTTGCAGTTCCTTCCTAGAGAGGTGACCTGGACCCCACTCATGCTAGGAGGAGCAGCCCACTTATTAAAGACATGCACAGTCAACACCCGAGGGCCCACAGGCCACATCCAGTCTGCTCTACCACCCATCTGGCCTTGCCCATTTGTTTTTGAATTGTCTATGGCTGCTTTCATGCTACAGTGGCAAAGCTGAATGGTTGCAAGAGAGGTCTTATAGCCCACAAAGGTGGATTTGCATTTACTATCTGAATATTTACAGAAAATATTTATTGACTCACTCGATTTGGGTTTAGATGGAAGAAGTATAAACTGAGAATTTTAGGTCTGCTCTGCTCTAGTTCTTAATTTTTTCTACTTTACTTCCTTTACTATAGAGTGAGAAAGTCTAAATGTCCTGTAGACTTAAGGAAAAGTGGGAGAGTAGGCATGCTTCTAGTCTTAACCTTAAGTTAAATAACTGAGTAATGTCTTAGGCTACATGTAGTCCAGCATAATTCACCAGGGCACAGACACAGGGATTAAAACAAAACCCTTCTCACACTTATAATAAAGTAAATGTTTGCCTGGCATTCCCTCCATGTAAATTCCTCATGGATATAGTATAAGTCAGGATTCAGAGTCCAGCCACATGCTCTAGCTTCAGTAACCTAACAAAACACACTGTTTCAAAGTAAAAATCAAAGGGACTTCACATATCCTTTTTTTAACTTGTTTTCATTATGAAAAAAATAGTTGAGTGTTCTTTGTAGTAAAGCTCAAAATACATGTTAACAACAATTCGATTTTTTTTTTTTTTTAATTTGGCCTATAGCATATTTTCTTAGAACAGAATCCGTTTAAGTTAGAGAATTACCTGTGTGTTTTTACTTTGTTTTGTTTTGTTTGTTTTGTTTTGTTTTGTTTTGATTTTATTTATTATCTCTGCAGAGAGAATAGAGATCAGTACAGTTTTGACTTCAGGCTCTGTGTAATAATGGTGCAATTTCTAACAGCTAATCCTCAACAAACACATAAAACTTGTCTTAATGGGATTTTGCCTTGAGCACCATCTGTAATTAGGTAGGGGGTTACCACTGAAACTCCATTACTGTGATTTCTAGGTGCATCTCTTGGGGTCCCTTTGGCCTCTGGGCTTCCAAGCTTTACAGCATTCACTGAGCATTAGGTAAGTCTTCGCTAACGCTTAGACGTGGGCACGCGTGCGTACACACACGCACACATATCACACAGTATGGTTAATATCCAGCAGTTCTATAATTAGTAAATGTGCCTGTGCTGAAAGTTTTGTTCTTATTTTATTATTTTCTTTCTTTCTGCACATATTGGTTCTTTTGATGTAAGTACAATCCAATGTAGAGGCACAGAAGTAACCACAGATGCCACACCAGAAGTATGCTGTTGACACCATCTGCTTTCTGCAATTCTCTCTTGGTCATTGATTTCTTTGGGAGTTTTCTTCAGAATAGTTGGACAATCTTATGGCATGTTGTGTGACATATGGAGTGCTTTTTCACTAGTGACTTCAGCACGTTGTAGTAGAGAGAGCAAGGGATATGAAATCAGAGGGCCAGGTTTAGAAGTCTGGATTGTCTTCCTCACTGGACAAAGTCATTGTCCTTCCTGTCCTTAGGCTCCTAGTATGGAAAACAATGGCCAATGTTATATAGCTACTTAAGAGGTGCTGTGATGAATTGATGAGAAAACATTAAAAATTCTTGATAATGTTTTATGTAAACATAAATAAAAATTTTATTTTTCTTACAATTTTTTAATGGCAGACAACTTATTTAAAATATACAAAAGGAACCTTTTCAACCCATCCCTAGTGATATTTATACTACTTCTGTTAGCATTGTTTGAAGCTCATAGACTCTGTTTGACTTTTGTTTGAAAAATATGCCCAAATGTGTTTTATGGAAGTATCTTATCTATGTAACCCAAAGGCTATAGAATTATGGAATAAAACTAATGAGGGGGAAAGAGAAAGGGAGGGAGGGAGGAAGAGAAATAATTAAGAGAAAAAGTTTCTTTGTAAATAAAAATTAATTAAAAAACATACTGAACTTCTTTATCAATTAAAATGGAATAGGCAAAACCATTTTCTTTCTATCCCCATAATTCCTTGCCTTGGCCTTTTGTTCTGTTGTTCTTGATATTCCCACCAATGCCTTCTTTGATTCATGAGTATGGAGCAAGGTTCTCTGGGGTGCCCATAACTTATATGCCTCTCAGCTGTTCTTCCATTGATCAAGAAAATTCCTCACTGTCCTCAGAGTTGGATGGACAAAATCTAATTGTCTTGTTAGGTACATATGTTCTGTAAAGATCCATCTATCACAGCAGATTGATCAGTATGGCTTGATTTAAAGGAGGAAAGTATTAAAACCCCATTTGGAACTTAAATCGAATGCACTTTCTTCAGTCTAGATTTACCATCCATAAAGCTGGTATTTTGATACCTATCTTACTCTTATGGTAGTTTTCAAATGATTCAGAACCATTAAGTGAGGGAATTATGATTAATTAACACACTTCAAATTCTAACAATTTCAGTATCAAGATAGTTTTCATTAGATTGAGAGAAAGAAGGATGGACAGAGCAGAGAAGCTAATGGGTAAAAAAAAAAAATGACTTAAGACTCAAAAATATGTCTCCACAAGATTCTTGGCTCCAGTTTCTTTAACCTTGGAATTGACCATAACAATAATAATGCCTACTGTGTTATTCCCATTTTCCCCTTGTTTAAAATGAATTTTATTGTGTTATTCCTGTGCCTCTTTAATACTGTAAATTGACTGAGGGAGAAACAGGTATCTTGAGCCATGGGGCACACATCTAGATGTGACCTCAACCCAAGTGGCTGAATTTTGAGCTGAAAACATGAATTGACTACAACCTTGAGGTTAGTTCCTTAGGTAAAGGACAAATATGTGTATGTATGTGATGACCACCATTATTTGGGTAGTAAAAGCACCAACTGTTGAGAAATAGTTGTCATCCCTCACCAATAACTCTTATACATTTCTTTTCCTTAGTAATAGAATCTTTAACTTGTATCTGGTTCCGTAGTCACTCTATAATAAAGACATTTCCCATTTTCCTCATAACTAGGTTTTACCACTGCACTAAATTGTTACAAAAAAATGTGAGTGGAAATAATGTGCATAAGAGTATTCTTACAGGGAGGAGAAATGCATTCTCCTTTTATATTCAGTCTGTATTCTGGACCTCAGTTTTCTCCTTTGTAAATAGAAAGATATTTTCTAGATTATTATCAAAGTTCACTACCAGGTCTGAAAAGCCTATCATTCTTTGATAATCATCTAAAATCTACATCAGATAGATATAGCCAGAACAAGCCAAATTTTAAAACAGATGATGCTTATTTTTAAGTCCACAATGTCCTTCTTTTGGCTTTTTTTCTTTATGTGAAATGTCACTTCCTTTATCAAAGGAAGCTATAAGTTTTTTTCTGAGACTGGTGGTGGTGAAGGAAGCAAGTTAATTCATACTAATATGTTAGTGGCTCACTATATTAATTTCCTGGAGTATCTGCCTTTTGAGAAAAAGAAACATACACATATACATGCTATATATATATATATACACATAGTTACATTTTCTATACACACATATATATATATATACACACATGTGTTTATTTATGCACATACATAAAGAGAGGAAAATGTTTACCTTAAATTAATTTCATGATAGAACTTCACACAATCTGTTGAAGTCTATGTAGAAAAATATTTTGAGGTATGTGCATATTTTCAACTTCTCAAATCTCAATTTTTTTGATATAAAATTTTGCTAATAAGATAAATAACATTGAACACAACAGTAATTCAACTTATGATAAGTGACAAATATATCTAAACAGCATATTTTGAAAATCCATGAACTATCATCAGTTCCTTTCATCTGAATCTCATAACAAAGTAATCAGTGAGTAATCAATGAGATATGTTTTCTCAAACAATAAAGTTGTATATTATCCCATTAAATTGGTGTATAACCTGTAAATTAGCACATATTAAAACTGTTTTCCTATGTCCAAAAATAGGCATTCTTTTTATTCTTCTATTGTCATACAAATAGCTATCTATGCGAAGAGGCTGATCACTTTTCTAGTACTGCAGTGAGAATCAAATTTCACATATTTAACTATTTGGTTTAAACAAAGGAAGATAAATAGAACTGAGGGATGTAAAAGGAGAGGAGTACTTATCATTTTTTAGAATTTATAACTAAAATTATCCTCTGGTATTAATAATTGCATTCCTTCTAGGATATCACACTTTAAAATAATCATATGCAGGGTTTAATCCATTGGCGTACTAGGAATATCCATTATATTGATTGAAAGCTGCCAGATAAATCTCTCTTCAGTTACAAGGTGTTGACTGAATCAGAGATTGATGACTTAAATAAATAAAGGGGGAGAAATTTCTGAGCACAGCATTAGTGTCAGAATCAATGAATTATCCCTTCTGAGTTTTATTAGTTCACCCAGGAATACTAGTTTTAGAGGCAATCATGACATTTCTGAGAAAATTGATGAAAAATGTAACCCTTCATTCCAAATTTACATGCTTCCATTCCCTATTCTTCTGAAATATTAAAGGTAAAAGTTTTAAACATATTGACAATATTCTGCCCTATGCAGGTACTTACTTCTATGCTGAGACATAATATCCTCAAGTCAGTGGTCGAGATGTCGATAACATTTACATTGATTTACCAGTGTTCACTTTGCATCAGGACTTCAGTTTTCCAAGCAAGAGTCTACATTATGTGGAAATAGAGAACTCTACTTTAAAAAAAATCTTATGAAAATAAACTTGGATTTCTGTCTTTCAGAAATGTCACTACAATTTAATTATTTTAAATATAATAATGAGATACCCACACACACTTATATAACTTTATCATTGAGATAAACAATATTACAAGAGTTACTTTTTTACTCATACAGAGTAATAACTGTGGTAAAGGATGAAAAAGTAATTGACTTAGAGTCTGAAAATCTGCACTTCAACCCAATTACATACATAACAGTTGGGACTAGGGGCAAGCCAACTAAAATTTTGGAATCTTACATGTCCCATCTGTAAAATTCAAATTAGTGCACCTCAGATAGTTATTGCAAGACATCCATTTAGTGGTGTGTTGGTAAATGTTTAACAATCGGTTCTCCAGGCCAGAAAAAAAAAGCCCTGACTGTAGCAGTTACCATGTTGTGGAGAATAAATGTTCCCACCACAGATGGTTTCAAGGTATCAACATGTCATTGAACATGCAGTTAGAAAGAGATGCACAGAATCAGATCTCCTGTGCTGATATGAGCAAGTTCCAGCACACACTGCTCCCACCAGCAGACAGGTGATTTATAGTGTGTCTTACAAAAAGCAGATGCTGACTAAATTTTTGTTGAGTGACTGTGTGAATGATTGAATTGTATGATCATTTACTCAGATGGTAGAAACAAATAATGTATTAAATTGTTGACTAGCTTACTCTTACAAGACTGAAAAGCTACATTTATGATTTTATAATCAAAATTAAGTTCTGGAAAGTAGTTGGATATTTCCCTTATCAATACCATAACCTTAAGGAAAAAAAATAAAGATGTGACCCTAGATATAATTCTTATTTAAATATATTGATTACCAAACTTTCTAAATTCAATATTGTTTCACTAAAAATAGAAAAGAATATGAAAGTAAGAATAACATAAACAATGTGAATGGTCTCAGTGCATACTTACTAGCATTCAAGACCAGAAAAGACAAGATTAAATGGCATTGAGTAGTTAGTAACCCAAATCTAAGCAATGGAAAGCCGTTTCTTTCAGACCAGTTTGCACTTAGTGTATGATAAAACTTTGCAGTCATAGACACTCTTTTGCTGGTAAATTTCCTATTCAAAGGCACAATTAAATGCATATGAAAATATACCATAATATCAGTAGATCCATGGTGTCAGTGACAAAATGAAGTCATAAAAAGACCTTAATAAGCATAGTCTAAGAGTTGAACAGAAGATTTATAGAAGCACTGTTGGTATTTTCACTACATTGCTCAACTATGAGGGACAATTCTACATAGAACATAATGTGAAAGATGCTCCTGTTTTATAGACTAAACATTAACTTAAAAGCCTTTAGCCACATATATGATACACAAAGCAAATATATCTATGGAAGTGACCATCTGATACATGTCAAAATCTCAGTCATTTAGTGATAATAAGAAAAGAATTGAGATGGAATTTCTAGGAAGTTCTAGTGAAAGACACAGTATAAAACTTCGATAACTATTTTCCTAATATTGGTATGATGAGAAAAGGGGCACCAGAATCAGTGTGGTGGTCATTGATTTCTGATCATTGGATGGAACTCTCATTTTTCTAAACCTGAATTTCCTAATGCATCAAATAATTCTCTTTATTTCAATTTAGGCATCATGCAAGATGATAGTTTGATTTTATTGATTTTTATCAAATTACTTAATATTTTTTTTAAAAACATAACTCCAATACCACTTGAATAGTAAAGTATTGAATTAAAGCATCACTTATAGGCAATAAAAGAGTAAGGAAAACATGTTGATTTTATTTAACATTTGGGAGCTTTTAATTGGCTTTACTTCATTAATATTCTCATGAGTATCTTTTCCTCCCCAGTATTTAAAAAAAATCCAATAATGAGCCGTTCCTCTCAATTTGTATTACTTTATAAAATTATTTCTGGTAAAGACAATTTCTATTGATTGATGGCTGCATGTTTCAGTTCATTTCAACAGCTTTGATTTTTTCCCCCTAACATTCCTCAGTTATAACTCCATCTATTTGGCAAGCCCAGAGAGAATTCGAAGATTAATCTTGATGTTTTACACTAATCAAAAATACTCCATTTGGCCTCAACTGTCTGGCAAAGTTAAGCATTTGTCAGAGTATTACACTGATAATATTTTAGAAGCTGTGATAAAACTATTATGACATTTCTTAATTTCAAAAACAAAATAATATAAATTATTATAAAAATTCTATTGCAAATTATAATGTATCTTTTAGAACATTATAATTTGCAATAGAACAATTTTACTAATTTATGGGTTACATAATTTTATTATAAAAATCTTCCTCATAACTTTTTTTTTGTAGTTACATTTGGGAGATGTAATTTGACACATTATATGTTTGCATATGTGAATTAATGAGCTAGATTATAATGAGCTTCACTGAACAAAATGTATTATATTTTGAGTAACAGAATTTTTCTCATTTTCCATGATTTTAAAATTAATCAAATTTAGATTTAAAATCTAAGCATTTAAATTTTTTTTTTTTTTTTTTTTGCAGGAAGAGGTCTTAGAACAAGATTGCTATTATGAAAACATTTTTGAAAGACATTAGTCTCTTTCATAATATATCTAAAATAAATTTACTAGAAAAAGCAAATGGCAAAAATGTTTTAGATTATTCATATTTTATTTATCTATATCATAAAATGTCTCATTTTTATCATGCGTTTATTTTATTTTATTTTATTTTTTAAGTTTGTATATACTGCCCTATACTCTTACAATATTAAGAATCTGGCCTGTATCACAGAGGATCCCAGCAAGGACACTCCTGGGGGAGGAGAAAGAGCAACAGTGGATTTAGCATTTAATAGTTTGTTATTCTATGGAGCAGATATTTATAGATCCTTTAAATGTATCTATGGAGTAGATTTAGGAGTTCTGCTGGCATCAACTGTTTAAGAACAACTTTGGCATTTTTGCTCTATAGAATTATTTGTGCCACAGGTACTATGAGGATAATACAGTTCTATTTTGCTAGTAGTAGAGGGAATAGATTATCATAATGAAAACTTAGAATCAATCTAAATGTCCTGTAACAAGGGAAAAGATGAACAACATTTCTGTATTCCACCTATTCCCATTGCCACCTTTCTATCCTTACTCCCAGTAGGAATGGATTCTTTAAGCAAAATAATGCATTAAAATTAAGCCACCAAATTAACAAGAGAAATATCTTTTTTTTTTTGCCCGAGGTGTACACCTAGGATAAAGAATGTAGAGTCAGGATAAAATGGCGTTTGCAGTTTGGATGGGCCAAGGGTTTGAGACAGAACTTGAGGCTTAAGGAACGACAATAGGAAATAGGATAAGATTAATAGTGGATGAGAAGATGAAGCCAAGTGTTGGACTGAGTAACACATGCTTACAAGGGGGAAGGAAATTTAAGTGTCATCTTAAGCTAAGTCAGCTAAGAACAAAAAGCAATCATAGAGGAACAGTGAAGAAGTTTTTGTATTACCCTTTGGACTCCAAGTATATTAATAGTCAAGGAATATCATAGGGTTCTTTCTGATGAAGACTGTCATCTGGTCTATTCAAGTATTTCAGGAACATTCATACAATAGCTGCCTTATGTCAGCATAGAACTGATGTGTAAATTTGAGATGAAGAAATTCACAAAGTAAAAAATAAAAAGAAAATTATAAATTAAATTTGCTTAATAAAACATAATATTAATGAAGATGTATATTTGTGATTTACAAAAATGACTATGCCTAAAACTATACTTTCGGTATAATAAAAATCAAATTTAGTTGCAATAGATCCTCATGTAATGGAAGTTACACTTTCCACTGTTGTCATTGAATAGGTGGGCTATATACCATCTCTATTTTGCATTTATGTGTGATCGAAGAAATATTTGGAAGTGTGGTGATCTTTTGTCTTTTTATATATTTATGACATTATGAATATAGTTATCTTTTTGTCATCGGTTTATTTATTTATAAATCATAAAGTATACAAGATGTAAGGTCATTTCCATATGTAAATTTTATGCCTTTCTGGATTCCCCAAAGGTCCACTTATGAGTTTATTTCACTTTGCATTAACATTGATTTCGAATAGATTATTAGTCAATTATACTTTATATTTTATATATTTATAGGACAAACTATTAAATGTATTTAAATTTTCTTAACATGTAAATGTATCGATGCAAAAGTTTCATATGTTTATACATAGAAAATTAAGTACTTATACAGATAATATTCTTACATTTTTTTGTGTTAAAACTTTTGGCATTCTACTCATTTAGACATAAACCCAGAGGAAATGTAAGGTGAAAAACCTTCTAAATGATAAAGGTCAAAATATTCACAAATTTATATATTTTAAGCATTGGGCATAGAGCACATTTGGCCTTAATTTGCACATGTGGTTTACTGGAAATAATTTATTTGCAACCTTAAGTATAGCATCTAGTGCATAATGAGAGCACAAAAGGTATGTATAATATTATTGATCATTACAATAATAATGATAACAATAATGATAAATTTACTATTATTTTATCATTACTATCTTGTTGACGTCTATGAAGAGCTCAGGGCTTTTTTATTCTGCTCATTTCATTTTCTGATCTCCCTCTACTCTAAAGGAGAAATATTGATAACATTGAATTTTGATTAAGGATTTTGATTATATTCTAATTTTAGGTGGAGAGCTTTTAATTTTAAGATATAATACAGATCTAATATATTTAAGCCCTTTGCTTTATGGTCATTTTCTTTCTCCTTGCTGGAATATGGGGATAATCAAAGGGCCTGGAGCTTCCTGCTTTCTGAGATAGCCTCTTAAGGCCTGTGACAGATAATTTAGACCATCTCTGTACTGAATATTAAGGAAAAATATATCTCCCCCTCCTTTTTTTACTTAGACTTTTTCTTTGCCATCAAAATGGTAAGAAAGTCTTATAGATACAATACAAGAAAAGAGAAGCAGGTCTATTAGAGCATATACATGGGGCCTGTTTCTTCAACATAAATTTTTTATTTATTCTGGAGTCCAACTCTGTTTACTAGCCTCTAAGATTTAGGTCCACATGAAAACAAGGAATAAAATGTTTCTTTCTTAGTGATCTCTGTATCTACATCTCTCTGAAGAAATCTGTATTGCAATAACTGTGTTAGGATAGATTACAGGAAATGGTAGGTGTGTGTGTGATCTTCTCCAATAACCATTCCCTGAGGCCCATGGATTACAGAACTCTGTAGATAAGTTATATCTCTTTACTTACTTCAATCCATTAATGAGGAAGCTATTTGGTAGGTAATCAAAAGAAGAACAGGAACAAAAAGCAAACAAAAAACAAATATATGATATGATAAGTGACAACAGAGGAGTGACATGCCACTAAGAAAAGAGCAAGAAAATCTAAATTAGAGTAAGCTATTGATCTGTTAAGACTTATTTCTGAGGTTTGTTACAGTAAAACATAAACATTTTAGAAAATCTAGAAACTCCCCATATACCCCACTTACTAGATGAATATTCAAATTCTGAAAACTTCCACATTTATTAGAATAGAGAGTGAAATCTTTTAGCAATGTTTTAACCGATAACTTGCTACTGGGAAAATTCTGAGGATTGTACTTTCAGGGTAATTTTTGTAGCTATAAAATCTTAAAGTTTAGATTACTTAACACAATAGAAGTTTCTCCCTCAGATAACATTTCGGTGCAGGTTTTCTTAGAGATTTTGCGCTGCATGAAGATTCATGAACTCAGATTGCTTTTGTGTTGTAGCTCCACTACTTCCTACGGCCTTGGAATCCAGTATATTCGACATAAAATAAGGGAAATAAAACTTAGGTAATACATACCTATACCTTAAAAATGAGGAAAATTTCATGCATCACTTCTGTTCACATTTTACTGGTGAAAAAATAGTCATGTTGTCTTGGCAGAATGGAAGAGAAGCATGGAAATGCAGTTCCAGGCTGTATAACTCCCTCTCAGTAATATATCCATGTTATGGAAAGTAAGTAAGTGATATCCTTTTAGTAAATCAATATCTAGTGGCCTCTAATTTGCAAGAGATTATTCATAATTTTCTGCATTTTTCAGCAGATTTAGGAAAAAATATTATTTAAGGAAATTTTCCCAAATATACTTGATTGATACCATTGATTGTTATAGTAAGATGAACATGTTACAGCATTCTTATTTCAAGGTCAAGATAGGGTTGGTTCTTCAAATATTCTGGTTTTTTTGTTTTTTTGTTTGTTTGTTTGTCTTGTTTTTTTTCAGATGTGCAGATCTGAGATTATATTTGCTGTCTATATCTCAGGAAAGGAGTTCCTGAAGTGGGTATGTAAATTAGGTCTCCACTCATTCTCATCATACTGTGCTTACCTGGATATACTTCTTACCCTCCAATTTAAACCAATATCCTCATTCTAGCAAAAATCTGAGTCTTTTTTCTTTCTCTCTTCTCCTACAAGGCTAGTAAGGCAAGCTTCATACAGCATTTCAGTACCTATTGACTTCTTACCACTTTTGTTTTTGTTTTCTTCAGAATTGAGATTGATTGTTATAGCCGCTTTCAGCAACTCAAATGTTTATTTTTTTCCCTCAATTTTTGTGGCTGCAATTTTATTTGTCATTCAATGGAATTTAAGAAACAAATGAAAAATAAGGTAAGACATAATACTGGAGAAGATAAAATAAAAAGTATGGAAAATATTATTTCAGGAATGAGGCCAAAAAGGAAAGAAAGAAAAAGAAGAAAATGTTATATGATGGGCAGCATTCACTAACAGAATGCCTGTACACTATATCTTTCATACATTGAATTATATTTGATTAATTTTTAGGCAAAAAAAAAAATGTCTGTTTCTGTTAAGCACATTCTAAATGCATTCAAGTAAGAGTCAGATGATAGAGTATTAAGATTTAGAGATAATTGGTGTTTTGCCCCCTGAGGAGAATAGATTAAAGATTACATATTTCTCATACTTAAACCTCTGTGCTAACTCTTCTTTGCAATGAAAACATTCTTAAATAGAGGGATTTAGCCAGATAAAAAAAAAGTATAAATTCGTACTACAAAAATAATATGCCCAATAGGGTCAACTTAGCTTTTAATATATTTAGAATGGAAACTTGGTCAAGGAAGCAATCTCTAGGACCTAGAGATTTTTATTTTTATCAATGCACAGTAGATATAGGTTTTTAATTTTCTTGCTATATTTATACAAAAGTCTTAGTAAGAGCATGGAGAATACTAGGTACTATATATATATATATATAAATTTATGTCTTATGGCTTCTAGTTCCAAGATGAATGTATTCATAAAAAAATATGATATTTTGTAAAGTTAGGGAATTAATATTGCCAGTGATTAAGACTACATGTTACATAAGTAGTTCTAAATCACATATTATTAGTCATAAAAGATAGGTAAACTGGTCCTTCCCCTTTCACTGAAAAAGAAGTTAGGCGATACAATTTTAAAATTGTAAATATAGAGACATGAAATACCATAAAATGATAATCAGTAGATCAACTCTAGATCAGTAGTTTTTAGCTCTCTCTATATATAGAATTCCTGGAAAGCTGTTACAACTATCCCTAGATCCCCAAAACCTTAAATTCCCAAATTCAGATTTTCTTTTTCTGTGATGAGGCCAGAACATCAATATTTGTAAAAGCTTCGTTGATGATTAATATGCAGCCAGGTTTGAACATCACCTGATCAAATGATTACTTGAAAACAGTAATCATGCCATAAAGAGGTGTTTATATTTATGATCTATACTGTATCATTATAATTTATTCCTCTATCCATAATGACCAGATTCTGTTTTAACATTCTTGTGAGTTCCAGACTTCTACATTTCACTGCCTTTTAGATGACTTCAATTGTATGACTTCCAGAAATTTAATCCCCAAACACCACAATATGAATGTACTACTTTTGTTTCAAATCTACTCCTCCTCTATCATGTATTTCAATGAAAAGCACTGTAATCTATTCATTTGTTTGAGCTTTAATGTCTTTCTTGTCTTGTTCCTTTACACGGAAGCCCACACACCAAATACTTGACAGCTTCTTTCTTAAGCATCATCTTGATCTATCCACGTCTTTTCATACTTAGGAGCCATTAACTTAGTGCCATTATTCTATCTAGCCTGGATTATTCCTATAGCTTTATCACCAGTCCTCCTGATTTCTTGCCTATCAATAATTTAAATTCTATACTGAGTCACCTAAAGTAGATATGATCACATCACTCGCCAGCCTAAACTGTCAGTGTGGCCTCTGATGCCATTCATGACAGGCCCTTATTTGCCTCTTAGTTCTCATTTTTTTTTCACTCCTGTACATTCCAGTCATACTAACCTTTATTCTATTTCATGCATGCTCTTACCTCCTTTTACATGCTTACACCACTCATACTTTCCTAGCTCCTCTTCCTTCTACTACTGGCTCATACTTCCATGCCACCTCCTTCAGGCAGCCTTCCCTGGCACTCAAAGCTCATGAAATTTCTTCTTAGGGGCTCTTACAGTACTATATTTTCTCCTCATAGTGCTTACAACATTGTATTTAATTCTTTTCCTACTTGTTTATTTGTTCAAAAATACTGAAAACTGATGAGACGTAACTGTTTTGTCTCGAGTTGTGTCTCCAGTGATTACCCAATGCCTGAGAAGTAATAATAACCTAGCAGATATTTGATAAATAAATGAGCAGAGGCAAATACATTGTTTATGAGAATCAAATAGTACACCTTATCACAAAGCAAGTGTGGGTAGTTTCACCTACAGATAGGAATTTGTGGGAGCAAATAAAGCTGAAAGAAGCTTAATGTTATTGTCTTCAAATTGGTCTCAATGCACAGTCATATTTATCTACTGAAATTATTATTATGATTATAGAGTATTCAGTTAATAAACAGAGAAGTACTCTTCTAGGTGCTCCTAGAGTTTAGAAGAATGGGCAGAAAATTTATCAAAGGCCAGTAAAAAGATCTTCACAGTGAAGGAAGAGATAATCAACATCATGTATTTGTAAAGGTGCAAGTCTATTACCTGGGGTCCTTTATGAATGTTCTTCAGCTCAGGAATTAGACAGGAGATTATAAATTATGGGGTTTCTATGGAGCTTACTTGGGAGGTTGTCATAGGAGTCCAGGACTGCGACAAGAGGCCACGTAGCCTGCAGAATGTAGAAATCACCCAGTGGAGCCATTACTCAGATTTGAGGATTTCAAAACCTTAATTTAGGTTTAGGACAGGTGTGTGGTTTATCCCAGGCTGTAGTAAATAGCAGGATATTAGGATGCATAGGTTATTACAAATAAAATATAATTAACTAAAGATAATCTTACCCAGTGCAATTCTTAATGGTTTTCCTTTTATTTTATAAAAAGAAAATAGAATATGCAAGTAACTTCAACTCCAAGGAAATTGTTCATAAGATAAAGCAACTAGTATATCTAAATGACACTTTTTATGTTTTCCCAGGGAAAGTAAGATTCACTTTAATATATATTTATTGGTCTCTGAGTAACAACTTTTTTAGTGCAGAAACATTTGTTGTGAAAATGCCACCACCATAAAATGTATCATGTTTTATTTTAGCAGATTGAAAATGGCCCTATAAGGCATGGGGCAATATTGGTGAAAATGAAGAGTAAACTGCCATGGCAAATGTGCAATGTGGTTGCTGGCAGAAAGAGAATTTATGTTGTAATACAGAATATTAAATAGCTTTCCATTGAATGAGAAGCAACATTCTGATTACAAAGACATTTTAACTTAAATATCTATTAGGCAGTGAAAAAAGATCTGCATATCTGTAATGTAATCTTTTTTATAAATTTTTATAATGAACCTCAAGACAAAGAAAACAGGAAAAAATAAAACATTGACTAGTGTAAGTGGAAAACAATTTGGAGTAAAAAATGAAATACGTCAAGCAATCATATTTTGATTGATGATAAAGAGTATATATATATATACATATATATATGTTTTTTTTTTTCTCAGAAAGCACTACAGGACAGTGGGTATTTTAAATCAAAAAAGCACAACTGGTCTTTGACTTTGAATTCATTCAAGTATGCAACCATAGTGATATTTACAATTGGAAAATTGTGATAAGAAATCCATATATTCCTTTTCATGATTGCCATCTAATCAGTTTCTCTTTAAAACTAAGGGTTCCTCTTGAAAATAATAATGCTAGTTTAACTTTTAAAATTTCTACCTGAAATCTCAAAGTCGTGTTATTAAAGTGAATATTTTGCCATGTTTCATAAATGTAGGCACACTGTATCTTGTCTACATGGAAAAGTATGCCTTAGTAGTCAATTTTTTTCTTAGACTTAAATATTTTTCTAAAAGATGGTAGAAAGCTTTTCAAAGAGTAAATATTTTAAAGAAACTACAGTCTTAATCATCCTAAATGAGACTGATATACGCATATGTTTACAAGTTAAGACACTTTTTTAACTTTTGCATTATCATTATAACATTATAGAATGAGTGCTTGTGTCTTCCAAAACTCATATATTGAAACTTGTGATGGCATTTGGAGGTGGGGTCTTTGCGAGGTGATTAGGTCATAAGGGCAGATCTCTTATGAATGGGATCAGTGCCCTCATAAAAGACACCCAGACAGCTTCATCCCTTTCTACCATATGAGAACACAATGAGAAAAACGGTGGGTAGTTTTGAATAGAAAAGTGAGTTCTTCCAAGACATCAAATCTGGTGCTTTTGTCTTAGACTTCCCAGCTTCCAAAACTGTGAGCAATAATTTTTTTTCTTTATGAACTACCAATCCATGGTATTTTTGTTACAGTAGCCTGAACAGACTAAGGCATAAGTGTAAAAACAAATTCAAATGACAACAAATATATCAGAAATAGAAAAAACTATTCTTCTTTTCTTTGAAAGAACATGTCCAGTATTCTTGTATGTTTTTGGAAATAAGGCTATAGACTAGATATACAGGCAAATTAAGACTTTAGTTTTTGAAGAAATTTTAGCACTAAAGTAGTAAAAACATACACTAAAGAGTCGTATACATTGGGTAGCTGTCACTTTCTAATATTGAATGAACTTAGCAAGTAATTATTTCTGAAATAAATTTCTTTATCTTTAAAATTAGGATAATAATGTTTGTAAAGCTAGCTTCATTGAAGAAATAAATAAAACAGAATACATTAAGCCTGGCCAGTTTCAGCAACACAGTAGGCTTATAACAAATGTTAAATGCTTTGCTAACTCAAAGTAAGAATTTTATCCATAATCGTCAAAATTATACAACATGAAAAAGAGGTTAGTTTTTCCTATAAAGTTTTATTAATTTTTTTAAAAAATCACTTGAACCATCATGTAATATACGTGAATTTATTTATGTACCATTATTTAAAATATGTCCTTTTATATACAAATGAAGTACACCTGTCATACACAGGTGGAGAAGAGAACAAAAGATCAAGTTCTTCTCTTGGAAAAGATTACAATTTAACTAGGAAGGCCTGAAAGGAAAGAAGAATTATAGATTCATATATCAAGAAGTATAAAATGGTTAGAACGATAAATAAAACTGAGTTTATAAGTGGGATGGAATCATCAGTTTAGGATGAGTGGAGGAAGGATTTTGAACTCTTCATTTACAATCTGTGAATTTCAAAAAAAATGTTGAAATTTGAGATAGAAAAATTGAAACTCAAAATACTAAGTGTACTTGTCAACTAAAATCAATCAGAAGGAATAAAAGAGAGTGATACATTAATAATAATATTTATTGAAAGTATTCAATGATCCCCAAGCTATAGTAAACTGCTATATATGTAACTAATAGTCTCCCAGTTAGAGATGAGAAAGTTAAAAACTGAATTAGATAGTATCCATAACTTGCCTAGAATAACAAATCCTATAAAGTGGACCAGCTTGGATTTGAAGCCAGAATTCTTCTAAAGAATTGTTTTTTTTTAAACTAGGTACAATATTTATGAAAACAATGATGTGTTTCATAAAACTCTAATTTATCAATATCATATCAAAAATACCCAAACCTTACTTGAGGCCTAACCCTATCTTATCTACTTCATGTTTGTATGTTCAAGGAATCAACTTACAGATAAAACTGAGAAATGAGACTTCTTTACACAGACACATGGACAATGCATAGACATTTGCACACACCCATGCATGCAAGCATGCAGACACACATACTACACACATACAAACAGCATTCTAATTCTGATAACTTACTTTAGAGGACAGCTGCTTATTAGAAAAGGATGGCAGTATAATTAATAAAATACATCCACCAATCAGTACCATTTGTGCCTGACTTTAAAAGTTTTTTTTATTCTTAGGTTAGAAAAAATAGCCACATTTTTACTAGAGTCTTATTAAAGACCAAATCAAAAGAAAAAAGGGAATTTAAAAGTGACTCTTCAAACTTATCTGGGAAACATATACATTCTTCCCTCATGCCCTGGACTGGAGCATCTTTTTAAATTAGTACCATGAGTTGGCTTTTGTAGTTTTCTCATTTTGTAGATCTTCAATCTATTTTATTCACAGCAGGATAGAAAGGAGGGAATCTTTGACTTGAGACAGAGTCCCCAAATACTGTGAGCTGCAAGTTGCACAGCACCAGCAAGTAACCCACATTGCAGAGTGGAAAATCCATTCAGTGACAAGAGGGACAGGACGGTTCTTTGTTTCTTCCTACCCTCATTACTTGCTGTTATTGTAAGCAGGAAACTTTACAGATAAAGGTGATGACAAATATACCTTGGGGTTACATTCCTATTGTACCCATAAATCCTTTTCATCATTTAATTAGACTAGAGATGTGTGTAATCTACATGACTGAACTCTCTTGGGTTTTGTCAGGTGAAGATAAATGTCTTTGCATTTTAATCTTTTCTCATTGAAGTCTATTGGAACTATTTGCAAAAGAAATTTAATAATCCTACACTTTTTAGAAATAGTTTATTTTAGAATGTCTCATCTTTTTCATTTATCTGATTTTAATTTCCAGTAGAACTGGCCATGGTAATTTCATTTGGAATCAATTCCTTGGTCTGATTATGATTCTGCAGATGTTATATAGTAACTTAATAATAGTTCTTAGGCAGTTAAGTCACTAGAGCTAATTTATAGTGGAGATGCATATGGAATAATAAATTGCTGCTCCCCTGAATTTCAAAGGAATTCATTATGATTAATAATATTACAATAGCAATTGAAGGAAGTAATAATGATTTGCCACAAGTCATAAGGAGTCATTGAATAGTTTTAATCTTACTATATTTAAACATTGAACTGCAAGTAAATTCAGAAATACTCAGTAATGAGATTTGGGACTCATAATAATGCCATTAATCATAACTAGATTTAATACATTTTATGGTAAAGGATACATGATATTTAGTGGATTTAAAATATTTTACTGGTTTTAAATTAAGCTATCTGTGTGAAATTTGAAGCCTGTGGTGACTAAGTATTTACAAAAGCCATATTTGCTTTAAGTGATTGATGAGCTCAGTTCTCTATAGTGAATATTTCATATTTATACCCAAATTAAGCCATTTCATACAATTAAGAGAAATAGGGTGACTTGGGAAAAAATAAACAGTGCTTTAGCTAATAAAAATGCATTAACCAATACTTCTCTGGTTCTTAGGCATCCTCAGCTATTGGATACAACATTGAATCTGGGTGCAATTTTAAAAAATGAATTCAAGTAAATGAATAGTTATTAAGTTTCTGTCTCTGTATTAAACATTTAGGATACAAATATGAAGAAGTCAGGCTCATTTTTATAGAATTACCAATAAAGTAGATGCAGAGCCATGTACAACTAAATATAATATAATGTGAAAATCTACTCTACTAGGAGCTGGAACAAAGCAACCCAAAGAAAAAAACAATTCTTTCTGCTTGAATAGTTCACAGATCTTTTCATAGAAGAGATAACATTTTCAGCCAGACTTGATGGATGAAAAGAATCTCAGCTGCTGAGAGTGGTCTGGAAAATGTGCTAAAATTATTAGCAGAGAAATAGTGATGCTCAGTGACCACAGAATGTGGAGAGATCCCAGACCCTCCCCTTATATACAGTTTCTTTGTGTTTCAGTGAATTTATCTGTAAATGCATTATTTCCCTGCCACTGTGATCATTTGTTCATATCTAACAGAATTGTCGTCATTGAATATGTTGAGATAGTTGAAATCACCTTGTGATATTGTAAATATGCTATTTTTGATATAAAATACTTAAGATAACAATATTAGAAAAACATAGAAAATATAACTGTTTCATCATCATTGACTGGTCAAGATTGTAGACTAAGTCCCATTATGGCCAAAATTATGAGCCACGGTAAAAGAAGTAAAAAATAAAAATAAAAATAAGATAGAAAAGATGTCAAATTAATCGACAATAAGAAGTCAGCAGTAAGAGGCATCAGCTTGACAAGAATTAGTGAAAGTGGAGGCCATAATGCAAGCAAAGAGAAGTGGACTCTCAAATGATGAATAGAGAGTAATAATGGCAATCCATGGGAAAAGGATTAAGCAAGCCCTCTCATATTTCTAAGCATATGCATGAGTGCTCAGTAATTCTTAAACAGCTTTGCCAAAACAAACAAACAAACAAACAAACAAACAAACAGACAGACAGAGTAAGAGCAATCTATAGTTCTGAAGAATAATTGAGAAGCATATCATAAAATGTCACCTTGAAGGCCTTTATGGTAGCACAGCATTTCAGCTCATGTATACCTGAAGGCATATCCACCAGGTCTCTTCACTTCAGATATTGGGAAGAAGAGGTCACAAATACAACATAACCTCATGCTTAAGCAGCTCAGTTAAACAAAGCACATGGCAGAAAAATCATCCATGCTTATAGCTTCCAAACTCCATCTAATTCAAAGTAAAGGGAATTATTTAAGGGATTTCTATTAACCTCTAAAACTGAAAACATGAATATTGTACCTGAATTGAAAAGGTTAGAGAAAAAAAAAATGAATTCTTTGATGGATCAAGGCAGTACTATTCATTTGCTTGATATAATATCCGTTTGACTAGAACAGATGGCTGTCCAAATCTTGAAATAATGGCTTTTACAAAAAGTTAAAATAAAACACTACATTCCGTATACAGTTAAATCTGTTCCCCCAGAAAAGTATTTTAATGTAAAAAATAGGAAATATTGAGATCTGACACAATTCTTAAGAAAAATTAAATTATAAGAGCAGTTGCCATTGACTGTGTTTTCAAAGAGGGACTCTGCCATATTTGTACTTTAAACCACATGAAGTAGGGAATTCTGTTTTGCTATTCTTTTGTTCATTGCCAATATATCTGTGTTAGTTGAATAAATAGAAGTGTAAGTAAAACATTATGAGAGTGATTATATGTGAAAAAATAACCTTCAGAATAAGTGTGAAACTATTTCAAAGAAAGGCATTTCTGAACATTATTCTTCCTTTTCAAAATGTTAATAAAAAACTCTTTCTATACTAGTATACCTAGGTTTGGCCATAACTGGTGCCTGAGGATCAGTTGTCCTTGTATTAAAGCAAATATAAGACAAGCTGATGATTTCATGTGCCAATGCTGCAGTCTCTCATAAAATAAACCTTCAGTGATAAAATGATTTCCACACCACTAAAAACTATAGAACATTAATTCATTGCTTCCAGAGTTTATGTTTATGTTTGAATAAGAAATGACAAACATTCCCTAATCAGTTGAGTCATATGTTTATATCTTTACTAATATATTCAGAATATAGTTCGGCTCTTCTATTTCTGGATAATTATAAAGCTTATCACAAGGATAAGCAATAAAAATCTCTTGAAAATATAAGATTTGGATTATTTAATAAAGTCCTCTACATTCTTAATGGTTTATTGATTGGGAATTAATGAAATGCTATCTGGAAGTATATTCATCTATGTGAATGGAAGTAATTCAGACTCAAGCAATTACTAGGGCTAGCATACTTAGAGGCATATTCTCTTGTCTTCCTGGAAAGAGCTTTGTTATCGCCATTAATACATAGCGTAACTGAGTTATTCAGGGGCTGTTTTGCCCAACATCTAAATGTGCATCATTAATGAAGCTAAAATGAACTTGAGTTTCCCAGATGTCAGGACAACCTCATTGTTTTCCTGACAATGTGCCTCCAAATAGACCAGACAGATGCATTCATGTGCAGCCTGTTCTACTTCATCTCAACACTTTGGAGGAAGAATACACATCGATGTGATTTAAGAATAGATCTGTATATTAGCATTTTTTCTATATTAATAAATAAAATATAATAAGTATGCCACATGTAATTTAATGATGATTTTAGCCCTAGAGTATTAATACAAAAATCAAATGATAGATCAGTTGCTTTTTGAATAATACCTGGAAAAAAATTACTAAGTAAAAAGGCACATAAATAAATTCTTTTCACCTGTTTCAAATTTTAACAGTAAACTTATAAGCATCAAACAATGATAAAACTGGAATGGAGTGACGAATATTAACTAGATTTGTTGTGGCGATCATTTTGCAATATATACAAATATCGAATTCTTATGTCGTACACTCAAAACTAACAATATGTTATGTCAATTATACCTCAATTTATAAATAAATAATAAATTCTGGAGCAATTAACAGACTAGAAGTGGGCTCTGTGATTCTGCTGATCAATATGCAGACAATCTGAATGATAAATGTGTAACCATAACTATTAGGAGAGTAAAGTAGATTTGAGTCTTATTTTCTGCTTGTCTTAAGGGTGGCTTCTTTTCCACTTACTTTGAAAGACTTCCCACTTTATCTACAAACACAATTTCTTTTTCAACTGTACTTTCCATAATGAGGAAATATTTCCTTGTTTTATTATAGGAAAACAGTCACTGGACAGCATCTTCTTTGTATTACAAATAATATTTCTGGGCCTTTGGTCTCCCAGTAGAGGAGACATAATTTAAGAATTTTAAGATAAGAGATAGTGTTTTACTATCTTAAATAACAAGAAAATGTATTCAATTTAATAGAAATTTTACTCAAATTTTAAATCTAACTTTAATAATTTTAAGAGGATTCTTTGTTTTCATCTCCATAATTCATGCTTTAATCTTGGACAAACTTGGATTATCATATTTGACTGCCTTTTCCTGATAGTTTTAGTTGATTTAACAGCATTTTAGGGTCCACAATTGGTAAATGAACTGATTGAGAAAATTTTCATAAATTTAACCCTCTTCCTATTAAGAGGATGCGTAGCCTTGAATATGAGAATTAACAATCTACATTTTTCACAATGGCACATAGTCATATGGTTTTGGAAACACTTGTGATATGAATTTCCTAATTCTGCCATTAAGACCATCTTTCCCATAAAAAAAAATACACTTTTATTTTAATCAGGCTTATATCTTCTATGTCATTGGTTCAAGTTTCAGCTATTGTCAACTATAAGCCTTGGGCATCTTTGAGATGTTGATATCAACTTTAGCTTCTGATATGACCCACGAGGTGGCAGAGATGTCTTATTAACTAAAAAATTCCATGGGATAAAACATTTCTCTGTCCTTTCCTTTATTATTACATGAAATATTTATAGATAAACTAACCACTTGCACCGAGTGGTGAGAAAGAGGGCCCATGCCATAAACATAATGCCATATTTCTTGTAAAATCTTTTCCCAGGAATACAGAATGCAAACCAGGAAAAATTTTGACATAATCTTTTAATTGGTGAAAATTTTGAGGTTGACTCTGTGGCCTCCTGGCATTATGTGCTTATAGATTTTTCCAACTCAAAGGGGCCAACTGAGCCCCATGATCGTCCGAAAGGACAAACCTGTAATGCACCCACCCCTAACCAGAAGAGGGAAACTTATAGTGAGAAAATTGTTCTAATTAGAATCCATTGAAAGTCTTACTTCACCTGAATTTGTAGCTGTTTAAATATTAAACGCCATGAAAAATAAACTTTGCATCCATTTCTATGCAAGATCTTTTTAGTTTACAATGAGATCCTGAAGTCTCAACCAGCTTCCCATGTCCAGTCTCCAAAACACTTGAATCTCACCTATGTTCTTTGTTTTATTTGAACCAAACAAACAGATCTTGAATAGCTTTTCTGTTTCACTAAATATAAGATAAAACTATTCCTTTAAACTGATACTATGCTCAGTACAAAATTAGCCTAGACCTGAGATTGGTAAGATTTTTCCATGAAGGGCCAGATAGTAAATATTTTAGGCTTTGCTGGCCAGATGGTCTTTGTTGAAACTACTTAACTTTGCAATTGTAACATGGAAGGAAACATAAACAATAAGTAAATGAAAGGGCATGGCTATATTCTAATAAAAAATATTTACAAAAACAGACTGTGGGCTGTATTTGGCCTGCGGGACATAGTTTTCTGACTGAGACCTAAACTGAAACCTCATAAAGCCTGGTGTTACTTTTCCGATCAGCTAATAAGATATGAGAAAAATCTTACCACTCAACCAGCTGTTACTGTTCCCTTCTCCTTTTTCTTTCTGGATTTCAGAGCTCAAAACTTGAGTCCCTGAGGGTCCCAGAATGTCTTCCCTACCGAGTCTCTATAGCTGTCACACTTGCAACTTAACCACGACTTCTGAATCAGGCAGTTCATATTAGTGAAGCAGAAGGAGATGAAAGTATAAGAAGATTGTACTCAGGTGGAGAACTTCAAGATATATGTGGGAATCTAGTTAAAATAAAGCACTATTTGGTAATTCAGGTCAGTGGTTCTGAAACCGTAGGAAGTATAAGACTTCCCAAGATGCTGCTAAAACTGTCTTTACACTGCTCCCACTCTCCAAATATGGCAATTCTATAGGTAAAGGAACCTGTCTTTTTATCAAGCCACCCAGGCAATTTGATATGAATGATCCATAGATTATACTTTGGATGTTACCACTAATCACTCAAACTGACCGAATACATAGAGACCATCAGACATTATGTCACATGTTTTGAAACTACACAGAGATTCTAAGTTCATGAAACTATATCACGTGTTGGTCATAATATAAATTTAAAAAATAAATGTTATGGTGGAGAAAACCTCAATTTGAATATAGCGATCTAGGAGCCCCTTGCTAGAAAAATGTTAAAATGAAGAAAGCACCATGAATATAAGAAAAGAAAACCCTATATTAGTATTAGAGGTAGGACCTAAAGTGGCTATCAGATATCTAATATCACAAACATCAAAACATTCCTGGGAAAAGAGAAAACAAGATAAAGACATAAGAAACATTGTCTATCTCTTAAAAATGAACTTAGTTTCATTAGGAGTCCATATAAGAGAACAAACCTACTTCCCTTACTTTGAATAAGGAAGGGATACAAGAGAGGGTTGTACCTGGGACAGATAAGGCATAACGCCTACTGGAAGAAATTTAAGCAGTATGTATAAACATGAAAAATAACCTGTCCTAAATATTTGATGTTGGGTACACAAAATTTAAAGACAGTGTGTTATGCAACCCTTCTTTTGTCTTGGTAGGCTGCAGGGTATGATTATAATGGTAAGAAGTGGCATGTCAAAGGATATGTGTGTGGGGGTCCACATTCAGGCACAGCAGAATACTGCATCGCTTAATTTGTTTTAAATGCCAGCGCATGGTGATTTTTTAAAAGGCTAACTCATTTTGTTTTATTATTATTTTAAAATTCTCTACAGACAATGCATCCTCTTATTACCTGTACTTAGGGCAGACTGCTTTCATCATTACCAACTTCAAGGTCACTGACTATGTATTAGAAATGAAAATATGCCCAAAACGAAAAAACTGCTATTAGAAGTTGCCTGATGCCACAGTGATTTCCCAAGACTACACACAGAAAAAAACACAAAAAGCAAGCCGTCTCACTAGGACTGCCCACACCACATCTTCTTCTCCATCCTCTTAATTACAAAACTGTAAGAAGCTAATCAAATGTTAACATATTCAAAGAGGGAACAATATATCATATTGAAAAAAGTTGTAGAAGATAATTTCATATTACAGATAAATGTTCCAAATATGTTAGGTAAAACAATGTTGCAATGGAGAATTTATAGGATGTTCATCAATTTGTTAAAAAAAAATACAGATTGGTGATTATACTGTAAGTTCTCCAATATATAACATTTTATATATTATATATAAATAAAAAGTTATGTGTAATATATATATTATATATTGTATACAAACATATATATAAATTTATAAAACATGAGCAGTGGAATTATATGAGACTTTCATTTTTTATTTCATAAATTTCTATTTTTGAACTTCTAAAAATAAACATTTTTGTTATTAAAAAGATCAAGAGTTGAAACTTTAAAAGTATGTTATATAAGCATAAGCATTATGAACTTGTACAATCTCTTTATTGATGATTTCTAGTCTCAAAAATTATATCATAAAAATACAGCCAGCTATATGTAGTACTGTCGTCACAAATGCTTACATTAGCATGCGCATTCACACATACACACACTTGCAGGAGTACCTGACATCCTTTTCAGGATCAGTCATTTAACAATAATTTCCTGAGGGTCAAGATAGTACATAGATTAAGAGGACTCTAGACTCACATAGTAGAAGTTTTAAATCCTACTGCATTTCTTGGTGGTATAACCCTATGCACATTTTTTTTTCTTTTAAAATAAAATCTCTGTAAATTTATATCTAGTTTCTTAAATATCTGAACTTACACAGTTCTTGCATGGTTTAAATTGAGAAATACATTTAAAGTGCTTAGCAGAATGTTTGGCATGATGTAAACACTCAATAAATGCTCACCATTTTGATTAAGTAATGACTATACATAATATACTGTGCTAGGACTGTGGGGGAGATAAATGTAATGTCACAAGATGATTTATTTGTCTGGTGTAATTTTTGGAATCAATACTTGTGAAAGATTATAGAGAATGTGAAATCTTATTTTCAGTTTGCTTATCAGCACCCATGGCATGAATCTATTAACTCATTACATAATTTCATTTTTTTTTATTATAATAGCAGTATGAAAACATTTCTCTTTATTGGATGATAAAATATACTGACTTTTCTGATCAAATAACATTATAGACAGTGGTGTTTATTTTCAAGTAGCATATGTGAATAAATATTTATTTGATATAATTGGAAATCTCTGGGCAGTTAGAGGAGGTAGGGCCCAAACATAAAAGATTTGTCCATATGATCACTTTCTGCATCTCAAAATTCCTAACTACCACAGCAAGGCTAATTAGGGGTGGAATTTCACAAAAAAAGTTAGTTTTCCAACATTTTTATATATCAAGACCCATTGTTATAATTCCACACCTTTGTCTCTGCCAATGAGAAAAATTTAATCAAGGAATAGCTACTTTAAGTGACCTTTCAGACTCTAATTTTATATATATATATATAAATTAAATACTTGATAATATTTTGTGACTGTGATCAAGACATAGGACAGATGCATATATGTATATGTATATGTATATTTTTTTTTTTGAGAGAGAGAGAGGGAGGAGTGTAGTTGCATGGCAATCAGGAAATAGGGCTTGATCATGTTCCTAGTTGAGAACTTTGCCTTGTTCTGAAACTCCTATGTAATTTTGTTCTTTGTTGATGCATCGTCCTATGTCTTGATCACAGTCACAAAATATTATCAAGTATTTAAGAAAAATAAATAATATATGTTTTATAAGATGTTGAGGGCAAGTCAGAGAGATTAAAGAATGGCTTGATATATATCATATATACAATACATATTTTATATATATATATATTTACACACACATATATATACATATATACAGATGTTCAGTGAAATTTGGTCACCTGATTTGAAAGACCAATATTACATAAATAAAATTCTACTTTGTATCCCTCTGTTACATAAAATTTATGAGTTTTATAGATTTTCTTGCTTTTTTTTAATAACATTTTAGTTTCTTATCACAGAAAATATTTTGAACAGCTGTCATTATCTTGAAATCTGTGCAAATACTTGAGTTTCAGAGATCAGTTTGAGTAGATTGAAATCATTTTGTTTTAAATCTAGGCAAAGTAATCATTCTTAAGACTTTCCCATTCTCCATCATCTCTCAATAAGGACATGTTTTTTGTTTGGAAATCCTCATATGAATTGATAATTTTGATTAACAGAAAAGTAAAAGACTATGCCAAAACATGTGTAAAACCAAAACTAAATACAGGAGTATGAATCAAAATGTTTCCTTAATGTTTTGCAGTACAGACTTTTAATTAACAATAATGGTTATCTTCATTCCATAATAGCTTGAGCTGTATTAACAAACTTTGAGGGATATAAAATTGATATTGTGTCCCACTGGAAAGGATCACCTCCAAGTCTTACTGCATTATTATTAAAGGCAACCATTTTTAAGTTCACCTAAGCATCATTTAGTTGATGAATTGTTCAACTTAAGTTATATTCTATTGAAATGAAAGAATCGATGTTCATATAAACACCGGATAATATGTTCTATAGAAACTATTATAGAAATAATTCCCATTAATTACTATTTTACCATTACATTTATATTGTAAGGTATATGGAGAAATAATTAAAGATTTTTAAACAGTTTGGTACTGGAGGAAATGCTCTCAGCTTTCAAATCCAAATTGGAATTACTACTATAAAATCTTGACATTTGTAAGTTTGGATACTAAAAATATTTTATTTTTAAATGTGTGAAATTGTTTCTATTAAATTGACCTTATATTTATTAAAAAAACAACTATGCACACATTATAAAGGTACTGCCAATTCAGAAATAAACATTAAACATTTGAAAATATTTACCTCCAACATAGAAATCTTTAGTTAAACATGGGGAATGGAAGAAACTAGAATATAGAAAGTACTTGTTTAAAGAGGAAAATGCGACAATTTCGCACTTTTTTTCTCTCCAAGAGTTACAATAATACTATGCCCTTATCTGTTCTGTGTAAAAATAACAAAGAATGTTAGTTTCTCAATTCAGGAACAAAACAAAACAAAATAACAAAGCCATATCTTTTATAATTAACAGAAATGGATTCTGTGTGTGAGGAAAGGGAACACTTTTGCCTAGATCACTTGTTCTACCTTTCGATAGTTTTGAGTTGGCTGAATGGAAAATCACAGTTTCCAGTTGATACTGGTGACCTCGGTGTACAGGTAATCCTAGTCTGATTTGTGACTGTTCCTTTTTTTCCAGCAATTCCATTTGCCAGAGAAAAATCTCCTTGCTACTTAGTGACCTAGATATTCCCAGTCCTTCTCCTAAAATCTCCATAAATAGTTAAAGCAGCACCATCGGAGTGAGGAGTGGTGGGGGATTGGGGTGGGGTGGAGCAAGGTTCTTTTCCTGCAGCTGGCTATGTTCCAGGTCTGACACACTTTTCCATAGAATAATAGGAGGACAGGGTCCTTTGCAGCCTGCTGATCTTCTGTCTGTGAGTTTTCCCCCATAAAACTTTTTAAAATGCATTCTATTCATATATTTTCCAGTATATGCGTGCACAGAAGGGTAAGGGTGGTGACCATAGTCCTTGAACATCAGTATGACAATCAGTATAGACTTCAAAATTCCTAGATTGTTATCATGTTAAGAAATAGAAAAACCTATACATGTCAATAAAGAGGATTGTTTTAGAATAATATAGAATGATATGTGATAAATTTGTGGTGTTTTCTTCTCCAATTAACATTCACCTTTTGAAATGTGAAACATTTTTCTACTCATTTTTCACAAGTTCTTATCACATTCTATCTAAGGGACATGATTTTTTTTTTTTATCACCAGTGGCCAGGATTGGCTGCTATCACTAGAAAACATTAATGTAATATATTTTCTTCACTCTACCTTTAGCCAAAATAGTTGGAAAAAGAAGCATGGTGGGTCATCTAAGCAGCTGAGCAGACACTTTTGTGAAATGGAATGCAGGTTGACCCAACTCTTAAGACACTGTTTTATATTTCATATTAGCAGAGTCCCTTCTGATTCCTGAATGGCATTTCTTCATTTCTAAAATAAAGGTTGGTCATTAAATAGGACAAAAGTCAGTTTTGGCTCTCAGACTCTGGGTTACAAGTGATATACATATATGTCTATCTAATTTTCAACAAATTTTAGTTCAATGATATATTTCTGTTCATAGGGAGAGAAGCTGGATATGAAATGTTGAACTTGTGAGCCAAAGTGACTTGTACTCTTTACGTTTTTAAACCCATGTTTGTATTAACTTTTTAAAATAAAATTAAGTGAAATAAATCTCTGAACAAATGCATAATAATATAATTAAAATTTTTGGTGAAATGAATGATTTTATAGTATAATATAAAATATTATTACTAGGTAATCAGAAAATCTAAGAAATGAAAATTATAACATAAGAAATCCAAGAAGGTATCACAGGTTAGCTCACACAATTCATCAAGACACTGATTTTTCTAATGCTATTTGAATATTTCCAGAGCATTTAGAAATATTTTAAAATTTTCAGTTTATGTTTAAATGTCCTCATAATTATGAAACAAACAAAAAATTTAGTGTATCTCACACACACACATCCTCCGATCACTCCTAATCACAGATATAAATAAAAAATACAATTTATGATTCTAACAAGATTCTAGTAGTATGTTAAAATGTGATACATATAAGCAATTTGCCTTTTTTCTAGTAATGCAAAGACCCTTCAATTTAAGTATTATTTAATAGACGAGAGAATAAAGAATTCCAAAATTACTTTTCTCTGTATAAAAACTATATTTAAAGATTCAATCATCATTCTTGAAAGAACAATTATTACCAAACTTGGATTTTTAAAACACAATTAATATAACAATTATGTATATTACAAACTATGTGGTAAAACCCTAGATGCTTTCTTTTCAGTCAAGGGTATGTTGGCCTTTAGTATTAGTCATCATTGCTCTGAAAGTGATGGCCAATGCAAAGCAGCATAATAAAAACAGGAGTATACATTTTGGAAAAGATATGTACACCCACACATACACACCTGCACTTGTAACCAACAAAAATGGTAAGAGAAAATAATTTTAAAAATTATAAATAAAGTGATTAATCAAAACACATTGTCATTAGAAAGTATGCAAATGACATGATCGAGTAATATATAAACAGAAATGGCCCAGAAAACTTTGAAAAAACATTTGGACTCAGCAATAATTCAAGAAATTAAAAATAATACAATTTATTTTTCTTATTAAATTAGAAAGTGTGTTTTAAGTACTGACTAAGCTATAAAATAAAAACTCATGTTTCTAGTAAAAGTGTTATATTATTATTATTTATTCATTTATTTTTGATGAGGAGGTGAAGGAATTTATCTTTATATTTCTAAAGCCTGGGATTTTGCATATGGCTTGATAGAGCTTTTTTCATATTTTAGACATATTACAAGGAAATATTAATAAATATTTATAAAATTCATTGCAGTGTTGTTTATAATGTGATAAAAAGTAAACATTGTAAACATCCAAAAAATTCAGAGGTTTGTGAAATAGGTTAATGGAAGATAAATATTAGATGAAGCACTCTTAGCCAGTGCATGTTACCAAGGTAATGTTAAAATTTTTTTGTTATAGTTAGAGTTTTAAATTTCTGAAAGCATGTTACAAAATATGTATTTTTCTAATATTTTAATAATTAATATATTTTATTACATATTATATTACAAATTAAGTTTTTTGTTAAATTTATTTTTTATAGTACAATCAAAAAAATATTACAAATATAAATGCTATAGAATTTGGGATAAAATAAATAATTTTAGATAATAGATATCAGATAAAATTTCATGGAAGTAGTAAGAGTTGATCTAGAACAACAAAACATGCATTCCTATAGCTGTGACCAGAATAACAATTCACTTTATTTGGAAGTGGAGCGGGGTAGTAACATTTTAAGTAAATAGCAATCCAACCAGAGAGATAGTTAGAATTTATTAGTTGCTCTCTAATGTCTGTTTCCTTGACTATAACACGAGATATTTGGAGGAAATAATTTTATAAATTCCAGGTCTACGATATGAAGTATTTCTATAATATTAAAAGTCAGAACAAGTGAAATTTTCCTCTGATCCTTCTGTACCATCCTCCAAGAGTGTTGAAACTTAACATTTTTTTTCCCTGTGCCTAAATCAAACCATTAATGATATAGGCATCTATCCCATCTGTCATATATTTAAATTGTTTCATATACTGAAAATTGAAATGTGATTATGCTTTTAGAATGGTCTGAGAAATGCATATATTAGAAAAGAAAATCTAAAATTAGAAGTTAAATTTTTAACTTAGGAAGGTAAAGAAAGAAAAGAAATTTAAGATTAAATCAAGCAAAGAAAAATAAATAATAAAATTTAGAACAGAAATTCATAAAATTGAAAACAGGAAACAATAGAGAAAATTGATGAAACCAAAAGGTAGATCCATTAAATTGATAAACCTCTAGTGAAGCTAAACAAAACAAAACAAAAAAATAGGAGTCCTCACTACTTATTTCCTAGTCATTCAAAGAATAATAGAGAAATACTATGAATAGCTCTATACGTACAAATTTCATACTTTAAATGAAATGGACAAAATCCTTGAGAGACACAGATTAAAACATAAAACGAGGAGAACTAGATCTCTTGAATAGGCCTAATTCATTAAAAAAACATAATCTATAATTAATAAACTTGCATTAAACCCAGATGGTTTTATTTAGTGAACTCTACTAAACATTTAAGGAAGAAATTGTACCAATTCTCCACAATCTAGTCCAGAAAAATAGAAGCAAAGAGAACAATTCTTGTTATTTTATAATACCAATATTAGCCTACCACCAAACCAAATTAAAATATTATAATAAAGGAAAAGAAAACCACCTACTAATATCTCTGATGAACATAGATGCAAAAATTCTCAACAAAATATTAACAAATCAAATTCAACTGTGATAAAAAGAATTATACCCCATGACCAAATGCGATTAATTTCAGCTATGAAAGTCTGGTATACCACTTGAATATCAGTTAATGCCATCTACCACATCAACAGGATAAAAAGGAAAAAATATATGATCATATCAATTTATGTATGATCTGAGTGAAAATATCTTTAATTTCTAAGCACTTACATTGAGGTAATGTAAGAAAAAATATTTCCATGTTTTAGGATCAGAAGTAAATACATTTTGCATACTTAACTCCTAGAATTTTATCACAATTTGTAAATCAAAAATAATTATTCAAAACCAATTTGACTCTCTTGTATTTAAATTCACATTTGAATAAAGCTCGATCCTACTATTCACATTTTTATTAAGCATTTAAATAAACATTGTAATATGTTATAATTGTAAAACACATAGCGTCACTGTTGGAGGTGATCTAAGTCCCTCTTTGCCCCTGTGGCTCGGGGGGCCTCGATCCTCCTGCCAATGCAGTAAGGAATATAGAACAGCAAAGATTAGGAAAAATAAGATTTATTGAAGCAGGTTTCAAGAAAGAAACAGACTACACTGGAGAGGACTATAGCCTCGCAGAGGTGGAGAGGTCTGTCTTATATTTGGGCCATGATGAATCGTTACAAGGGTGGTGCTAGCTGATTGATGTGTGAGGTCATTTTGATTGACAGTTGGCTGTGATATAATCTACTGTTAACTGCATATATTCCTTCCCAGAATTCAGTCTGTTACAATTAGATTCATGAACTTTCGGGAATATGCATGACATTATAATGATGGTATAATGAAGCTGAGGTGAAAAGATCAGAGTACTCCTTACTGTACATGCATTTCTTGCTGGTCTAAAGCGATTGCCATGCTATGGTCATTTATTTCCTTGTACTCCAGTATGTAGTACTGAAAAGTGAGTTTTTCTCTGGGAGGGCCAAGAGGCAGCCTCCTGGGTTGGGCTATCAGTGTTGTCATCTAGGGTTATGAAGCTAGGCCTTCGCTCCTGTCACTCATGGCTACCTAACAACCTAACAACAGTACTAAAAACAAATTTATGTAAGCAAAAATATTTTATAAAACATTGTCATCATTACATGAATTATTCTTGCTCATTTAAGACAATAATACACTATCTATGCAAATACAAGTACAAATTATCATCCCTATATACACATCAATAAAATAGAAGCAGAGTATCTAAAATTGCTTTTGTTTGGGATGGTTGAACTCAGATACCCACAGTCCAGCTTCAAAATCAAACTGCAAAGTGATTTCCTAGCAGCTATTTGGGTGGCAAGAGTAGGCTCAAATTGTTATGTCTATGTGCATGTCAACTGTTTTAGGAAAGGTGAAATCTATACTCAGATTGACGAGGGATTCTAAAGTATAGGCGATCATTCCAAAACCAAGATCTCATGACAGATTTTACAGTCAATGACAAGAAATAAAACTGAACTTCAAACAAAAAGGAAAGAGAAAAAAGAGAAGAAAGGGGGAGGAGGAGAAATAGGAGCAGCAGGTGAAAGAGAAGAAGGAGCAGGTAGAGGAGAACTTGGGGCGAGGGGAGACAGGAGAGAAAGAGGAGAAAGGAGATAGAAGGGACTGGATTGGGAGTAATATGTTATGGCATGTAACTGTGTCTGTAGTGTGTTTTTACTACAGATGCTGCTCTCACATTTATGCTTCACTTGGTAAAACAAGAAAAAACTATCTCAGATCCTGATGCACTATAGTTGTTTAACAAATATGAAGACAAATTAATTTCGACTGAACGCTGGCATGTCATTGTCATCTATTTATTTGATTAACGAGGCAATGGGGATGATTAAAAAATTAAAGATATAAGTAAGCAAAATGAGGAAATTCAAACATCGACTACACCATTCATCTGTCTGTCATTAACATTCTGGCATATATTCAGGCATTCATTTATTCAAACCTTACAAAAGAAAAAATGTAGCTCACAAGACATATGCAAAAACTGTTTAATTAACTAACGATAGTCAAATAACTATAAATTAAAACAACGTTGGAAATCTGTTTTAAAAGGAGAGTCAATCTGCCAATGAATCAAAAAATCTAATAATACATTGGGTTGGTAAAATGTAAACATAAAGGTTGATAAAATATATAAAATTAAAATAATCAATTTTTCTCTTTTGCATTCTCTCTCTCTCTCTCTCTCTCTCTCCCCCTTCTTATATTTATCTATCATCTCTCACTTGATATATGTATCTTCAGATTAAACTTTAAGAAATATTATACTTCCATAGCCATCATAGTCTTCCTTGATAGCTTTCCTTTATTCCTTAGTTTATTTCATCTTAGCTAACTCTTCTCTCTTGAGTTTGGCAGAGTGAGAAAGGGGTAATACACACAGTAAGGGGAAAACAGAAACAGGCAAGGAGAAAAAGAAAAATGATATATACAGGATGCCTGGTAAGTTGACACTATCAGATAAGGATCCTTACCCTGTGAAACTACTCCTCTCAGTCGAGACTTTTGTCCAGTCTTTCAGAATTCGAAGGCTTTTGCTCAACAAAGCATTTAATGTAGATCCCACTCATCGATTTGTGGCTACTTTATAAACACCTCACAATCCCAGAGTTTTGTTGTCAATGTAGTAAATCAAAACCTAGCTCCTCCTGCCAGTGCCTGGGGAGCTGTCAATTACCTTGCAGTCATTTAGCCTTGTCTAATTGCAAAATAAAGAGACCGCGCCCTTTGCTGCCCCCGTTACCCTCTCAAATGGCTTTCCTCTCCTCTATACAGTACATCCAAAGATTTGTTATTAACTGTTTTACTTTTTAAAGTTGAAAGGATCTGAAGTTTTAGAACTTAGAAAAATATTTAAGAAAGAACTTTTGGTCCCCTTAAAGATATTCTTCTTTACGTCAATGGTCCACTAAACAGAATTAGTCTGTTGTGAGGATGGTTGGCGTGCCAAAGGAGTGATACCTCAGAACTTGCTTCTGGACCATCCTACAAATCAAATCTTATTCTACTTTGATGAAGTTCTGATAGCTTTTCCATATAGCTTATTGTTTTTCATTTTTTTTATTTCCTGTTTCCAGCTGGTGGCAGATATGGAGGTACAAAAATGCAAGATAAGCAATAGTTTTACTACTTGCCTCAATCCAGAAGCAGATGTCTTAGAATTTCTCCAAAAAACACAACTCTAGAAAAGTTGCAAGTTCAGCTCTAACTATAGAGAAATTTTAAGCCATTCAGATAGATAACCAGATAGCTAAAAACTGATTACACACTGAAAAAAAGCTTTAAAGTTTTCATACAATAACAAACTTTCTAATAGTAATAAAGTACCATAACGACAAAATAAAAATAATACAAATAATAATATAGTAATGATGATAAAAGTGATGATGATATTGGTAATGATATTTGAAGACTCATTGCATTCTCAAGCTATATTATGAGCCATTTTGCCACTTGTGTTTGTTTAGGTATGTTGTCCTCATTAAACCTTGCAACAACCAAAGAGTTGAAATTTCTATCTCTATCTCTATTTTATTTTTTTAAAGACAAGAAATTGATGACTAGAGAAAATTAGTAGTTGACTCAAATATCTCTCCTAGTCTGTGTCTTCTTCAAAATATCGCTGTTCTGCTGGGACTTCTTGATAACTGTCAAGCAATTTCAAGTCAGAAACCATTTTAGAAATCGTGCGGTCCCACTCACTCATTTTAGGGGGAGGAAATTGAAAGTCAGCTAGTTAAGCAATGTGCCCATACTCAGTCAACAAGGGAGTTTCAAAGCAGGCTTCAAAATGTAATTCCCTGATGCACAGTGTAGTCTTTCTTCCATGACATTTAAAATGGCTCCAAAAAATCGAGACTCATAATTTGATCATTGTGAATAAGTGTACAAGGCGAAAGTGATAGAATATTGAAAATCTCTAAGCCAATGTATACATTCAATAAATACATCACACTGCCTATTTAGTTTACAGACAAAAGTGATGTATTTCACATTGTTCAGTTGTGAAAGTCCTTTCTTTTCCTGGCACTCATGACAACTGATAGTATTGTAAATAGTGAGAAAATCATTTTTTGTTTTATTGCAAATTCTCAAATACCTCTTTCCTATTAAAACGAGAAGCACATTGGTTTGGGTCTTTACGATTGTATTATTGATTCATGAGCAGTTACAAAAATTCAGCAATATTCATGGCATATCATGTGAATATTATAAATGTTATAGAATAACTATTATCCTTAGCTCAATAACTCCTGAAAAAGAATTGGTTTGCATTATGAAACCTGTAATTTCTCACAAAAGGGAAATGCCCCAAGGCAATTTCACACCATCTTCACATATGTTCTGCCAAAAGTTATATAAAGCCAAACCTCCCAGCCTGGAGCAGTGCAATGTAATTAGATTTCTATTTTACAGCTGAATATGCTGATTTCTTTGGAAGGTGTTTAATGATATATTTTTCGTTTTATGCCAAAATGTCATGGTTAGAGGTTGAGAAGTTGAGTTACAATTAATTACACAGTTTCAGGGAATGGCTTTGAAACAAGAGCTGTATGGATTTCCCATTGAGATGTAAATGAGGCCCACTTAAGTCTCAGGATCATTGATTTATTTGATCTTTAGAACCAGCCCCTCTACTCAAAGTATCTCAAGGGTTTACAGAACCAAAAACATGATGAGAGTACAAAGTAGCATGTGAGGCCCTGCAGGTGATTTGATGGTCCAAACATTCCAAGATTCTTGAGATGGAGATAAGAGTAATGCCCTGTTTTGTGGGGCTAACACTAGAGGAGCAAGCAGCAGTCTATGGAGAGCATCTTTCCAGACAGAGAAAACAGATTCTCAACAGCAACTTTCTCAAAGTGTTGTGAGAATCATCTGTGCCCACAGTAGCCTGCATGTTTGTTAAAAATGCGTATTGTCAGGCCAACCTACCAAATCAGAGTGGCTTGAGTTGGACTCCTGGAATGTGTACCTCCGATAAGCAAGCAGGGCAATTCTTAATGCACACTGAAGTTTGACAATCATTGGTCCCCAGAAGTTGGTGAGAGGCAAGCAGATGATTAACAGGTGACAATCTCACAAGGGATATTAGTTAAGTTTCATTGGAAAGGCCAATCACTGCCTCATGGGAACTGGGAGAAATTCACAGGTATCTATCAGAACAGTAGCAGGGCTCCAATCTCAGATTTGGGTAGAGTTCTGATCTCAAGGAAGAAATAGTTATCAGTGAAGCATCCTGTTTGAGGAATGTTGGTACAAGGCTGGAGAGTAAACAGAAAATACTCACCTCCTCCAAAAAATGCATACATAAAACAGAAACTGAAAGATCAATAAGATTAAAACGGTAATAGAAACATTTTAATGGTTATTTACTTTTCTATAAAATGAGGACTGATGAGCACAGTGATAATGTCATATGTCACCCCACAAATGATGCTGTTTCATTGCTCTGCAGAGGAATAGAAGCCTCTATTGTGGAGGCTGCCATCATTCTTCTTTATGGCCTCCATTTAAAATGCAACACAGAACCTGGTTGTTATTCTAGCACTTTCCCAGAAGTCAGCCACTCTAGTAAAAACACAACCATTCTCAAATGGTGGTTTCCAGAAGAATTTGTCTTAGTGAAAAAGAGGGGCTCAAAAGCAATTCTCTAAACACCCTGGTCAAATTTGCTCATTAGATGAGAGAGAGCTGCAGAGGATAAGGCAATGAGAGGAAGTAAAGGGATGTGTCAGTGTGGCTAACATCCATTGTGAGCAACTCGGCAGAGAGAAAATCTCTTCCTCCTCCTAGTAGATACCAGCTCCTAATTAGTAACACTTTGAAGTCACTTATCACTGTCTTCCTCATATATATTGTGGGTAATTCATTCATTCACTGAAAACTATTTTTTAACCTCCTTCTGCATACCATATGGTAGTCCTGGCACATCCATAATTAAGACTGTTGATGTCCCTAACCATGGCATTTAGAATCTCTGATGGCAAGCTTTGTGTCTGATTTATCATGTCACATGTCACGAAAATTATTTGCTCTATGAAATCATGAAATACGTATAATGAAAAGGTTTGCTAAAGTTAATTCGTTTCCTTTTCTTACATTCTCTTTAAAAGATAAGCTAAAGTATGTACAGATGTTTTTCTACCAGTGTTTGACAAGTTTGTCCAATTTGGACCAGATCAAAATGAGATTGCTTTCAGTGACACTAATATAATGAAAGCAGGTTTTGACCCTCTGAGGAGGATAGAAAATATATCTGCTGAGATATAGACTAATTTTATTGCATAAAAGTGGAATATTTGATGGCAGTTGGAATGAAATTCTGACAGCTGACAAAGAAAAGGTTAGATCAGTGGCATTGAATTAGGATGTGATTTCTGTGATCTTGAAATCATAGATTAAATGTCTTAAAAGTAGTAATTACAAAGTATCCCATGTCGTGCACATTTTTTTTCATTTTATTACGTTTATAAAATAGGAGATTATTAGTTGTTCCTGCTTCCAATGAAATTAAATTGCTGAGTGTTCGCCGATTTAAAAAATATTCTTAAGTGGAAGAAATACTTCGCCGAAGTTTTAGCTTTCCAGTGCCTAGTACAGAATATATGTATCACATTTGACATGCATACTCTTCTGAAGGTAGACATTCTATTTACTTTTTTCCATTGTGTAAAGTTTTCGGATGGAAAGAACTCTTCATCAGTATTTGGAACTCTCTGCCCAAGAAAATACTGTCTTTCCTGTGAGGCGAAGGGTATTACAGACCATATCAATTCTGATGAGCTCTAATATATACTTTAAGTGGTAATGTTCATTTTTATTCTATCAGTGCTAATATAACTGAATAACCCATTTATGCAATTTTTCAGCTTTCTACAAGATGGATGAGTAAGCACGATGTATAAAGGATGACAAAATGAAATATTAGAAGTCTGGACAAAACAGAATAACCAAGGTAGCACTACAATTACTAGCACCTGTCAATCCTTCCCCATCATTTGTCATTCATATTGTTACTAATTCTCGTAGTCGAAATTATATGTCATGGGATAAATGTAATGGGAAGTTACTTTTCAGCTTTTTTAAAGTAAAAGATCAATAAAACATACATTTAGAAAAAATGCAACTGGTATTGCTTGTCATTTTCACATTTCCAAAATGGAGGAAAATGTATTCTCTATTTTTTATTGGAAAAAAAAAAGTAGCCCTGTTAAGAACACAGTATGTAAGAAGAATAGTTTCTAGTCCCTTAGGAAAAGGTTTTGATAAATGCCCAGTTTCTAATGCTGAGTCATACGATTATTAATACATTTGCTCTAATATATGTATTTTTATTCTGCCATAACAAAGTATTAACAATGATTTAAAAGATTTTTAAACATATCTTGAGATTGCTACTCTTAAAATTTACTTAAGTCTTTTGTGTTAGTAACATTTATCTTGAGAATACTAGAAAGTTTTAAAATACCAAGTGTTTCTATTAGTATTACAACATATGGTGTATTTTACAATATTAACTGAACTCTCACTATGTCTATAAACTCATAATGGGTAAAATAGTGTGAGATTCTCATTGTGATACACATACACACATAATGGAAATGAAGAGAAAGCCCGGAGAATGCTTCACATATATATCTACATTACTTTCTAATAAAAGTGAAATTTCGCATGAGTACGAAGGGTACATTTTCTGTAAATTGTGGTATAAATTTGGTTATAGTTTAGAGAATAAGTGCAGTAGTAAAATTAGATATACTAATTTTAGAAATGTAATCTTCCAAAATTATTTGTGGAATATGTTCGACAATGTAGTACAAAAGTTCTAAAAATTTACATTCTTTTTATCTTTTTAAACCATTGTACCATTTTTTAATCTAAGAAAATCCTGAGGGAAATGCAGAAATATTTTTGCACAACAATAATCATCTTGACATGTATTTTTAAAATAATTTTTTCTTTTACATTTCTGTGTTTTCTACCTTCCTTGGCATTCAAAATTGATAAATTAAGTGGCACTTTGGAGAGTGGCTAGTTATTTATAAATAACACAGGATCATAGACAGTGGTATGATGATAAATGTTTAGCAAAAACAAATAAACAACAACAAAAAGCTTAACTGGTAAACTTGGATGTTTACTGTATTGTAAATATTCCCATAATGGTGGGTTTCAATCTACCAACATGACATCATTCAAGGTGGAAGTGGAAAGACATGTGCACAATTGGCCCTGTCAGCTGGTTCTAGCACACCTCTGGGCCTATTTACAAAAAAAGAAAGAGCATATCACAGGCTAGAAGAATGCGTGATTCGTTTTTGCTAACTGAATCTCTTTTCTTCATAGTGATTTCCTAGGTAGAACCCCTCTTTGCCTTGCATGTGGTGAAAAACAGACCACTCTGCTGCTTAATGCCTATTTTAGGTAAGGAGGATGCAGCCTCATTTGCTCACTAGGAATTCAAGGACAAAATCTAAGAAGAATGTTTTAAAAGTGCATTTTTCTGTCCAAATCCTCCGATTTTCCAGGGAAAATCTGGGAGTAAAGGGAGGCTTCTTTCAGTAAGTCCTAACAATGATATAGAGCAGGAGTACCCAATTCCCAGGCCATGGACAGGTAGTGGTCTGTGGCCTGTTGGGAACCAGGCCACACAGCAGGAGGTGAGCAGCAAGCAGGCAAGCCAATGAAGTTTCATCCATATTTGCAGCCACTTCCCAACGCTAGCATCACCGCCTCAGAGCCACTTTAGATCATCAGTCATTAGATTCTCATAGGAGCACCAGTCCCTGGTACCAAAAATGTTGGGGACCTCTGGTGTAGAGGACACCATGTCCCTGCCATATTCTTTCTATCCCTTATTTTTCTTAACATTCTGGGCATTTTATTTAACATCACTGCATCTCAGTTTTCATATTTCAAAAATAAAATAAGATAATTAAACCTTCATTAACAATCGAAAGATGATCATGAGGTGAATGTTAGGAATTAATTGTGGAAGTACTCGGCTAAGCAGAAAACACTGGACAGACGTGAAGAAGATTTATTATTGGACACTTTTGGCAGAGTCCTTTATAAAAGTCCCTGAGGTGATTTTATGATGCCAAAATAACTGGCCAAATTTATAGAAAGCAATGAATCAAATCTCTCTCTCTCTTATTTATTTTTTGTTTCTTTTGTAGCTAATTAAATAAGTACTTTAGAAACAATTACATATATGAACTCTTAAAACAGAAAATAAGTCATAATAAATTTTTGAAAAGAGGTAACTTTCTTTTTTTTTTTCTCATCTAATTTAATAAGTAGTTTGATTTGTAGGTCATTCATGTCACATACTTAATTTTTTTTTTTCTTAACTCGAATTCTAGTCTCTCTTTTTAGATCTCCTTGATATTTCTACCTTCTTGATAAACCTCTGAATGTTGGTGTGTTCAGGCTCAGATAAGATTTTTCTCTACTTACACACATCATCATCTCATTTCATTTATTTCTATGGCACTAAAAGGCATCGATATGGCAATCGTGTGTATTTGTGTGTGTGTGTATTTGTGTGTGTGTGTGTACATGTGTGAATGTGTGTGCATGTGCGGATAGTTGTTACTCAGTGGAAACCTTCCCTTTGAGCTAGCAACTTGGTCCTTTCCCTTGGGTGTCATTAGTCTCAGCTCAATACTAATAAGTCCAAAACTAAACTCTTGATTCTATGTTCTCTGGCATTCTTAATGACATCAACAAGTATTCTTATTTATTTATTTTTTTTTTACAAAACACCAAGGTGTTATGACAATTTTCTGTACACACCCCCCAATTTTGTTTTTGCATATTTAAAATCTTTTGGTAAGGATTTCTCCTGGAAATAATATGCAATTCTTAATTTTTGATCAATTAAAGTACAAACACCCATAATTTTACCCACATGGAGGCAATCACAGTTCTTGCATAGAGTATACACAGCGTGAAGACATTTTATTACTAGCTAACTCAAAAAAATTGCAAGTATTGGCTTATTCTTAATATGAAACTAAAATTTCAGAAGGTGGGTCGAGTATTAACCCTCTGCAGTCATTCACACTTGAACCAGCAGCCTGTTGATTTCCAAAATAGCTAAGGCTGACTCTCAATGCCCAAGGCATAAATGCAATAACCATCACAAACTGTTGTTGGATTCCTAGCTCCTCACAGATATAACTCACTGAAAAGATTTATTTCTTTTAGAATATTGATAATATTGAAACCAAGGATATGTGATATTTTATCCTTCTTGGTACAATGGTTGTCAATTGGTGATTCTTTCTTATATTTCAGTCATAAAGGAGCAATCTAAAGCATAGGAAATATGTTTATCTTTCAAAAACCTATTAGAAGTAAACAAATAAGGATTAGAGTATAAACTATTTTTTTTCATCCAAATGTAGTGAAAACAGTGGGATGCCCTTTTATGCTAACTACGTCTGGGAAAGAATTGAAAGGCTTGCTGAGCCAGAAACATAAATGACTTTGATAGCACTGGAGTTGAAAACCTTTATTTACATTCACTCAGTATGAATGTGAGCTTCCATATGGTCAAAACCATAGCTTATGAGTCTTTGGGGAAGGTTAATATGTTATCTGGCTCTTCTCACACAAATTATATTTTGATGGCAACCATTAGCCCTCTCATAGTTTTCTTTCTTTTATGAGCCTTCCCTAACTCTTCTTCCCCTTGACCTACAAGCAGACTCCCTCCTCCATCGGAGAGTTCAGCTTGATTGAGTCTGAAGGCAGGTCTACAGAAAAGTAATGCTTTGCTAAGGCATTTCCTTCAGAAGCATTTAGCTGTTAGAAATTTAGATATAGGAAAAAAGAATCAAGGCACATGCTTGGCTTAAGTTAGAAAATTTTATCGCTTAGTTACGTAGGTGATGATGAATGGTAATGGCTGTAGACATTTTTTTCTTATAGGAGATGAAAATATAGTTTTTCAATGTTTTGCTTTCACATTTATTTTCTGCAATCCAAATGCTCACTCACTCACATAGCCTCCAGCTTAATATGGTTTGCATTCTAAACAATAGATGAGATAGACATAGAATCAAAATGAAACCAGTTAGATACCACAGTGCACTTAATCATTCCTTCATTAACTCTGTCACTTATTCAATCAACACATATTTCCAGAGGTTATGCCTATAGGGTATACTACTTTGAGCAGAAATTGAAATGTAAACTTGTTTGAGAGTGCCTGATGAGCTAGTAAAAAGATCTCCAAGTAGTTGGTTTGCATGAAAACTTAATTATTTTGGTAGTAGATAAAAGAAGAGATTTTTTGATGCTGAGACGTGGTAACTGAGACCAGGATATGGGTGGTACAGAAAAATGCAGTGTCCATCCTTACCTTGCAACATGAATTAGGTCTGAGGAAACAGAGATAAAGGAGAAGCTGCGAAAGCTCTTTTGATGTTGCCTGATATTAGACAGTGAGAGACCATTTGAAATTCTTATATCTCCAGAGAATAAAAAAATGTCAGAGTGAGGGGGAGAGGCTTTGTCCTCTCTTCCACACATGATATGGCATTAAGGTTGTTGTATCATGAGGATTTCCACAGTGATTCTCAGTGGTCAGAAAAGAGCCACAGAGACCAGGAGCTCCGTGGTCAGTGAGAATGCCTGGCCTCCACTTAGTACTCTGCAGTTGCTCACCTAAGTAATAGCAAATTCCAGTGTTATCAGACATACATATGACCACATATTAGACATACCTGGGGTACTCCCAGAAATGTTTACAGGATGCATTCAGGTCATTGAGATCCTTCACAAAAAGATGCAGGTGAGAACAAGTGGAGTTTTCTGTTACTACTGCTAATTTAACCTCACCTCTATCTGCAGATTGTCAAAGCCTAGAGAAGACAAGTCTCACTTTCTAGGAGTAATTTAGATTTTAGGTACTGAGCATAGAAAGGATGTATTTGCATGATATGAGGCCAAAGTCTTCATATGCTAGTGGAAGAGTAGGACAAATAAAAAAATAATCAGTACAATCTTGTGTGAGAGGCTGTGATAATTCAAAACATGATGTAGGATCACAAAGGATAGATATATAATTCAGACTGGAAATACTGAGTTTTGAAAGATACAGAGTAAAAAATAGAAACACGTAAAGGGATTAGCAAGACTTTCTAAGTTATATTCATGGACTTGCAAGAGCTTGATTGTGTTTAAAGCATGGGTTTCGATTAAGGTATAAGCAATAGGTGATTACATAGATGATAGATGATAGATTAGACAGATGATAGGTAGATAGATAATAGATAGATAATAGGTAAATAGATAGATGATATAGATAGATAGATAGATAGATAGATAGATAGATAGATAGATGATAGATAGATAGATAGATAGATAGATGAAGATAAATAAGTGATAGAAAGATACTGAGATAGAATAATATGTAGACAGATAAATATGAGTATATAAGACAAGTAGGGCCCATGTCATGAATACCACTTGTCCTTCCCTGGTGTGAGGTCCTATAAGGCTGGGGACTACATCTGTCCTGTTCACTGCTGCACCTCAAACAACAGCACAGTGTCTGGTAAGCAGAAGAAACTCAGTAAGTAGTTGTTGATTGAATAGATTAATGCATAGCAATATGGTCCAAGTTTATCCTATACCCAGTGGAAGTCACTGGATAATAGAGGCAGAGAAGTTTTGTGAAGGGAAGAAAACATATAAGATTATGGTTAAAGAGAGACATAAGTTTGGTTTTTATTGTTTTCTTTTTAAGGTTATAGAGTTGAGCATATTTATATATTGGAGAGAAAGCTAACAGAGAGAGAGAGGATGAATATTCAAGAAAGGAGACAATTATTGGAATAATTCCCTTATGAGGAATGAAGAAATGGGTCCTAAGTGATAAGAGGGATTTGTCTCGGAGAGATGGCAACATACCTCATTCAATGAGAAGGCAAGAAAGTAGGCGAAGGTGAGTAGAGAGGTTATACGATAGAGGAAAAGAGGTTGAGGGAAGACAGGAGGCTGAGAAAGAGCCCTCCTGATGTCCTCTATTTTCTCTATAAAGAAGAGGAATAGTCTTCTCAGAAGTGCAGGAAGAGCAAAACAAACAAATAAATAAATAAATAAATAAAAGTCAGAAGACCGACCTGATCAAAAGCAGCTTGGTAGATGGGGAGAAGATGCTAAATTTTGGGAGCTAAAGCTGGGAATAGTATTAGTGTCAGCAATAATCTGGATATACTATTTCTCTTCCATCAATTTTATTCATACAGGAGTAAATGAAAAGGAAGCGAGTCATTGTATAGTAAGCATACATAAGAAACAGAACAAGCTTTTTATTCTGTGTAAGTTTATATAAGACAATGGACATTATAATAGTATAAAGAAATATCTGTCATGACGTTGTACATGAGTATAAATTTCAGCTCCCCAAGTTGACTTTTTCAGCTCTAAAAATAATTTCAATTGGGGTTTTTTCTTCGCTTCTTATTGTTGTTTTTTTTTTTCCTTTGTTTTTTTGGCAGGAGAGAGAGTGTGTAAAACTAATGATGATGATACTGTGAGGCATTGGGGCGTATCTTATAGTATGCACTATGCCTCTATGCTAAAGGCTGAATCAAGGTGGCTGCATTTGTTATCATGTGATGCTGTCCCCAGTCGATTGGATGAGAAGCAGGTAATGAACCCAAGAGTGACCATCTAATGGCCACTTGGGCACTTGTGACTTATTATCTTGCTCCAAATTATGAGCAGGGTCACTCATATTCTAAAATTCATCTCTTATAACCTGGACTACTGATAGAAAGCATAAGTTAGATTTGGGAACTGATGCTCAGAAGATTCCTTAAGAAAAGTTGTAAAGGATCGCCAGTTTTGTGATGGGTCAAGCGCAAATTTAACATAAAAGAGAAAAGAAAACATGAGTAAGGAGAATAATTCAGGCAGAAGATAAAATAGAATGAGATACTTGAGATACTAGCATGGACCACAGAGAATGTTAATATGACCACGTGCAGACTAAGAAAAATATGAAGCAAATCTCTAGAATATAAGTATACCTACCTCATTTTATTGCATTTTGAAGGTACTATGTTTTTACAATTTGAAGGTTAGATCCTCCACCAACAAAAAGAGTATGGTTTTCTGAAGGCTCAGAGAACTTTTTTAGCAATAAAGTATTTTTAATTAAGATCTGCACATTGATTTTTAATACACAATGCTACTGTACACTTAATAGACCACAGTATAGTGTAAACGTGGCTTTTATATGCACTGGGAAACCAAAAAATTCGTGTGACTCTCTTTATTGTGATATCACTTTGTGGCGATGTCTGAAATCGAACTTGTGGTATCTCTGAGGTATGCCTGTATGTCCCTACTAGCATCTTATTTTTGTATTTATGAATATCATAAAGGTCAAAGGCACAGGCTTTGGAAACAAACTTCTTGGGTTTAAATCAAATCTATACTATTCACTAAACATGTGATCATTGGAAAGTTAAAATTTCTGGCCTCAGTATCATTATCCATAAGATGGGACAGTAATATTATGAAGACTAAATTAATTAATAGAAAACACTCTTAAGAAAGTCTCTCAGTACATTGCTCTTGTTACTATTATTTTAATATTCCTTAGGTAATTAGTTTTCTAATAAATCAAAGTTTCCATTTCCTACCTTGCCAATTATTTTATTAAACCGTCACAATTTTAAGACACTAAAAATGTTAAACTATGTTTATCTGCTTAAATTATTTTTGAAACTTTTAGAAATAGAAAAGAGTGAGAAGTTCCTGAAGATGTGACTCTTGAAGACATTTAAGTTCACACCAACAAGACAATATATGAAAATAGTGTATCAACTGGAGCAGAGTCTAGATTCCTATATAACTGTCTATTACTACGCTTATGGTAATTTTCTTCCCTCATCACCCCTTCTTCTGGGCATAATCCCTCTGGTCCATGGATCCCACACTATAGCCAAGTTTTCACTTTCAGAGCCTGGACCCAGGTGCTTGGTCCATGACAGCAGGGGAGGGGTCCTTACCCAAGCTCAGACAATTATGACCTTCTTTGGATTTTAGATGGTGGAGAGTGGGATTAAACTTTCTTTAGGTAACTATGATTATAATGTGTCAATTCAGATAGTATAGAAAACCATGTGCTACTGCTGTGCAGACTGAGGAGAACAGAAAGCCAGCCTTTAGCAAGACAGAAGAACATCATGGATTCCCAGAGAGAAGCAACCATGAGAAAGGGAGAAAACGTGCTGATGACAATTAAGTTCCTAAGTAGAGTTGTGCTATGGTCTGAATGTTTGTGACCCTGCAGATTCACATGTTGTAACCCTAATGCTCCATGTGATGGTGTTAGGAGGGAAGGTTTGCGGAAGATGATTAGATCATAATGGTGGAGCCCTCATAGTCAGGATTAGTGCTCTTATAAGAGATTCCCGCAAAGCTCCTTAGCCTTTTCCCCCACATGAGGATGCAATGAGAGGTCTAGAGCCCAGAAGGGCGCCTCACTCAACCATGCTCACCACCCTGATCTCTATTTTCGGTCTCCAGAATTGTGACAAATTAATTTCTGTTCTTTTTAAGCTCCCCACTATATGGTATTTTCTTCTAGCAACCCAAAGAGATTAAGACAACAAGTTATACATTTGTTCAAACTAATTTGTGTTTAGCTTTATATATTTTCTAATGGAAAAAAAAATGGCTCTCAACAATCAATCTAGGTTGTTTATTTTTTTTCAAATATATGAACTTTTAAAAGAAAATTAAAGATGACAGGAAAAACAGATGGGATATCTCTGTATTCTTTTTGTTTCTTGAAGAAAGGTTCAACAAAAGAGAAGACAAAATAGTTATGGAAAGAAGCTGCTCTCTTAAAAGACAAGTTCTTGGCGCTGATTATTAAGATAGGTAAACTCTAGCCTGGTATGTTAGCAAGCTAAAAAAAGCAGAGACACTTTTTAAGTAACCAATTGGAATGTGGTGGGGATTTTTACCCTAGTGTTTCCGGTTCCAAAGTAATGCCTTCTGAAGTGAGGATAGCCAACCTTCAGGGACCAATAGAAAATATTTCTAGTGTTTAAGCTTAGATCCCAATGAATGCCAGGTAGTAACTGGGTACAAAGCAACATAAAGGATTAAGAATAAATGGAGAAACTATCACTTTACATTTTTCAATTATATTTTATTTCTTATAAATTTTAAAAATGTTCATGGAAACCGGAGAATTAAGTCTCCTGTGGTTATACACTGATATTTAAGTGTTCTTATCTGCCTAGTTAACAAAATAGGCCAGTGTTCTTCTAACACTGGCCTTCAATTTCTTTGGGGCAAAATTGTAATGAGATGATTAATGTAGTTATCAAATGCTGTTTCGCTCAATTACGAGTGCTTGCCACCACAGTAAATGCTATAAAATATTCATGTTCAGTGAATAAATATAATCATTATTTATCTTGTTACATTAAACAAGTGATATTGTTCATTCATTCCTTATTCAACATTTATTGACCTTGTTTTAGGCAACACATACTGGTTATGTGTCTGAAATACAGAAATGTGACTGTGAAAATTATAGTTTCTTCCTAAAAGAGAAACTCAGATGGTAGTAAGATATAGAAAGGAAACTATCTCTCAAATATCCCTCACTCAAAATTTCACAGCTGGGAACTGCAAGTAGGCACCATTGACAGAAATTTTCATTCACCTCAGGGCATCTACTCCTACTGCATATACTCTGCCAAAGCAGAGCCAGCTGGGCTTTGCGAATCCAAAGCTGTTTTAAATATAGAAATTTAATATTAGTACTATTTGGAAACATAGTATGAGCATAATTTAAAAAATCTATTAAGAGCAAGCCTAGGCTTCTAAGTACAGTAATGGAACATATAATGTGAGTTTTGTTATAAACATTGGACAGAGGGTAAACATAAAAATTAGATCAGTTTTCTTAACTTGATTGGTCTTTGAAAAAGTGAAATTAAACTATCTTAGAGGAGACTTCTTGGCCCTTTGATAAAAGATCAGTTCCTAAAAAACTTGGAAGCATATTTACAACAAAGGGATTATACTCAGTAAGTTTCTATTTTTTTTATGTCATCAGTCCTAGGTCCTATTCTACTACATATGCTAATGAGTACTGTTATGGTCTGCCATTTGCCATATTTCCTCTACTTCTCTAATTATTTTACCTTGGAAAGAAAGTCAGCTATCAACCTCCACTGATTCACTCAAAGTGTTGTTGCATTTGAATACAAATAAGTAAGAAATCCTACTGAGTAGGAAAATCATCAAAATAATATAAATCCCTAGATCATTTCTAACACTTATATAATTTCACTCTAAAAATTCCAGTGATGAAAAATGGAAAATATATTTTAATCATGTAAAGATTTTACTTTCAAGCAATCAGGGCTTTTGTTGGATTTAAATTAAATGGAGAGGAGAGAAGAATTTGAACTCCATTACCTTCATTTCAAGGGTAAGAAAAATCTAAATTTGCATAGTTATTTACAGTTTTCAATGGATCTTGGCCCTCAGTGGGTGACACTGGGTGAGGGAAGAGTTTGTGACCAGCTGGGGGAAACAGGGCTGAGCGATGAGATGAGACCTAGCCCAGATGCTGCAGCATGTGAGGGTCAAGAGCTGATCCGGAGAGACAGGAGAGGCCTGGGTGAAATCCAGAGCTGTCCAAGGAGAGCATGAAATTCTGAGATGAAACAAAATCAGGTAGAAACCCAAAATCAGGGTAAATTGTGAGAGCCAGACTTGCAAAAATAGCATACACTTGCAAATTAAGTGAAATGAAGGTGGAGACTTGCAAGTTTTATTAATTTTTTAATCCTAGTCTCATAGCTCTGGCTGTTTAGTTAGAAGTAGGAAAACATTTCTTGAAAAATTTTTCTTACTTCTAAATGCAGATGAGTAAATTGAGCCTCTAGCAGTTAAATGATTTACTCAAGGTCACGCAGAAAATTAAATACTCTTAGATCCTTTGATTATAAATATTGTGTTCTTTACACTACAGTATTTTTATCCTCAAAAAGTTTATAAGAAGTTCATTTAGTTCCAGCATAACATTAAAATGATAAACACTCCTTTCTACCAGTATGGAAAAGATGTTGTACAATTCAGAAATGTTTTAATAAACCTAAATATGCAAGATAATAATAGAATGGAGCAGAAGAGCCCAAGTCGACTTTAAGTTCCTAAGAACTTTTTAGACTCTAAGCTGGACATTATTGAACATTATTTATTTTTTAGTGTGATCCTTTACATTGCACTCTTCAAATTTATACAGAAAGCTGGAAATGAAATAACCTGGGGATCGTTTGCCATGATATTCACATAAGCTAATACTGCAAATTATTTTGGCAGGACGAAAAACGATCAGGATATAAAATATTTTAAAATTCATCTGCCTTCATAATGATCTAGTTTATGGACAAAAATCCAATCAAAACAGTGATACTGAGGCCACAAGGAAGTCGTGCTCTCAAATAGTGTGCACCTATTGCTTTGTATACATTTTAAGATGGGAAGTATCAAAAATTGAACAGACACCCATGTGAAAACAGGCAGAGAGATTCCAAGTATGACTACTAGACACCTGCTGTTTGTGATCATTATCTGAATTAAGATTCACCACATGGTTACCTAAACAACTATGAATTATTTAGTTTTAATGAAATTTACCTTGTTAAAATGTTAGTAATGTCATTTAGAAAATAGACACATGCAACACAAAGGCATCGTCTGACTGAGAATTAACATACTGTGATTCATGTAAGACATCTTTTCTCAGCTTGAAGATGCATTATTGATTTAATAACAGCTGCTTTTTGAGTGTAAAATATATCTGATATTAGCACACAATGCCTAACAGTTGTCTCTTAGATTCAGAAACGTTTCACTATAAAAAAAACTGTGTAGAATTTTTTCTTGTAGAATTATAGAACAGTGGAGTATCAGGTGGCTTTTACATGTTTATCTCAGAAAATAAGCAACAGAGGCTTGTAGCAGACATTGTTGCATAGTTTTAGCTGTTCTACATCCACAGTTCCCTTTCCTGACCTGCCTGATATGTATGGTAGTCAAGTGATATCTTTTTGGCCCACGAGACTGAAGGGGAAATCTGCATGGGACATAGTCAGCCAGAATGCCCTCTGTGCCACCTTCTTCTTCTTGCTCTAAACTGGGATGTGATGCTGAAGTTGAATAAATCTTCTTGCAGCCCAAGGACAAGGGCCAACATGTTAAAGTTGGTAGACCAGAAAGGCAGCAGAAGCCTGAGATATCGGGGATATCATTGAGCCACTGAATTAGCACAAAAATGTTTTCAGAATTCTTTATATAGGAGGATAAACTACTTGTTTAAGCTGGTATTAACTGGCTTTGCTCTCACAACCAGTCATTCCTAACTGTACGATTCACTGTCAGTTTATCATAACTAACAAACTGAAACAGGTATAACACATTTAGATTTGCTTAAGGCGATAGGGAAGCAGAGGTTTGGCAAAATAAGAATTAAGTTTAAAAACAATATAAGGATCTTTTTCTGGATTTTGGAGGAAGTGAAAAGAGTAAAGTTTCAATACTATAACCTTGTAGACATTCAAAGTAAAGCACACTTGACCCTTGAACAGCAAAGATTTGAACTGCACAGGTGTACTTAACAGCAATTTTTTTTTCCATTTTATACAGGGAACTTGAGCATCCTTGGATTTTGATATCAACAGGGGGTCCTGGAACTAATCCCCTGCCCATATCAAGAGACTACTTAAATTTTAGGGGAGTCAAAAGTTAAACAAGGATTTCCAACTGCATAGGGGTGTCATCATCCCCAACCCCCACATTGTTCAAGGGTCAACTGTATTTTAAATTTAAAATAAATTTTATGAGAATAGATCTTTTAAAATCCCAAAACTCTAAGCAGTCCTCCTTATACTTTTCCTCCAAAATTCTTTACCTTGTGTCAAAATGTGGAGACTCTTCAGGAAACTGAATTCTTGTTTAAAATTATTTTGTAAAAAACAACACATATCCAATTAGAAAATTTGGTGAGAGGGTTTGTATTAGAAACATGTGAAAGTTGTGTATATTTAAACAGGTTCCCAGCTGTGAATTAATCGGGGGGATAATGTTTCCTTAAGAGTAAATTGAGAAATTGCCTATTCTGTATTAGAAAGAATACTTTCCAGAGATTTGCTTTTGGCTTTGAGACTCAGTGGGATAACAGTTCCTTTTTTTTTTTTTTTTCCATCTGCCAGTACCATAGAAAAGGAACAGAAGAATGAAAAGGAATAGGATGGCCCTTCCAGAGACCTTGAGTGGCAGTAAGGCAAACAAGGGTCATTGCTTTAATTATCTTTAATAACCTAAAGCAGGGTGAGAGATCCCCTCCTGAGACAAAAGTTGCCAGCTGCTGAAAGGATGTTAGTGAAAATTCTGTTATGTCAAAAGCCTTGCCGCATGATTTGAAGTTTTTATTAAGAAAGCCAGGAAGTTAGAAGCTTCTGAATAACATGTAAGAGGCAATCAAAAAGGAAATGAAACCTAATGCCTTTTTTTTCCAGCTAAAAACTGGCTTGTTTTAATGGCATAGTCTTAGTATATTATGATAGCTTTATTAACGTACCATACATTCACCACTTTTAATGATAAAAGAGAATATTGAAAGAGAATATAAACTATTAATGAATGCTCAGGAAAGCATGAATATGCTTCGCTTCACCCTACTCACATACTTCCTTAGAGGTTTCAAAGAGCTGCAAACAAATAATTCACCTTCTGAACCTCTTAAATTCTCAATTCACAGTCTGTCACTTGACTGGTTCTAATAAAGGGTGGAATCCTTGATCCTCCATGCACCTTGTACCTTTGAATTTTATCATCTGCTTTACCATCCAGAAACAAGACTGCTTAACCTAGTTATATCTGAAACAACGTTTTCTCTAGATTTTCATGAGGCTCTGGTCCTTTGCACTTTAGCAATGCTACATGTTCTCAGATGTCCCTTCTCCATATTGATTTGCATTTTCATTATTTGACATGACCTCTTAAAGAGTGTACATTTAAAAATCTGTTCTAAATATGATTATCCTCTCTTGAGTATCAATTAATAAATATGGGTTGCAAGAGATTCAGCATTGTAGGAGATTCTCGTAGTCTTCAACCAGAAAAAAATAGTGGATAGATTCTTTTTGGAGTTATGATGGGTATGTGGACTACAAAACCTAGATCAGAAGTCATCTCTGCATATGGCAGATTCTGTCCATTTCTAGATTACCTGTGTCTTTTCCTTTCAGAAGTTTTCCTCCCTGCAAAGAAAGCAATCATTTGTGCTTCTAGTTGATAGGAATAGACATACAATCCTGTGTGGCCAATCTAAATATTTTTGGTGGGTGACAATATGAGAGATATCTCTTGCTATGAAATCTCAAGAGTTGAAGACAAAGGAAGCCAGAACAACCTGGCACAACTATTCTGGTACTTAGAGTATATTTGCTTGAGAATGAAATCAACAGAGAGGAAAACTGAGGAAAGAAATGGAGGAAAAGAGATAGATCTCTGATGATATTTTCTCTCCTGAATCTAGCCATGCCTGTAACAAGTTTTACTCCTTGGATTTTGCAATTCTATGGGCCAATACACTTCTTCTTTTGCTTTAGCTAATTTGAATTTGGTTTCTATCAAATGCAAACAAAATAGCATTACAAATGCATTGCCCTGCCTTCAATTTGTAAGATAGTTGCTAGAGAAAATTTCAAACAACTAGGTAGCATGAACTGTTTCGATACTGTATTTATTTGAAAGTCAATAGCCAGTGGTGGGAAGAAACTGCCTCCAATAAAATATCCCTCTATTGATTCTGTACCAAGCAATAGAAAAGATCATATTTATATTATTTGAGAAGAGTGATATGGGTTAATAACAATGAATTCAATTTTCTTTATATAGTTATTACTTCTTTGTAAATGCTATGTAAGAATTGTCTTTAACTATAATATTTATTTTTAAATGTTGTATTTTTTTTCTATTATTGAAAAGTGCTATTTCTTTTTATAACCATGGAATGCATAACAATTCATTTTACTGAGAAGCTAGAGCTTATAACATGTAAGGCAGGTACCCACACTTCATCTAGTGACAAAGTGCATACTCTTCAGTATTACATAATGTGACACGCACTTACCCTTTTACAATTTGAACTCTAAAGAAGTTTCACAATTGACCTTTCATGTTTATCTATTCTATGGTGACATCAGGTGATTCTAAAGCACTGATTTCCGAATGAGAGCCAATATACCCAAGGAAATGTTCAGAATTATAAAATGGGGTACAGAAACAAAATGCAGTTGTCCCTTAAACAACACAGCTTTAAACTGTGTGGGTCCACTTATACACTGCTATTTTTTTTTTTTCCTCAGTAAATATACAGTTGTCCCTCCATATTCTTGGGTTTCACATCTGCAGATTCAACCAACTGTGGATCAAAAATAATATTTTTGACTCATGTTTGGGAATCTGCGGATACACAGGACTGACTATATGCACTGCTCTATACTGTTTTACATAAGCGACTTGAGAATCACAAATTTTGATGTCCACCGGGTCCTGGAACCAGTCACCTAAAGATGCCAAGGATCAGCTATAATTTAGTTTGGGAGAAGTCAAATGTTATACATGGATTTTCAACTATGCTGGGGTTGAGGCGCCTAATTTCCCCGTTGTTCAAGGGTCAACTTTATATGAGTTTGTATATGTTATTTTTGTATTCATCCTTTCAAAGATATATTTATATTTATACTTCAGGTATATTTAGATATAAGATTATATATATATATATATATATAATCTTATATACCTTAAAAAGCTATCTTGTAATATATCTTGTAATATCTTGTAAAAATATCTTATTTAAGATAACCTAAGTCATGATGTGGTAACAAACAACTCCAAAATCTCAATTAATTAACACCATCAAATATTTTTATCTCTCATGCTCTATGTCCAAAATAGGCTGGCTGAAGACTTTGCTCCACAGTTACTCAGAGACCCAGTTGACAGTCTCCACTATCCTGCAAATGCACCAATGTGAACACATGGCTTCCTCTAATGTTGAGGCCCATAACGACAGCATCAGGAGAATTCTACAGGGCTTTTCACTGATTCAGTGATTTCGCTGATAAGGGGACAAAACATATGGTTGCTCATATGCCACTCAAAATAAAGAAAAGCCGAACATTGGTGGGAACAAGTAATGCTTGCTACAGTATATATTTATTATATATACAATACATTTGTAGAATGATATATGCATATAATTTTTGAAGGATAAATATTTGGAGAAATGTTAAAAAATTTTACTAGTATCACGTGTGATAAAAATATTTGGAGATTGTTAAGCCTCTCTTCGTACTTTCTTAGTAAACCACCTTTAGTTTTTTTTTCCTTTTGTCAACTAAACTCTGTGATTGCTTCCAATCGTTAGAGTTTTCTATGTTTTCTAGTCTACAGACAACATAATTTCTCTTAATTCTTCCTTTTCCCACCTTCCGTCATTGTTATTGATAACTTGAACATATGAACCAATAATTTTGTAGCAAGTCTTCTTAAGCACAAAGCAAGAGTGAACTATAAAGAATATTTTGTATGTTCATGCTATATCAGCATTATCTATCAAAACCTGGTCAAGATACTACTGAAACCTAGATTGGGGGCATCAAGGCAGTTGATCATAATAGTACCCTTAATACAACTGTAAATTCAGAGGAATTTATTTTCTATAAATTTATGTTGATGGAATGATCTAATCTACATGAGAGACTGATTTTTTTTTTTATTGTACCACAGACATCAACTGATTCTATCCTAATTCTATTCTATTCTATTGAAATTATGGTTTCAATAGTCACCTCTTCAAATTTCTCAAAAGGATAAAACAAAAACTTTCAAGAGCCAAAATTTTTCTACTAAATATTCTGAAGAAGATATAGATGTAATGATTACATTGACATGTTATGGTAAAATTACTTCAAAAATTCTCATTAGATATTTCTATGTGTCAAACTCTCTCCTTGGTTCTATAGGTGGTTTTATGTCCCAGTCCTCCCCTCCCCCATGAAGTATACCAGGTCTTACCAGATCCTGTCACTTGCCTATCAGAATTACCACCAGAAAACTCAAATTCCTTTCTTGGGGGGTAAAAAGCAAAACAAAAAACAATCCAGCTTGTCAAGAAAATGAGAAGACAAGCCACAGAATGCAAGAAAGTATTTGCACTAAAACACATGTGATAAAGAACTGATATCTAAAATATACAAAGAAGTCTTAAAATTCTATAATGAGAAATCAAATAATCTGATTTAAAAAATGACCAGAGGCCTGAACAGACACCTCATCAAAGGAAGTATACAAATGATAAATAAGCCCGTGTAAAGATTCTCTACATTGTATGTCATCAGGGAAATGCAAATTAAAACAACAAGGAGATACCCCTATACACCAATTAGCATGGTCAAAATCTAAAACACTGACAACACCAATGCTAGAGAGGGTGTGGCACTACAGGAACTCTCATACATTGCTGGTGGGAATGCAAAATGATACAGCCTTTCTGGAAGACTGGTAATTTCTTACAAAACAAAATATACCCATATCATTCAGCAATTGTGCCTTTTGGTATTTACCTGAAGGAGATGAAAATTTATGTTCACACAGAAATCTTCACATGGATTTTTATAGCAGCTTGATTTCTAATTGACAAAATTTGTAAGTAACCAAGACACCCTTCAGGAGATGAATGAATAAATAAACTCATACATCCAGACAAGGAAATATTATTCAGTACTATAAAGCAAAGGGTTATTAAACCTGAGAAGACATGGTGGAAACTTAAATGCACATTACTAAGTGAAATAAACCAGTCTAAACAGGCTACATATTGTATGATTCCAACTATGACATTCTGGAAAAGGCAAAATAATAAAGACAGTAACAAGATCATTGGTTGCCAGGAGTTGGGATGGAGAGAGATGAATAGGTAGAGCACAGAGGATCTTTAATGAAGTAAAAATATTCATATATTTTAATAATTTACATGTATCATTATATATTTGTTCAAACCCATAGATTGTATAACACCAATAGTGAGATCTAATTTAACCTATGAACTTTGGTGATTATGATATGTCAATGTAGGTTCGTCAGTTGTAATAAATGAACCACTTTTGTGGTCAATGCTGATAATGAAGCAGGGTATGCATGTGTGGGAAAACAACGAATATTGGAAATCTCTATATCTTCCTCTTAATTTCACCGTGAACCTAAAACTACGCTAAGAAAAATAAAGGCTTAAAAAAAACATAAAACAGTTCAGCTACTAGCCCTAAATTGCCAAAATAATGTTTAGTAAAACAAATGATCCCTCAGGCATACCTAAGTAGAAAATAGTTTAGCCATCACCAATTATTACAAAAGTAAATGTGTCTTTTATTCTTAACATCCACTTCAAACATCTTACTAAAACATTTTTCCCAATAATTTTAAAGCTTCCTCAATAAATACTATAAGAAATTAAATTTCTATATATCATTTTATCTACATATCTATATCATCTCTATCTCTATCTCTATCTCTATCTATGTCTATATCATCCTATATCATCTATATTATCTATATCTATATCTAATCTGTATCTACATCTATATCTATATCTATCTATATCTAAATCTATCTATATCTATATTTGTATTTATATATTAAAATTTTAGTGTGATGTCTCCTTTTATTTCTGGAATGCTTTAGATATTGTCAGTCTTGGTCATAGATCTCTATCCCCTGGGAAAAAAAGTGACTAAATGGCAGAGTGGAAGATCAGATTCGAAATATGATTTATTTAATGATTTATTTAATATGTACAGTACTCACAATGATATGTCTAGCTTTCATTCTTTTTCACATTGCTCCTAGTTTCCCACAAAAGCAAGCAGTGGTAATGGTTTATGATGGACTCTAGAATAAAGACTTTTTTTTATTAATAATCTCATGATTTAAAGTGAGTAGTTTACTTGTGCTCCAGTGTAATAAAAATTTTTGAAGCTGCAACCATATGAAAATAGCATAAACAAGGGTTGCACATGTTGGCTGTAGTAGAAGAAAAGGGTATGTTCGGTAATATTAAGCTGCAAGTATTTTTGGAAGGCAATACAACAAATGGATTAAACGCGCATATTCTAGAGTTGCTCTTGTCTTTGCAATTACTCCAAGCTTGGGCAACTTATTTAACCTTCCTAAGTCTCAGTATCCTGAAGTAGAAAATGGGAATAATAAGCCTCAGTGTGTTATTGTAATGATCAGGTTAAAAAATTATATCTGACATATAAAAGCTTATTATTATTATTATTATTATCATAGTTATTTTATCATCATTTTATAAATATCCTTTCTAAGGTGTCTCCAATCTTCCTTTTTTTTTTTTCTTTTGTCTATACTGGCTTTGGGCAAGTGATTTAAAATATCTAAGACAAGTTTTCTTATCTCAAAATGGGGCGATTAGAAGTACAAATAATTTATTACAATATTATTGACTATATTCCCTATGCTGTACTTTACATCCTCATGACTATTTCATAACCACCAATCTGTATTTCTTAATCCTTTCATCTTTTTCACCCAGTCCCCCAAACCCCCACCCCTCTGGCAACCATTATGCTATACAACTGAAACTAATATAATATTGAATGTCAACTGTAAATAAAATATTAAAAAGTCATTTTTTAAAAAAGAAAAAAGTACAAGATAGGTAATGATAGAAGTTAATTGATGTAAAGTAGATAAGGCACCTAACACAATAGTTAGTAAATGTTGGGCCTTCTTTATTCTTGTTAATAATATTATTCTTTGAATATCTAATAAGTATTATACAGTAACTCTTACTTGGTTTGGAGAGCAGCAATTCTCCATGAACCCGGAACTTCCCTGCACGGTCTTGCTGAGTAAGCTGAGAATGCAACACCCTCATCATTCTTTACCAGGGAAATTTCAGATTTATATTTGCAGGACAACCTTGGTAGATTAGGTAACAACTCTCCTCAGCTTTCTTACACCTCCCCTCCCATACGTCCCCACTCAGATAAAGAACAGTCATGTTTTTGCCTTCTATAATAACTCAGCATTCCTCTTCTGTATCATAACTAGTTTTATGTGCAAGCATTCATGATAAGCTCTTTGCATTTCCTCAGTAAAATCTAGGAGAGCATAGGTAAATGATGCAAGTAAATATAAAACTTTGGTTTATATCACTGTCATGAGTAATAAAATTCTTTGTTTCTGACCCAGGAACCTCATCACTTCCCCCTACATTTTTGTAATTGTGGCAGGCTAACATATCAGCTTATATGTTGGGTAAAATATCAGACACTGCACAGTTCTTGACATAGGTTAATTCCAAAAGACATTATAAAACATTAGTTTCCCAAGAAACATCAAAATAAAGGAATTGTTTAAATAATTTATCATTGATACCCTGAAAATATAATTCATTATTATATGAACATGACATAGAGTAAAGGAAAATCAACTAAAAACATTATATAATAATACATTGTCTGTTATTAGTGATAAACATGTAAAATTGATTTCCGCATACTATTAATAGAAATGCACGGAAAGTTCTATTCAGAAAAAGCTAAGAAATTATAATATGTGGCATTCCTTTCAAGTTAATGATTACTCTACCTAAGAAAGTAAAAATTTTGCTCAAACCCCTCATGACATTTTGAACTAAATCAAGACGAAAGTTCCAAGGGTAGAGCTCAGAGTTGAATCTGATAAGTGACAAGTCTGTCTTATTATAAGACTTGTGATTGTAAGGAGAAATATAGCCTGGGAAACTGAACTTTTAAATTTGAGTTTTTTATATGGAAGTAAAGTTCAGAAAAGGCATAAAAGAGATAGAAAAGAAGAAAAAATTAATGCTGAATTAAAAAATCTACCTAGATAATTCCTTGTTTTAATATTTCTTCTGACTTCAGTTTACACGTAAATGAAAAGCAGCGTATTCAAGAGCAATGTATTGAATTTACTATTTCTTTGCCTTTGAATTCGTGTTCAAAAGAAGTTTGAGTGTAGAATGTTTATCTTTGTGAATTCTTGTCAGTATATTGCTGTGACTGAATCTGGAATTCTCTCCACCTTGAATCCCAACTTGAAGGGTGGAAACCACTAGACATAGATGGGTGAGCATGGAAAGTAGAAAATAAATGTTTGCACGCAATCTCACAAACACTTATTCAAGATGAATTGGCCTATCAAGGCCTAAAGCACAAAGAAAAACTAATAGCTTTAAAAATATTTATACACATGATATATTATTGAATTGCACACTTGAAACTTATATAATTTTATTAACCAATGTCATCCCAATAAATTTAATAAAAAAATAGATTTAAAGAACTCAACAATGAGAGAATTCACTTAGGATGGTATGCAGATAGTGTAACAATTTTCTGAAAAAGACTATCAAATGAATCTCCTTAAACTATTCAGAGAGATAAAGGAAGAAATAACATTTACAAATCACTAATAGGAAATTATGAAACAAAACACAACTAGATAAATTAGGAATGAAATGAGATACAAAGCACCAATTAGAGATCCTAGAAATTTTAAAAGCTATCAATAAAGAAAATAGATGTGATACATTTTGGATAAGCCACTGTAGTAGAGAAAATTATTGAACTATAAAGTAATAATGAGAAAATAGACAAAATGAAATATAGAAAAAAGAAGAGATGGAAGATGGTTTTAGATTCCTCAAGACATAAAGAAGTACCAAAAGAAGAAAAAATATGATCGAGAGGTGATGTTTAAAGAAATGATGGCAAAGTTATTTCTGAATCAATGAAATACATGAATCCTCAGACATAAAGCCAAAGATTATTAATTAGGATAAATTAAAATAAACACACACTTAAACACATTGTAAAATTATTAAACAAAATAAAAATAATTCTTAAAAGCTATCAGGGAGAAAAATCAGAAAGTCTACACAGGAATCATAAAGTCCTTTCAATGGTATCAAGAACTGCCTAAAGACCTCAGAGTATTACTTTCAGAGGTCTAAAAGAAAATCACAGACAGTCTTGAAGTTTTTACTCAACTAAACTTCCATTTATAAGAGTGCACTAAAGCAAAAATCAAATTTCAAACACTGAAGTTATTTTTCATAAACAAATGCTCACAGAATTAACTATTAAAATATGCAATGAAATGTGAATCCAGAAGAACTGTGGTGTTTAAAGCAAAAGAGACTTAAATCATTGAAAAAATAATTTATATATTTTTAAATGATAGATTCAAAATTCCAAATAACAATAACATAGAATATGGATAGGGGAGCCTAGAAAATAACCTATGAACAGGCAATTTTTAATTCAGAAGAAAGATGGATAATATAAATAACCTCATAATTTGATGGAAAAGTAGAAAATTAAGCATGTATAAAAAGGTATTGAGTGGAAATTGATTAATTCACTTATTCAATACATATCTATTTAGTGCTTAATACGTAGCAGGCAGGGTCCTAAGTGCAGAAGAATTTCAGCCAATATTCTTAGTTGACGAAAAAGTGTACAGTGTCAAATATTCTTAAGATAATCAAATAACTTTAAGAATATTAAGATTTCCTTAATATTTTAATATTCTTAAGATAGCCACAGAGGCATAGCATTACCCATCAAGGCTTAAGGCCTTACTTTGACCTCCTTATTCAACTTCTACATGCCCAGTCAATATAAAAAGAAGTGAAAAACTTGGGGGAATTCTTAGGAGTACAGTGATCATGGAGAATATTATTCTATCCCTTCATTAAGCAAAGTGAGAGAGTTTCTGAAAGAAGCATTTGCAAAGATTTGGGATGTTTTCCATCTTTTCACTTGCCAGTGCTTTTGCAGCTACAGAACATCTACACCTTAGTATCAGGTGCTGATACTAAGCAACCTATGAGAGTTATTATGAGAGAATTCTGAGTCTTATGAAGGTTAAAAAAAAAAAAAGGAGTGTGAATACTTGATATGTACTTCTGAAGTTTTGGTTATTTTTAAATAGGAGTCTGGTAACTACTTCTAATATAGACACTTCTATAGAGACTTTTGGAACAGCTCATCCTAAAATGACTTAAAAGAAACATGGTGCAGTGTACTTAGGAAGAAGAGGGGGCATTTCTTTGAAAGTCAAAGTGGATCCTTTGCTCCATATGAGAGAATATTATCGTGGGACTGGCACGAAAGCACTTAGAAATCATGAATCTTGTTTACCTTCTAAGATATGATTATTCTTAGTTGTGATATTAAATTTGTTTTCATTTCTAATAAAAGCCCCATTGGTATAATATTGTATATATTGTATTATATAAATGAATCTCTCATTTAACTAGCATTGTGATTCAAACTTCAGATCATATTTAGTTCAAAATGAAGAGTTTTAGGGAAATGTGAGGTTGAAGAGCGGTCAAGTACTAGAGCATGAGAATTTCACAATTAGGTGAAGACATGTTATGAACATTGTTACTTTACTAAAAGTTGACTCAATGTCTTCTGGTCTATTGCATACTACAAACCTTTCAACGTTTTCCTCATTGTTTCTGACAAAATGCAGATCAAGAAGCTAAACTTTTCCTTAATATAAAAGTTCTATATATTCCCTCACACCAACCAACTAGCTAACAAAATGGATAACTTAGGTCAATTTCATTTGTTTAGATGAATATGGTTTAAAAAGCTGGTGGAGATAAACCATACCTTGCCAAAACTTTGTTGCACAATCACTAAAGAAATAAAACTATGAAAAAGTGCTCAACATCACCAATCATCAGAGAAATATAAATCAAAATCATAATGAGATATCACCTCACACCTTTTAGAATGGTTGCCATAGAAAAGACAAGGTGAGGATGTGGAGAAAAGGGAATCTCCTGCACTGTTGGTGCAGCCACTATGGAAAACAGTTTGGAGTTTCCTCAAAAAACTCAAAATAGAACTACTATATGATCCAGCAGCCCCATTTCTCGGTATTTATCCAAAAGGAGGTGAAAACAGGATATCAATGAGATATCTGCATCTTCATGTTTACTGCTGCATTTTCACAATAGTCAAGACCTGGAAACAACCTAAGTGTCCATCAATGGGTGCATGGATAAAGAAGATATGGTATGTTTATACAATGCAATATTATTCAGCCATGAGAATGAAAAATATCCTGCCATTTAAGAAATCTTGCCATTTGTGGGTGGGAGGGAGGGGAGTCACATGCACAAAAACAGAGAGTAGAGAAAGAAAGTGGTTGCTTGGGGCTGTGAAGTGGAAATGGCTGCTTTAACATAAATAAGATCTGAATAGTTGCTGTACATCATGGTGACTGTAGTAATAACACTGTACTATATAGTTTAAATCTGCTAATATAGCAGAACTTAAACATTCTCACACAATTAAAAAATAAAAATAAAATGTGAGGTGATGAATTCAATTAACTAGATGGAGGGAATTCTTTCACAATGTATATGTATATCAAATCACCACAATGTATACTTTAAATATCTTATAATTTTATTTGTCAATTATATTTAGATAAAGCTGAAATGTAATAAAAATTTAATTTAATTTAATTTAAAAAGAAGTAACACTAATCATGAGATTCTCAGGGTCCTATTAATGAAAGCTGTGTTAACTTGTATAATTTTGCTTAATGTCCTATAAAATGCATTGCCAACTACCAAGACAGAGAAAGAATATTTCAGAGGAGAATATATGAAGTGAGATGATTCCTTTAAAGAATTGTGGGAGAAGACAACTCTTAATGCTTGTATATGTACGGTAAATTAAAATTTTGCTAAATAATATATATCATTAAAAATTAACAGGAAAAAACAAAGGTGACTAAAAGCTGTATTAATTACTAAATGCAAACCTAATACAAATGATCTCTGGCCTGGAAAATAAAATTAAGTGTAGTTATAGAAAATAAATCTAAGTATTTTGTATAACTGAGTATTGGCCCAAGGTTAGGTATAACAGATTTATACCTAACACAATTATTTCTTAGTGATCCACTCCTGCAGATGTTTTGCAGAAACTTTTCAGTGTTTTTCTATATCCAAAAAGCAATCAAGAGTCCATGTTAAATCTGGCAAAAGCACAGTCTAAGAGGGAAATTTTGGTTCTGGTCAAGGAAAAAGGAGCCAGAGCCATAGGACTAGGTATTGTCAGGTTATTTTAAGTATTTATGCAAAATAAGACTTTTCTGATATGGATTTTTCAGAAGGCATTATTCCAAAGCCAGTAAAATTTTAATTAACCTAATATCTCTTGTTTTGATTCCAGGCTCCCTAAACAACCATCAACTTATGAAGCTCAATCAAATGGGCTTCAAATATTTATGATCTGTCTGACAGCAGTGATTTCTAGAAGTGAATTATTACCCTGAGTCCTGATGGTTTTTTTTTGTTGTTGTTCCTGTGTAGTTAGATATAGTGACAGTTTGTTGATTGAAAATATGTTGGTGTACCTGTCAGGGTAACTGTTTTATTTTTCGCTATACTTTTGGTGATTTAATAATCTGCTGTTTAGTTTTTTGGATATTTTATTAAGCATGACACAGTTCTCTGGCTCAGGCCTCATCACCCATGCACTGATAAAATAAGCATCTGGGATCTTAAAATGATGTTACCAAATGGAAGTACTATCTCATGAGATCTAACACAGCTCAACCAGTCTTCCTAGAGACCACACTCCTCCCAGTTCCTAATTCACTCTACTAATTTATACAATTCCTGTTTCACAAAGGAAAAAACCCACGAAGTCGCATTTGAGATAATACAGCAAAAGGGCATGCGACTAACATTTTATGGTGTATCTACTATATGCCGTAGACTGTAGCCCATATCTTATATAGATTGTTCTATTTAATCCTTACTTTTCCCTATATAGGTTTAGAGAATTATATCATAGGTCCCACTAGAGAACAGAAAGATCATATCCACAGCTGGCACAAGTGTCTTCCCAGGGCACCTCTGAATGGAATGAATAGTGATGTGTGGCTCCTTTATTATCAATAACAGAATCTACTTGAGTGTTGATCAAACATACATGTCCCTTCCCCACGCATCCAAACTCCACCACGCACACAATAGTTCTTCCCTATCCTTCAAAATAACAATGATAACAACAATAACAATAACAACAAAATTGTGAAGTCACAATCTCCAGGCTGAGACTCTGGAGCCTGCATGACTAACAGTAACCCCAGGTGAATTTTATACACCTTGAAGTCTGACATCCATTGCTATATATCCAGCTATCCCTTCAAAGAAAGAACCCATGTGAAAAAGAGTTATTGCCACTATGCTCAGTTACCCTCTCCTCAGTTTTTCCTTCTTCTTTTTTTTTCCCCTCTCTCTCTCCTTTTCTTAGCATCAGGCATAAGTTAAAGTTTCTTTTAGTGAATCTGGACATATAGTCCCTTCGTGGTTATGACTTATTTCCAACACTTTCAAACTGAACTGCAGTAAAATCAATAAATCAATGTAATTAAATCATGACCATAAAGGATATTGCTCAACAGTATAAGAACTGTAACTACTTGTCTTAACATGTGTTTCTTTTTGTTTCCTGTCCTGGGAGTAGATAGAACTCTCAAGTGAACAGTTTCAGAAAATATCTTGATGGAATCTCAAGATGTACTTGAGCAACAGTGCACACTGACGATGGTTGTAACTTAAGGCTCTCTGGAGGCCAATCACACAGCCTTAAAAATTGCTTAAATCCAAGAAAGAAAACACAAAAGGAAGCAAAAAATAGCTCATGAAGAGTCTGCAAATAATAATGTGAGGTACAGAAACAGTTTCTCTCAATTCTATAAAATCAGTGTGTATTTAGCTCTGGCAGGTTAAATCAGAGCTACTCTGTTTTGAGTCATGAGAGCAACAGAAGAGCATTTGAAGTTTCTCTATCTTTTCTCAACTTTCACATGTTAAAACTTGAAATACCGAAGCTGTTAATACAATACAAACAATATGCATATATCTGGTGCATTGAATTTTCTTCACCAGATAACACTGAATTTAGTTTTGTCTTCCACAGCACATCATTTAGAGTTTCCATAGTTGTAGCCATTGTTCATTTGTCTTGGGAATCTCAAATAAGAAAGCGCATTGAACAATTATAAAATACAGATTCTAAACTTTTATAAAATGGCTTCAAAATGCCATTTTCAGATGGTTTCTATTGTACCTTAAAACTAAGTTGTTACAGTTTAAAATTGTACGAGGGCATATGACAGTGCTATATACTACAGAGAGAACTAAATGGACAATGATAATAGCTTCTTTAGACCAGGAAACTGTACAATAGATGGTTCTTTTTAACACATTACTGAAGGTAGACTGAAGAATATAGCCCATACAATATTTTTTTGGTTTCTCAGCCTCATTTAACTTGACGAATTGACACAAGCCACAGACAGTTGCTGAGATGGAAAAAGACTGGGAAAGTGTGTCCACAGGTGGAAAAGTATGACCCTAAATTAAACTGTTCATGAGACTGCGGGGGCACCGAGGCACAGGAGAGTCCTTTGCCCTCATTCAGGAGTAATTTATTCTCCAGGACTGAGCACACAGTCTACCTACTACTCAGCCTTACAGGATTTCAAGGGGGAATAAAGTCTTAGTAATTTCATGTTTTTTTTCGATAACACAGATGCTGACATATCATATTCCAAAGTCTATAATTACTGGTAGCTTGAGAAACAATGTGACAGATTGAGTATGGAGACCTGCTAGTGGGAGGGTAGAGCATGGCTATGGTCTCAGTTTTAGTGGTTGTATCTACAACATGTGAAGGATAGACAGATCACCTAAAACTTATAACTTAATGTTGTTAAGTGTCCTCAGAAACGGGAGACTGCAAAGGTGAAGTATTGCCTGTTCGGAGAAATGAATGCCATTACTAAGAGTAGGTGGGAGGTGTCACTTCACTGTTCCATCATATTATGTAGCTTATGAGATCTGGAGCAAAAGAGTACATATCTTTGGTTGTCCTAGAAACTTGCAGACCTTAAAAAATAATAGAATAACTATTGACCATTCCTTCATCACTTTGAAACTTTCATTTTTTTTTTTAATTTCTGAATTCAATTTCCCTCCATGGTGGTGGAAAGGGGGATGGAGTGTGCATGGTACGGCCACAATTCTTACCCCCTGGGAACCACTTTGTCCTCGAGAAGGAATTACCTCACTTTAATACTTTGTTCTAAGAGAAGCCACCCACTGACCATACTTCAGAGAACAGTCTGAAACACCTAAACAACAACAACAACAACAACAACAACAACAACAACAACATTTAAGCCACAAAAATAAAAGTCTTCCAAAGCTCAAGGGATAACAAAAAAGAATATACGTGCATATATTTAAGCTAACCAATAAATGTTATCCTGCCTTGTTCTCTGAGGCTATAGGCCCAGCTCTATAAAGTATTGATTCACAGGTGTCACCTTAGCAGCCACTTCAGAGAAGCTTACATGTGTCCTTCTTGAAATCTATTTTCAAAGAGTAAGTCCCGAAGAGAGAAGACGGCTCTTCACAGCCTACCTTGGGCTTATCTTGTGAGTTCCAATTTTTCTGTTTTAGGATCACACTTTTTCTTTGAATAATTGGTAAGGGATTGGGAATGATTAGCATGTTCAATTGAAAACATGATTCCTTGATCCCAGGAATGTGATCTACTCAGCTGTCTATCAGAATGCAGTACAACATTTCTAAGCCAAGTTTGCATATGTGATAGGAGGCTCAGTGGATGGGGAGCATGGCTGCAGATCAAATATTCCCTTCATGTGCATGAGAGAATTTCTCATTAATACCTCTTTGGGGACAAGAGGTCATAATGGAATCAGTGTAGAGCCAAACAACAAACAACAATAACAACAACAGACAACAAGGCATAATTCATGAGCTCTCTTTCCTTTATCCTCATAGCCACTTCTCTCCATCTACACTTACCCCAAGTCAATGTCTCCAGATCCAATAGCTGCCATGTAAGTTATTCTAACAATTAAAATTCAATGTGAGAGACACTGAAGGATTGTGGATTTCCTGCTGTGCTTCATGTCTCCTTGTCTTGGCTACGGTTCTCCCACCATCTCTTGTACATGACCTCAGCTCTAAATGATACCCCTCACTCCTCCTGAACAATCCATATTGCATAAACAATAGCTGGTTATCTGCACACATATTTTTTCTAGCAAGAACCACCCTTGATCCATTATTCCTGAAACCATCCAAATTGTAACTCATTCTACCTGTTAAACCTCTTCAAAACATTCTACCATTCTGCCTCAAGTCAGAATGTTTCTGTAGAGCCTTCTCATGTCAGTAATTTTCAAATAAAGGATTGCGTTAATGGTGCTTGATGGATTTTCTTCATAAAACATATGCTTGATATTTTACACCCTTGGAATCAAATCATTATGACTTGCAAATCTTTAATGCCACAGTCTATGTTATTCTGAGTTAATATCAGTAATTCTCCATGTTTTAAAATGTATATTTGGCTTCTTTTCAAATGTATATGTTAGTTTGTTTTTCAAATAGCCTTTTAAAGTCTATTTGTTGGAGACCCAAAAGGTACTCCGAGAAAGAATGGAAGTTGGGATCTTACCCGCGTATACAGATCCTCAGCAAATACCAAAAACTATACTTCAAAATTCCTAGTGTGTGGTCATTTCCCTCCCCCAAATCACCACTGCTGACTTTGTCCTAGCTGAAACGATCACTCATTTTGAACTATAACTATTGCCTCCTACATGGCATTCCTGCTTCCATACCAGTCCTTATAATTTATTCATTTCACAGCAGTCAGATTATTCTTTTTAAAAACATACAACAAAAATATGTCATTCCTTTGCTTAAATCTCCAGGGCTTCACACTTCAGTGTCCTTTGAGTTTCCTGGAAACGAAGAGATTATTTTTTCTCTGACCTTGATGTGCTCTGGGCATCCTTACTTTCCCATCTTCCCAAGAATGACTTCTTCCCTTCCTGTGATTCAGGTCTTGCTTAAAAGATCCTTCATCAGAGGTATCCCCTGGAATACCAAATCCAACCACTATCTCTCCTTTCATTCATTCTTTATCACATTTAAATTGTCTTACTTATTTAGTTAATTTTTTGGAGTAGCTATCAATATTTTATTCATTTTTACTTGTTCAATAGCTATCTCACAATAAGAAGTTATGCTACCTAGGGCCAAAAACATGTTTGTCTTGTCTAGAGTGCTTAGAATAGACCTGACATTGTGGGCTCTCAGTTAAATTTCTATAATTTTTATAATTTTAAAAATTTGTTATTATATGTCTAATGTTTTGCTTTTGCAATAAGAATATATCTGATTTATTTTTCTCTCAAAGTCCATTAGTCTGCAACTTCAATTTTCTATGTTCTTATTTATGTTATTTTTCTTCTTGTTGATGGAATTTCTATGTTTTTTATAAATAAACATTTTTATTTTGTGATAATTGTAGATTTCAGTTTATTTTTATTTACTCATTATTATTATTAACATTGGTGCTATCATTATTATTAACTTTTATAGTGCTTGTAAGATGCTAGGAATTATTCTAAGAACTTTACAAACATTAGCCCATTTATTAACATCTTTGTGTGATTACATAGATACTCATTATCCTTATTTTACATACACAGAGAGAGAGGTATAAAGAAGATAAGTAATGCTCATGATCACAGAGGTAGTAAATAGAAGAGCCAGGATTTAAATCCAAATCCAGGTAATTTGTCTTCAGAGTGCAAGCTCTTAAGTGAATAAATAGATCAAAACACAGAAATGACATATATTTAAAATATTATCTCATATATGTTCATATCTTTTCAGCCCTGCTCAGAATTCATAATTCTTAACTAAAGAGCATCAGTTTCTTCAGGGGAGGGAGAAAATGATCTAAAATGAAAGAGTTACTAATCATTTTTGAATCTCAAACTTAACATTTTGGGAATCTTAGTAATTACAATAATTTTAAACTCAGGTACTGCTAAGAAAAAAAATTTTTTTTCTAAATTCTTAAAGCTCATTTTTACTTATATCAGATATCAAAGAGATGTTTAGAAAGCAATGGTTAAAAAAAAAAGAAAAAAAAAGAAAAGAAAAGAAATGGTTGAGCATTATTACCTAAAGATATTCCCTTCCAAAAGTAGTCTCCAGAAAATTTTATGCTGGGAGATGAGGGTAAGGGAAAGTGATGAGAATTTTAACATTAGAAAAAAGGGTCACTGCTCCTAACAAAGTCTTGTAGTCTACCTGGTGTTCTGAGAGGTAGAGAGATAAAAGCTATCTCTCTGGTAGGACAGCTATCTCTCTGGCTGGACAGGAGTCTCTCAGAGCCTGCAACATAATGTAGAAAAATAAGCTGAGGTATCTTGGACTTAAGGGAGTTGTGAAATACTTGAAGAGAACTGACAGATTAGAAAAGTTTGGTATCATAATATAGGTGCTGCCATCTCAAGATAGACCTCTTGACAGAGATCTCTATCATGTTGCAGCAATAAGCCATCCACAAGAAACCGGAAGGACCAGCAAACCTTCAGTGGACACCAGACCCTGACACAAAGAGAGGAAGCCAGAGTAGAACTGTACCCTACAAAGATCAGTAAAGGCCCAAAAGACAGCAGTTGGACCAAATGTGTCTCTAGCCAACCACATTTGTACAAACTTCCTTTTACATCCAGATAAAGAGAGGCAAAGGGTAAACTTTTAGGGAGAAAAATACCCCATTATAATTTTACATGTTGATTGTTTTTAATCTTTCAATAACCTTTTTTTAAGGAAGAGTTTGAGTTATCCCAAAAGACCCAATTTAAAGTTGGGAGATCTGAGAGACTTTGGGAGAAAATGGAAAAATCAAGAGAATTAGAGCTCTTTCTGGTAAAAAATAAAGAGAAATATTGTTTTTTGGTACACAGAAGATGTAGTGTATGCACATATGCAGTTCTATTCTAAGAGAAGTAAGATGAAGAATTCACAGAGGAGATGTGACTGAAAAGAGGAGGTGAATATCCAAGTTCCCTTGTGTCTTATATTTTTTAATACCAAAAAAAAAAAAACATTGAGTGCCTTTAGACACAGTGTAAAATATTACAGCAATTTAAAAAGATCAATATGAAGATAGCAGTCATGCATGTAAAACCTGATGAGCTATATTGGCGAAATGATCAGATTCCATTCCCATGTGAAAGAATATATTTGGAAAGCAATAAAAATCTATAAATAGAATTAGGCACTTCCATTCATAGGAGGGCCAAGGAAAAAATGTTTCCAAGGTTTGTGACAGTGTTTATCTGCCGTATTTCTTTTCCTGCCTAATAAAATGGCAACATGAATATGCTCATAAATTGTACATTTGGTTGGCATATTAGTGAATATTTTTTACAACTAAATTTCATCATTTGGGTCTCTTTTAAGAGAACAGAATAGAGCAAGGTATTTACAAGATTCTTGTAATGAGTCAGTGGAAAAGAAAGGCTGCATATGTTTTGTGCTGCTTCATAGAGGATTCTATGAATAGAAATTGGCTCTTTTCCCAATTACTCTGCTGTAATCAGCTGCTTAGTGCCACTCTATAACCTATACCATCCTACAAAAGACATAGCAGAGGTTAAGTGATTTTGTCCTACATTCAAGATAGCTTTCATATAGCTTCATTGTTCTTTCAATGAGTTGAGTCATTCACTGAAAATATACACTTTTACTGTGTCCCAGATATATTATCTAAAGTATTAACTCCACTGCACCAAGTTGAAATGTGGAAGAAAAATGTAAACTACACCGATGTGAACAATTGTAGAGTTCTGTTGTTTAGCCAACCCTTTATTATGTTTGGCCAGACGCGTTGATAAAGGAGACAATTAAAAAAGAAAATAAATGAAACCTTCAAATAGGGTATGGCATTAAATTAATGTCATTCTCAATGGTTTTCTTTACATTTAAGTCAAAATGACTAAAGGAAAATCTACTTGAATTAGTGGTACATGCATTTTTATTTATTCCAGCACCCTAAGTGAAAGCTGGTCTGTAAAGCCTTTAATCTTAGTTCACCTTATAACATGATCTAACCTGTACTACATTTTTCTTACACTCAGTCATCCCCAAAAAGCAGAATCACAGAGATATCATAGAACATGTGGGTTAGATTCTTCAACATGTTCAAAATAATGTAGCTGTACTCAAAAGCTGGCATAACTGTGGGAAGTTTGACTTTACCATGGATATGATATTGGTTAAGCTTTTTGAATAAAGTGGCTGCTGTTGTCACCATAAAACTAATGATGTAAAAGCTGAGGCGATTAAATAAATGTTGGCAACACAGTACTTAACAGCTGTACATTTGAACAGCATCTGTGTTCCAAACTAAACTCTTGTCTTTCTTATTGAGGTGTGTTTGCCACACAGCTCATGCTTACATCAGCAGTCAAATCATGCACATTAAGTCAGTCAATTTATTGCTTCTGCCTGGGACATAGTGATTTCCAATGTACCATTTTTATAATTGTTTTCTAGGCCTAAAGGCATGGCTAGATATCGGCAGCGTCTTTCTGATAGCTTATTGTTTTCTCCTTGTAGGATTCACTGTTTCTGACCAGGTTAGCACTTTCTGTCTAACATTTTACTGTTATTCAGTTTGCCAGGTCTCAAGCCACATTGGAACTAAGAAAGAAAAAAAAAAAAAGATAAAATGCAGCTAAACCATTTTGATGGCATTTTCCTTTCTCATTTCATTCACATACTGTGAACCTCTGGAGTTTTACAACCATTTGAAATGTAAAGGCAAATCCTGAGAACACACCCTCATGAGAACTGGCACCAATGAAAAAGTTTGTCAAAACTGCTTTGGCACTGAACCACTGAATGTTTTCGGCACAAGTAGAAAGCTGACACCATTCATAGACAACTCACAGACCAACACAAAGGAAAGATGTCAGATCCAGAGAATTTGTTTCTTTGCAATTACTCTGTGATTTCTGCATTGATTTTATAAGAAATATGATTTTTCTCTGAAGTACATTCTGTAGCATCATTTACTTTATCACGAAAAGTTTGTCCTCTAATATTTTTCTTAAAACTTGACCATGCATTGTGGAAGCCTGCTAGCGATTTAGAATTTCAAGAGCTATAACAAACATGATTCATGTACTATGACTCATCCTTCTTAAATGTACTAATTGTATAAACTACATCCTTCAAAGTATCCTACAGACACATTAAATATTAATAAACACATTTAAAAGCCCCATGAGGCATGAATCCTTTACACTTGCTGATAAAATTGTAACTGATCCTCTACTTTATATCTACAATTCAAAATAAATCTAAGAATCTCATAAATCTTGAATTTTTAAAATTAAACTTGAACATACCAGCACTGACATCCCAGTAGTCACACTGTGGGAATCAATAGAAATCAACTGCACTTCCATGTTCATAGTTTTCTATAATTTCCTCTTTATTGCTTCAAATAAATAAAATTGAAATTATTTTTTATATTTAGTACATTTCTCTTTATGAATAAATTAATTCCCTTTAATACCATGTGGGCTTCCATCTTATATTAATTTGAGGAAAACATGATCATTGTTCAAACCATCTAAAGAAAACCATTTTCACTAACTATCTAGATCATATTATTCTTTCAGTTTCAGGATACTCTTCAAACTCTCTAATCATTCTTTTGGTTATTTTATCATCTGTCTCCCCTTATTACTCTATAAGTTCTATCAGGGCATGACCCTTTGGTAACATGGTTAAAGCTGTGCTTAGGAGGTGTTTAGAGAATATTTGTTGAATAAATGCATAAATGAATGAATCCATGGTTCAGATTGAGGTTAGTCAACTAAAGTCTTATCCACAGGTGACTTTCTAAGTTGAGATTAATTGTTTTTCAGCCTTGGAAGAGAATGTTACTTCACCACTGTCACCACGTGAAAACAGAATTGATCAGCTACACATCAAATATCATTTTGGAGATTTTCTCTAATATGACTCATCCATATAGGGGGTTGGGGATATTAAAATTAATGAATTAGTTTTCTATGAGAGCATCAGAAATGCTATGAGTAATCTAAAATAGTATTAGAAATATAATGTGAGTCACGTGTGTAATTTAAGATATTCTAGTGGGCACATTAAAAAAAAAGATGTTATGGACTAAATAATTGTGTTCCATAAGATTCATATATTGAAACCCTAGCCCTCAATAGATGGTATTAGGAGGTGGGGACTTTGGGAGGTAGTTCTCACATGGGATTAGTTTCCTTATATGAAAAGGAAAAGACTAGAGTGCTTCTCACATGGGATTAGTTTCCTTATATGAAAAGGAAGAGACTAGAGCGCTTTGTCTCCCAAAGTAAGGACACAGCAAGAAGGATGCAAACCAGAAAGAGGGCCATCATCAGACACTGAATCTGCCAACACCTTGATTTTGGGCTCCCTAGCCTCCAGAACTGTGAAAAAAAATGTTTTTGTTTAAGCCAGTCCTTTTATTGCATCCAGAATTGACTAAGACACTAATAATGGCATTAATAAATATTTTAATATATATTTATCTAACACAATATTTTCAAAATATAATTTCAACATAAAAATCACATAAAATAATCATCGATGAGATAACTTGCATTATATTGTATACTGTCTTCAAAATCTGGTGCACATTTTATACTCATAGCACATTTCAATTCATTCTAGTTACAATTTAAATGCTTAATAGTCATGTGGATTAGCGGCCATCATATGGAACAGAATTGAGCTAGAATAAGGATTTATTATTAGGGTTACATAATGATGAAAACTGATGGAAGAGTCTATGCAAGATTTAATTTCTGTATTTAATGTTAAGTCGGATGTCTCTAAAGTCTAGCTCAACTGACAACTAAAAAGGACACTTTTTTCCACCTCCAACCTAGATGCCATAGGCGTTTTGTAGGACAGGACATTGCCATTTAGCATGGATCTACCCACACATGTGGCCAAAAACTCAGAGTGGCTGAAGAAAGAGAACTGGTGGGAGATAGGGTGGCTACAGGTTTAGATGCTGTCCCACACCTATAACGTGAGATAATAGATTAATGGCAACATGTGCCAGCTGCCACAATATTTGCAGCTTTGCATAAAACTTTAAAAAATAGGTCTTTTTGGTTAAGATGGTAGAGTAGGTAAATCTATGCTGGCCTCTTCTCATGACCACATCAAAATTACAACTAAACTACAGAACAATCATTACTGAGAATTGATTGAAGTATAGCTACAACTAAGGACATATAAGAGAAGCCACAATGAGACTGGTAGGAGGGACAGAGACATGGAACAGGCTGGTCCCACACACATGTGTGGTGGTTAAAATCAGAATGAATATCTTGGCCATGGAGGTCCCACTGGAGGAGTGAGGGGTCTCATATAAACACAAGGCTCCCCAGTCCAGAGTTCCAGTGCCAGGGAGAGAAGTCTCCACAATTCTGGCTGTGAAAACCAGTGGAATTATGGCTAAGGGATACAGAGGGCTGCTAGGGTTCCAGGCATTTCTCTTAAAGAACCTGCGCATGAATTTACCAGCTGATGGACTCATTTGCTCATAGCTCCACCAGTGGGGCAGCAGCTTGAAAAGTGCCAGGGACATACAAGGAGGAACTAAATTGTCTGGTTATAGGATGAGGGTTGGAGGGTTAGTTTTCTCCCAGCAAAAAGTGCTGACTAAATCCATTGTTTCTTTGTTGAGCCTTTGTCCCTCCTGGCATGCAGATGCAGTCGGCTACCATCTCTGAGTCTCCAACAACCTGTCTAATACGACTGCTCACCACGCCATGGTGATTCCCTGAGACCTCACCCCACCCAACTTGGGGCCCACTCAAACTGTCTCCAGTGGCTTTTCCATACAGATGGCCAGTGTTGGCTTTACTGTGAACTTCTGTAAAATGTCTCAGAGGTTCATAGAACCCAAACAATCAGCATTGTGCCTCCACATGCCCTGTACCCCTTGTTGAGAAGCCCCAAGCCCAGCACTAGTGACAGCTGGCCTTAGTTCATGGCTTGGCCTCTTGAGGCACCTCCAAGCCTATCTGCAATTGCTGGTGTTTCACGTCAGGTGGTGCCAGGTAGGGCATAGTCTTTGGATGACTTGGCCTGTGGTAGGGCCCTTCCCAGGAGGCCCCAAGCCAGCACGCCCAGTGGCTGGCATCAGACAGAGCCATAGTACCACTCGGGGCTGCATCTGAGGACAGCACACCCAAAGGGCAGATTGGGCAGGAGCCAGATTACAGCTAAAGTGAATCATGCTCCATAGGGTCAGTCCTTGCACAACAGCTCCTCCATTATAGTCATTAGCCAGTCTCAGAACCAATCAGCCCATGGGGTAAATTCCTCCCATTGATGTGCAAACAGCAACCAAAGTCCAACTACAACAGGTAGGCACACACAATTCATACAAGGTACATACTTGGAACACCCAGCTCAAGTGACCAGTGAGACTGTCCACTGGGCCCCACAGGATACACCTACTACATAAGCCCATTCTACTAAGACAGGAGGACATAACAGCCATACTTAATACATAGAAACAGACACAGGGAGGCAGCAAAAATGGAGAGCTAAAGAAATATGTCTCAAATGAAAGAACAGAACAAAGCTGCAGAAAAATAACTAAACAAAATGGAGACAAGCAATCTACCAGATGCAGAGCTCAAAACACTGGTTATAAGGATGCTCAATGAACTGAGGAGAAATATAGATTAACTCAGTGAGAACTTTATCAAAGAAATAGAAAACATAAAAATGGAGATAGAAAACAAAAAGAACCAGTCAGAAATGAAGAATACAATAACTGAAATGAAGAATATATTAGAGGGAATCAACAGATTAGATGAAGCAGAGGATCAAATCAGTGATTTAGAAGGTAAAGTAGCAGAAAACACCTAAAAGGAACATCAATGAGAAAAAAAAAAATCCAAAAAATTGAGGATAGTTAAAAGGACCTCTGGGACAACATCAGGCCTAACATTCATGTCACAGGGGTACCAAAAGGAGAAGAGAAACACCAGGGAATTGAAAACCTATTTGAAGAAATAGGAAACTTCCTAACCAGGTGAAAAAAGCAGACATACAAGCTCAGGAAGCACAGAGAGTAACAAACAAGACGAACTCACACCGAGACACATCATAATTAAAATGCCAAAGGTTAAAGACAAAGAGAGGATCTTAAAAGCAGCAAGAGGGTCGGATGATGAGTGAAAAGGGGGAAGGCACAAATTAAGAAGCACAAATTGGTAGTTATGAAATAGTCATGAGGATGTAAAGAATAGTGTACGGAATGTAGTCAATAATATTGTAATAACTATGTATGATGTCAGATGCATTCTAGATTTATTTGGGTGCTCACTTCATAAGTAATATAAATGTTTAAAATCTATGTTGTACACCTGAAACTAATATAATATTGTATGCCAAATATAATTGAAAAATTAAAAAATGCATATTAAAAAAATCTAAACATAAAAATGTGGCAATTGCTTTACTTCTGCCTTTTAATTCTTATGCAAAATGTCTTTTATGGCCAGTGAAAACTTTAAACCACGCAGGGAATGAATAATGAGAATTGTAGCAGCTTAACTAAATTGACACAGTATAGATGCACCACAGGCAGGTAGAATAGCTTATTCCAGTGTTTCAAAGTCCTATCACAATTGGAAATTATTCTTTGGAAATATCACCTCAATAATATTACAACATAGGAGTTTGAAACAGATGTTCTAATGAAACTTCCTGTAGTGAAAAAAGTTTTTACACTGAGAGATTAACACCTATAGAGTTTACATGAGTATATGTCTTTGTTTTTCTGCTTTTTCTTCTTCTTTTTTAAAATCTAAAACTATACACACCAGCAAAAAATTAACTGCAGAGGGCCTGAAGAGGATAAAGAGTCAACTTTAGAGCCCAGGCAGGCTTGGTGAGTGCTAATTGCACTTAAAATCAAAGTTCTAATAAAATTTTTAAATTAAAAGTATCATAAGATTTTAGAACTAGAATTGGTTTTTGAAGTTATCAGATGCAATTTCCAGATAAGGAACTGGAGATCCAGAAACATAAATTGAATAACCTCAAATCATTTGATTATGTAGCAATTCTACAAAAACTAGAACTCTTTTCTGAAATAAAATGAGAAAAGCAAATAAGGTTATTCAGTCAAATAAAGATCGCTTTTCTGGTGAAGTCTAACTCAATAAAGTTACAAAATACCTACTTATAATTACTACCCATAATACTGTTAATAACATCAATATAATGGGTGCAGGATATTTTAAGTGACAAGTAATCTAAGGTACATTCCACTAAGAAAAAGATAAGTGTTCCAGAGGGACGGTCTGAATTGCAACAGAATATAGCATGAATGATTAAGATTAGATAACGTCTCCCTACTTTCCATCATTATGGTTTTCTTTTCATTTTATATATATATGTGTGTGTGTGTGTGTGTGTGTGTGTGTGTGTGTGTGTATATATATATATATATATATATATATATATATTTTTTTTTTTTTCTCAGCTTTTCCATTGGGAGAGATCAACACAAAAAAGCCTTCACTTCCCTAACTTTGGGTAGAATCTCAAGGAGAAGAGGTGAAACTACTCAGAACACTTGAGATAGAAGCAGAGAGTGGGAGAAGGTGAGTGCCATGATTCCATTTTTTTTTTTTTTTTTTTTTTTGTCCTATTAGTTAGCTGCAAAGAGCAGACGTGATCTTGTCTCATGTTTTGGCAAAGGCAGAGCCTAAGGAAAATGCCTGCCATTTTCCTTCAGCTCCCAGGAAGTACAGAAATCTCCCTGTTGAGCAAGCTTGGCTTTGAGGTCACCATTGTGAGGGGAAAATGGCCTTGTAATGAACATTTCTGAGCAAACCAGAAGTCTAATGGAAGTCACAGTCAGGCCTGAGAGGATCCAAAGTACTACGAAAAACTGAAATGACTAAGAATATCAACATCAATAGAGACCTGCTCTTTCTAAACAATCTCCTCAACAGCCTGTGCTGAGAGAACAGACTATGAGTTAGTTATAGTAGCCTCTGGCTTCTCGTCAGGGTGGCCACAGGGACTCACATCAATGCAACCACAAAGCCAATAGTGATAACAGTCTTCCTCCCAAAGTTGACATATTATCTTGGACATAAGAAGGGGAAGAAAAACTCCATATAATGGGAGAAATAATTTAGGTGAGAAAGTTGAATTTTGAAATAGGTATATATTTACTGTAATGAGATCATGTTGAGAATAAAGAGCTATACGGTTGGGCAGGTTATTTAATTTCTCAATTCCTAGGTTTCCTGTGGGTAAGATGAAGAACATTGTACCCACTTTGGAGGGAGTTTGAAAGTAAGATTAGATTTAGTTATGGAAAATGAACTTAATGTTTTTTTTCTTACTTCTCTCATATGAGAGTCAAAGTAAGTAAATTTTCAATCTTGTGCTATGAGTATAATAAGAGTATGATGAATACGATCAAGTTTGCATAGTACATATGAACATGAACAGTTTTTGTTTATTTCCTAACAGGCTATGGATTAGTAGGGCTTGTTGGAGACAAAAGATTAAGAGGTGTACAAGAAAAAATAAAATTGAGAAGGCAAAATTTGGAAGAAACAAAGAGAACTAGGAAAAAGCAGATGGCCAGGGGAGAGGCCTAGTGTGAGCACAAATATATTTAGAATTCAGAATTATATAAGCATATATTGTACTTATAAATTAAATATTAATTTATGATAAAAAAATCTGCTCACTTAAACATTACAAATTTACAGAACACAAACAAGACAATTCCATCTTATAATATGAATCATTTCCTGTTCCTCTTCCAAGAACTTCTATGTAGTTAATAAAAGCTGTTTATAGGATTGACTATCCCTTTTCTGATAACATTACAGAAGAAGCATTTATGCCATCTCATAAACTTTTTAGAAACACTACTTTTAATGTCCATCCAGTAATGACTGTATAACATCCAATAAGATAGTTGTCTTATGATAGACTTTTATTTCTTTCAAAGAGACCGTGATGGTCTTTTGATATGTCAACTTAGTTAGGCTGCCGTCTCCAGTTATTCACTACATACTAACCTAGATGATGCTGTGAAGGTATTTTGTAGATGTGATTAAAGTCCATAATCAGTTGGCAGGCAGGAAAAATATCTTAGATAATTAAAGTTGGGTCTGATTTAATCAGTCTTAAAAATGGAGCTGAGGCAACACAGCAGCTTTGCCTGTGCCCAAAGTTCCAGCCTGTCCTTCCTGTCTTTCCTACAGACTTCAGACTTGCCTTCTCAGCCCTGGCAACTGCAATTGTGTAAGCCAGCTCCTTGCATTGCACGAGAAGCATTTCTGCCAACTTGCATATGTCTCCTAATTGTTCTCTTCTGATTGAACTGTACCGATATAGAGAGGAAATTTTACTTTTTAGAAAAAATATCTCCACAGAATGTATTTTGAAGTAGGAAATGAATGATCGAGAGAAGTTCATAGGCTTAGTGAATACAGGAAGTGCATAGGAAAACAACAACAACAAACTGGAAGTTTGGAATCTCAGAAATATCTATAAGTACTAGATCTAAAATGTGAAAGAAACTGAAATGCCTAGGTGATGGCTAACCATGCTAACCTAGTCGTATTTTGTAGATGATGAGGGAGGAGTGAGGAAGAAAGGGAAATGGAAACACATTCTAATTAATGGGTACAAATACATTTATATCCAAATTTAGAGTGTAACCAAGAGCTGAGATTTGCCTCCTGGCACCATAAAGCCTGCAAAGTATTGCAGCCATGCCGGTGTGCTAAATCACCTAGAAAATGTTTCCACATCCATAGCAACTGGTCCGCATAGATTGCCTCTCTCATGCTAGGTTCCTATTTCTGATGAAAATCAAAAAGAATATTTCGCCCCTGAAAATGCAAATAAACTTACCCCCACAGAGGCGCTCTCTCGCGAATGATAAATGGAAGCCTTGAAGTATTTTCTCTAGTGAATTCCATATTAGAATTACACTTTCTATTTCTGGGAACTTTGCATTCTCACCTATTGCCTTGTTCACCATTTGCTGCTTCTGGCTGCAGAAACTGATTAGGAAGCAAGAGCAATTAGAGATTTGAAATGATATTGTATTGACTTTTTTTTCTTTCTTCTTCTTTTTTTAAATTTTATTTTATTTTTAATAAGGGAGATATAGCCAGCAGAGAAATAAGTAGTAACATTTTCTTTTTGATTGTAGTTAGAATCGTATCTTGTTTTCTCTATTTCATAGTAACAAACTATGAATACTCCATGCTTCCTTCTCAATTACACTCAGCTGAATATGTTGGGTGTTACCCATTTAAAAAAGCTGAGGGAGGAGAAGCAACACTAGGCTGTAGGCACTTTGTCTTTTGTTTGATACCCCTTAAATTCCATTTAAAAAAATTCTCCAGGACTGATATTATTATAAATGAGGACACTGAAGCTGCAGAAATTAAATGTATATCCAAGGCAGCATGCTCTGCCATGCTGCCACTTTAAGTAATACATGTATTCTCTAAAACTCACATTTAAATTAAATACCATTTTGGTAAATATACTTGTGAACTATCTACTAAAAATAATTATCTACTGGAATCTCCTTTTGTAGAACAGATATCATCCTTATTGGCCTTACCTATGCCCTTTTCCATTTATTTTTTTTCTTTTAATTTTGAGAAATCCATAACAAAATCGTTTTTTCCTAACATCTCCTCTCCATTAGCTGTACCTCCTAGGATTTGGTAAATCAGTTAAAGAGATCATTTGTGAAGCTTGCTGAAAGTAGTGGCCACAGCTCTCATGAACTGTGTGCGGTCTCCGGAGAAGCAGTTTCCTACCATTAAAAGCACCGATCAGACCAAGCACAGTCGCGGACTACTTATACCAAACGCACTATTCATGAAAATAACTTCTCTCTTCCTGCTTCTGTCTGCACAATGCAGAGCAATCATAAAAATGTCTAAAAAGAAAAATAAATGGTAGATATAAAGACAATTTTAAGAATGATTATGAGAATAGTCTTATCTCATTATTTGATGAATTTAACTTTTATAAGTTTGCAGAATTTGAGAATCCCACTCACTTATATTTAGCGAATTTGCATAAAAATGAAAAAATATATATCATGAAATGTATTTAAAATAGGAAGTGTTAACTCAATAGAGATAAGATTTGATCAAGTAATCATAATGAAATGTTGGTATGTAAATATATTTCATATATAATTAATACAAATCTAAATATCTGGGTCATCTACATGTATAATTAAATCAATATGTATTTGACTTCTTATTTATATATATGGTATAAAAATATTTTAGTTTAAGAAACAACTGAAAGAACTGTTTTATTTTGATGTTTTCAAAATCTAGTTTCCATTTCAAACATTTAATTTCTGTTATGTGATAAAAAATAGTTTCCCTAAAGAAAAATGCATTTGCTTTCTTTGTTCAAACATGCATTTTGGTTAGCCATAAAGTTCTAAGCTCTCAATTGCTTTCATTTTTTGTTTTGCTCTTTTACTGACTGTGATCACATGAAGAGAGAACAGGAGTGTAAAAGCCCTCTTTGATACCTGAAGGATTCATAGGGGTTCTTTTATTTGTTGATGATTGGGATTTTCTCATTTACATCCTTTCAGAAAACAAACTATGTAGCTGCTATATTATATCTGTGTCTGGATAACCTTTTGTGCTAGACTGCTGTGTATAGATTAACTCATGATGTTTATTGACTTGAATTTCTTAAAGCCTTCCTTTTAGCAGAAGGCAGAAACCAACCTTTCCTATGCCTTATCATAACAAAAGCATCCTGGCCAATTTCTAGAATCATTAGATTTTGATTTTGTAACATGTAAATTTCTCTTACCTGAAGTGAAATTTTGAATTGCTAATAGTTCAGAAGTTAGGCTGAACCTTAGAAAGCTTTTCTAAATAGAAAAATAAAATGGTTAAAGTAAAGTTTAAAGCCCTTTAAAAGGTTTAAGTCTTCTTAAGCAGTGTGAAAAGTATAATTTACATGTAAACAATTTGTATGACAATTAGAATTATTTTCCTTTCATGAAAGCAAATTAAGGACTTCTAAGGGGTAGCAATGTTTTAGTTTAATTTTAACATTCATTCGTGTTTGAATGTAGAAACGATAATTTATTTAAACATTTTTAATTATGATCTTTTTCATTTGGTACCCTCATCACAGTTTCTAAAGGAAAAAGAATAACCTTGTCACAGAAATGTAGTGAATTTGCAACTCCAATCTGGAATCTCACACCTTGGAATGCCCCAATCTGTTGTTCATTTCACAGTGCTATGTGAAGAATGTCTTGAATGAAATATGGAAATTCAATTTTTAGACTTGTTATGGAGAGTCAGAATATAGCTGCTCTAACAAATGGAAGACACTGAGTTTTACAAAATGGGATTTATTCAAACATACTACTAGATGCTAAGCTTGTTCCTGTTTTACAAATAAAGAAGACATGGTATATTAACCCAATTACTGATATCCTTTTTGATAATTAAGTCCCCAAAGATCTTAATGTTAGATGTGCAACCCTTTAGACAACATTGTGTAGTGTTTCAGGGTGTTGTCTCTGCAGTCAGAATAATAAGATTTGAACCCCAAATTTATTACTTTTTATGTGATCTTAAGAAGTTTACAAACCTTTTATAAGCCTTGGTTATAACATCAGGAGGATTATACTGTGACTCTCATAGAAAGAATTGAGATGAGAAACATGAATTTAAATCTTTAGCACAATGCCTGGCACACAGTAATTGCTTAAAAGGGGTAGCATATATTCAGACTGTTAACCTAGTGATACAAATTAAATCAGTTGCAGATAAAGCCAATTTCTTGTTTCTAACACATGCAAATAAATTTTAAGAGAGACAAACTTGATTACAAGTATAGATTATTACATTAATGACACTCATTGATATACAGCAGTAGATAAGTGACCAGAAAATTTTATCCGAAGTAGGGTTTTAATGTAATAGAAATTTTAAAAATGTAGTGCTGGTTTTGGTACTAAGTAGTGATTGCATAAAGACTAGATAAATGATAAAAAAGGCTGTTGTTGGGGGTTGGGGGAATGGCAGAATGTTAGTTGAAAGTAGAAAGGAAGTGAAGAAATTGTTATTGAAAGCTAAAAAAAATGGTAATATCTTCTTTATCATTAAGTCATTGGCAAAGCCATATCCTGTGGTTACTTGGAAAACAGAAAATGTGCTTATTAAGATTTCCAGGCTGGATATTGTAAATTTGCTTTTTTTTTTTTTTATCTGTATGCATTAAGGTATAGAAAGAGAAAGCTGAACAAAGGTAGAAATTTTCAGTTTACAAGTAGTATTAACAGAAAATACAGAGGGCATAAGACGTGCTTAGTTAAAAAACAAAACAAAACAAAACAAAACAAAACTGCATTCTCTTCCACTAGTAAAAGATTCTCAAAATAAGAAACGGCCTCACACTAAAGTTTAAGTCTAGTGTAGCTTTAAGATCCTCTGTTAATACATACTTTGGAAACATTTATGGAGTTCTAAAGTAGACTCTGTCAGCTACACAAAATGGTTTCTAATTATCTTAAAGGCTTTATCATCCCAACATTTTATCTAAAATGTAAAGAGGTCTATTTCAGAGATAATTATAGACATGGCTTTTCAGGCATGGTATAAACAACTGTTACATGCATACGAACTCACAACATTTTTAAGAGAGTAGTATCAGATTGAACTAAAAAGGGCAGAAGCAGTTCCAGATGAAAAGATACATATGCTCACAGTTTTATATGATCATGAAGCAGCCTGAGAATATATTCGAACTCAAGAATTGATCATTTCTTACAGAAAAAGAAGTATATCTCATGGGGTAGGGCCAAGAGTTACCAAGAACAAAGGAATTGAGAATCACACTCCCAGGGAAAAGAAACAGATCCTAATAAAGGAACATTCCCTGTTCTTGAAGTAGGGAATCCTGAGAACATACACCCAGCTATTTACAGAATTGTTATGGACCAGAGACTCCCATTTCTCAACTTTTTGAGTTGAAGTGTTAATTACAGTTATTATATACTGGTCATTGGTTGCAAAGATTTTAGAATAAAATGAATAAGACATGCCAAGTCATTTAAAAGGAAAAAAAATCGGAAAGAAAAGAATAGGGAAAAGAATATATTTATTTGTTACTAACTAGCCATATAGCTGCTACTGCTGCTGCTGCTGCTGCTGCTGCTGCTGCTGCTTCTTGTTCTTCTTGTTCTTGTTCTTGTTCTTGTCCTTGTTCTTCTTCTTCTTCTTGTTCTTCTTGTTCTTCTTGTTCTTCTTGTTGTTGTTGTTGTTCTTCTTCTTCTCCTCTTCCTCCTCCTCCTCCTCTTCTTCCTCCTCCTCTTCTTCCTCCTCCTCTTCCCCTTCTCCTTCTTCTTCTTCTATTTTTTTTTTTTTTTTTTACTTTTTAGATCACATTTCTCATCTAGGGAGTAATAGAATTTGTTTTACTCATTTCATATTTTTTTTCCTATTTGAGGATTAAATGAGATAATATATGTGAACCACTCCAAAAAATATACCAGATTTATGATGTTTATAAAGGTAGATAGTAGAAATTATACTATAAGAAATATATTTTAAAAACTGATACTAGAACATTGTTCTCTAAGGCTGCCTGGAAAACCAGTTAGGATTATAGCTTGTTTAGAATGTGCTGACCTTCTTTACTGATAATGCAAAAAGATAATATTTTTGAAATTTCACCAACAGTCATCAATTTGAGGAATTATATCTTTATACAATTTGTATATTCTTCAAATAGAATCAGATTCAATGTATATTTTTGAAATTCTAAGACTTTCAGCAATTCTTTGAAGAATTTTGGCCTAGTGAGTAACATAATGCAAAGCTATAACCAATCCCACTGCATATACATGGTTCACGATTCTTCCTTCTTTTATTTCCTATTTTAGATGCCATTCCATCAACAACCATTTCCACATATACTTGGCATATGACCTAGCTAGGCCAGTATTACAGAGACTGAAGTCATTTACCACTTCAGACAAATATTGATAAATTATCTTGCTAAATAAACAAATTATGACTACACATGCCTCCTACTTAAGTCAAAATATAACATGTAATTAGGGAACAACAAATGAACAGCTATAAAATTAAGTCATGCATTTGAAACACTGAGTAAAATGAAATTTTATTTTTTTTTTGCCTTGGGCAAGTAATTTTACCAGGTATTAAATGACACTGGAGCACTCTGTGGAGTGCTCTTTATTAATTAGCACAAAAGAATCTTTTGATTTATTACAACAAGAATAACAATAGCTAACATTTATGTTCTAGAAGCTATATGAACCACTTTACATGCTTCATCTCATCCAATCCTCATGAAAATCCTAGGAGATAGATATTATATTTTCCAGATTTTCCAGATAAGAAATAAAGCCCAGAGAAATTAAAAACTTAGTGCAACTTGAAAGGTGGAGCTGAGAATCAACTGTATGCTACCACCTTTTAAATTATACTGCTAACTTTTCAACCAAAGTAATGATAAGTAACTAATTTTTAAAAAAAAATTTGATATCAGACTATACTTAAATTATTATACCATATATGTGTAAGCCTGTATAACCTGAAAAGATGTTTATTGTCATATAAAAATTAAAATTCTGAATGAAGAAAGTTTTATTTGCATTTTTATTTGAATATTATACAAACCATACATATATTAAACCATGTATTGTTTTAAAATTTTTTATCTAAACTACCATGATCTTTTTGGGGTGGGGGGAATTCACAATATAATATTAAACTGTAGGGATATAAAGTATTCAAAAGAGGATTTCAATATGTATAAACACAATGTAAATAAGTATTATATTTAGCTGTGAATATTTAGTAAGATGTTCTAGAAAATGTTATTTGAAGGAAAATATACAGTATAACTTAATAAAAAGATAAACAAAGGGAACACTCTCTCTTATTACTTATAATTCCAGAACAAAATTTGAGTTGCCCCATCCACCACCTTGATTTTCTGATATTTTCCATATTATTAGAACCTATCAAAATTACACTAATCCTTCTAGTGCCCATATCTCTCACCTCCTCCAGGCCATCCTTTCCTTGCTTTCCCCCCTGCATTATTTATGGACTGTTTCCACAAATAACTGTAAAGCTCCTTTTCTGACACAGACAGTATAAGGTCATTATTCCCATGTCTTTTCATATTGAAGAAAGTGCTATGTAACAGCAAGGTACAATTTTAATGGGAAAATAGATGCTTTAATCTGAGGATCTTTTTAAGGTTATAAAATTGAAAAAGATAAATTAAATATCAAAAGGAAACAATAAATGCTTTTAAAAATAGCTTATGTAATAGACTGAGTAATCACAGCCTGCCAAAATTAATTTGCAGTATATACATGCACCAATGATTAAAAGGTTTTAGGAGCACTGAGTACTCCTAATCTTAATAGCCAGGTGGCAGGGGCAAGATGGATGAAAAGACACTCAGGAAGCTTTTGGTAAAAGCGATTTACCGAACAGTATAGAATCAGTTTAATATTTTAACAAATTACATGATTGTACCAATTCTACCAGTGGAATATCAGCTCTGAGTGTGTGATGTGCTTTTTGAATCATTAAGAGCCTTCTAAATTATTTTAGTTTGAAGTAGATTGTCTAAAAGATCATTTAATCTAGAGTTTAATCTTTCACTGACTATCTTTTAAAATAACATGTAAGGGAAATATTACACCTATCCAGACAACTGAATTACAATGTGCATTGCATTCATTTTAGCATGTTTGTCCAATTCATACCATATGGATTTTAATGTAATCTATTTGCAAAGGATATGTTCACTAAAGTTCTAATTGTGAAGCAGCAATACCACTCAAAAGCAGAATAAAAAGTATCAGTAGAATTAATGGTGCATTATTTTTTAACTACTTCCTATACCTTTTCCTCTTTTTTAGTAACTGTCACCAAATTTTAAAGAACAGAAACTCACTACGATGTAAAAAAATATAAATGAGCTCATAATTTTTCACTTCATACTCATATCAGCTTTCATAAGGTTTTACTCAAAATAAATAAGCAATTATTTATGATGCTACCTTTATTAAGCTCTGAGTGGGTAAAAAGTTTTAGTTCAAAGAGTTTAGCTTTCAGCTAGGAAAAGAAAAGGCAGATATATGTTGAGGTTCAGGGCAGGCCACACCCAAACAGCCCACAATGACATATTGAATACTTCAAATTAAAAGCACTTGAGAGGCAAAAGGAGAAAGAGGAGCTTTCAGTCTCTCCTGTGTCTCTCTAAAAGCGGGAAAATAAATCTCCATGTGAAAGGTGGCCCCCTGCTATAAGAGAGCTAACAAGCAATCAGAGTAAGGAAGAGACAGTTTTACCACCATAGGGGATCCAGAGCTGAGAAGACTATATAAACTAACTCTTGTTAATTTTACTAATTTTTTGCCTAAGCGTCCATTCTGTGTAAATTTCTTACATACCTCCAAACCTATGCTCCTTGTCTTGTGAAATCTTCACAAATTTATTGTTTATTTATGTAAAGCATATATAAACAGGCTGCTCCACTTCTCTCACAATTATTCTTTTAATTCTCCCATGTACACATAATAAAATTTGGTATAATCTCCTGTTATTCTGTCTTGTGGCAATTTTATTAGTAACTTAGCCACAAGAACTCAAGAAGGGTAGAAGGGAGAATTCACTGTTGCTGACACATATTTAAATCTAAAGTCCAAAGCAAGATTTTAAAAGGAAGGGATATTAAAAGGTAACATATGACTCATTGAGAAATGAAAAGTATTGGATTAAAAAGTTGTCGAGTGTTCAATGATATAGAAGTAGAACGTCAGAAGCCAAAAGCATGAACAGAAATCAGGTGTCAGAAACCACTTAAAAACATTAATCAAAGGATTTTCAGGAAAATGTTGAGTTGAGATCAACTTTCTAACCTTGCTTCACTTCATTAAAAGACTTCTGGAAAAGCCCAAGGAAATATAAATGAAAAGAAATCATCCACATGACTAAATCTTCAAAAATTTTGCTTAGATATTAGATTTTATGAGAAAACATTAGAAGAAGATATGGGGAACTGCACTCAAGTCATTCTCTTTGTAATTTCAATGAGTATGTGGAAAACATAAATTCTGAAAACAAAGAAAAATATCAAAGAAGAAATGAAACAACTATGTTGTTTTAGAGAAAGCAGACTAAAAAAAAACAATAAAAAGTAGATGGTGATATAAGGGAAAATGAAAAGATAAGAAGAAAATCACAGAATTAAAACATTCCTAATCAATTAAATAAAGAGTCATCCATGCAGACAGTAGAATCTATGTCTACAAGTTTGATAACCCCTGTTTTAGTATTCAGAGGTGAATGTTAGAGATGAAAAGTTTAAAAGAGATCATTTGAAAAGGAAGACTGAAAATGGAAATCTAATATATGGTGATTAGAGTTCCTGAAGAAGAGAACAAATAAATTGTAAACACACAATAACAAAAAATATAATAACACGTAACAGTCTTAAGCAGAGACAAGATTTGTTTCTAAGTAAAGGAATCACTTCAACCTAGAAACATAAAAAAAGGAGGCCAAGGGTAGTGAAACAATGTTCATTAGGTAGGATAGGTAACTTCTGAAGGTGACCAAGGAACTGAGACTCAGGGGAGAGATAAAAAAAACAACACATTTAACAAAATGAGAGGATTTAAATGAATAACTGGAGAGTTGTTTAACATTACAGGGTAAAATGTCTGAGTGCTGCAATAATTTATGCATAGAATTTAGTTTGAGGATTTGTATGTCCATAAAACAATTCTAAATTCAAATTTCATTTTTGTTTAAAAATTAATTGTATTTCATTAAAAAATTTTAAGGAGAAACAATGAATATTCATACACATCAAATATCACAGATTTAACAAATCAATTTAAACAGAAGTATTTGCTACAGTAAGATTTTTATTACTATGTTTAGAAATTAATTTTAAATTTATAAAATCTCAAAGATAATTAATATAAATATTTAAAACGGAATGTATACTTTCCAAATGATAGAGGATGAGGGGAAATAAAGACACCTGAGTCTATGTTTCAAACTATTTTTAAAAAGGAAACAAATAACAACTAAAAAGCATAAATCCTTGATAATGAAAAGTATGATATTATGAAAATAAAATTAGATGAATAAAATGCCCCTATTAAAAAAAAAACATTATTTCTTTGGAGTAAAGTCTCACAAGATGTTTTCTAGACCAAAAATTGTTGAGAATCTTTAAAATTTTGATCAGTAATACCAAATTATCTGTCTAACAAAAAAACATTTTTGTTAGCAATGCTATAAAGAAATTCATTCTCATCCTGTCAAAGTTCAAATACTATCCATGTCCTCATATTGCCACTTTCTTAGGTGGCATCTTTCTTAAATAGCAATTTGTTAATAACTATTGATGTTAATATACTGAGAGATTTATCAGACTATAGTATTTATTTTTTTCTTGTAAATAAACTATTAATGTTCTTTAACCATATTTCAGTTGGTACTTTTTCCTTCAGATTTGTGTGTAATTTATAATATATTATGTATAACATATAAAATATTGCTCTTTTTTGTTATTTATATTGCAAAGTATATATTTGTAAATTTGCCATTTACTTTTGATTTTATGGCGTTCATTGACATGCCTTTATTTTTTTTTCCTTTTTTGTTTTTGTAGCTAAAACTACTATGCCATTAGTTTATCATTTCTTCCATGAAAGATAGACTTTCAACTGTTTTCACCTCTTTAAAATCAAATAAATATGTTCTCATAGCTCTCACATGGTTTTATATCTTTAATTATTCATTCTACACAAAATTTATTTTGCTGTCCTATCTGATATAGAGATTTAACTTTCTTTTCCAAGTAGATCACAATTATTCTAAGGCCATTTATTAGTTACACTCTAATTTTCCCACATAATTAAAACTAGACATTGTACAAGCTAAAGGCATTGGGAAAATTATGAATTATTGTAAATCATGAATTATTCATGAAGCAGGACATATGGGAGAGCCCCAAGGTTTAGCTCTCAGACCTCTTTTAAACATATATTTGTGTTAGTGATCCCATGGAGTCTCATGATTTTAAATATCTGATATGGCTGATGACCCCCAAGTAAATGTCTGCAAACAATACCGGGCAACTTCTCATTCCTAACTCTTTCTCTCTCCCTCCCTTCCTTCCTTTCCTCTTCCTCTCTCCCCTCTTCCTTCTCCCTTGCTCCTCCTCCCTTCCTCCTCCCTCTTTTTCTTCTCCTCTTCCTCCCCACAGCATGTCATTCAACATGAGCCATCCCTCCTTAGCCTCATCAGCCATTATTCCGGCTGCCCTTGACCTCACTATCCTTCAAGGGCTGCAGGGCCTTAATTATCATTTTTTCTGTTTGAAAGTTTTCCCTCCTTCATTTATGTCAAGTCCTTACTCAGTTTTCACCACATCAGAGAGACTGGACTAATTATTCCATATAAAATAGCACCTACCCCCAAAATCTGTCCCATTTCTCTGTTAATTTTCATCAGGCTCCTTCAAGCATTTACTACTGGGCTATTAACTATTTATTTCGCTGTTCATTTCTCTCTCCTTCCACTAGATTGTAAGGTCCATGATGACACAAACTTAGTTTTCTTTATGTTGCCATATACTATAGCAGAGACTGGCACAAAATAAAAGTTCAACATATTTATAAATGAATAAATGATTGAATAGATAAGAGAAAGTATGATTCAGTACGATCTGTTTGATTCTATTTTCTTTCATTTATTTTCTAAGAGGTGTTCAGTTTGGGAGAAAATTGATTATTAACACATATTTTATAGTCTCATATAATCATGTTATTCTTTATTATGTGCTGAAGGGCTACATCAGAACCTTCTTAAGTCTTACCTGTTTAATTACTTTATTTCTTTAATTTATGAATAGTATTTGTAGTAATTTTATTTCAATAATGATGTTTAGAAATATTTATTTTATCACCAGTTTTGTCTATTGATTTGTTGGGAATTGTTAATATATAAGGTTTTTATATTCTTGCTTGGATTTCATTGCCAATTATGTCATAGAATATGTTTCTACTAATTGTACATATTATACTTAATAATATATTCAAAGTCCCAACAGAACAGCCTGACGCAGATGAAAAAGAAGAAGTTTTTGAGACAATCACAATCTATGGATATCTGGTGTTTTTAAGTTGAAAAGTAGCTGTAAATCTACAACAGAAATAATGTCTTGAGTAAAAGGGCTTTAACTTTCAGTTACAATGAAAGAAAAATAATTCCAAGAAAGCAACATAGGTTGTAATCTATTCAGTATTTAAAACTCATATTTTCTAAACAAGATCATTGTCACATGCACTTATAATGTTAAATGGGCTCTCTCAAGAAAACATTGCATTCATATTTATAGACATTTATTGCACACTAAATGCCAAGTAAAGATTACAAAAAAATCTTTATTGAAGTCTAATAGCAATAAAAGATATCTTCCATTAGTAGTATAATTAACTCATAATTATGTAAGCAATAAATGCATAATTAGTTTTTTATTCTTAATATATTAATATTGTATACAATATTGGCCATGGAGCTGTAAATAATACTGACAAATGAAATCACCATTTCCCTGTGTACTGAATATCAATTTAATTGAAGGAACAAATATTTCGAACACATGGAAAAGTCTCAGGATTCTTGCACCATAATCTCCCAAGAACTTGTCTCTTTGTAGATCTGAGGATAGATTATACTTTCCCACATTTGAGCAGGTGAGGTGAGGGAGATAATAATGTAGGCTATGCAAAAATCATCACTAGAAATAGGACTTACCCTTTTCATTTACTCTTCAGTTCATTTCTAATATTAATGGGGCTCTTTGGTTTTCTACTGTAAAGTGGGACTTTTGTTCATCTCTCAAAATATAATAATGTCTCATTAAGTGGGTTAATACCACCCGCCCAAAAACCAACCTATAAAGCATGAGATGGATTACTTAAATATTAAATAAAGACTTACACTGGAAATGTTCAGGTCATCACAGTTTTATATTCTCCTTACTTTGGGAGCAACAAGCAAAGAACCGGTATGCTTGAGGCTAAAACTCTAACACAGTCAATATTTCAAGCTCTTTTTAGAAAATAGAAAGTATGCTTACTGTACCTTTATTAGTAATAATTAAAAACTGGAAAGAACACAAATGTCCTATTATAGGAAATTGTTATAGAAATATTATATATCTTACAATGATATAGTATCAAAATGTAAAAGAAGGATTTCAAAACACTTTTAGAATATGGGGAAATTTTGACTATAAAAGTCTAATTAAAAAATAAAACAAAAAATACATGCAGAGCTTAATGGAATATTATAAAGTGAGTATCCTTGTAATTATAACCCAAATCAGGAAATGGAACTTTGCCTGTCTCCTTGAAGGCTTGTCCAAGCTTCCTAATTTAATCGCCACTCCCCACTTGCCTGAAAATCGAAGTGCTCTCTATAGTCATAGCTGTTGCCTTCTTGTTTTTAGCTTTTTTAGTTTTAATATCAAAGTATACTTCCTTAGATACTGTAGTTTAATCTTGTTCAGTTTTTAAATACGGCTTTTAAGTTGCTGTTCAATCTGAAGATTCTCACTCCATCTTACTATTTATGATAGAAAATTCTGGGGCATCCCACAATCTAGATTTTGCTGATTTCATAATCATGGTGTAATTCAATATTCCTTTGTCTCCTGTATTTTATGAAAATTGGAAACTGACTCCAGAGGCTTGATTAGACTCAGTTTTGTCATTTTGTCAAGGCTACAGATTTTTTTTTTTTACATTCAGGAAGTGTATTACATCTGCTTACTTGATGATGTTAATGATATTGATATTGAATGCCTGGAATCATTAATTCTTTAAGATTGCAAAATGATAATATTATTACTCTAACTTTCATTTTTATTTATTAGTTGAAATAACTCGATAAAGAGAAGCTTTCATTCATCAACTATTAGTGTATTTAGAGTTATGGTTAATATAGGAAAGGCGGGATAAAGGCGAGGTCTTTTTTCCCCTTCCACTGTTTACTTCTTTTCAAGAAAATGAGTTGGTTGCCTGTCATCCTCCAAAGGTCATTAACTAGCCTTTTTCTTTCTTTAAAAGGCTTATTATTTTGAAATAAATTTAGATTCAAACACAGTTTTAAGAAACAATACAAACAAATCCCAGGAGCCCTTTACTCAGTTTCCGCCAATGAGAACATCTTGCAAAACCATAGAGCAATATTACAACCAGGCTATTGATATCCAAAGGGCCAAGATACAGAACATTTCCATCACCACAAAGGTCTTTCTTGTTTCACTTTTAAAGTCACAGCCACTTCTGTCACACTCCCAGACTCTCCATAAGCTCAGACAATGACTAATCTGTTCACTATTTCTATAATTTTGTCATTTATAGAATTTTATAATAATAAAATTATACAATAAGTAACTATTTTGCATTTAATTTTTTCCATTAGGCATAAATATCTGGACATCTAAGTTGTGCGAAGCAACTGTCCAGTCCTTTATTTCTGAGAAGGATTCCATATTAAGTACTATGGTTTAACAATCCACCTCTTTAAGAACATCTGAGCATTTCCAGTTTTTAGCTATGATAAACAAAGCTGTTATTTAAAAAAATGTTCTCCAATTACTAAATATGTATAAGTTAGTTTTGTAACATCATAGTGCACTTTCATTAATTTCTATAGCATTTCAGAATTGTAATAAATATCTGGTATTAAAAATCAAAGGCTGTTGGTGAAACAACAATATACTATAAATATTTTTTAAATTAAAGTTCTTATTTTGAGATCATTGTATATTCATATGCAGTTATAACAGATAATACAGAGATCCAGTGTACTATTTTATCAGCTCCTTCCAATGGTTTTATTTTATAAGAATAAGGGCATGAAAAGACTGTATATTGTTTTTATGTGAACATACATCATTTTTCTGAACAAATTCCTAGGAGTACAATTGGTGGATTAGTATTTGGGGAAATTTTCACTATAAAATTCTTTGTTAAGTATTTAATTAAAAAATAACACATAGAAAACATAAGCTTAACAAAATATTATAAAGTCAGCAGCCTTGTAACCGTGTACATGTTTTTAGAAAACCGTCAAACTGTTTTCCAGAATGATTGTGCCATTTTACATTTCCATCAGTAATGTATGAGTGATTGGGTTCTCTATATCCTCACTGAGCATTTTATGTTGTCACTAATTTTAATTATAGCCATTCTCATAGATATGAAGGCACCTCATTGGGGTTTTAATTTGAATTTCTCTAGTGGCTAATGATTCTGAACATCTTTTCGTGTGTATATTTGCAATCTGTATATCTTCTGTGGTAAAATGTCTCTTTGTATTTTGCCCATGGTCTAATTGTGTTGGTTGCTATTTTACTGTAGAATTTTGAGTTCTTTATACATTCTAGGTACTAGTCTTTTGTCAGGTATATGATTAGTGAATATTGTCTCTTACTCTGTATCTTCTTAACAAGACCTTTCACAAGTCAATTTTTTTTATTTTAATAAAATCCAATATCATTTTTTTTTCTTTTTATGGATTTTTTTTTTTGTCAAGTCTGAGGACTCTTTATCCAGAGTATTTTTCAAAGAACCATTTCCCTGTTTCATTGAGTTTCTTCATTGCTTTTCTGTCTTCCACTTTATTGATTTTTTTTTCTTTTTGGTATAAAAGGGCACAGCTTATTGCACAGAAATTATTCTTCAATAAAGATGATAAAAATAAATAAAGTACAAAAGAAGTTACTATTACTTCTACCCCTTGATTTCCAGAACTGCATAATCTGGCTATAAAGAGAAGAGCAATATTGATTATAGGTTCAAAATATATATTAGTTCCTATGAGAAATGACTCCAACATTTCTCTGTTGTCTCTGTATGCTACAACTAAATCTGTAGTAGGTCATCACGTTGTACCATCAGGAAAGTTGAGTCCATAGACAAAAGTCCAATGCTGGCCTTCTTTCTGTATAAAATGCATTTCTCTTTTTGTAAACATCTGTTATAACTGATAAACTTACATTCATTACATTGACAAATAATAACCACTCAAAGTCCATAATCTAAATTAAGCTTTATTCTTGGTTTTGTATATTCTATGAGTTTGGATAAATGTAGAATGATATGCATCTATTAATATAGTATCATAGAGAGTATTTTTGCTGTCCTAAAAATCCTCTATGCTCTGACTTTTCATTGTTCCCCCACCCATCTCGGCAACCACCAATCATTTTACTGTCTCCATAGTTTTGCTTTTTCCAGAATGTCTTTTCCCTAATGTTGGAAGCATATGGACATGTAGCCTATTCAAGTTGACTTCTTTCAGTTAGTAATGTGCACTTAAGTTTCCTTCATGTCTTTTCATGGCTTGATGGCACATTCCTTTTTAACCCTGCATAATATTCCATCGTCTAGATGTATCACAGTTTATCCATTCACCTACTGAAGGATGTCTTAGTTGCTTCCAAGTTTTTGCCAATTATGAATCAAGCTGCTATAAATATCCTTGTGTAGGTTTTTATGTGAACATTAGTTTTCAGCTCTTTTGAGTGAATACCAGAGAGCAATTGATGGATCATATGGTAACAGTATATTTAGTTTTGTAAGAAATTGCCAACGATCTTCATGTCAACTATCATACACTGGCAATATATGAGAGTTCTTGTCGTTCTATATATTCACCAGCATTTGCTGTATCGGTGTTCTAGATTTTGGCTATTCTGATAGGTGTGTAGTTGTATTTCATTGTCGTTTTAATTTCCATTTACCCGATGACATATGATGTGGAGCATCTTTTCATATGCTTATTTATCATCTGTATATCTTTTTCAGTGAAGTGTCTACTAAATTCTTTGGCCCATTTATGAATCGGGTCATTTATTTTCTTATTGTTGAGTTTTAATAGTTTTCGTATATTTTGGAAGAGCCCTTTATAATATTTAGTCTTTGCAAATATTTCTCCCTGTTTGTGACTTGTCTTCTAATTCTCTTAACATTGGCTTTAGAGAGCAGAAGTATTAATTTTAGTAAAGTGCATCTTACAATTATTTCTTTCATGAATCATGGCTTAGGTGTCATGTCTAAAAGTCATTACCTTAGGAAGCAAGGTCATCTAGATTTTCTCCTATGTTAGCGTCTAGAATTTTTATGGTGATGCATTTTACATTAAGTCTATAATCTATTTCAAGCTTTTATAAAGGATTTAAGGTCTGTGTCTAGATTTATTTATTTTTTTTCAAGTGGCTATCCAGTGGTTCCAGCACCATTTGTTGAAGACACTATCTTTACTTCATTATATCGCCTTTGCTCTTATCAAAGACAGTTGACTATGTGTGTATGGATCTATTTCTTGGCTGGTTCTCTAGTCCGTTCCGTTGATCTATTTGTTTATTCTTTACCAATATCATGCTGTCACTATTGCTGTAGCTGCATCAGTTCTTCAATTTTGTTTTTTTCCTTTGATACTGTGTTGGATATTCTGGATCATTTGCCTCTTCTTATAAACTTTAGAATCAGTTTGTCAATATTCACAAAATAACTTGCTGGGATTTTGATTTTGTTTATATTGAATCTATAAATCAAGTTGGGAAGGATGACATCTTGACAATATTGAGCCTTTCTATCCATGAACTTGAGATATCTCTCCATTATTTATTCTTTGACTTCATTTATCAGAGTTTTATAAAGTTTTCCTCATATAAATCTTATACACACTTGTTTTAGTCCATTTTTCTTCTTACTTTGGGATTATTTTGTCCTTTTCTCTAGGTTCTTGAGGTGGATGATAATATATTTGAGACTTTCCTTGTTTCTAATGTAGACAATTAGTGCAATAAAATTACTTCTTAGCACTGCTTTTTCTATGTTCAACAAATATTGATAAATTTTTATTTTGATTCAAATTAATATGATGTATGATTCCTTCAGAGTTCCTTTTCTGCTCATGAATTTTTCAAAGTGTGTATTTGGTTTCTCAATTTTGGGGGATTTTTCTGTTATCATTATGTTACTGATTTTTAGTTTGATTCCATGGTGTTAAAGAACACACTATATTTGGTTTCAATATTTTAAATTTGTTGAGAAGTTTTTAATGATTTATCTTTGTAGATATTCAGTGGGCACTTAAAAAGAATGTGTATTATACTGTTGTTGCTGGAATATTTTATAAATATCAATTAGATCCCATTGGTTAATGATGTGGTCGAGTTCTTATATATCCTAGCTAATTTTCTATCAGTTCTTGAGAGGAGGGTACTGAAAGTCTGACTGTATTTGTAAATTTGTCTACTTTTTTGTTCAGCACTATATATTTTGCATTGTATATTTTGTATTTCTGTTGTTTGTTTCATACACATTGAGGATTGTGATGTCTTTTTGGTAGATTAAGTATTTTACCATTATTAATTTCTATTTCTCCATCTGGTGCCTTTTTAATATCTGAGGTCTACTTTCTTTATATTAATATATCTGCTCCTGCTTTACTTTCACAAATATTTGCATAATATAACTTTTATTCTATTATTTTACTTTCAACTTTTTAATTGGCATATTTAGACCACTTACATTTAGTGTAATTATTGATACATTAGTGATTAAGTCAGCCATTTTATTTTTTTGTTTTCTCTGTCTGTGTTTCTCCATTTTCTGTTTATGCTTTCCCATGAGTTACTTGAATAATTTTTATTATTACACCTTAGTTTATTTATAGTGATTTTTAAAAATTTTCTGTTATATAGTTTTCTTAGTGGTGGCTCTAGATATTACATATAAATCACATACATATGTATACACATACACACACATACATATGTACATACATACACGCACAAAACTTATCACAGTTTGCTGGTGTCATTATTTTACCAGTTTGAGTGACATAGGAAATTCTACCTACCTTTGCATACTTTTATGCTTTCTCATTTATAATACAATCAGTTACAATATTTCTTTATATATACTTAGAAACACATCAGACCATGTTATAATATTTTTCTTTGATCATCGAACCTAATTTCGAAAACTCAAGAGAAGATGGAAAGCCTATTGTGCTTGTCCATATTTTTTCCTGCAAGGTTCTTTCTTGATGTTCCAAGCTTTCTTCTTTTATTATTTACTTTCCGTTTAGATAATTTCCTTTAGCCATTCATTTAGAATAGGTTTACTGGCAACAAATTTCTCTAGCTTTTCTTCATCCGTTACTATCTGGATTTCCTCTTTATCCCTGAAGGATATTTTCACTCAGTGCAAGATTCTGTGTTAGCAGGTTTTTTTCCCCCCTCCTCCCTGCCAGCAGTTAATTAAAATATATTGTATAACTTGCTCTGATAAAAAAATTACTATCATTTAATTTTTCCTAATGGTAAGTATTCATTTTCTTCTGGTTGCTTTTAAGAGTTTCTCTTTTTCTTCAGATTTATGAAATTGAATCATGATGATTGTTAGCATTGTTTCCTTGGGTTTATCTTGTTTATTTATCTTCTTGAATCTATAGTTTTAAAGCCAGATTTGGAAAATCTTCATCCATTATTTTTTGGAGTACTTTTTCAAACCTTATCTTCCTCTCCTTTTCTTCCAGAACTCTGATGACATAAACATTCAAACATTTGTAATAGTCCTACAGAGTCCTGAAATTTTATTCATTTTGTTTTTCAGTTTATTTTTATCTATGCTGTTCAGATTGATTAATTTATATTTATCCATCCAGTTCGCTGATTCCTTCATCCTCTACATTAGGTCTAGAACCACCCACTAATCTTTTTTATCTGTTTATTGTTTATTTCTAAATTTTTCATTTTTAAATATATCTTCTATTTCTTTGTGAAGTTTTTTTTCAATCTTTAAAATTTGTTTCAAGTACGTCCATTACCGCTCACTGAAGCATATTTTATCATGGCTGTTCCAAAATATTTTCCCAATAACCCTAATGTCTTTGTAATCTCAGTGATAATATCTATTGTGTTTTTCATTTATTTTGCTATTTTCCTGGGTCTTGATAGGATAATTGACTTTCAATTGATGCATGAACATTTATGTATTATGTTCTAATTGTCTTGTTCTAATGCCATTTCAGTAAAGGAATAGGGGGATGCCACTTCTTCATTCCAGAAGACGTAGAAGTCTACATTCTCTCATTGGTTTCCATTGGCTCCTTTGGGGTGTGGCTCCTCATTACTACTGCGTGGAGGTGAAACTTCTGGATCCCATGTGGTCTCTACTGACACCCAGTCAGTACCTCTGGGTAGTGGTGAAAGTCCTGATTCTCCATTGGTTTCTTCTGATACCATCCCAGCAGGGAAGGAGAAGGAGATCTAATTACTGTTGGGTGAGAGTATAAGTCCACATTACCCAGATGGTGTCTATTGTTACTGTGGTATCGAGTGTTTTGTTACCAGCCGACAGTGAACTTCTAGCTCCATACTCTAGTTTTTTTTTGACTCTACCCTGGTAGGGATATTAAGGTGCCTCATCATAGCCTCAAAAGAATAGGAGTTAAACCTCCCACTGAGCTGTTGCCAGAGAGGGTAAGGATGGGGTTGTGTGGGGTGTGTGTGTGTGTGTGTGTGTGTGTGTGTATGTCTGGATGCTATAGAGCATTTATCTTGCAAAATATTTTTACCTTGCTAAACTGTCACATTCCTGGTTCTGTGGCTAGAAAGAGCTGACTTTGCCGGGGCATTGCTTGTCTGTGCATATTGACATTTCTAGGTTACCAGCTTCTTCACTTTCAAGTCTGAGGTATAAGAAACAAAAAGAAAATCCAAGGAACTCATCACCATGTTTTTTCTTGGGTCCCAAATCCCTAGTTAGTGTGCCTTCTTCTCTTCAAATTTTAAAATATACATACTTTTGTTTTCTATGTAATGTTTATGGTTTTGTTTTTGTTTTGTTTTGTTTTTGTTTTTTTTGGGTAGTAATTAGTGGAAAGAATAGGACAAAATAGGTCTACTTCATTTTTTTTTTTTGGAAAAAAATCTCGTTAATAAAAATTATAGTAGATTTAATTCTATTTGATAGATTTCAAAACAATTGCATTTTTAAAATCCATAATAAAGTTTAAATTATTTTAATTTCAATTATATGGAGCCTTAAGCCAAAATACGTATGCTGACTTATTTTGACGAGACCTTAAAAGTCTTGGGTAGATCTGATGCCATTTGGTTAATCATACTCTCTCCCTCTTTTTGTCTACTATAGTTCATGTTCACTTCCAGTCTTATGTCAATTTTTCTCTAGTAATTTTGGTCATCTGATGTTTATTATCTAATGTATTTTTCAGGAAGGACTCATGAGAATAATATTTTCTGAGTTATTGCAAATCGATATAATTTGACCATGTTCTTTATATTTGTAAAATGGGTAGACATGAAACTCTTGGTTCACATTTTCTTCTCTTTATTGTTTCAATTATATATAGCTTTTCTTATGGAATGAACCATTGATTTTGAAACTTTTAATGATAATCAATTTTTCCCTTAAGTTCATTTTATTTTTTATCTGCATTCACCAGTGATTTTCTTCTTTTGTTCTTAAAGACTAGCAATCTTATTTTAATTCCTTTGGTATTTGTTGTTTTGTGCTGTTAACCTCAGGTACATAATATGCTCTTTTATTTTGTATACTATTTATCATATTTTAATTTATCTTTTTCTTTCTTCAGTACTTCTTACTTGAATATTTAGCTTTTCATCTTTTCTTGAAATTTTAAATATTTTTTAAATGTATTTTTATCATGTACTTCTCTTAAGGTATTATCTGTTGAGTTTATTTGCTTTTGCGTGACTTCGTTTCATCTTTATTTTTAAAATAATGTTTGTTTTGAATTTTAATGCATCTCTGAGCTTATCTGATGTCTTTAAGTTTTTCTAACTTTGATTTACATTGTTCTTTTATGTTGTATATTTTGATTTTGTTTTTGAGCTCATGTTAGTTGTAATCTTGTGTGGTCTGTGGAGTGATCTGGTTTGTGGACATTTGAGAATATTCTTCATTTATTAGGATGGAAGAGTTGTCAGGATACTCTCCCTCTCTCATCTTCTATTATTTTTTTGTAGCATTCAAAAATATGGTAGCTCACTTTTTAATCTTTCCTGGTTCTCTTCTTCCCTCACTTTGATCCGGAATTTGCTTTTCTTTATTTCTATTTTTCTTGCTCTGCTCAATTTTTACTCAACTATAAAAAGTTTTTTTCTCAATGAAGAACCTGGTTAGTGTTGAGAGTTCACAAGCACTATACTCCACCAATACCTGTAGAGCTGAGTCCAGACCATTAGCACTCACTCACCTTTGGGTTAAATGAAATATTTTCTCAGTTTCACCCTGAAGTCTCAAATTAGCCCATCAGTGCTTTCCAATAAATATTTATTGGATATTTTGGGGTTCTCCTGTTCTTGGCTCCATCAAATGCCTTATTTCTTTTTCTCTTCCCTGCTGAAGCCAATAGGTCTTCCGTTTCTACCTACTTGAATTTAAGAGTTTATGGTGATTTCTTTGTCACTTAGTTTTGTAGTAAATACTATTCATGAATTTTTAATTAGGTACCTTATTTTTCTATATATTTGTATGTGGGATGTGGGGAAATTCAAATACTGTGCACATTCACAACCACATTTCCTTGCAAAAATCAAGATAATTGACATAATTATTATTAATTTTTACTGTTCATAAATTTCCCTATGATCCCAAGGAAGATGTGCCATCTTGAGTTTTTATCCCTCTCTCTGACTCAGACTATTTCACCAAAGGAACAAAAAAGAAAATAAGACTAAATTGTAATCTTGGCAGGTCTTTTCCTGAGAGAGTCACCTGTGAGATGAGGGAAAACAAGAAGTAGGATATGAGTGGAACAGTGATGATATTTTAAAACAAAATATGAAAAAAAAACAATATTATCAGAATGAGTATGCTGCTCTATACATTTGTGGGAATAAAAAATAATATTAAATAAGAATATTTTTCAAAATAATTTAAATATATTTTAATACATCAAAATTCAAGCTTTGGGAAGCAAAAAAAAAGTGCACTGAAGTATGAACTAAGAAGGGATAACGAGACTGGACTCTCTTGCAGGAAACCCATAGAAATAGAACCATTATTTCTTCAATTTTTTACAATGAAATGAAAGGCATTACATATATTTTATACAGTTCAGGGTTATAATAAACTAAAGTGAAGTAAAGGGACTTTTATCTTGGAGAAAGAGAGAAAAAGAATAAGAGCTGCTTCATAGTGAATATGAGCTGACATTAACAAAAGGCAGAGACTGGTCTAAAAATTTCAACTCCCATTTGCCTATGTTTTTTTCTAGAATAGAAAATTGTTTGCAATTTTGAAAGGATGAAAGTACCAAACTAAAAAGAGATTCATAGCTTAATATACAAAAGGGTAGTAAGTTGGCACCTAAAGAGTTCATGAGTTAGTCATATGTATCTCTCTCTCTCTCTCTCTCTCTCACACACACACACACACACACACACACGCTACAATTTTAAAGGAATTTTCTGATTCCTTTTGAAAATTCCTTTTCAGAAATCTAAAAGTGAGTAAAATGTTAGGAAACTGGACATAAAGAAATAAATTTTAAACAATTAAAATATAGTTTCTGGAATTAAGTAGCATATCTAGTTCTAGCAAAAATTTAAATTGAATTATAAAGCTGAGAGTTTCACAACTTAATAAAAATGCAAAGATTGAATAAGGGTTTATACATTCAGTTAACATAAGACATGTCAATCTAAATAATTTACTTTTCTGTTGAGATTTTACTAGATTGACAGACTCCATCGAAAGTGCCAAATTCACGGTGTCTTGATTTTATCCAAGTATGGCAATTTCTGACATGCTAATTTTGTGAAAATATGTGTACATCTTGCGGGGATGACAGTGAGATTATGGAGAGTCATGACTGGTTCAATAATTATATCTAAATGAAGTTGATTAATAATTTCTTTAGAGGAAGGTGTCAGGTGTCTCTTTATTAAAGATTTCAAGGAAATTATAGAAGTTAAATTCACTGGATTTTTAGATGGTAGAAGGTAAACTGATAGGATAGCTCAAAAAATTAACAAATAAGAAATAGGAGCTATCTAGCAGCCAACAGAGGTTTTAGTTAAGCAAGAACTTGATAAGAATTAATATTATGATCCAGATTTTAAAATATTGATTATCGATAGTGTCCAGTAATGAGAAAGAAGCTGTACCATAGACCTCATCAGGTAGATATGTTCTGGGACATTATGTTCAAACAAGGGGTATTTCTAGAGAGGGGCTACAAAAACTCATCCATACCAAAAGAAAAACAACAAAATAGTGAGGTTCTGAACAACATATAGTATAAGAAAAGGGTGACAGGAGTAGCTTCATGCTATTTAACATATCTCTATAGAGTAACTGATAAGTGTCATGGTCTAGAATATAGGTTGGCAAACACATTCATCCATTTAATCCAACCCACCACCTGTTTTTGTTAAGTTTTTCTGAAATACAGTCACTCTTATTTGTTTATGTATTGTCTATGTCTACTATTGCACTACAATGGTAGAATTCAGTAGTTACTACTGGGAACATATGGACCACAAATCTTAAAATATTTATTATCTAGCTCTTCACAGAAAATTATTTGACAACTTTTTGGCTAGAAAAAAGTCTATGGGACACATGACTGCCATATTCATATATGCTTGTTTGAGGATTATCCTTACATGTGAAAATGTACTCATTTATTTTAAAATGCATATAAAGTGGAAACCTGTTGGTATCAGACACAATCAATGCTGTGATTAATCTGAGTTCTATAAAAGAGTAAGGATTTATTTGCTTCTCTTTGTGTCTAGCAGATTGTTTTACAGATGGCAGGTGTTCAGTGAATATTTATTCTGTGAATAAATGATGAATGAGCTAGATAGAGACCATTTTCATAGAGCATACATTCGGATGAGGGACACTTGTTATTAAAGATATAATTTTATAATCAAGCACATTTTTGGCAAGTTCTATTAAAGCAAAATAGAAAGTGCTAAAAAAGTATGCACATCATTTTATTTATTTGAAGATACCTTTCCCCCCACATTTTTAATATCTCCAAAATAGAAATATATGTTTCAGTCAATGATGTCACTTTACAAAAATGATATATGTTATAATTGGTGGAGTTGTAGATTGCTTGGAAGGTGAAAAATAGAAGTTTTTCTATCTGTAAAAGTGATGTTTAAACTGAACAAATTTATTTTTCTTCATTCAGGAGGCCAAATCTGGATGAAAATGGATTAGGTAAAGTTAGGATTAGCTGAGGATTGTATCAAAACAATGATAATTAATGATAGTTAGTTTATATTTGCCTTCTTCACTGTGTGTTGACATTCAGAGGAAAGTTTCAAGGCAGTAATGCCTAAAACTATTAACTTTGCCTATTACAGGACCAAACTTTTGTAAAAATTATAATTATGCATATAAAGGATGTAATCAATTGTCAGAGTTAAATTAATATTAGCTATTAATTTTAAGGGGACATTTATTTTACATAAATAAATTAAAAACTTAAAAAATAAAGTATTAATGATATTTAACCCTTACATAGCAATTACTATGTCAAAAACTGTTACAAGTGCTTAAGAAACAAACTTTTTTTTAACATCATTGGGGTTAAGTGGCTTGCTCGTGGTCACTTGGAGCTTAACGTTGGGATTGAGTTGTAAATCCAGGCTGGCTTAAGAAATTGTGTTCTTAAATTCTGCGCTGTCCTGCTTATCAAACTGGAACTATTCAAAATGGGCTAGTCCCAGAGCCCATCACACTTAGCATAGCATGGGATTTATCTCCCAGAGTTATTGCAGGCAAGATTTGTTTATTGAGAAGTTAGATTTCATGAGCAATGGTGATAGACTCTAAGACAATGTGGTTCAGTAAGGAGTGGTCCTTTTCTATGTCACAAAACACGTACTATGACTAGTAAACATACATCCTCTTACTTGTTACAGCTGCACTTTTATTCTTTCTCTGACATGCTTTAGTTTTTGGTATCATCCTAAATCAATCTGGTCTATTTTTAAAGCAAACAGATTCTACATAGCACTTAGAAAAATGATGGATCATCCCAAATTTTCATGTCATATTCGATAAATTATCATAAAGAAGGATAATAATCTTATGGTTCCACTGTCTTTTATTTTTAATTGTTTGTTTGGTATTTAAATGGTTCTGCCAAATTTTAAATTTCTTCAGGTTTCTTAAAATTACGTTTGAGAGTTTAAGAGTATCCAGGTACTCTCCTCAGAGTTCCTTATAATTATTTTTGAGAGTTTAAGAATACCCAGGTACTATTATCGGTAAAAAGAAAACATAAAATATATGCCAAGTATATTAACCATTTACATTTCCTAAGCAACGTGCTATTAAGTACTAAAGAGCAAGAAACCGAGGATCTATACATGTCTCAGGAACACCCACAAAGATTTTTATGTACATATACACTTGTATATATATGAATGTATGTGTGTGTGTGTGCGTGTGTGTGCGTGTGTGTATGTGTGTGTGTGTTGCCATTGAGGAGAAGCAGAAAAGGAAGTGGAAAGCCTCTCACTTTATTAATGCTGTAAATTCTCAGATGTCAGTATTTTTCACATTTAAACATAAGTGCAAGGGTAGTTCTCAAAATTAATTTTGGAATTACTTACCTTTCAAAATTTTACATGTCACTACTCCCTTTTATTATAATAGATAATTGAGAGTTGACTGTACTAGAAAAAGGCCATGTTTTGGTTAGTGCTTTAGGTTCTTTTTTCTAATAAGATCGAACTAGTCCTTCCTTATTAATCTGGACTAGTCTGAAAACAAATCATCACTAGATATTTTAATATTGAGCTTCTATATTATTGAATTCATATACATTTTTTAAGGCTGTTCATGTCTTGAAATATTCACTTACAATATTATTTTAAAAAAAAAAGCTTACCTATTTTAAACTTTGAGGCAGTGCTGACCCTTCTAAAATTTCTAAAAATTATATTGTTTTCCTATAGACAGCTCAGCTTTCCTTTATATATAATATGGTAGAAAAATAATCCTTGTAAAATAGACACGATATTATTAGTACTATCAAAAACAAAAGAACAAAAACATGTTACAGTCATAAACATCTGAGCTAATCCCATCCTATCCCTCCCATGAGTCTCACAATCATACTGAAATGTCTAAAATAATGTTAAATTAATAAAATGCATGATAATTCTGACTATACCATCTCTTACTCAAAAAATAGAAATATTTACAAGTGCTCTATACTGTTTATGAAGGTAATAAATAGATACAAACTGATATATTAGGTTAATAATGTTAGAAATATCTTTCATTTGTAATTTAAAAACATAAACAATTGTACACTAATAAAATTAACACCAGAATTATGTCTTTTTGATTACAAAAATAATTTAAAATAGTGCCTACAAAAAATACAAGACATGTAAATGGTATATTATTAAGGTGAAACAGAAGGTATAAATTAAAAATGATTTTGACAAAACCATCTACTGACCGGAGGAATTGTCCTTAATTCACCTTTGGCAATAAAATAAGCAGTATACATATCATGGAACATTTTTTTAAGAAAAATAAATAAATATGAACACATAGAGTAAATATTCAGAAATTTTCTAAATTTTCAATGTGTTCTTTTTGCTTTAGTATCTTTCTGCATTGTGTATGTATATACATACATATATATGATGAATGAATAAATATATGCATATATATACTCTAATCACATTTGAAGAAAACATAAATAGTGTTATTAGTATTTTATCTCAACAGTTTTTCTTTAAATGTGATTCTTAAAAATTTAACAATTTTTGAAATACTTATTGTGACAGAAAACCTACTCTATTTGAAGGAAGGTAAATAATGTCAAAACAGCAGCTAATAAAAAGGTGTGATTACAATATACAAGATGTTCTTGGAGGCTTTTCACAGAACATTAGGCTAATTGTTATGTTGTCCAGCCTCTGATTTGATGACAAACACTAATTAGTTTATGTGTGCACTGCATCAGTCAGTGGAGATTCACTCCCTCACAAATACCATTTGCAAGTACTTACTTTGTATGTCACATATAGGCTAAAATCTGATCTGTTTTATTTACTATTTTATTTACAAAATCCTATCCTATGCCTGGCACATAATGGGCTTTTGATAAATAAATATTTAATTAAATAAATTAATAAGAAGTTGTTAGTCATTAAGAGAGTAAGCACATTATCAAGGCATAACTGGTATGTTAATAAATTATCTGATATTTTAAAACTAGCTTAAATAAGAAATTATAGGTAAGAAAGAGAAAAGCAGGACCAAATCCTGAGAACTCCTCTCTCTATCCACAAAATTAGAGGTAGATTAAGAGCAGAAGTGATGGCAAAAGAAAATGAGAACTGATTTTAAGGCACAAAAGGAAATCCAGGACATTGTCCTGAATTCCACCAGAGAAGAATGCTTTAAGGAAGGCAATGTCAGCTCTGTTGAAGGCTACTGAGAAGTAGGGTAAAGTCAGGACAGAGAAATGTCAATTTAGCCCCATGGAGATTATTGATGACCTTGGAAGAGTGCATTTTGTGAAGTGGGAGGAGATTATTTTAAATCTATTTTATTAGTGGTAAAGGTCATTTTAATCTTTAGATACAACGGCCTCATATTTTTGGAAGCCAGACATGGAGTAGGTTAAAGAGTAATTGAGATATTTGAAATGTTCTTTAAAATAAAATTACTTGGATATTTCTAACTTTAAACTTTTCAAGTTACCTCACATACTTAAACTCATCTAATCCTCAAGAAATCCTTTTAAATTGAATGCCCAGATAATAATTTTTATTTCATAAACATGACACATATCATATAATGTAGCACAAAAAAGACAAAATTCTAGTTTTTCTGATTCATGGCCCACTGTTCTTTTCACAACAAAATACAATACAGTATTCTCTGAAATATACCTTAACTATAAGATAACATGAGCATTTAATACTTTATAAAAATTTGGACTACTTTTAGCAGTTGAATCTAATCAAACTGGCATCTTCTATTATCAGGAGCTTTTCCCAAAGTCTTTCTGTTTTTAATTTGATAGGATTAAGCTCTGAGGAACAGCCTAATGGTTTTGAGATTCCAGTCTTATACTATACTTCTCTCTGGTGTTGCAATGTCTTACTCTTAAAGAATGAGTTTGGACCTTTAATTAAGAAATATTATTCCCATAGTGATGCAGATGTTGCTATATAAAAGCTAAAGAGTACAAACTGATATTTTATTCATACGCATAACTGAAAATGGATCACTTGCTTAAAATAATGAAGACCATTACACAGAACCATCAGAGGAAAGCATTATGATGATAGGAGAAACCAAAGTGAGAGAAAATATTGAAGAGAAAATTGGGAGTATGAGAAGAGATAGAAAAATAAAATAATTGCAAAATAAATGTCATTCCGTTAGAGAAAGAATTTCTAGCATTATTCGTAATTCCATATAAAGATTACTTAATTTCATGGACTAAAGTATTTTTATCTTAATATAAATTACTTTGTTCAGGCTGATTTTTAACTCTTGAAACATTATTAATTTTTCCAGCAAATGAAAATCTGTCTCATAAAAATTCTACTTTAAGGATCTTGCTCAGATATCTCATTCTCAACTGAGTCATTTCTGACTACTCTAGCTAATGCAGATCTCTTTACCAAGACATGTGGTCCTGCAATCCTTACCGTCTATTAATTTCTTGACACTCTGTAAATGTTGCATTTATCTTTTCACACAAATCTAAATATTTCTAGAAGTGATTGAGCAGAAACTGGCGATTACTCATCTGCTTAGAATTCTAGGGTATCTCTCACACCCAATCAATTGGTTGGCATTTCTCTGGGTGGCCTATCAATGAGATGGAACCATGAGAGTTAATTTCTCCATTTTCCTCTCCCCAAAATCAGATCTCTGAGACAATGGGATGGGATTGCTCTGCTAGATTATGATCATCAAGGCCAGGGGATAAATCGACTTATATATTCTTCACTATAGAAGAAGAGGATATGGACTTCAAAGATCCTGGCTTCCTCCAATTCAGTGAGTGCTAAAATAAGTTATACAAACCGTGTTAGAGATAAAATTCATATTTGTCATCAAACAATATGGTCTCCTGTTATCTTTTTAAGAGTCTTGAATTTATAGGGAATTTAGTCACAAATCTCTGTAGGTTATAATATTTCCCTCTATAACTATTATTTAATCCTGCCTTGCAGGCAATATCAAGCATTACATAGCAACTAAATGCTCAGTTTGTCTCTCAATGCTTGAAGCATTACTTGCAGATATAACCTTGTCAGTGACTTCTTTCATAGTTGTTTTCTTTATTCTTAGACTAACCAAAGAAAAGCCTCAGATTCATTTAACACATCATGTCTCCTGCAAACAGAAAACACAAATCTTCATTTATAATAAGTGTAAAGACTCAAATCATGGGAAGGAATACTTTAATTGTGTCTTAAGCATGCAATTTAGTTTTTACTGTGTAATCCCCAGTAGAGACATTCTGTTTGTTTGTTTTGTTTAGAGCATTTACAACTGGAGTTTATTTTTGCCCACAATTAAATCGTTAGAGATTTTAAATGCTCTCTCAATTTTAACTTCACAATTTAAAATGGTTTTATACTAATGCACTTGGTGGGAAGTACACATTTATCTGGCCCACTCTTTCAAGGATTTTAGAAATGAAGTGTGTGCCTGGAGGAGGCCTGTGGCCATTGAAACTGTCAGAATTCAGAGACAATTGTTTCTTGCGGAAGTCCAACTGAGACTAGTGGTCTTTATATGATTATAGTAAGTGTATTTTCTCTCCAATGTAGTATCCATCTGTTTCTTTTTTAGATCACTTACATTTCTATTTGAATATTTATTTATTTATTAATATATACTCTATTTACAAGGAAATTATGAACTTTTGAGTAGAAAATTGTGAGGACTAATTCAATATTGTTACTATAGTTTTCAATAATTCTTTACAAATTCTTTTAAAAAGAGGCAAATGAAGACTGTAGTTTAATCACCATATTGCATAAAAAATTCATCATTTTAAATTTGCCTAATAAATTGCTATTTGCTGTGCACAGTCAGGCACAGCGTTGCTATTAGAATTCACTTGACCTTAGACATGTTAACTACAATCCTAAAATAGCATCTATTTCATTTTGTTTTGGTTTGGTTTGGTTTTCATAAGTTACCATTTATATTCTGATTTTATAAACTTTGATTTTAAAAAATTATAATGTATATATTTATGCATTATAAATATATTATATACAGACTCTATGAAGTCAGATTTCAAAATTATCTATGACACATGTCAAATGCTGGTTATGCAAATTCTGGGCTCCCTTCAATATCATTTCTGCCTTTGTCTCCAATAGTATCTGTATGATGTTCATAAAACTTTTGCTACTGATAGAACTGAGCTGTTAGCTAAGCAGTCTTTTACCCCTCCACTCAACAGTTTTATTGTTCTCCTCCTGTCTTTTGCAAAGACAGTCCTCAAGAAATCATTCTGAAAATACAATTAATTAAAAATACTCTCCCTGACTCAATTTATCATGAAATACAATGTTATTAGGAGAGTCAGTTGGAGAGTTTCTCTCTCCCTCACCCTACAGTTCATAATATTACTCACTTCATATTGCATTGTATTCCTTTGAACAACTTATAGACTATCAGACTAAACAATAATTGAGTTTAGAGTTATATTACATGGGACATTGCTCCTATCATATAGTAAGCATTTTAAAAATTTGTAAAAAAATCAAGATAGCATTTGCAATACTAGAATTCTGCTGAAGGTCAATAAATTTCTAAAAACCCCATTTAGTTCATAAGAAATTCGAATTAGGCTATTTATTTGCAGTATAGCAATTAATGCAACTAATGAAAAAAATCAATCAAAATCTTTTTTTGTTCAAGTAGAATGAGAGAAGTAGCTAACTTATAAAATGGTAAGGAAAACTAAGATATGAGCTATTTAGGACTTAAGATCTGTCATCTTAGAACAAGGGCATCATGAAAGAGTTTCCAAGGATAAAGACACTAATAGCAGATAAGTTCACATATATTGAGACTTTAAGTTCAAGCCAGGGCACATCTGGTGAAATGAGTCCAAAATATTTTTCAACCAATTTAAAAATAATTATAATTATTATTATTTCTGTGAAGCAAAGCCATAGAATAATATGAATTGACGTCCAGGTATATTTATTTTACTCATTTTTTTTATCATTTGTGTCAGTTCCTTCAGTGTCAATAACATATATGTGTATATTTTCATATTCTGTCATCACTAACATTATCATTCAATTTGAGAAGGTGCATGAGGACTAGCAGCCAGAGACAATTTTGAGGATAAATTATGTTTGAGCATCTATAAAACAAGTACCCCACCCTCCCACCCCACCACCACACATAAACACACACATATGCATACAAATTTGTCTTTAAATTTTTTTTTGAAATTATCTTATTTTAAAATAATAGGAGACAATGTGCTTTTTATACCATAATATGTATTATTAATTTAATGCCATCTTGTGTTTATTTACACACAGAGGTTGAATTTTTTTCATCAGAATTATTCTCTTTTTCATGTTATTCATTTCCAAGAAACATTGTTTGATTTCTTTTTTAATCACCTTACTCTTTATATAAAGCCAAAAACTAGTGGAAAACCCACTAGAACAACATTCAGCTCACAAAAGGGAAGACTATATTTATATTATTTTAATAGAATAATTTTTGCAGAAGGAACAAAACTCAACCTAGTAATTTTCTCATTAGACAATGTTAATTGATTATTTTTAAATAATTACTTAGTTTTTAATTACTTGAAATTACTTAAAACTCTCTTTATAAACAAGGGTATATGGATTTTTTTGTGTGTCTTTGCTAAATTAAGTTAGCTTAAAACTTAAGTTGGCATTACTGGATTGGTGGGCAGGGTAGCAGAAAACAGAATGCTCTGACTAATGCCATCACAGATTTCATGGTGGTCCAAATCTATGATGCCTTATAAAACTCTAAAGAATTTTTCATGCTCCCCCCCTGCATTTGATAGAGTACTAATTAAAATATAATTGCTCTTCTCTTAAACAACATTATATCTTGAATCTTCTTTATGGTCTATGCATTATATATAATTGCTAGGTATTCAAATTACAAATCTTTAGTTGCTAATTGCTTGCAGAGATTTTGACAAATGATACACATGTAATAACTAAAAATAAACAGGCCTTGTTTAATCTACTGAAACTCTAAATGAAGCTTGAATAAGGTCATATCATATGAAGCCGAAAGAGATTGTCAAATTGATAAATTTCAACTATACCTCAGTACGTTCAGTAAAAATAAAAAATAAAAAAATCATCAAGCTTTTTAGAAGCACTATTAAATGGGCTTCTCAGATCAAAATACACTGGAATTCTGGCACATGGAAATTGCAGAGGTTAAATACTCAAATGTAAAACCATACATATTTTCCTATATATAAGGTGGGAGAGGTGACATGGTATGTTGGACTAAGAATGGGATTAAAAAGCCACCAACCCAATTAATAATTATCTTTGTAGTACTAGAGAAGACAAACTGTGTGTTTGCTTTTTTATCTGTACCTTGAGACTGAGAAAATCTTCCAAATTAAAAAAAAGACCAATGTAAAATAATAACTGAATGAAATGTGTGACACAGGATTTTTTTTTCAATAAGAACATTATTAGAATATTTGGAAAATTCTGAATAAAATCTAATAGAATTGTATCAGCTTTAATTTCTTGCTCTTGACAGTTATGCTATGTATATATAAAAAAAGTCTTTGTTTTCTGAAAATACACACTGGAGTATTTAGAGGGAAACAGTTATTATGTCTGCTATTCACTCTCAAATAGTTTTAAAGAAACAGAAAGAAAATAATAATATGACAAAATGTCACATTTGGGGTATAAGGATGAAAGATATAGGGAAATTCTTTCTTTAACATGCTTTTTCTGTAAATCTCAAATTACATCAAAATAAAAAGTTAAAATTTAAAAAAGTTAGGAACGAGAATATCTCTCCCTATTACAAAATTTAATGTGAGGTATGAGATGTAGTAGTTACTTAATGTCTGTTATTATGCATACTCAACAAAATCAGAATCATAGCAAGACTGTAATTTATGTGTATAATAGAGTCTAGAATAAGATATGGGGTCTTTTTATTATACAAGAAATATTTTTTAAAATAAAATCTAATTTTATATAATCCTTATGATCATGTATAAATAAATGATTTATGTGAATATCATATAATTTAATGTTACTAATTGGGCATTTATAAACTTGTATGCATCAAGAGCATTTCCAATGATGAAACTTGTAAAAGAATAAAAATAGCACTTGTAGCCTCAGGGACATTAGGCTCCTCCTCTTTCTTCTCCTCCTCTCCTCAGACTACCCCCACTCTCTTTGAGCAAAGCCTCTGAAATGTACCACAGGGCTGAAGTATAAAGCTTTCTCTGTGCCAGGCAAAGGAACTAAAGCTAAATTTGGTGTTGTAGTCAGGGGAATCTTCTTTGGGCTCTTTTTTCTATCAAAATGCCCTGATTTTCTTGGGGGATACTTAGGCCTAAGTATCTTAGGAAAGCTTGTCAAAAGTGAGGTTTTGTTAGGCCTGCTCTTTCTTTGGATTTTTAAGCCTTGATTTTTTCATTCCTGGCTGCTTTGCTTCTTGCAGTACTCACCTCCCATTGATACTGTGCGTAAGCGATTGTGGTTCTGGGAGAGAAAGAGCCTACTTTGTCTATTTTGGTTATAGGTCAGAGGCTACCTCTAGTCTAGGCATTCAGATTTGGGGTTAATTTTTCAACTGACAACTGACCTGTATGCCTAAGTTTTTTCAGTATCTGTCAGAAGTGTTATTTATAGGTGGAGAAAGAATGAGGATTCAGACATCCTGGCTTCTCAACAAAAATTATCCTTCAATTCCAACATAACATACAACCTTGCAACAAGAAGCACTTCTGAGAAATTTCTAATTCCCTGAAGGGTCTTTCTGTAATGCTTGCTTGCACAAGGGTTTTTAAGATGCCTAAAAGACTGCTGCTGTGTTCAATTTATGTAGTCTACAGAAATCAAAATCAAGCTGTAATCAACAGTTATATAGCATGGGAGAAGAGAGATAAAGAGTTAAGCAAGTGCTGTCTTATTCAGAAGGTATAATATGGGAACACTTAATCATAACTGGAATATTTTTATATAAATGTGAAGATTACAGCCAAACTTTATGAAGGATGATGAATCAGGACCAGTCTAATGATACTATAATCTGGCAGAGTTCCTCTTGCAAACATCCCTCATCTTAAAGTGCTGAAGGATTTCTACTAGAATAATAACTAATGAATGTTCAGCTCTTTATTCCAAGTTAAAAAAAATATGTATATATATAATCTATTTTCAATTAAAATGGCAAAAAAGTAGCCCACAAACAAGAAAAAACCATTTTTAGTCTACATCGTGGGCAGATTAGTGAGCATCCCAGCTAAGGAGACACCTGCACTCTTATTCCAGGATCAAAACACAATGCTTCGATCAGTTTTCCTCATTTCTTCCTTCATTTCTGTTTGTTTTATTCTATATCATCTTCCCAGATAACAATAATAATAATACAAAATAAAATAACGAAGACAGAAATCATAAATGCATTAAACTTTCTAGGAAAGTACTGTAGGTATTTTAATGGCTGCTGTAAGAATGAGGATATTTTCTCAATCCTCACAATATGGGAATAGGTACCTAAAAGACATACTGTCCTTTACACTTGAGTACATTGAACCCATTTGAATACATAAATTGCATGAAATTTGTAAAGGCAATATTATTTTAATAAAATTAAACATACACTACTTAAATAAAAAATAGTTCAACTAAAGATTATCTGTAAAATATGGTGCTTAAAATATTTGTTTGAAACTCTGCCAATTATATCAAATGGTCCAAATATTATTTTTCTATAGAAAGCCTAAAATGTTAGCCTTGACCCTGTTCTCTTTGAAAAGGGAAATATTTTATAAGAGGAAAATCATACAGATGTTAATGTTGTCATTAAAAAATCTTTTTTTTAATAATGTATTTTTCTAAAAAATACAGCTATTAGTTATGGGGGTGTGTGTGTGTGTGTGTGTGTGTGTGTGTGTGTGTGTGTCTGAGAGGGAGACAATGAGAGAGAGAAAAAGGAAGAGAGTGAAACTGATTTATTTGTTCTTTTACAATTAATATTTTTTTTTTTTGGCCTCACCCTTTCACACACACACACACACACACACACACACACACACACAGAGTCTGGCACAGATGAGGCATATACCTGCAAAAATATTTCAGTAGTGAAAATCACATGAATATAATGATCAGTTATCAAGTACTAAATATACATGTCCTACCTTCTAAATACATTATCATAAATTGTCTTTACATGAAAAGTTAACATGACACATGACATTTTTTAAACAGAATATGAGATTGATGTTAAAAAAGTTAAGTCAACTGAGCACAAAGCTAGCAATCTGGAGGGAAAAGTAAAATTTAAATTCAGAATTGTAGGACTGTAAAAGTTGGTATTCTTATGTTTTGTATGCTTGTTATAAAAAATGTGAAACTTCACAAAATAATAGATATAATTCATAAATTAACTCTCAAATGCCCATCACTGTTTCAACAGCTATCAAGACTTTTGCCTCATTTGTTTTATCTATCATTTATTTTTATTATATTTTTCTTTTCCATAAAATACTATAAAGCTAATCCCAGGTATCATGACATTTTACCTGCAAATTACATCTGTTTTCATCTTTTAAAAAATGATGGGCATGTTTTATATAAGAATAAGCCCATTTTTAAAACTAGAGAAAAATTAGCAATATTTTTTCTATCATCAACTATCCAGTTCATAATCAGATTTCTCTGATAGCTTCAGAATATTTTTAAACTGGTTTGAATCAAGATCCAATTCACACATTGCATTTGGTTGCTATGTCTCTTAAGTTTATTTAATACAGAATGGCTCTCTCCCTATTTCTTTTATACCACTGACTTGATAGAGACACCAAATTAGTTGTCCTATTGAATGCCCCACATTCTGGATCTCTATGTTTGATTCCTTTTACTGTCATTTCAGTTGTTCCTTTACTCTCTCATATTGCCTGTAAATCTACCTAAGTCTAGTATCTTGATTTGATGGTGGGTCAAATATTTAGGGAAACATATGTCACAGATGGTCTTATGTGCTATACATTGCATTAGAGCCAGCCCTACAAGCCAAGAAGAAAAGGCATCCAATTCTAAAATGATGCTCTTTCCAATACAGCACATTACCTCCCTTTACCCTAGTCTGTGAACTTTACTTCTAGGGACAGCTATTAACACGAAAGGCCAACCAAAGTCCAAGATGTGCAATGGACAGATTTTATTTTATTTTATTTTTTTACTGGGAAAATAGTTACAAATGTTTGGTAAATGAAAGATCAGTGCCAGTTTATATAGTCTATCACTGGACCACAAATGATCTGCATTCAAAAATAATCTGATATTCAGTTGCCACAGAGTTCTGGCAAACAGTCTAAATTATGAAGTCACTGGGGACTACAGTAGATTCTGCTTAGCAGAGAGACGTCCATGTGTCTGACACATGAACTCTTGGTATTGCAGTAGGGAATTATCCATTTTCTTCCCAGAAAGCGGTGGCCTTATTCACACTGTGAAAAATAGTAGAGGAATAAGATAAACAAATGAAGTGTAGGGATGAAGGAGATATACGTATGTGTACCTGCACCCCCATCCCAACACAGAGCTTCTGTCACCCAAGAAAAGACAGGATGCCTTTGAAGTTTGAGGTATTTACATTGAAATTATCATTAAACCAAATGAGGTGACTCTGGCTAGATCAATGAAAGGGAAGAAGAAGCATAATATTCAGAAGTGCATTTCTAAGACAGAGAGACTTATAGAAAGAGGAAAGGGCTTAAAGTCTATTCTTCAATAGTTCTGTACTTTGATTGCCAACTTTGTCTGCTCGAAGATGTCCTGCTATGGTTTCAAAGCAAGCGGCCAAGGATCAAGACACATTTTGTTGCAATTCAGAAGTTAAAATGTGTTTAGAGGTTCAGAAATGTTACATCTCAGCCTGGGAGAAACCTTTACAAGACAAAATCCTGTTCTTGGCACCCTTACTGATTCTTGGCACACCGTTAGGAAAATATTTATTGTCATTGTTTTGATTTTATATACGACATTGATTTAAGGTAGGTGAGCTCATTGCTAAATGAACGGAGACTTAGTCAGTCATTGTAGGCTCAGCTTATTGTTATTATTATTTTTCACAGCTGTTTCTGAGCAGAATCTTTAAGTAAATTTCATAGTAAGGGAGAAGTTAAAAGCACACTGTATTAGCTTGCTAGCACTGCCATAACAAAGTACCAGAAATCGAGTGGCTTCAACAACATATATTTATTGTCTCAGATTTCTAGAGGCCAGAGTCAGAGACCAAGATATCAGCAGGGTTGGTTTCTTCTAAGGCCTGTGAAGAAGAATCTGTTCCATGAATGTCCCCTACCTTTCGGTAGTTTGTTGGAAATCTTTGGTGTTCCTCGGGTTGCAGAAGCATCACCCTGATCTCTGCCTTCATCTTCATATGCTGTCCTCCTATGTGTGCTTCGGGTTACAAATATCCCTTTTATAAGGACACCAGTCATTGGATTAGAGTCCCTTCATGCTCCAGTGTCACTTCACTTTAACTAATTACACCTGTAGGGACTTATTTTCAAATGTCCATATTCTGAGGTCCTGGGGATTAGCACTTAAACATGAATTTTGGAATGGGTTGAAATATATTTAAACACCTGATAGACCAGTTGTACTTAGATGATAAGACTTGAGTTTCTTATCCTCAATAGTACTGATTTTCTGGACTCTCAAATTCTTTGTAGAGGTATGGTCTGCCCTGTGCGTTATCGGATGTCTGTAGCAGAAACCCTGAACTCTATTTACTTGAGTCCCCAGAAAAGACATTTAAAAATGTCTCCAGACATTACCAAATGTCTCCTGGGGCTGGGGGGTGGGGGTGGGGAGTGGGGGATAGCCCCAGTTGAGAACCATTGAATAATTAGATAACTTTTAAGTTATTTCTGTGCATCCCCAGAAACTTAAAAATGATCATAAAAATGGAAACAAGTTGACCCTCATCAGGAGCAACAAAATAAGAGTTAACTGTTTTTTCATAGTGGTACATTTGTGCGTGTGTGTTTTTTTTAAACAAGGTAATTATTTTTATACCTGAATACAAAGATATTTTGATATAAAACACATTATCGTGTCATCTTGTATCTCTCTGCATTTTTATTTTGATCTTTTTTAAAGATCTTTTTTATAAAAATGATTTGGAAATGTGGTCAGGTGCAGGCAGTGGAAAGTTCTGTGTTAACAGGGAAAATAAAGCAGTATATATTTTTCTGCTTATGCACAAAACAATCAGGATTTAAAATAGAAAATGTATGTGTATGTGTAATTCTGTGTGTGTATGTGTGTGTGTGTGTGTGTAGGGGTATACACAGATGGGCCAGCCAAAGCATTGGCATGAAAATTTATTTTTATGGTCAAGTGAGTCAAGGTAGGTGGACTCATACATGTATTTGAGTGTTGTAACCCGGTTTTAACATGAATTATTTTATTAACTAAATTAACATGAACAGCCATCACAGATAATTTTTTTAGAGATAGACAGTAACGTTCATTTGTGTTAAAACTTCTTAATATAACCATCTGAAAACTGGAAGTTCAACTGAAAAATTTCTGTATGAATATGATTAAAACTATGTTTCAAAAAGCAGGTATAAATAAATTCCATTGAAGTAAAAGAAATAAATTTCCTGCTCTTTGTACATTTGCTTTTGAAACCATTTTTAGAATGTCTCAGTGAATTCTGATGACATAACATCCCTTGCTTGCCTTAAAAAGATGAGAAAAAAGAAGAAATGTAGATATTGTTTTGCCAAATAGTATCACTATTTCTTAAATGATTCTTGACAAGAAATGTAACAAATTTAGATTAGTTGAGTAAATATTTTAATTCTTTAGATTTCTTTTCTGTAAAATAGGCATAATATTCTCTAAGTCGGCAAAATTATTCATGAAAACTTAATGAGGCAGTTTAAAAAGTGCTTCATAGACTTGTATTTCTTTTAGAAATGATCAAAAAAGCTGTAAAATGACCAAAAATTTAGTACTGTTCTAACTTAAAAACACTTATTTGGAGTAGAGGTCAAAAACAGCATCCAATGGACTATACTTGTCTACAACTATGTTTCGTTGGACCAACTTCTTCCTCATTTCTTTTATTTAAATTAATTATAAGCAATTTTATAGACATATATACACACACACACACACACATAGATATATCAATTATGAGCAATTATATAAATATATATATATCTGAGATTTCTGCTTTTGTTGAGAAATCAGCAGTTTTGGGATCCCTGACCACCCTCCACCCCACCCCCTCCGCCCACACACACACTTTCTTGCATGGCAACCATCAGATGGAGTTTAAAAGCTGTAGTCTCTTTGGCTAGATATATTCTTCAGTGGACCACTGGCTCCATCATTGCCAGTTTTCTCCACTGAGGCCTGATGCTAATTTTATTTATGTCTGAGTCTGTGTTTGTTTGTTTTAACTTAGCCCCATCACATCAATTTTATTGCCCCGTAGATAGCATATGGGTTTATTATATTAACTTCAAAATTGAATCTATGGAAACCAAGTTTTAAAAAATAGGTGTCAGAACACTTCTGTAAGAAATAGGGCAAAAAACAAGGCATAACTATAAAGGCCAGGAACTTAAACCCATAAGAGTTTCTGCATTTATATATTCATCACAAGTTATTGCCACTAACCTCTTCCCATTGTTAGAAACAAACTAGGTCTTAGGTCTAAACTGATATCTTGATTATTACAAAATGGATCTCTTATCTACTTTTTTTGCTAGCTACATGATCTTGACATTACCTAACTTGTGTAAACTTCACTTTCCACTTCTATAAAGTGAAAAAAAAAAAGTAATTGTATTTATTTTATAAGTTGGAATATTTAAAAAGTTAATATATTTTAACTACTTAAAGTTATGTTTGCCAGAGTAATTACTCATTAAATATTACCTATTATTATTATTCTACAATTATTTTGATAACTCACCCATTCTCTATGTAGTCATCATATCAATGTCTTATATTCTCATATAACTCAAAGTGGTAATTAACTTTACTTGTGTGTATCCAGGTCAACTGGATTCTAAAAAAAAAAAAAAGTTAATAGACAACATTAAATATTAGAGCAATAGTTCTTAGCTCTGGGTGATTTTGCCCTCCAATGAGACATTTAGTAATATCTGCAGACAGTTTTGATTATTAAGGCTGGGAGTGTGTGATATTGTCTCTGGTGAATGGAAGCCAAGGATGCTAAATGTCCCCAGTGCACAGGACAACACCTCCCCCAACACACACACACACACACACACACACACACACACAACAAAGAAATATCTGGTCCAAAATATTAGCAGTGTGGGAAACTCTACACTGGACTATCAAAAAACAAAGAATTACTGTTATGAAAAAGAAAAAAAGATGATCAGAAAAGAAGGATATGTCTAGAGAAAAGCCCAATGACAGTCAAGAACCGTTTCAATTTGCACCAGAAACTGCTCAAAGAAATTTTTACTGTCAAATGAATTAAGGACTTTTCTCTGGACTACAGAAGTCTGACTTTCAAAAGAAAGCTTTTAGGATGAGGATAAATCTATCATCTTAATGCCCAGGACTAAGCTGTTGAAACCAAAATAAATGAAATCCCCCAGTGGATCACTAGCCGTATGTGAGTGTCTGCTCCTAAAATTAATACATGTAATGTCATGGATTGAAACTACTTTCCATACTTTTTCTCGGGGATAGATAATATACTAAACTTTTAAAGGTCCCTAGGCATCTATAAAACCAGTTTTTGTGTAAGGCTGTCATCTGTTAGCATTAACTATTTACATAAAGACTAAATTGATTATCAAATGTGCCATCTGAGCACCTGGATTAAGACTTTACTTTTTTTTTTTTTCACTCTGTCTCACCTTGTCAAATAGGAAACTAAAAGCAGTGGGTGTTTTTCATGACAGTAGAAGAAGCATCTATGAAAACCAGCCAACCGTTTCTCTCCAGTATGCTATTGTTTTTAGGAAATGTAATTGTTCCTTAAGTCTTAAATGCTTTCATTTTAATTTTTCTTCAGTTATTTATATGTATGTTTTTAAAATGTATTTTATTTGTAAATGGGAGGTAGATTATGTTTGGAGACATTCTTAACTTTTGATCACAAGAGAAATTAATAAAAAAGCAACATCCCTTACAACTTGGGAAAAGAAACACAAAGGAAATAAGGTTACATCTTTTTTCACAAAAGAGACTCATGCTCTTAAAAGTGATGATTTATGTCTATATTATTCATATAATAAGTTACAAAGTTTCCTTGTCTTTTCCCTCTTTTATTTATTTTTTTTTTACTGAACTGCATGAAGCTTTATTTACCAGGTTCTATAATGATACTGTGTTCAGAATCTAAACAATAGCTTTTATTCCAATATTTTATAAGTATTGCATTTACTTATCTATAATAAGAGATTTGTGTGTGTGAGAGCGAATGTGTGTGTAACTATCCTGTGAAAGGATCTGTTAATTTCCCATTTTAATTTTAATTATTTTTTTTACAATACCAAGGATGTTGACACTGAAATTCAAAACGAAAGTGAAAAATGTGCTTGATGTAAAGCTTAGGCTCATTGATTTTTTTCAAGGCATATACAATAGAATAGCTTTCTATTTGAGTTCACGAATATAATAAGGTTTCAGGCCCCATTCAGTAATTTTTGAAAAGGTAAGAACTCCAGGATAGAAGGTAAAAAAAAAAAAAAAAAAAAGACAAAAAAAGTTAATTGAAGATAAAAGGATATTTTATTACAATAGTTTAGGAGAAACAGAAAGCTGAGTGAAATTTGAGAGATAAAGAAGAGAGTCCTTGATTACAACTAAACCTCAAAGAAACCGTGACTAGAAGACAAAATGCAAATTTATCACTAAGACAAAATTTAGATAGTGCAGAAATTCTATGTTTATAGGAAATTCTACTTTCATTTGTAGATACATGACAACTCTGTCTCTTATATTCCGTGGCTGATCACTGAAAACACTTAAGTCCAAATAAGAGATTCATAATTAAAAATGTGAAGAAAATGAACAAAATTTAATACTTCAGTAAGACAGGGATAGTGAATGAGGAAAAAAAGCAGACAAGAATTAGGGTTTGATATGAAACTTACTAGGTCGAACTTTTTAAAAATCAATATATATAACATCAGAAACCAATGATAACAGAGCTGTGAAAATGGATAACTGAAAGACAATTGTAGGCATATGACTCTCAATTTAAAAATAATACACTTAAAGTTTGTTTTGTGTTTTCTGCAGATTTATCCCAGGCCTAAAAATGATTGCTTACAGCTGACAGCTTGCTAGTCTCCTAGTGATTTCAATAATTATCTCTATTGAGTTAGGGTATTGATCTGTAGCTGCTAGCTATTTCAAAATTCTCCTTTTATCCTGCTAGAGATAATAGAATTAATGAGTCTTTTTGCCAAACATAGCAGGAACACTGGGTACACAATTAGGTCACAATATGAAATCTAAAAAACATTAAGAAAAATTAAATGAAAATTTTGAGCTCAAATAAATTTATATAAGATAATTTTTCTGTTTAATAGACATGATACTAAAACAATAGCAAAAGAAAATCAGATACATTGACAGTGCATCTTCAAAGTATCCCATGCTAATATGAGTGATACAACAGTTGGTTCAAATATAAGTGATTTTGAGTTAGCAATGTACCCTGTGACTTTTTAAAATTCTTCCATGGCATCTCTTGTATGGCAGGTTCCAAGTTCCGACTCAGATGGAAACCTCAAATGGAATCTATGTTTACCCACTTTCTAGCTGTGAGACTTTGCCTCAGTTTCCTTGTCTATAGAATAGGCATAGTCTAGTAACCAATTCAGGGGGTTCTTTCAAGGAGTCTATAAGAAGGCAGGCCATGGAAAAGATGCCTATGTAGATTCTACAAATTCCCATCCAAATAAACAAGTGGTTAGAAACCACAAGGAATGACTCCAAGTGAACTCTTTAAAAAAATTGGTTGACAAAATATATTGTATATTATTCAAAATATGAATTAATAGAATGTAAACTGTCCAATCATTGATTTTAAAATATTTTTCCAGAGGCATCTACTTTTGCTTTGCAAATAATTAGGCAAATTAGGAGATGCAGACTATCCCATAGGATGATCAATGAGGGAGATGCTAGATAAATATTTTCCACACACAAAAAAGTTCACATTTATTTGCTTCTCTAAGTATTTTAGTTTCTTTAGAAGAAATACTTGTTTTTTTTAAATAAAGCTATTTAATTATAAAAGAACTAAAAACTATGTAGGATAAATGGAGTAAACATGACTAAACAGGTAAAGTAGATACTACTCAGGAAAAAATTTACAAACTAGGTATTTCTTATTAATATGACATCATATCTAATGAATACAGATATGATTACAACATTTGCCTTAAGTGTATTGATTTACAATTAACAAAAGCTATATACTCAGATTAAAGAATCATGGTTTGTAAGCATAGAGAGGTAGTTACCACTGGCTGACCACTGTTTTTAAAAGTAGAAACAATCAGACTGCTATTTCTTTAGTTTGAGTAATTGCTGTTTTTAAAAGTAAAGCAGGCATCAGTGACTGGAAAAATTGCAAAATCAGTGACTGGAAAAATTCATTTTTGACCAATTTATCATTTCAACAAGTTTGTTTTTGACTTATTCATTTGTAACCTTTTTCCCCCAAATGATTTATTTGCAAGTAGATCGCCTACTTTTCACACAGAAAAAATTGAGCAGCTGCATTTATTCTTGCTCCAATGGCAAGGCTGGGTCAAGCGCAGAGTCTCCGTGATAGCTGGCTCCCAAGAAATGACCAGTCCTGGCAGAGAGGGACACTGACTGCCCCCTAGCTTAGAGCTTCCATGACAAACACAGGAAAGGAACTGTCCAACACAGAGGTGGGCTCTCTACCATGACTACCTCCTACTTTGCTTCCCCCTGTTCCCCACTACCTTCTTCAGAAACTTAGATACCTGAATAAGCAAAATACAATGATACATCTAAATTGCTCCTTTTCTCTGTGACTGGGCTGGTGATCCTTGAACACACCCAGCTGCTAATAGAAATCAGCTATGCTCTTTTCTCTGGGCATGCATCTTATCTGTAAAATCAACTTGAGAAATTATGTGGTATACAAAAAGATAAGGCAGTCTAAAGGAAGGAAAACTAGCCAAAGCATTTGAGAAGGTTTCTTCCTGTGAAATCTACTTGCTTTAAAAAATGAGTTTATTTGGGAAAAAAAATTCTCAAACTTCTATTTTACACAGATTCAAAAGTATAGCACCTTATAGATGAAGAACTAGTAACAGTGAAATGATCATAATCTGAGATCAAAGACAACTGCAAGAATAAGATTAACAAATTTAACATATAAACTAGGCAATAGAGAGCAGATTGGCTGTAACAGAAAACAATAAATGACTTAAGCAAAAGGTCAAGACCAATGGCACATGGTAAAAAGATTAAAGAACAGATAAATATGTGAAAAGATTGTCATTGGTTATTATATATAAAATAAGAATACAGTAAAAGATAAAGAAGAGTCATTCACTGAAGAAATATTTAAGATTTCACATTACTATGTGCCAGGCAAAACTGTATATACTTGGGTGTACTACTGGCAATTTCTGAATACTAATGATGTAAGAAAAAAAATCAGATTTTCCTCCCTTCAAAACTAATTGCCAATTTGGGGTGAAAATTTTTGTTCATTATCTAATTTTCCTTCACACCATAAATATCTAAAGACAAGGTCCAACATATATAGAGTTTTGAATGATAATGATCATAGCACAAGAATTATTTATACAGCCAAACTATAGGTTGTACAATACGGGTTTGGCAAACTACACACAGTCTATGTGCCAAATCTGGTCCGTCACTTGTTTTAATAAATAAAGTTTTAGTGAAACATAGCCACATCCATTAGGTTACATGTTGCGTATGGATGCTTTCAGACTACAATGACAAAATAACTATAATAGAGACTGTACAGTCCACAAAGTCTTAAATATTTTCCATCTAGTTTTTTTACAGAAAAACTTTGCCAACCCCTGATATAAAATTTGCTAACCCCTGATCAAAATGATATATAATGATTCAGAAAGATTACTACACATGTATGCATCCTATAAAGATATATAAAATTAATTTTGGGAAAAATCCTGTAAAAGGTGGGGTAAAGCGTAGGTAATTGTGGTATTATTATGAAAGCTATTATGGGTAAAAATATTGTGGAACAGAGTAGGCTAATATAATATATACTTATCATTGAAAGCAATTGGGATAATGTGTGTGAAAATACTTTGAAACCTGGAACAAGCTAAACAAATTAATTGGATTATCATTAATCACAAGAAGACTATTAATTAGAGAAATAACTAGTTCACAGTAGAGTAACATGCAATTTAGTTGTTAAATCACAGTGCAGGAGTGGTTAATTCTACCTTTCCATACTTATATTAATATAAATTTCAGTATGGCTATTTCGATTTTAAGGAATTATGAACCAACCAAACTAGTCTAGTGGTGCCTCCTCTTGCTATACATTAGAGTTACCTGGGGAGCTTTCTAACAAAATACCAGTGTCCTTCCCACATCCAAGACCCATTAAATCAGAACCTCTTGGTAATTTTGAAAAGCTCCCAGGTACTTCAAATGTCCTGCCAGATTCAAGAAGCATGAGTTATTTTAACTCATTAATTAATTAAAGGGATCTGTATTCAGAATGCTTAAGGAGTAGAGAGGTGAATTTCATGGAAAACTAGAATATGATTCACACTAGCCCAGGGATTCATGAACCTGGAGTTGAGAAAGTTCCCACAAGTGTGTATACACACATAAATGTGGCTCTGTCCCATTTCTTGTGTCAGCTTTTCCATAGCCACTACCAACTGACTTCTGCAGGTTTCTGGTCCTCCATTCAGTTTTGGTCAACAGTTTGGATTTTTCATGGGCCTCTGGAATTAATTCCAGCCTATGGCAACATTTCATAGTAATGTTTTTATTTTTATTTTTCCATCCCTAATTCCTTCAGTTTTTTAACTCAAAATAACCACAAAAATTCTCGAGAGTCTGAACCTGTTCACTTATTATGGTAAAGTGTAAGCCATAGATTAAAAGTCTTCCATTACTAGGAATTCTTTTTAATGGTCTGTCTTTGTCCATGTAGCATGTATTTCTAGCTAAAGGGGAATAAATTAAAAAGTGCTAACATCAGCTAATAGGTACATAAAAAGATACTCAACATCACGAACCATCAGGGAAATGCAAATCAAAACCACAATGAAGTATCACCTTACTCTCCTTAGAATGACTGCCATTAAAAGGATGAGAAATAGCAAGTGTTGGTGAGGATGTGGAGGAAAGGGAATGCTCGTGCACGGTTGGTGGGAATGTTTTTCACTATGGAAAACAGTATGAAGTTTCCTCAAAAAATGAAAAATAGAACTACCATATAATCCAGCAATTCTACATCCAGTATTTACTTGAAGAAAAGGAAAACACTAACCCAAAAAGATATGCAAACTCCTATGTTCACCGAAGAATTATTTACAATAGCTAAGAAATGGATAAAGAAAATATGAAACACATACATATGCACACAGGAATATCATTCGGCCATAAAAAATAAGAAATCTTGCTGTTTGCAACAACATATGTGGACCTCGAGGTCATTATGCTAAGTGAAATAAGAGACAGAAAAAGACAGCAGCATAATCTCATATGGGGACTCCTAAATATAGAGAAAGGATTGGTGGTTGCCAGAGGCAAGGAGTGAGGGTGGGTGAAATGGGTGAAGGTGATCAAAAGGTACAAACTTTCAGTTATAAAATAAATTAAGATTCTGGGGATGCAATTTACCGCATGGTGTCCATAATTAATAATATCGTATTGTATATTTGAAAGTTTCTAGGAGAATACATCTTAAAAGTTCACACACAAAAAAAATGTAACTAGGTGTGGATGTTAACTATACTTATTGTAGTGAGCATTTTACAAGGTATAAACATTTCTAATTATTTTATTGTACATCTGAACCTAATATGATGGTATATCTTAATTATATTTCAATAAAATAAAAAAGTACCTGGGCCAGAGCGAAGCCAGTTAATGTCAGCAATAGCTAGTGCCCACTGAGGCCAAGTCTACAGAATGTCAGCTTTCCTTAGGAGAAGATGAGCTAAGACAGGCACATTACATTGTCAGTGCAACATGAATCTTTAGCATCTTAGGTAGTTACAATCATCTTCTTTTTCTTTTTCTCATTCATCTTTTATTTCCTGCTTCTTTTCTCATTCAGTATTTTTTTTTTCCTACTTCTATCTCTTCTTCCATTTATGTTTTTCTCTTTAAACAAAGTAAAAGACTTTGTAATCATCTTTATATATCTATTTCATGTATAATCAGAATACTTACTTTTCTTGATTAAACCTCATTAATCAAAGAATTTTAAATAGTTAAAATATACTAGCATTAAAGAAAATTATTGTAAAACGTCTAGCAAAGATAGAGTTTTGTTGTTGTTTTCCACATTAAGCATACAACCTAAACAGTCTTATTTAGATCATTATTTTAAATAGGATTCTTGTACTAATTAAATATTATGGATAATAGTGGACAGTTAGTTCTTTTCAATCTTAAGACAATAAGCCCTGGCTTTAACTATATGATTTTTTTTTTCTTTGAATACCTATAAATGTATTTAGGAATGAGAATTTTCTGATTCAGAGAATATTAAAATAACTATTTTCTAAGCAACTTTTACAAATCTCTTCATTACTTAAACCAGTCAGAAGTTGTTATTTTAAAAACAAAGTCTTTTTCTTCTCCCAGTACACTTTGTCAGACCGTCTTTTCCTTCTTTTTTAATCTGTTAAACTTGGCAATGTTTTTCAGACTATGCAGCTAAATTTAATCTTTTATACATAGTTTTTCAGCAGTCGAATCAAAAAAGACTATCATCTTAAAACAATGTACTTCAAAATAAATGTATTGTGCTTGTCCCGATTTTTATTTCCTGACAAATGCTTTGGAATTTGGAAGGTCATTTATCTTTCTGTAATAAACCATTATCTCGTCACAGTGGATAATTCCTGCAGGAGAGTTGTCTAAATATTCCCAAGTCTTTTTCCTTTACATTTTTGCCCCCACTTGGTAGCTTCAACATTTAAATGGTAAAATGAAAAAGCAAGAAACTAAACATAATGGCTCATGTTTTGGTTTAGAATCAACACAAGCTCTACAAGAGAATTGCTAGTTCCTCTTCAATCATTTGGAACACATTTCATATGTTTGACCTGCAAAATTTGTTTAGAATCAAGTGACTGACAAGACACTCAATAACTTTGTTTTCTTTTTAAAAGAGTTGCATGAGGTTTCCTAAACCTGAACATTACTCTTCTTTTAAAATGGACATGTTCTACACCAAATGATTGATTAATCCACACACAGTCTTAGTACAGTAGGCAATCATAAAGACCAATAATTTTGCTCAATGAACTGTAACTTTTCCGTTTTGGGAAGAGTGAAATGTAAAGCAAAAGATATTTTGCTCATACTTTAAAGTCACTTTTTATATTAAATGTATTTTTTTCTGCCTTATGCAATTATATTGTACTCTAAATCATATCAATTCTTCTCAAGAACCTCAGACTTGATATTTCCACTTGTTGGTCAAACAGGCATCTCAAGGAATAACACAGTCAAAACAAGCTGTTTTATTTGTTTTATGGTGTTTTGTTTTTGAGAGGCAGGCTAGAGTAACAATCAAGAGTAGAGGTTGGAAAACTATGGCCTATAATCCACTATGGCCACTGAGCCAAGAATGTTTGCTACAGATAAACATTTGAAATCTTTTTGATGACAAAGGACAGTGGAGTCAGTTTGTCTGGACTGCATTTTGGTTTGGCTATATGACCTAAGTCCAGTTATATAATCTTTCTGTGCATCTCTCTAACTTTCTCACAACATGTATACTTAGAAAAAAGGCTATAAAGGCATATGCCTAAATATCAATAATACTGGTTGGTGGAAAAATTATTGATGACTTTTTCTTTTTTCCACATGAGTTTTTGGGAGAGATGCAATTTCAAAAGTTTCTGTGGTAAATATGCAATTATTTTATAATATAAAAACACTATTAAAATTATTAAACAGTACATGAGAAGAGTTCAGATTAAATGAAATGTCTTCAGAGAAAATGGAATTAGCATATTTGGGAAAAGGATTTGGGTAGATATGATTTTGGAATTTAAAAAATACTACTTTTAGGAAACTTAGCTGTATATTTCTATATTTGTATCAAAATTAATTGAAATCTTTTGGGAAGATCAAGTATGAAAATATAGGCTTACACTAGATAATTTAACAATTACTGTTTTAAATTTATGGTAAAAATAGAAAGTCTAATATTAAGAAAAGGGAATATGGATATATGGTATACCCATTATTATAGATGTTAAACAGCTCTGATCTGGAGTTTATGATTCAATTCTGGCTTCTGCCATTTTAAAATCTTACCTTGGGTAAGTGCAATCTATCTAAGATGCTATTTACTTCTTTTTCCCCCAAATGTCAGAAAATATAGTATTTTCTTAATAGAGGCATTTTTGAAGGTAAAGTAGGATAATTCATGGAAAGATTTTAGCACAATGCCTGGCACATAAATATTTAATTATTGCTCAAAACAATTTATATAACTTTATTCTCTCTAAGTGTATATCTGTTTTTCAATATAAATATAAAACAGAAACAACAACAACTCATAAAATTATATTATTAAGAAGCAAACAACAGTTTACTAGAAAACTTAAGAAGCTTGTCACTTAGAGTCAAAAATATCAACTCAAGTCCTAGCTTTGCCACTTCCTTGATTCAACTTTGGAGACACCATTAGATATTTTTAAAGCTTAATTTTTTTAAATCTATAAAACGAGTTCATATTAGTTGTTCTTCTTATATCACAATGTCATAATGAGAAACAAATTAGATAATGCAATATCAGATTATAAATAGTAGTAGTGATTTTAATTATCATGATTAAACTTGGCAAATCTTAAAAGTTCATATGTCTAATGTCAGTAATTCAAATGTTAAGTCCAGGGTTTTACAGCTGCCCACATCTGTTTCTTAATTTACTCTGGTCTAACAGAATCTGGAAAAAAATTGTCTTTGAAATGAAAATAATAAACCTGCTGAGATACTGAGAGCCAAGACTTTAATTAATTGCTTCTTCACTTAATGTGATGCAGAAGCTTTCAAAGTGAGATGAGTTCTGCTTTAGGCTGGTCTGCTGTGTTAGTCTGAGGGTTTTTGACAAACATTCTAATCCCTCCAGGAAGAGAGTTCAGCATAGAACCAGATGAGCATGATTTACCCTGCTTTGTTTGCAGCATTGTTAGTTCTCAGATTAGTATAAAATATGATGTTCTTATATATATATATATATATATATACATATATATATATATATATATATGTATCAAAGTTACTCCTAAATATGATTTTCCATTAGCCACCATTCTGAATGATCTACCACACAACTTTTATCTATTAAATTAGTGAAACTATGATTCATTATTGTGAACATTCATGAGCTAATTGAACTAGCTTTCTCTCTTTATATATATCTAAACTAGTCACTCTGTGTTATCATCATTGCCTGATGAATAGATTGAATCTGAGATGACTTTCAGAGTCATCTACACAGTATTTAATAGTTGATAGCTATTAATGAGCCAATTAAACAAAATATGTTATGCAAGCTCCTTGAGAATGTGTAAAGCACAAGTGACCTTATAAAGCAGGTTACAATGAAAATAGTGTTCCAGAATATGTCTGTGAAAGATATGTGAGGGGAATAGAGAGGCAAGAGGGGATCCAACATTTTGTCCCATTGGTTAACTTTGGTTTGATTTAACCCTTGGAAAAGGTCCACTTTCTCTTTTCTTGTATTACATTGTGCATATTTATATTGTTGGACATATTTCCAATCTGGTAAATTCCTGCTTGCTTTAGGCAATAACTTCAAGATCTAAACAAAATGGAAACTTCAGTACTTGCAAGGTTTTTTTGAAAAGTTTCTAAACTAGGTTAATCAAAAAGCACACGACAGGGAGAAAAGCAGATAAGAATTTCTCCATTTCAAATACTAGAGCTCTACATAACAGTAGAATTTCAGTCTTCACAGAATAATGATAAAACTCAAGACATGAGAAGAGGAACTAATACTTGCAATTTAGTGCAATCAATTTAAAGCTAATAATAATTTTAATCAGTGTTTAATCTGATGAGTAACCTTATCTGGTAATTATGGCAAGTTTTCCAACTCGACAAAGCCCTTTCTGGAAAATGCCCCTGATCCAGAATGATTATGCTGATACTTTAAAAACCTGTCTGTCTTCTTAATTCTCTCTGAGTCTATCTCCTTCTCTCCCCCAAATGGCATAGTCTTCGTCCTTCATGGTGTCTTGCCTCCAATAAAGTGCAGCAGGGGCAGGTGGCTTATGGACCTCCAAAACTTAATCATTTTTCAGTATTCGGTGATGTTGGCTCAAGATCCAACATTCCAGAGTACAGATGCAGGAAGGTAGAGGTGGGCCTTAATTGTTGTCAGTGTGAATTTTAGGACTCACACTTCTGATAACTTTTTTTTCTGTGTTTGGTTCCCTATGTGCTTTTTATGGTAGCATAACCTGCTGGTCATTGTTATATTCACATTTTAAATCACAGTAAGACCTCCAAAGACTTGTTTTACATCTGTTGAGTCATTCTATTTAGAATACTGTAATGCTACCTCCTTATATTTGTGTATTTGCTAATTACAAAGCCATTATATCATATGCCTCTATATTTCCAGCAAGTTATATACAACATTACTTTCTTGGAAAGAAAATATATAAAACAGAAAAATAGGGCCTTTTGGGGTGATAATTGTTCTCTTAACAAGTCTGTGTGTAGTCTTTTCCAAATTATATTTTTTCTCCTAGAAATTTTAAAAGAAGCTATTGAACATAAATGACAAAAGTCATTCAAGTTCAAAAACAAATTAACCCATTTTTATGACATCCAAACTTCAATAACATTAAAAATGGTTCATTATATTTACTAAAAATTAAGTTGAGCAGTTTAAAAACACTCCTTTTCAAATACTGCCCCCAAGGTCAAATGCCTATTATAATAAACTAAAAATTCTGTATTTGTTTCATGTTTAATCCTTTTCCTCTGTGTTCTCCCCAATTCATTCAACTACATTCTACAGTTACCAGAAGTCTAGCACATGTCACTAAAATAAAGATTATTAATGGCCTGGATTATTTTTTTCTGAAGGAGATTGAGGCTATTTGGGAAAATAGATTCAAAAGTAAAAGTGTGAGTGGGAAGAAATATTAAGTCTTTGTGTGCATGTGTGTGTGTGTGTGTGTGTGTGTGTATGCAACACATGCATGTGTGTATGTGTGGTGTGGTGTGGTGTGTATATACTACTGTATGACTTTTAAGAACTTTATGTTGTACTCATGAAATGTGGAAAAATAACTTAAAAGAAATACATTGGAAAAAAGTTAACATTTTTATCTTAAAATGAATTCAGCTTTATTTTTAAAGGTTTGGGGAACTCTAATTTTATCAAGTACTCTAGATAATATTGCATAAGCTTAAGAGAGTAATAACTAGAAAATGATGTGTTGCAACAGTATGATTATATTATTTAAAATAGGCCATCAGTGGGCAACCTGATAATTGCCCTATTTGCTGCAGTATATATAGTAGAGATAAAGCACTGAGGGTTACAAAGGAAGCTAAGAAAAGGTATCTTAATAACTTAATTTAAAAGTAGATTTCAAAGTTGACATTTTCTCCCTATTGAGAATTTCAAGCAAATTGTGACAAAAGACAGAGATATAGATCCTTTGAAAGGCACCTGTTAAAAATAATTTCACAGAGTAGCTCTCAGCTACATTCTGCAGGCCAGTGAAGTAAGCACTTGCCTTAGCGGGCCCATCTCATCTTCAAGCAAGGTTACGCTTGGTCACTGAGCCAGAAGTGTATCGTTCAGCACATTTCTCTCATAAGATGAATGGCATCTTAGATTTGCTTGATGTCTTTTCTTCACATTCTCTAAGGCATATACTTCCCTAAAATTATCCAGCATCTTGGGGGAACATTTTGTGTCAGAGACAGAGGAAACTTGAGTATTTTATTTGGACCATGATTTTTTTGTACCTTATTCCCCCTGCCTTTTCCGATTGACAGATTTAGCCCACTCTAAAGGAATCTACCTAAAATATCACCTACATTCTGAAGCTTGCCCATTCAAGTGCAACTAGTCCCTCAATAGTCTATAAATTGATAAAACTTTATAATAATGTTGATTAATGTTATAAGACCTATTGCAGTCTACTGTAGTTCATTCAACACATTGATTTAACACTTGTAATAATAATTAGTAATATTAATGTTTTATTGAAAAGCTATTATATGTAAAATGTAACAGTGGGCAATTTTTAAGTATTATTTCTTTTAGTTATCTTCAAAAGCTTTTCAAGTATTACTGTTCAACAGGGAACTTAACTATTATTTGCCTACTGTTTATTAGGGGTCAGAACTGGTTTTCCCCATAGATCTACTGGACATGGAGCCACACGATTTTTCCCATCTTTTTATTAATTCCCAGTGATGGGCTCAGAAATTACAGAGATAAAAGACTAGTCCTTGTCCCCAGAGAACATGATAATAATGGAGATTAATTATGAAAAATATATTTAAAATACAATCTAAAATCAATGTATGTTCTGCTTTAGTTGATCTGTTTTTATTGGGTTTTATTATCTTCAGTATCTCAACTTTCCTATAGAGGATGCTAAATACATTGTTGAGTGAGTGAATAAATACTACTATATGCTACTAAATCACATTTTGTCATAACAGAGTCTGACAGAATAACATTCTAGATTACAAGAAGTGAAACTGCAAGTGATACTGGGAAAAGCCTGGGGCTGTGATTCAGGAGACACATATTCAATATGAAGAAGGGGAATATAACACAGGAACAAAACATTTGGCTAAAGCTCAATAAATTCCTGGTCCAAAGCCAGGAGCCTCTGCTAATCTTATCATTTGATTCTCTTTCCCTTTGATAACAGAACAGAGTTTATTCCCAATTCACCTATCAACCACTGGCATGGATGACATAAACTCAGCCTCCATTTTTATATTGGTAAGAACCAAAATGATGTCAGCCTTACATATGTCATATAAATAAAATCATATATATAAAATACTTACTATAGCTCCAGGAAAATAGTTAGTGCTTAATAAATGTTTATATGTAATAAGATCTAATGGATCTTTTCTACACAGCTTAACAATTTCTACAAAACAGTTTTAGGATGGTGTAAAGAAAGCTACAGCTTTATAAAGCAGAAAAAAATGTACTGAAGCTTTCTTTCTTGGATTCAGCAGTGCTATTAGTGACAGCTCGCATTAAGGAAAGGCAGACTAGAACACTGATTAAGAGCTTAGATGCTGAGTTAGATTGCATTATTTCAAATCCTGGCTCTATCAATTATTGTTTTGTCATCTTTGATACGTTATTTAAGTTTTTACATGTTTCAGTTTCTCTACCTATAAAAGGGGTTAATAGTTGTACTGGAACTGACAGGTCTGTTGTAATAAATGAATAAAACAGGAAGCAGCTTAAACACCACTGGTTTTTAGCCAATACCTTAAAAACTGGATAGTAATGGGCATCTTTGTAGTCATAGATTTATGCTTTGAAGTTCACGTTCTCTTACTCGGCTCATTTTAAAGTTCAACCTGTGGCAAAAGAGTCACTAAGGCACAAAGAGAGTATATTAATGGAAGAGATTTCAGGAGCTTAATGTGAAAGCTCAGCAGTTTCCCTTTACTTGAACATCTACAGTGATTAAATGCTGACATAAAAAAATAAAAGTCTCATCTTGTCGTAGAGGAGCTTGATATATGGACAAGTATACAAGTCGATATATGTTAATACTAATATATTAATATGCCAATATTTTAATATTATTTTGATATATTAAATAAATAATGTGAGACCACCAAAGATGAGCATTTTGTGAAAAAGAAATAAGGAATATGTAAAATTTAGGTTGAGTACTGAAGAAATTCTAAGAGTTTACTCAAACAAGAGTGCCTGGTGATACTGTGTGTATTATGTCCAGCACAAATACCTGGCTGACGGAGTCATGGGGGTTGAATTCCAGTCCATAACTAATTTGATCACAAACCTAGGATTCTTGCTTGAATTTTCATGGGGAGAGTGCCAAACTCCAAGTTTGCTCAAAGGCAGTGGTGGAGTGTTTCTGATACCCCATTATTATTGAAATTTAGCATTCATTAGAAATGGAAGTAAGTGCTATTCTGGGTGCCTTACACTGCCTATTTCCAGCACAATGCTTGGAAACAAGCAAAGTGAATGTCTGTCCAGAGAAAATCTGAATTGAACAATACTTTTTCCCAATTCCTATTGAAATGATGGAAGGAAGAAAATAATAGAAGATGTACAAATCACTTAGAAAACTTAAGAAAAAGATCCTGAAAATGAGAAGAATTTCTAAAAGATGAAAGACAGATGAGACAAGATGGTGGAAAGGCTGAGCTCCTCGCTGTTTATTGCAAATTGAAGAAAAGTACCTCTAAGTAACAAAACCTGGCACGAAAATAAGCCAACAATAATTTCTGATTAGAATCGGTAGCCTAACAAAAAGAAGGACCTCAAAGTAGGCAGTGGGATATTGGAGTAATGAGTTACATCTTTATACAATTAACTAAAGTTTTAAACCATTTCTTAAAGATCAAATGGAATACTGTAAGAAAAAAAGATCAACGAATTAGAAGATAAGAACAAGGATTTCTCCAGAATTCAGGGAAAGAATGAGATAAATAGTTTGAGAAAGCCATAAAGAGAAGAGCTAGGATGGTTGACTTTCAAAGGCACATATATATGAAATAGGATTTTCGGAAAGAATGAAAAAAACAGAAATTAGGGGAGCAACAACCCAATACATAATAAGAAAGAGATATTATCTCTGAGTCCAAAGATAGTCTTACTTTAGAGAGAAAAATCTCTTATTACATGCAATCAAAATTAATGAAAACAGATCTATAACTAGAAATATTAACATATACTAATCTTGTGCACCAAAAATAGAAAGAGAAATGATGATAGAAATTAATTATATTTTTTAAAGTATCATAAAATAAATTAAAAATAAAATGATAAATCTGTAGGGAAGGTAAATACATTTTTAAAGATTTCTTACAAATTAACAACTTTTATTAATAATAAATAATTATATATATACATACTATAAGTGAAATATGGATAAAAATACATAGGGACTTTCTTTTTTAGAAATATAGACATTGGTATATTTTTATATAATCTGATGTGGAAATAGCAAAAAATTCAAATTTTGATATAAATCTCTTGTTTCCTAAAAAATTCTGCCTATAAGATAAAAAAAAAGAAAAAAAAAGAAAGGAAAGTAAAAAAAAAAAATCTCCAGTCAGAAACTGGGTGATCATTTCACTTTGGTTCTTAATGTTTCAGTTTTGTTTTTTTTTAATTGAGATACAATTCACATATTATAAAAGTCACCCTTTTAAAGTGTACTATTCAGCAGTTTTCAGTATATTCATAGTCAGGTTATCACCACTGTCTAATTTCAGAACATTTTCATCACACCAAAAAGAAACCACAAACCTGTCAGCATTCTCCTTCTCTTCCACCCCTGGCAAACACTTTCTATCTACATAAATTTGCCTATTCTGAACATTTTTATGGCTATATATTTCCTTCTGAAAACTGCTTTAGCCACGCCAGATAATTTTTGTGTGTTAATTTTTCATTTTCATTCATCTCAAAGTATTTTCTAATTTTACTAGCAATTTCCTCTATGAAAATTTTTTAATTAGTAGTTTGTGTTTAATTTTTGCATATTCATGAATTCTCCAAATTTTTTTAGGTTATTTATTTCTAATTTCATTCCCTGTGGCGAGAGATCATACTTTGTCTGGTTTCAGGCTTTTAAAATTTATTGAGATTGGTTTTTGGCTTATAGTAAGGCTATCCAAGAGAATGTCCTATGCCCACTCAAGAAGAATGCGTATTCTGCTTTTGTTGGGTTGAGCATTCTGTAGATGTTTGCTAGGTTTTGTCAGTTTATAGTTTGTCAAGGTTTCTATTCTTATTGATTGTCTATCTAGATGTTTTCTTTATCGTTGAAGGTGGGTTAATGAAGTGTCCATCTATTATTAATTGTTTATTTCTCACATTGATATGTTAATTTTTGCCTCAGGCATTTCGAGGGCTTGGTGGCTTCAAAGGTAAATATGCATTTATAATTACTATATCTTCTTAATATAACATGGTTTGTTGTTGTTGCTGCTTGTTGTAGTTGTTTGTTTAGTGACTTTTCCGCTCTAATTCTACAAAGTTTATTTTTTGTCATATGTAGCCACTGTTGTTTCTACTCAGTGAACTGACTGGCTAATGAATGGGCAGAGATTTTTTTGAATGCCTTCAGACAAAATTGTCACAATCTCTGCCAGTGGTTGCTTGCTTTCAACACTCACCCAGCTGGTTTACAACTCTGCCACAGCCTTCACTTTCTGATTGTGCACAACTTCGCAGTCGGCCAGTAATGAGAGCTTAGAGCCTTCTTAAGTCTTTCTTGAACATGTTCACAATCCTACTCTTATTGGTGGTTTTTAGATCTCCAGGAATATATAATAATTTTTCAAAGCCCTTCTAAGCATTGCATTCCTTGGCTTCCTCTTTTAAGTTTTTTTGTTGTTGTTTCTTTTTGACCCCTTTTTCTAATTTTTTATGGAATGAATTTGACTTGTAACATTGTACAAGTTTTAAGCATATAGCATGTTACTTGATACATTTATATATTGTAATATGATTGCCCAATGTAGTGATATTATCATATTATATAATTATAGTATATTATTTATATTTATTATACTGTACATTAGCTCTCTATGGCATATTTATTACTTATTACAAGTTTGTAGCCTTAAAAACTATCATTCTTATCTAGCCCCCTCTCCTAGTAACCACAATTTTAGTCCCTGTTTTTTACAGATTTAACTTCTTTAGACTACATATAAAAATGATATCATTCAGTATTTGTCTTTCTCTGTATGATGTCTTGCTTAGCAAAATGTGTTCAAGTCACAAATGGAAGGATACCCTTTTTTCTCATGGCTGAATAATATTCCATTGTGTATATGTACCCCATCTTTATTTTATCTAATCATCTGTTGATAGGCATATGTGTTGTTTCTATATCTTGGCTACTATGAATAATGCTGTGATAAACATTGGAGAGCATACATCTTCTTAAAATCCTGTTTCATCATAGAATTTAGATATATACACATAGCAGTGAAATGGCTGGATCACATGGTAATCTATTTTTAAATTGTTAAGGAACCTCCATATTGTTTTCCATAGTGGTTAGACCAACGGACATTTCTACAAACAATGTATAAATGTTTGCTTTTCACCACAACATCACCAACAACCTTTATCTCTTGTATTCTTGGTAATAGCCATTCTAACCGGTGTGAGATGACATCTCATTGTGGTTTGGATTTGCATTTCAGTGATGGCTAATGATGTTGAGCATCCTTTCATGTGTTTTTGGCCATTTTAATATCTTCTTTGAAAAAATTGTCTATTTAGTTCTATCTATTTGTTAATTGGATCATTTGTATTTCTTTGTTATTGAGTTCTTTATATATGTTGGATATTAACCCCTCATTTGACATATGGCTTATAAAATTTTCTCCCATTCTTTGGATTATCTTTTTGTTTCATTAATTGTTTCTTATGCTGTACAGAAGGTTTTATAGTCTTGTTTATTGATTTTTGCTTTTGCAGTTTGTGCTTCTGATGTCATATTCAAAAAGTCATTGCCAAGATCAATATTGATGAGTTTTTCCCTATGTTTTCTTCTATAAGTTTACGGTTTCAGGTCTTATATTTAAGTCTGTGATCCATTTTGAGTTGATTTTTGTGAGTGGTGTGAGATAGAGATCAGGTTTCTTTGTTCTGCATACATGTACTTCTCCCGTTTCCCCAGCACCATTTGTTGAAGGGATTATCCTTTTTCTATTGGAGTTCTTTCCTTTCTTGTTGAATATTAGTTGACCATATACACTGAGATTTAATTCTGGGCTTTCTATTCTGTTCCAGTGGTCAACACATCTATTTTTGTGCTAGTACAATACTGTTGCTTTTACTATGGCTTTGTTGCGTAGTTTGAAATTGAGAAGTGTGATAAATCCAATTTTGTTCTTTTCTTTCAGGATTGCTTTTGCTATTCAGGGTCTTTTGTGATTCCATACAAATTTTAGGATTGTTTCTTATATTTTTGCTAAGAATGTCTTTTTGGTTAGTCTATTCTTTGTCCCAATCAGTTAGCATTTCCTCAGGCAGATGCAAAGTTTAAAACAATTGCCTGTAAATATTTTCGAATACACTTCCTGGGGGAAGTTCTTAGCCTTGGCAAACTGGAATCGAGTAAAATAAAGATAAACTTTTTGAGTAGAGACTTCTAGGAATCCACTGGACATATCAAATAATAATGATTCTTTGGGAATGAGGTTTTGAAAGAACTCCTGTTATTTTATGCTCCTTCCAGCTTATGGAATGAATGTTGTTTTATTTTTATCAAGATTACTGCCCAGTTTAAGAACAGGGGATGAGACTGGGACAAGATAAAATGCCACAAATCTGAGAATTAGCCTTCTTTTTTTTTGAACAAATGCTCCACGGGTTGCTGCAAACCTTTGGTTAATTTCAAGAGTCATGAAAACATTGTTTTGAACATTTTTTGCCAGTTTTGAAGTTGATTTTTTTAAAGGACAAATTTTCAGAGTTCTTTGCCATCATCACTGATGTTACTCTATACAGAACATTTAAAGATAAAATGTTAATTACAAAACTACACATTAAAAATATTCAACCTTTCTATTAGACAGAAAAGCAAACTAAACAAATAATATTGTTTAATTTAGCACTAAAAAAATTAGCAAGAGATTTTTATTTACTCATTTTCCTTTTACTTTCTAATTTTTATGCAAAATTATACAACAGTATCATTTAAAAATTAGTAAAACATAGTTTTTTTAAAGAACAGTTTTAAAAATGTAATGACTATATTCCTTTAGAATCTAGGGATTATTTTCTAGCATGCCTAATATTTTATTCTTCTTTTTAACTCTAGAGGTTATATATTCTTTGGGAATAGTACACATACATAAATACAGGAACATAAAGAATATTTTATAAAAAGTCTTGAGATCATAACTTCAAAATTAAACAAACAATCAAGATCCTCACAAAGAATGTAAAGGTGACACATGAAATCCCACTGTGAACTTTAGATCTACATAATAGTTGCAAAATTTGAACTTTGATTGGGGACCAGAATGCTCCAACAACAAAATTTCTTCAACCTAAACCATTATTAATATATTTATATATTGCAATAGTTTCTGGAGATCTATATTGGTTATTAAAATTTCCGATCTATATTAATATGTTCAATAAAAGTTGAAATATAAAGATAGCTGTCTAGTATTTAAAATATTAAGTTAACTATTATACCTCAACTCTAAATATTTTAAGTGTCATGGAGTTTCCTGTACTAGAATGTTTCTTCGAAATTCTCTTCAACACAAGGAAGATGAGAAATATGCAATCAGTTATAACTATTGCTTACAGTGCCCAAAACAGACAAGCAGAGATTTATTCTTACAACAGAAGTCCAAAAGAGACTTTGTTAAAAATCTCAGGTTCTAAACATACAAAACTATGATCAGGTAAAACAAATCCAAAATTGTTTTATATTGTTTAATAAACATTTGCTGAAGAATTTGTTCTCATTCATTAGTAAGCATGCTATAGACTATTACAAATAGTAAAATTCAAGAACATCATACAGCATTTGTATTTCATAAAAAAAAAAAATCCTCAGACAGGATAAATCTAGCATTTGTAAAGGAAAACTGAGGAAACTGTCCAAACTTTCTTTATGTATCACCTAAACTGCAGCCTAGGCAGTATTAGACTGGTTGGCAGTACAGAGTATGAGAACCATCAGCCACCTGAAATTTTGACTTGGTGGAAATTTCTCATTAAAGTTCATAGCACTGAACTATCCAATTATTTTTTTACTCTCCTTAACCCCTCAAAAATTGTCACTTAATTTTGTGTAATGGGACAATATACATTAATATTATATATAATAATATATAAATAATATCACATTTGACATATTACAAAATAATATATCATATGTTACAAAGCATGTATATATAAATAATTTTATATGTATACAACCTTCTATATGGAAATTTCAGAGTTGTAAGAATGTTGTTAAAGGGTCACACCTTTGCATTCCATCTGTCAATTTAAAAACTTCAGATTGGGAACTAATGGCTCCTGTCAACAGTGTGACAATAAAAAACAATTCAATCAACTAATTACAATGCTGATTATATTAAAAAATTATAGGTTAATCTCTTCTAACTGGGTGGCCTTTAGCTGAAAACCCAGATGACTCATTGCCATAGTTAAAAACTAATTATTCAACAAATATTTTTATTACAATTGAGACACTATTTTCTGGGGAAAAAATTGATGGGTTAAACAAAAATAAATATATGTTTGATTTCAAAATAGATACATCCAAAGATTAGGAGTATATAATTTTTAAGATTTAAATATCTCACATGGCTCACCCAAGACTGCCTTACCAATCCCTTCCACTGTCTCCAAAGTTTACATGATTTTATCAGCTATCCAACTATTTGTGTCTGTCAGATCACAACAGAAGGCTTTGGAAGATAACAGTTTGTTAGGACAGAAACAGTTTTGCCAGTTTGCACTCAAGATTATAATGGAGGGAAAAGAAAATGGAAAATAAATATTCTGGCCTACATTTCATCATGTAACCACATTTGAGAACAATAAATTCATCACAAATATGAATTTACATATAAAATTATTATCTAAAATATATGTATATAAGTATAACTTATTTATTACTGAAACTTTTGAAAATACAGAAAAGCACGAAGAAACGGAAACATTAATCTTAAGCAGATCACATTGATTTTTGCTCCCTGAAGTGTGATGCTCTGATCAGTTACATCAGCATCACCTGGAAGATTGTTAGATGTACAGAATGTCAGTCTACATCCAGACAGCAAAATCAGAATCTATTTTTAAACAAGATCCTCTGGTGATTCATGGTTTGAGAAACGTTGATATAGAGGCATCCACTATTGAAATTTTGGTACCCTAGTGTTTTCTCTTCCAATATATTATACAAGTCATACAATTTTATGATACTATATTATAAATATTTTATTCCATTAAAAGTTATCAATATTATTTTCTAATTTTATTTTTAAATATGGCATAATTATTGCAAAAAACATTAGGAAAATAAGGCAGAAATTGAAAACTACCTAATTTTATCACTTAGTGTAAAATTCTGGCGCATATTATTCTAGTTTTATAAATATATTTATTAATATATTATTGCATGCATCAAGAATATAGAATTATATAGTATATAATGTTTTGTAACATGCTTATTTTAATGGTATTTTTCTTGCTATGATTTAATATCTTCTATTAACATGTTTCCCATATAGTTTCATCAATCATTAGCATTTTTTATTATGTTCTTAAGATTGAATCCTATGGTATGAATATCAGTCTTTTCTTATACCAAAAATTATCCATGATTAATTTTTAATTTTTATTTTCCTTTATATAAATCTTCAAACACATTGTAAAACAAGTGTCTAAAAAGTGAATATATATTACTATGGAAAATATAATACTGAATCAAGTTTCACATTATAAAGGACAACTTTGATTGTTTTTTCCTGAAAGATGATTTATCTTTTTCGCCTAAATATCTATCTACATATATATATATATATTTTTTTCTTTTTTCAATAATTAAAAATTAGCCATGGCTAAATACATGACCTTTGCAAAGATTTTTTTTCTAAGAATTTTGTAAATACTTCTATTTATATATTTCTATTTTTTTTAGCTGAGAGTCTTTAATAAATATATATATAATTTTACCAACCATATTTTTGAGAAATACATTCTCAATTCACTTCACATTACTTTTCTTATGATTATCTTATCATTATGTTCATTTGTACTTTTCCTCTGTAATCCTTTGTATGTTTGCCCTTCGATATTGAGCAGTGTCTATTTTTTCATCTTCCATGTAGTTTTAAATATTTTAATGAATATTTTAATTGTCCCAAGTTAATCTTTACCTATGTCTACTTTAATCTTATTCTGTTGTCTTATTATCTCATCTTTTATACTGTCTCAAACGTAGACTATTTCTAACCTTTTTTAACAGCATGGGTGCGTGGATTGCATTTCTGTTTGTTTGTACAATCTGTGTTCTTGGTTCTGATTAATCAGCATCCTCAAATTTGCGGCTGGAAAGTACATTTTTGTTCACAGTCTCTTAAATACTTCCCACCGTTGACACTGACTTTATCATGTGGGGAATTAACAGTAATAAAATGGCATGCTCTCTTTCCTCCACTGCTTGAATTTATAGAAATTTAAGTCTAAATAATCAGCATTCTTAGCTTTTTTATTCTAGTTATTAAGCCTACAGTAATCTTTTTTTTTGGTGACTGAATTTTCAAGATTGCACTTCCCTGAACTTGTCCTACGCAGTTGATATCTATCTTCTATCTATCTATGTCTGGATGGATGGATTTTATGGCTGTGGATTACAGTTGCCAACTGAAAGTAAAAAGAGATGTCCTGATTTGGAATAGGGGGAAGGAGGGCTGTTTTAGAAATCCACCCTAAATATTAGAATGACAGCAGGTCATTTGTTACAGATCCGCACTTTCTAAACAAAGTGGTGAAAAAGTTGAGAATAGAGTTTTCTATAATTCCTGGTTGGCATTGCAAAGATGTGCCAGCCTTTGAGTTAATGAAATAGATTCCATCAGTTATGACTTAAAGGAAAACCAGATATACCAGCAGAAATTGGCTTAGGTTCAACATTTTTCCCTAATAAATTTGCTGTTTTCTGTTAAGTATTTAAGTGGAAATGTGAATGACAACATCCTAGACTACTAGCTAGTTGTCAGTTTAAACTGGAAACTATCTCTGGATCATAGAAACCAAATTAATATTCTTACGTCAAGATTAAAGATTTATTTCATATTAATTAAAGTGATGTTTTCTTACAGAACAGTGAGATGTGTTTTCTAATATGTGATAAATCTGAAGTTGAAACAGACTAAAATAAGATGTAGATAGTATATCCTCCCAAAACTTATTCAGAGATTGAGATAAAGGAATGGTGTTTTCAGGAAAGGTATATTATTTAATTATTGTTTTTTCCACTAGTAAAAGTTAGGCTTAATCACAAATAAGCTGGATTTTCTGTCAATTTGTTTATTAGTATTGGAGAAGAAATCAGCAGTTGAATTATTTTAAATTTCTTCTGACTAAGTAGAGCCTTTGGTTTATATTTAGCTTTTATTTCACAAAAAATTGTGACATGCTTCACAGAGATTAAAAAGATATAGCTAAGGTGGCAATAACACTAAATGTTATTTAAAATCCCTTTATAAACTTGCCATCAAAATAAATTGTATATTGTTCTTTCATACATGCAAATAGTTTTAAAATGTGATAAGAATCACAATTTAAATCCAATTTTCAACTTTGATTTAAATGAAGTGGGATAAGGAGTCAAGCTAGTTTTTCACAGGGTCGTTCTAAAGTTGGATACTGATTCCTTTCCAAGAATGATTTCCATTTATTGCAGAAATTTTTTCTAGCATTACGTTGATCAGTGAGGCTTCTGACATTTACATGAAGCAAAAAGGCATTTTCATTCTCTGAGCCATTCTTCGAAGAGAAAGATGCTGCAGCTAGGGAAAACATTAATTAGAAGCACATCTAACATAAATGGCTTGTCACCGTGTTACAGTACTTAGCAGAACTCACACTGTCCTTAGAAAAATTCCTTCAGTGCTTGGGTTTAACTTGAGGAGTTAACTATTTTAATTTGTAGTGATACATACTATGTACAGCTTGCAATGTATTTGCATATTTTAAATACTTTAAAGAATATCTCGCCAAAGGAATTCCTAATGGAATGTAATTTAATTCACAAGTTGAAAAATGGGATAATGGCTTCAGCCCCCGTCACTCTCCTAATGTTTGAAGTATTGCTGGAGAATAAAACAAGCAGTGCATAAAAAACAGATATTATAGTAACAACTGTCCATGATAATGAAAAGGATACACTAGTGTTTTGCTTATTTATAACAAATGAGCATGAATATCTTCTTGTGTTTCTTTGGGGAACACTATTAATTGTTTTTGCTACATTGAAACGAAGCATGGGTAATGCCATTGAATGGGTGTCTAAAATGTTACATTCATAAAAATGAAAGGATAAAAGTCATGCAAATTAATGTAATGTTTATGTTATCCATATTCTCTAGTTTTAAGTTGTGTGATTTTGAGATAACTCTTTCATTGCCTAAATTATTCTTGAATGGCCACTTTATTTATTAAAGTAGCCTTTGAGAAAACTGAGACCGTGAACATTTTCTTACTTCTATACCTATGCCTGATTCGAAAGTACTAAAGTTTGCATCACTTTATCCTTTATTAAGAAACACTTTTTTCTGTCCTCTCTATTTATCTAACAATAATGAGGTTGAACAACAACAAAAATAAAGCAACTCTAAGTTAGACACTGAAACTATTGCAATCAGTTATCCCATCCAATAAACTATTTGTTGAGTAGTACCTAGATCATCTGAAAAGCATGCTGCATTTTCCTGTGTATTAGTATGTAAATAGAGTATGTCATAGTATGAAAAATTACATAGAAGAAAAAGAGGTGGCATCTCTATATTGATTTACATGCATGATATAAGACAGCCTGATCACTCATACAAAAGCATCAATAAATTGTACAACAAATTTCACTAAGTGACCTAAATCCATACACTTCTTGAACAATTATAATTAACTTGACAATGTGAGATGAAGAAACCTGATCTGTACCTCTAGTTTATTCTCAATCTAGGAACATGATAAGCATTACTATATCTTAACAAATACTTCAGATGAGACATGTCAGAGGTATTTTTCAGTTCTTCCAGGAACCATTTGGAATTAGGTCAGAAACTTTAGAAAATTCTGGTATACATTAGACATAGTCATTAGATATTTCTAACTCTCCAGAATGCCTGTGGATCAGAGTAGAAAACCCAACTGTCTAGGGCTATAGAAGATGATTTTTCACATGTACTATCCAATCACAGCCCATGAATTGGGAATTTACTAAGACCACTCCAGTGTGCAAGATGCAGAAGGACTGCTAGTAGCCTAAACATGGTTCCTATGAGATTATAAAGATGGGAGTGATCAGCCTAGTAAAAATCCAGGGTACAGTTTGGGGGAATAAAAAAAAAAGTTTCTTTGTCTTTATCTGTGTATATAAATGTACTCGGTAGCCTCTAAGAACAGTACATTACCAAGATTGAAGGAGCTTGCATTTTGATTAATGAGAAAGTTACATGGAGCACATTCATAGTACTTAATATATGTTAAATAATTAATCTTCACAGCTCTCTGTAACAAAAGGAGCATTGCATTTTTAAGTGAAGACAGAGAGGCACCAAGAAGTTAAATGATGTGCTTCCTTCTGTTTCCATCAAGAGGTATTCTAATCTTATTTTCCCCGTATTTATAGTCTGTGAACTCCAGATTTCACTTCCTCTCTGAAGTAGGGCTACTTTCTCAAGTCTCTGCCTTGAGACTTGAGATATTCTTTGTGATTTTATGTGTTTACCTTTTGCTCTAAGGCAATAAGCAACACTGAGATTAACTTTTTGTTGTTGTTATATACTCCTATTAACCATCTGAGATTTCTTCAAGAATTCTGTCATTTTATATCTCTATCTCTGTTACAACCTAATCCAATAGGGACTGACAATGTTGAATTGTTTCTGTTAGCTTCTTTTGTTAGTATTTTCATTTCATATTCAGTTTCTTCAAAAACAACAAAAAGAATAAGGAAAGGACCCATTCTTAGTAAAGAAATACATATATATGTATATATCTATAAAACATACATATATATACCATATATAAAATATATATAGGAATATATATAGAATAATATATTGTTTATACATGCATATAATATAGTCTAGTTCACTGCTCTGTGGTCCCACAGATGGCAAATGACAGAGGAATTAGCAACAAAATACAATAATATAACAACATTGCATGAGCTGGCCTTGTTCTTTATTTATTATAAACTATATTTTTTCTAATCAATATTTTATTAACTTGGAAAGTCAGAAAGTCTTTTGTATAGATGAGCTGTCATAATATATGGTAGAACAACTGCATTATTTTAGAAACTACTTATCTTTAGGGACTTTGGCAATAATTGGATTATCTGTGGCAAACCTAGTATGATAAGCAAAAGGTTATGTAAAACACATACAAACTTCTCTTAAAATTGCCTCTAATTAAAGAAAAAAATAGCTGTGTTACATAAGTATGATTGACATACAAAAAGCTGTAGATATTAGAAATATTCAACTTGATGCATTTGTAGGTAAGTATACACTTATGAAACCATCATCACTATCAATGCCATGAACTTATCCATTAGCTCCAAAAGTGTCCTCCCACCTCTTCCTGACTTAGTATAAGATTTTTGTTCAGCAAATTTTTAAGCATACAATACAATATTGTTAATTACAGGCTTTACGCTGTACAGTAGATTTCCAAAACTTATTTATTTTGTATCACTGAAACTTCCTATCCTTCCACCAGCCCCTCACCAGTTCCTCCTCACCCAAGTGCCTGGCAACCACCATTCTCTGCTAGTATGTTTTTGACAAATTTAGATACTACATATAAGTGAGATCACACAGTATGTGTCTTTCTGAGTTCAGCTTATTTCACTTAACATACTGTCTTCCAGGTCCATCCATATTGTCACAGATGGCAGATTTTCCTTCCTTTTTAAAGCTAAATAATATTCCAGTGTACGGATATAATTTGATCTGTTCATCTATCAATGGACAGTTAGGTTGTTTCCATATCTTGTCTATTGTGAATAATTCTGCAATGAACATGGAAATGCAGATATGTTTTTGAGATGCAGATTTCAATTTTTTTGGTTTTATACCTGGAAGTGGAATTTCTGGTTTAAATGGTAAGTCTATTTTTCATTTTTTGAAGACCCTCCATATTGTTTTCCTTAGTAGCTATACCAATTTGCATTCCTACTAACAGTTTACAAGGATTACTTTTTCTCTGGATCATCATCAAACTTATTGTCTAGGGAAATTCTTTAAAGTACATTGTAAATAAAGAGAAACACCTTGACGACAGGAAAACTGTCTTTTCGTTTAATGGATTTGGACTTTACAAATATCAAACATTTTATCTTTTTTTATGGATTTAAAGCTAGGGGCTGGAATTTTAAATGCCATGATAACCTTGCACAGGGACTGGCAAACTATGACCCGCAGGACAAACAGGGCTCAATGTCTGCTTTTGTAAATACAGTTTTATTGGAACACAGCTTTGCTTATTGATTTACATATTGTTTGTAGCTGCCATTATCATACAACTATAGAATTGAGTAGTTAGGGAAAAAACTGTATGACCTACAATACTTACTATAATCTCTTTCACAGAAGTCAGGCCTGTTTATTGAATGATAGAACAATTGTGGTTTTTAATTTCCATTCTTCTACTTTATTCTTTTTAGTTTTCTGCATATTCTAAATTTTTGGAATGTTTGAATATAATTTCTATAACGGAAACACATTTAAAATGTTATTTTATTTTAAATATTCATTTATGTATTTAAATATGCAAATAGTCATTTACATTTACATATGTAGACATGTTTGTCTTCACACCAGAAGAATTCAGGCTTTCTTCATTTATAAACATTTTACTGTAGAGAACTGGCTTTCTTCTCAATAAGGTATATTTTAAAATTTGGGATTCTATATATTTTTCTCAAATCTTACATTAGTAGCAGTTTATCAGTTTGAGAATGCACTCTAGATAGGTTTTTAAAATGTTCTAGACCTAATTTTCTGATAATGCTGCGCCATGTAAAACTGTGCAACTTTCTTGCCATGGGCGATTGCTGAGTCAACTAAATATCCTCCTAGACCAATCAGATATATTCATCTCTGGAAGCAATATTTTTATAGTGACAGCAGTAAAATTTCTTAGGAGATTTATAAAGACACATTTAATCAGCCTTTCGGTTTTTATTTTCAAATAATCAAATAAATGAAAATAGTTCTCCAGATTCCATCCTAATGAAATTACTGATTTACAATCCACGCATATTTTCTGAAAGATTTAAGTTTAGCAACCTTAGTTTCATCTATGTTTGACTTTAGTTTTCTATTTCTATTTTATTGTTTATTTACTCCTTGTATCTTTCAAAAAGAGAAGTAGATCCCAGAAGAGTACTTCTTTTGTTGACTGTTTTTCATTAACTTTTATGTCCTAATTTTCACTTATCTTTATGTTTCATGTAAAATTTCAGTAATATTGATATACATTTTGGGATTTTGATTGTTTTTCCCAGTTGCTTGTGTTGATTTCATTTTCTTTTTTACTATATTTTTGTTTATTGAACACCTATGACGTGACTAATTTTGGACAAAAGGTTAGAGGGACTCAGATCCCAAAACTTACTATCTTGTTTTATTTCCTTCTTTTCATGAGTTTTGTCATAGAAACAGTTATTAATTTCAGACACATTTAAAAATTAATGTTTACCGTGAGTTTTTACATCTTCCACTGCTAAAGACAACTGCATAGCTTTACTTAAAAATTATCTCCATATGATCCAGCAATTCCACTACTGGGCATATATCCAAAGGAAACTAAAACACTAATTCAAAAAGATATCTGCACCCCCATGTTCACAGCAGCATCGTTTACAATAGTCAAGACATGGAACAATGCACACAGTGAAATATTCTTCAGCTATAAAAAAAACAAGGAAATCTCAAAATTTGCAACAACATGGATGGAATTCGAAAGGCATTATGCTAAGTGAAATTAGTCAGACAGAGAAAGACAAATATTATATGATATTACTTATGTCTGGAATTAAAAAAAAAAAAAAACTCATAGAAAAAGAGATCAGACTTGTGGTTACCAAAGGCAGAGGGTAGGAGTCGGGGGAGGAATCGGAGGAAAGTGGTCTAAAGGTACAACTTTCCAGTTAAAAGATAAATAAATACTGAGGATGTAATGTACAACATGATGACTAGATATATCACTGCTGTATGATATACAGAAACGTTACTGAGAATAAATTCTAAAAGTTCTCATCACAAGAATTTTTTCCCCTTTTTTTCTTTCTTTTCTTTTTACTGTATCTATGTGAGAGATGAATGTTAGAGCTGAATTTTCTGTGGTTAGCATTTCACAATATATGTAAATCAAACCATCTTGCTATATATCAAAATGTATACTTATACAGTGATATATATCAATTATTTCTCAATAAAATGAAAAAAAGACAACTTTACTTAAGAAATCTATTCAAAAGTGTACCATATGTGTGTGTGTGTGTGTGTGTATGTGTGTGTATATATATAATATAAGTTAGTCTAGAAAATTGCTGTTGGTTTAATAAACTGAGAACTGGTAAAGATAAATCAGATGTGAACATACATACATGTACATATTTGTATTTCTCACCTTATTTAAAAAAAAACCTATATAGAGAATTATATAATTATACCTACATCTTTCATTCTAACATTAATATCAGAGAAAATAATCTTTATATTTTGAACATTTTCATTACATCTTTATTACATCTTATAATATGTTGCACATTTGTTCTTAAAGAAGAAACACAAATGTCCTGTTGCAACTACTATATACACAATATAAGTGATATTTCATCATTTTATTTTTTATCTCCTATTATTTTAGGAGACTAGATTGTTATACATCTGATATTTGGAATAATTTCAAGCCTTTGTACATCCTCGAGAAGGGAAAAATAATTCAGTAATGTGTTGAACTTTTCAGGGTTATTGTTTTATAAATTTATAGCTTAAAACACACCAATACACTCATCTGATTGATATAAAAATGCTATATTTCTACATAAATGCTTTTGATAAATATGTCCAGAAGTGTTTATTATGTTCTCTATGTGAACGCTGGGAAATTCTAAGCTTTTTAAATTTTCCATAAAATAAAAATCAGTACCACAATAGTTATTTCATGGTGCACAAAAGGACATAAAATGTAGTAGAAATATAGTTCAGCTTCCCCGATCCCCAATTAACCATCCTATGGGATGAAGGATCTCATCAAGCAGAGGCTGTGGGGTGAGATACACGCTATGGGTCCAGAAGAGTGCTTGTGCTTCCTTGAGATCCCAAATCCTAAGAGACTCTGAAAGGTTTATCCACATAGCTTCCAAAATAACCTAAGATGTGCCTGAGACTTGAGTTGAAAGTTCTGGCCAATAGAAAATCTAGCACACTTTCACTAATAATTTATTTCCACATGGAAAGCCAGTAGGACAGCCCAAAATATGATGAAATCAGCTATATTGCATTGGAAGCTAGTCCCGGCAAATATTAGATAGTCAAGCAATGTAAGTTCCTATTCTCTTTCTAATTATTAATAAATATATAGTAAAGAACTATGACTACAATACTCCCTTACTCACTCTGGTATTGAGTGCTGACTGTACTCCAGTAGCTAGTCTCCCTTTCTTTCTTTCATAGTAATAGAACTTCCTAATTTTTAACTAGGCACAAGAATTATTTTTATCTATACTAAAGAGTATGACAAATCTCTCACCAATGGTATATAAACAGAAGAGTACCTAGGAGAACTTCCAATGAACATTACTTAAAAGAAAATTGACTTTGTCTTTTGTCCATTTTCAACTAGTTTTATATTCAGTTTTATATTCTGATGATTGTAGCATGGGATGTAACAGCTGAATGATCCCAATCATCTTGAGCTCCAAAGATGAAGACCACATACTAGGATTGAAGGGTGGCAAGCTGAAGTGACCCTAGGTCCTGAGGACTTTGAGAACAGAATTTCCCTAGCAGTCTCCAGAATTCTATATGAGAAAAAGTGCCTGTCTCATTTAATCAAGTTTAATTTGATTCTCTCTCACAGTAAGCTTAATTCTAACTTTTGTGCTTACTATTTCCAAGTTTACCTTGACATCGTTTATGGTGAATCACCTCATTTATTTATTTTGTTTGGCTTAATGCACGTTTCATCAATTGTCTACATTATATATCTAGAAGTAACAGTTAAGAGTTTAGTCTCTGGAGCTTGACTGACTAGACATGTTACATTTTTATTTACTAAAAATGTTATATTTTCAAGTTATTTAACATCTCTAAGTCTCAACTGGTTTAATAATAGTTATAAGAATAGTACCTACTACATAATATTTCATGAGAAATAGTTTAAATACTGTATATAAGGGTTTATTGTAATTGAAAACACATATGAAGTACTCAAAATTTATATTATAGATATATATTTATATGTAAAGTTACAGTTATATGTCTTTTGAATTATGAGCTATAGGACAAGTTACTGGACAATTACTGTAGGCTGGAATTTAATACGTAATAGTGGCAGTGATAATTTTATACACACATACATACATAATAAAATTTAAATTCCAAAATACATATTCCAAAATTTAATGCTGTTATCTTTTCAAAAAGAAATATTTATAATACCTGCAATGTAATAATAAATGTGTATATATCAACTAAAGCTGATCTGATTTTTGCAATATAATTTCAAAAGCAAACCTCTCTATTGCTAGACAAGAAGTATTTTTATGTGTTAGATGAGCTAGATTTAAGAATTTTAGATATACTTAAGCTTATAAGAAATATTTTTGAGGCTATTTTTTCTTTAATATTACATTTATTATTTATATACATTTATTAACTATAAAGATATAGTTAACATCACATAAAATGTTTTCAGTAATATACAAATAGTACTTTCATAGTCAGCTTTTTATTTTTGGACATTTCTTTACCTACAATTGAGATATACTAACAATAGCTTAAGAACCATTGTTTGAAGAGTTGAAAGAAAAATACACACGCACACACACTTTTTTTCTGTTTTAAGGATATTATTTGTAAATATTTGGAGGCTTTTGAGGCTTACCTAATTCTCTTAGAAAATGATAGATTTAAATTAAGATTTAGATTAAATTAAAAAATAGATTAAATTTAAACTAAAAATTATTAAAGATTTATATAATTTCCTATTCTTTTCAAAACAGAATTATGTATTAAGAAAGAGTAGTGCTCTACCTTTGTATTCTTAGAAAAAACTAATTCCCAATGTGCCATTTGTTAGTTTTCTGCAAATGCTATATGAAACACAATTTTCTGTCTGACACATTCTTTTAATTTTTAGCAACAAAAATGTGTTCAACTAAAGAAGACAATCAAATTATTTTCTTTTTCAAATTGATATCATACTATTTTTGTCTATTTTCAGCATTTTGTGCATCAGATAATGATTTTCTGCTTGTTTAAATATAGCTTCTTATCCCAAAGTGATTAGTCAATGTAAAATATATGAGGCTAAAGCGGCTTCTAAATGCTCTCAGTTCCTAAATCTCTTAACTCTCTCATTTGCCTGAATATTCCTATCCTCACAAAACTTATGTGGACAGTGAAGAACCATAAGGAACAAACTCTTTATGCTGTTGTTATTGCATTATAACGTAAGCCAATTTTTGAAAAAGGGAAAAAAGCATGTGACTGTAATTCAGGTTTAAAAAATCCTGTAAAATACTGCCTTGACCATACCGATTACGTAATTAAGAATTACACTGAAAGTGGACAGTAGAAAGCAGAGTTTTCATAAAGCATTTTAAAGTTCCAGCTACTGTTCCTTACTTTGCCAAAACTAATTTATTTAATCATCACAGCCATCCAAAGAAGTAAATACTGTTATTTGTGTGTCCATTTTGTAGATAAGAAAAGTGAGTCACCAAGAATGACAATCGGCCCAAAGCCTAATGTTACAGAAGCAGTGGAGCATGAAATCAAGAACAGGCTGTGTGTCTCCAGTTTATGGTTTTCACCAAGATATTTTATTGCCTTTTCAATGTTGCATTTCTTCTAACTTTTGAAGTATCTTTTTCATGTTTTTTGCTTTTAAGAAGTTAAGATTAAAAGCTATTTATAATAATTTTTAAAAAATTTGGTGCAAGGCTATTAAGCCCTAGCACAGTGATTTAACAACATAATTCAATGTCAGAGAACAGACTTCTGTTTCTAGCAGCTATATTATCTAAATAACCTGTAGAAACAACCAATAAAGCACACCCATTATTTCTGGGGAAAATATAAAAATACAACTTTTAAACTGAGCTAACAATATAGTAGTATAAATTACCAGAGGCCCGAAAGAAGAGGGAATTAAAAATGAGAATGCTTAAATTACTACTAAAACTAAAGCAACCGATGTACAACTGCTGATCTTATCAAGCAAGAAGCTTGTTTGCTGGCAGCTTGGGTTTTAATAATGGCTTTGTAGACAGAAAACAAGACCTTGGGCTAAACAGCTTCAAGGAGGTGGGCACGCACACACACGCGCGCGTGCACACACGCGCGCGCGCGCACACACACACACACACACACACACACACACAGTTAAGTTAAACTCTCAATGGCTTATATCTTAAGTGAATTGGTGGGCTAGATAAATTCTTCCTGCTGGCAAAGGGAAAATCAGAAGCCAAAATGCCTATCTTTGCCTAGGATTTGGTAGGAAAAAACCTCTCTCATAAAAATTCACGATCACAGCTTGCTCTCAGCAGTTAAGATTTTGATTTTACAGTTTCTGCACGGTCCAGGAAAAAATACCAGTCAGTTGAGTTCACTTAGATTTTTCCCAGATTAATAGTAGCCTAGAATGCCTGGCTAAATTAAGCCTAAATACTCTCCTGATATACGAAAGCTAAATCAAGTTTCACAGAATTCTCAGAAACTAAATCTTGGGAAATGTAAGCTCATTATTTACATTTATAAAATACTTAAAGACACAAACCACAGTGAATGAGAACCAGCAGGAACATTCATAAACATAAATCAAACACCAACATCATAGGGTAGAGATAATAAAAATAATTGAATGAAGACTATAAAATGAGTATATTTAAAGACAGAATTGAGAACAATAGAAAGGCACATAGTGTTATCAAAAAAAGAATGAGCAGCTATGAAAAAATTTAGAAAATTATAATCACTTAAAAATATCGCAATAGATGTGCTAAATTAAATAAGAAGGAGATAAAATTAAAGAACAGATAGACATATATACAGAAAAGAACAGAAACATGAAAATGTGTAAATAATGTCTTTGCCCAGGTTCCCTTTTTCTGAGCCAAAATATCACATGCTAACACTTTACTGGGAGTGCAATTCCAGGGAAGCAAAAATATATGAAAAAGGGAAGTAAAGGAGGAAAGAAAACAATAAGTACAACCAAGTGTGTTAAGTGTGTTACTGAGCTAGTCACAACTTCATGGTGAGTTGAATGATTGGTCTTGTCTGCACTAAAAGTGGAAGGGATCAGAGTTATTCTTGACCATTGAATTTCTTCCACCACCTGAGGATTAATTCCATATACATTCTGGTTGCACATATGCAGATATCAAATAGATCCTATAGTGTCTCATATCTCAGAAACCACTGGAAAGCTCTGAGATGAAGGTAAGAGTCACATGGTTCAGGAATGAAATTTGTACCAATTAGTACTGTAGATTAAATCATTTAATGGCAGTAGGGCCTAGGAGCCATAGCCTCAGAAAATCCCTCAGCCTGTAGTGACAGTAGTCATAGTGATGTGGCAGTAAGACAGAGAAGCAGCACAAACCATTTATAAAGTCTTTAGATCAAATAGTGAGACTAAAAACACACTAAATCTAGCTGCCTCCAAACAGCCTCTTACCTACTAATATTCACAAATATGCCCTGTGTTGGAGGACAAGGAAAGTCAATTATTCATCTAATTGATGTTTAAAGTAGAAATAACATAGAGAATGGAAAAGAGGTAATGATAAAGAAGATAATGATTAAATATTTTTAGAATCGAGGAATGATATAAAATTAGAAAATCAAAAGGTTTCTCAAAATGATGAACAAAAAACTCTCAAATTAGAATTAAAATATGTAGATGTATCATATAGTTATAAAGGGGAAAATGGCATTTTTAAAGAAAGCTTACCAATAAGAGAATTTCAGAAAAGAAGCTCTAAAAGGAAGTGCTCCAGTAATAATAATAATAAAAAAATTCACAAGAAAAGATTGAAATATAAGAAAAAATAATGAGCAAAGAAATTGATTAACCCATAAATAATATAAACAAAAATAAAGTGTACAAAACAATAATAAAAATGTCTCTAATTAAATAGGGAGTAAAAGACAAAATGAAAGTCAAACACCTGATTACAACATCATATAAAATGAAAAAGAGTGATAAAAGCTAAAACACTATTTTCTGAATTATTTTTAGAGTGGGATAGAGATAACAGATAGAGACATTGCCAAATCAAGTATGAATGTTAGCATGTTAAGAGTAACTACATAATTTGTTTTACCAGAGAAAAGTTAAATTCTTTTTAAATCTATCTAATAGGAAGGAGGATTTTAAAATGTAGAATAAAGCCTAGAAAATCAGAGTAAACAGAAAGCCCATATTAAATGACATAAATAATTCCAAATATATCAGTTCTCAACTTACAAGAATTGGACTAAACTCCATCAGTTAAAAATAGTAATTAAGTCTTTATTCACAATATAAAATTTATATGCCAATATACTTACATATACATATTATTATAGTATTTATATAGAAAATGGTAAAAAATGTTATAGAGCATTTAAAGCATAGGTGAAAATACATGGCAGGTGAATGCTAATCAATAACAAGCTGATATGGCTATAGTAATATCAACAAAAATACTTTAAGGTTAAAAACATATTAGACATAAAGATAATTTTTATATAATGATAAAAGGGATAACTCACGTGGAAAATACTAAAATTCTCATGTTTTTTGCCTTTATTAATTTTGGCACATTATTCACAAGGCAAAACTATCTGAATTATAATGAAATATTGACCACTCCACCATTATTTGGGAATTTCAATGTTAAGAAGGAGATTTAATTGTGAAAAAAATTGAATAATCTGATTATCACAGCTTATATATGATTACTTACAAAACTTTACATCTATTAATTAAAAAATACACATTCTTCTTCACTTGGAATTAAGCTTATGTAAAACCAGAAAGCAATGTTTAACAAATTTCAAAATTTTATGTCATACAGATCGACCATGATGTAATAAATAGAAATAAATAAGAAAAGGATAACTAAAAATATCAGAAAATTTAAAAGTATGTTTCTAAATTACTCAAGCCTTAAATGAGAATGCATATTGGAAATTAGAAAATAGAACTAAAGTAATAATAAAAACATATTACATTAAATTAAGCTAATATGGTATATTGCAAGGAAATTCTCAAGCTCCGATGTTCATTTTTTGGAGTAAATAAAGTGTGACAATTAATTATACATGCATTTAAGTTAAGGAATTTAAAAAGAATAGTGTGATACAAGAATTTTTAAAATAATAATGAAGATAAAAATTAATGGAGGAAACAAAGACAATACAAAGGATCAGTAAAGACAAAAATTATTGTTTAGAAAGTTAAAAAAAATTAGCAAATCTTTAAGTTCTAGAGATAGCATTTGTGATTAAAAAAGAAGACATGAATAAAAATGTTAAGAGTAAAAAAGTGGAAAAATTATGGACATTAGAAATTTAAAGCTTAATTATGATTTAAAATAATTCTACACCTAGAATTTGATTTGATAATTTATGTGGAAGATAGGGCCACAATTAAATAAGTTACATTTGAAGAAAAACAACTTGAGAGAACTTACCTTATCAAATATCATTATGGCAACATGATAATTATACATGCGGTATTGATAGAGGGGTAGACAATTAGACCAAAGGGGCAGACAATTAGACCCATATATCTATGGGAACTTAATATGTAACATAGATGACATTAAAAATCAGTTGGGAGAAGAATGGCTATTCAAGATTAATGCCTGGGAAAAGGCTATTCTCACAGGAAAAAAATAAAACTAGATATTGACCTTGTTCCATAAATCAAAAGTTTTATAGTTGCAGCTTAAAGATCTAAATTTAAAAAAAGTTAGAAATATATAAATGTATTTATAGGACCTCTTGGTAAGAAAATATTACTTTGACTAGATAATAAGGTATAACAACACATAAAAATATTGATAAAATTGATCGCATTCAAGTTATGAACTTAAGTGTTGCAAACAATTCAACAAAAAATGAAAGTACAATTAATTGACTAGGAAATACAATCTGTATAAACATATATTACCCACAAAATATTAGTTTCTAGAATGTGTCAAGCCTATTTACAAATCAATAAAAGAAAGACAATAAATAAGAAAATAAGCAAAATACATGAAGAGACAATTCCCAAAGAGGATACTGGAAGAGCCGATAAAATAGGAAAATGATTAAACCCTGCTAATAAGCAGGGAAAATAATATTAGAACTATGACAAAATACCATTTCACTCCTACTAGTTTGACAATAATATAAAATTGTCAAATGATGGTGAGTCAGGTGGAACGATGAAAACTCATACATCCTGGTGGTAATTTAAATTGATGAAGAGCCTTTGAGGGAGCAATTTGGAATGATCTAGTAAATGTGTCAACTGCTAGTTACAATCTAGAGAAGCTTTTGCACAAGTGAAGATAGATATTCATAATAACAAAGTTATTTCTCATAGCAGAATAATGATTTACAAAATACTGTCCTTCTATAGAAGAATAGAAAAATAAATTGTGATGTTTTCTTGATTGACTACTGTATAGCAGTGAATATGAATGAAATAGTCCTATACATGTCACAATAAATGAATATCACAAATATATTATAATGCACAAAAGTTGGAACATAATGCATAAATTCCTATTTTATTTATATTTGTATTAAAACATATGTGTTATGTGTGTGTATGTGTGTGTGTGTGTGTGTGTGTGTATCCTTAAACATGTGCAATATGACATGCACACTGTGTATATGGTTATCCCCAGAGGAAAGAGAATGGAATGCAATTGGGAGGGGTACATAGGAGACTCCAATAGAACTTATAATGTTTTAGTTTATTAGGTGTATTTAAACATGTGAATGCTGTTCTTTATGCTTTTTGTGTATCAGAAACATTTTATAATCAAGGTAAAATAATAAGGAGAAGAGTCAGATCAACATGTGTAAATATCTGCTTAAGAAGTGGGAGAAACAGTTGCTTGGATTGATTATTATGACTGACTGAAAGCTATGGTATCTAGATTATATTCCAAATTTTTAAAATAATAAAATTTGATTACATTTTAATATTAATCTGAACATAATTTTAAAGTAAATGAAATACTTTATTTGCTGTCACTTATGTGTTTTTCATGAATGTAGAGTGCAAAAGTTCAGATGGATAACTTCTAGGAGACCATAACATAGATATTTTATAAATAACATAATTGTTTCATGAATTGCTGAATCATCCTTTTCCAAAAATTATTCTTTTCTTTCCCTAAACTACTCATCGATTTTTTTTTCATCTTTTAGTGTCTTCTTGGTCCTCTGACTAACATACAATGAATTTCCTGTCATTTCTGCATCATTTACACATTAACCTCCTTGTCAGCCTTATCACACTCTTTTGACATATTTTCATTAATAATGGTGACTGTGACAGAAGAGGGAGTATTCATCATTTTTCAAGAATTTATGCTAACTTGGGTTAAGAATTTGTTTTCTACTATTAAGCACATAATCAGATGACACTCACAATACCTTGACATGTTTTTCTGAAAACAACTTCATGCTGGTTATCTCCCAATTCTGGGTCACAAGCATTATAAAATTTCATATGATGCAGTAGGAAAGGTCCAGCACTACCCACAATGTGTTCTTGCTGCAGAAGTATTGCAGCTAATTTGAGTCACACCTTTTGCTTTAACAGTAGTTTACAGGAAATAGTAGTGATAAAAGGGCAAGTTAAACCTCACCACAAGGAAGCAATTGATGAAATTCAGAATGTGGAACATTCTATAGGGCATGTAGCCTGGCTTCTCCAACAATAAGTATCATAAAAAATAAAAGGCAGAATTTATTAAAACCTTTTAAAAATGGAATATTAAAATGGATGGGCAACTATGTTTGGTTTGGTTTATAATTAGCAAAATGTTGGAGAAAAATCATTGAGGCAGTCAGGGAAAGGAGAATATGGACAGGGTATTAGAAAATATGAAGATTTTTTGGTTGTTTATTTTGTTAAATGAATAATGGTATGGTAGTTGTTAAAATGCTATTATTACTAAGAGGTTATACTAAAATATATACACATTGGGACTTTCTTTAAGTTCTTATTCAATTAGTTGTGATTCAGTTACTGTTATCATCCAGAAATTTTATTATTTCATTGTAAGTTTAATAATATTATTTTGGATTCCCTTAGTATTTAGCACAGTGCTATATCCTAGAAGACATTGAAAATATTTTAAAAAATAAATGACAGAAACAATATTGACTACTGGTAAATAAAGTACTTGCTTTTTAGGCAACAAGCATATATAAACATATGTATAAATAATACATAGTAATTATAATATATATATAATGTATACGAGATATAATGGGAATCATATCTATCTATGCCTATTGTTTAAAATACACATATATACTATTACATAGCATATAGTTTATATATGTATATAAACATATACATATAAATTTATATATAAATATATATATATGTAACCTTAAAAGCCTATGAATAATGACATTCTCAATACCAGAAGTGCTGCTTATATAAAACTTGGTTTTATTTAAAAATGTATTTTGCGCACAAAATAGAGGGTGAAGATTAAGAAAGTACTGTCAAAACTGAGTAATGCTGTTAGGCTAATAGTAAAGTTTTTAGATTTTTGTATATATTCTGATAAGCAATATTTCTAAATATGACAAGTATTTTATGTCCCTACCCGACACCCAATTATGGTAATTAGCCTATTAAAACCTTAAGGGAAAGATATCTAAATCCAGTTTGTGCTGGCTATTTACTATTGTCTTATAGCCCAAAGCTCATCTTCATTTCAGAACCTCCAATTTATGTGATTCTGCAAACTACATTTCTCACATTTCCTTAGTCAATTGGCATTCTGTTAGATGTTAATGGCAGGAACCAAGGAGAGATTGTATCACATGCAAAGGGACTTCCTTCCTGCTTTCTAGTTACTATCTATGTTGTTCCCGCAGCACAAGACAACTGACTCAAGTTTACAGTTTCTTTCTGCCCTCAAACCCCAGCTTTGCCATGTCTTCGTGGGAATTACTGCATCAAACACATTGCCAGCTCCCATCTACCAGCCATGCCCCTGCTATGGGTTCAAATATGAGTCAGGCCTTGGTCTCTCCCAGAAACCCAAGTACCTCTTAACTGTTGCTTCCTGCCACTACCGTGTCCCATCAAAACATTGTAATAGTGGATAACAATTTTTCTGACCTTAGATTATTTAATTTCTTCTATTTCCACTTTCATCAGCGCTAGAGATGATTGCCGCTTTCTGCAGTTATGAATTTCTAGGTTACTTCAGAGTTCTTTTTCTGTTCGCTCAAACTTTCAACATTAGGTAAACAGATTTCCTTTGTTTAAAGTATTTAATATGCTTTCTTAGAAATTAGACCTCAATGAAACACTTTCCAAGATGGGGGTCTTGGCACATATTTAAATATTTTATAATATCTATTTTTTCCCCAAATGATTAAAGAAGTAATACTGTCATAGGGTGGATGGCAATGACTATTAGCCCCAAATCAAAAACTTTTCTATAACACCTTGAGTTCAGAAAATGACTGAAGGAAGGGCCAAAAGCAACTCAAAATTCTGAAGCTGTTATTCTGACTCAGGAAACTGAATGCCAAGAAAATGCTTTCCAGAGGAATCCCTGTGATATCACATAATAGGGGTCAACAAACTATGGCTAGTGTGACAAATAAAACTGTTGTCTGCTTTTGTAAATAAGGTTGTATAGAAACATAGTTGCACTTATTCATTTATGTATTTTCTATGGCTGGTTTTATTCTATAACGGTTAAGGTGAATAATTGAGACAGATAGCGTATGGAGTGAAAAGTCTAAAATATTTACTATTTAGCCCTTCAGGGGAAAAAATTGCCAAAATGGCAGACTGTAGATCCAAAGAGAAATAAGGTGCCATTTGCATTGAACAAATTTAACCCCAACAATATTTCCAAATATTAGACCAGGTGCAAGAATTCTTGCTGATAAGACACTGCATCATTCAAATTATTATGGTTTTTATTCGAGGCTGCAGGGCAATAGTTGAACATCAACTATAGAAGCCACTGCCACAGGTTGCTGTTAATGAGGGATGTCAGGACATTTGGAGAAGGGATATGTCACTAAAAATTAAAAAAATAAAAATAAAGTTTAAAATTGGGTTATTACAGAAAATAAAAGAAACATTTTGGACTTCAGAGATACCACAGATATGAGAGAGATTGCGCAGACAATTGAAGATTTAAATTGGCAAATCGAATCTAAACTTTTCCTCTCTCTTGTCATGAAAGATTTAAACAACTCAATTCAATCATCAAGAGAATTCCCAATAGTGTAAAAAATAGCCATTCATCTGTAACAATAAGAAAACATTTGTTCACTGGGCATATGAATAGATTTAGAAGTTGAAAAAAGGGAACCAGTTTTTGAACTCTATACTAATATACTCCTAGAAATATATCTATAATGTGAAAGGCTAAAATAACATGGTGTTTTTAATTGGTATTCTCAGTGTAATTCAGGAGTGCTTTATGTGTGTGTATATGTGTGTGTATGTGTGTGTGTATGTGTGTGCATGTGTGTGTGTGTACACATACACACATACTGAATAGACAGTTATGAAAGCAATATTCTAAGTGAGGGAAAATTGATTCATAGGAAAATTTGCCCTATTCGAAAACACAACGGAAGCAGTAAACGGTATATTACAAATTGTAGGAAACTCAATTATCAATTAAAGGAATTCTCTTAAATTTATATAAAAGGATTCAAAGAAAAGAAAGAAGGACAAATGAGGTGAATCTCTGTCTTAACTGAACCTGGAATTCCACACTTGAATATTCAGTTGCTTATTTGACAATTCTGCTTGAATATTTAAGTCATCTAAAGTTAGCAAGATCAAAAGAAAAATTATTTCCACTGCTCAAACTTTTTCATTTTACAACATTACTTATCTTAATGTCCCCTTCCTATAGTTGCTCAAAGCCAATATCTAAAAGTCACTAATTCCTCTCATTCAACAAGGAAATCTATCAGCCCAATTAGGAATCTATCAGCCCATTAGACTTACATTGATTTCTAAATCTCAACCAGCTTTTCTCCATGCCCTGTGCCTCTGTCTTGCTGTCTAGGTGAACATTATCTCTCATCTGAACTGCTATGAAAGTCAACTTATAGGCCTTTCCGGTTGCATTCCTGCCCTCATCAATCCATTCTCCATATGGCAATCATAGTGATCTTTTAAAAAATATGAATCTGATCATGCAGCTTTTGTACCAAAATCCTCAAATTACTCCTCTTTGTAAGAATAAATTGTAGGAATTTGAAGGCTATGATGGGGAAGTTTTCAATTTTTATGGGTACTCCCTTAAAATCAGATGGGACAACTAGGATAGCAAAACCTCAAACCCACACACATGTACAAGAAATTAAATGATATCATACCCAGCAACCTCAACATATAATCAGGTGGTGAAAAACCACTAAGAGCAAAAGACCTGGATTTTCAGCATTTGTGCAGAAGGAAACACAGGAGCAAACAAACCTGAAAAAAAGAAATTCCCTAAACAGCCAAGAAATCGTCACTGGAAAGCTTGGCAGGCCAATTTAATGACAGCAGCTGAAACAGAGGTGAGTTTAATCTAGTCTAATTCAGAGGTGAGTGCCAGGGTCCCAGTGGGAAGATCTCAGCCAGCCACTGTTCCCTTTAGATAATCAGAATATCAAATAAAGAAAATAATCTAAGCATGTATAAAAATGTTAAAAACAGAAAAAAAAGACCGAAAACACAAGAGCACAAAAGAGGCCAAGAAAATTTACATTTTACATCTACAACTTTTTTTATTTGAAAAATGTAACTTAAATTAAAAAACAAATATCTGTTTTAAGGAGCTGAAAACAGAGTTAATAAATGGAAAGACAAATGTAAAGAAATTACCTATATTACAACACAAGTTGCTAAAGAGATTTTAAAAAATACATAAAAGAAAGAGAAACTATAGGATAGAAAAAGTGAACTCCACATGTAATCGACATTGGAGTAAATCTCCATACACTAAAAAAATTGAGTAAAACTGATCAGTGGGAAACAACTAAGTACTTTAAAGAAAAGACAACTTGACTAACTCTTTAAAATATTGGGAGAAAACAGTAGGAAACTTAGAATTTATACTCAGCTAAAGAATCATATAAAAACAATAAAATAAATAAAATTAAAATAACATCTTTGGAAAACCTACCACCAGCATTTTTCTGAAGTGGCTCCATTAAGATATTATTTATGGAGAATAAAACTGAACCCAGTAAGCATTGTTACTGGAAGTTTAAATTGATACAAACATATTGCTATTATATATTAAAATTTTTAAAATGTTCACACCCTTTGCACCAGGAATTCCTTGTGTATAAGTTTTATCCTAGTAATTTTGTTATGGATTGCACAAATACCTGTTCATAAAAACATTTCAATCTTTTTCATAATATTGAAATCAGAAATATGTTGACACCCAACAAGGAGGGACTTGTGAAATACACCCTGAAATACTGAAATACTATGTCATCATTAATCATGTCTTAATAGAAAGACATCTGTCTAAAAGCATGGATAAGTAGCAAATGTTTATTATTTCAAAAATAGCCTTATATACACTATTATATACAGTTTAAAAACTTTTTTTGGAAAAATTACTAGAGACATATTCTCCAAAATATTAATTATCTCTGGCAATGGAATTATGAGTGCCTTCAAATTGCTTTTTTTGTCCCTGAGAATTTTTTAAATTATTTCTACACTAAAATTTTGCTTTTACTCAGAAAAAAATACTATTAAAAACAAATACTATCTTTACATATGAATATGGCCTCAGTTTTTGAAAGTTTGAAGATATAGAATTAGAACAAGGCATGTAAGAGCGTGAAATAGTTGCTTTGATTAGCTTGTGAGTAAAAGAAAGTATTGAGTTATTCTGCATGGAACCACTACCTCTAATTCCACATGTTTAATTTAGAAAATGTGTAAGGCAGGAGGAGGAAAAATGAGGTAAAAAGTACCCACAGGAATCCAAGGCTCTTTCTAAGGCAACCAGTTATGTTCTAACTAATCTCAAGATCTGATCATTTATCAAGTAATTTGCAATGTAAGAATATGAAGACTGACTTTTAGTAAATGTTACATTTGGTGATTATCACTGTTTATTTCTATTTGTTTATGTTCTCCTTGCAAAGAGAACTTATAAGTGGCTATTTTTGTAAATGACCAAGAAATAAATTAAGCTTACCAGTTTCCACTGAGACTATAAGTGGGTTATGAAGTGGCAAAAATATATAGTATCATTTTACCATATTTATTTAAAATGACTCCATATATTAATACAAATCTAGGCATGGAAATTATATTGAAAAGCCATTCTTGAAGATAAAAGAGTATTTTCCCTTTTAAATAGCTTTTGACATATAAAATCTGTCAAAACTGTAATAAATCTATAATAGTTTTTCAATGTTACACAAAACATTTTATTGATTTTTAAATGCAATGCACAGATGAAGGACTTAAATAGATAGGGATTCATAAAGATATGGTGAGAAATAAGCTTTTTTGTCTACTGGGAGACAGAAAGTGCATGGAATTGAGGACTCTGAGATTACCTCAATATATAACTAGAACAGCTTGCAAAAACTTAAAACACAAATCAAGTACAAAATAGTGAGATTCGGTGACACTACGATTGTTTAGATATGGTCATTCTAGAACACTGAGTTTGTCTTCTAGTATCTCTAATAACAGAAAAGTAAGAATACTCAAATTTAACATTAAAGAAATACATGTAGAGAAACATAAAAGAAACTAAATATTTATTAAATGTGTAATTATTGCATACATATGTATATATATATTAAAGTTCAAGGAGGGACAATTATAAAAGCTTAAAGGATATTTTTAGTAATTTAAAATTCAAATTTAGCACTATTATCCACTCACTTTCTAACCAAGAGGAAAATTATCAACTATACTTTATTTCCATTTACATATACATAGTGCAGGATGACAAATTAACTTTTGAAGAGAATATCAGGAGAATTTTAAAGGCTGATATACAGTCCCCCAAAGTCTGATAAGATTTTATACTGTATTTTTTATATAGTGAAGAGTTTTCCTTTTTTTTAATTTTATACAAATATAAAGAATTTTTTCTGGTCCCCTATATAGTCAATCTCCCTTTCTACTTTTGAAAAAAAACAAGGTTTCTCTATATCATATAATTCACCCATTTCAAGTAAAACATGTAGATTCAAGGATGTTTTAGTTGTGTAACCATCACTACAAAACACTTTTAGCACATTTTCATTACATCCATAAGATCCCTCATGCATGTATACTGTTAACACACACACACACACACACACACACACACACACACACACACACACACACACACACATCTGTCCCAGGCAACCATTTTCGCCATATATCTGCCTTTTCTGGACATATCATATAAATGTAATTAATAATATGTGGTCTGTTATTTATAGCTTTTTTTACAGAGCATTGTATAATGTTTTTGAGTTTCATTCATGTTGTAGTATGTATCCATAGTTTGTTCCTTTTAATTACTGAATAGTATTCCAGTATATAAATATGAGTCATTTTATCTATCCATTCATCAGCTGATAAACATTGAATTTTTTTCTGTTATGAATAATGCTCTTATGAACATCCAGTGACAGTCTTTGTCTCAACATATGTTTTCAAATATCTGTGTAATTTTAAGGAATTGAAACTAGGATTAAAAAATCCCGGGATACATACGATTTTATAATAATTCAATAGATATAAAAAATGTCACACTCTTTTCATTGTAAAAATTGGAAAAGCTGTTTAAATATTATTTCTTCCTTGTTTTAGTAATATATGCATTCATTTTATTCATGAGAATTGAGTAAATTATATGCTATATTTAATACTCAATTATAAATTTCTATATCTACATATCTCCTTTTCCTGAAGTGTTGTCCTTCCCTTTATTACCATAAAACATTTGCTCCATATAGGAACAGCAAGTATATGAGAAGTAATATTTTCTCTATATTAGCAACGACCAAATAAATAAACAATATTTCCAAACCATACTTATTTATGTAGTTAGATTGGTGCATAAAATAAAATCAGCTGATCCAATTTAGAAAAAAGTGTTTTAATCATATGGGAATTACACAAATTGTAGGCACACACATAAATACGCATTTTTAATATATTTTTAAAGATCTCATAGTAGTTTAATATATTCCAACACTCTAAAAACAATTGTGGAGTTCAGATCTATTCTACGTGCCGGGGATTGTCTTGGCATTAAGAATTCAAGAGTTAATTGGGTCTAACTGTCTGTGTTGTTAAGGAGATATGATTCCAATTCTGTGGAAAACCTTTTTCTCCAACTGTAAAACTCCAGTATTGTGAAGTTCAAAACTTCTGCATTGCACACGGAGAATATATTATTGCCAAAATCTATAGTTTATTTCACAACTAAATTATTATTTTCCACATTTATTGAATTTAAGAAATTTATATTATAACAAAAAGTAAATTTGTCTTCAGAAAATGTTCTTCCTCATCACACTGACCTCATTTATAGGTATATGTATAGAACTTCTATCAAATGCAGTCACTCCTAGATATTGGTAGACATTTAGAGACACTGCCACTGAAGTGTCAATTCATGCCACCTTGAGATTTGGGGGTTACATATAAATTTAGGTTATTCTTATTAATATGTGAGTCCTCTTCAGATACAGTAAGTCCTAGACCAACTACCCCAGAATATCACCTTGGGGGAAAATAATTGATAAAATATTCTTAAAAATAAAGTGATAGTCTAATATACAAACATTTTAAAATTATACCTTAGCTTAGGAATATTGAGCACTAATATTGATGTAATACCTAGAAAAAAAAAACTATAACCTTAAACTTAAAAGCACATCGATTTTCTTCATGAAGAAAAGTCATATACTTATTATTAACATCAGTGCAGCTGATAAGTAACTGCCTAACTCCATTTTTATTGTTTTCTGTGGTTTATGAGTTGGCAGGAACACATAGTTTCTTTCAATCCTGCTTGCTTGTTATTAATGCTCAAAATTATTGCTGATACTCTTCAGCTTTTGATAAAGTATAATTTTAGAAAATATTAAAATTGAATCAATCAAGTTGAATGTTCATTCCTGAATGCAATAGGCATGTTCTTTGAAAGTGAAAAGTAGTCAAAAACATGCACTATGGAGCCATACTACCTGACTTGTTATTTATTAATCATATGAGAGCTAAAAACAAGTTATGCAAATTTTAAGGCCTTAATTTTCCTTCCACTCAAATAGGAAAAATAATGGCATAGAGATTCTTTCTGGATCAAATGAGAAAATCCTATAAGGCTAGGTGGACCATAGAAGTTTTTGATCTAATCAGTACACTGAAAAAGGGGAGCTACTAATCATTATGCTGAAATAACATACATAAATAAGATTTCCTGAGCAAGCTGGACATATGATTTATTCCTTGTAAAGCACATTTAGCACAGTGTTTGGCACCTAGTTAGTGTTCAGTTCATGCAGGCAAAGAACAATGTTTAAATTTTTATCTATTTACCTGGTATTTAAAGATCAAATCCCCTTTTAAAATATTTTGATCTAAGAGCTAGCAAGATCAAAATTTGACCCAACCTCCGTCCTAGGGAAATAAGTCTTAGGCATAGATATCAAGTAATGATTCATTCATGTAAGCTATGTGTTCCTTTGGCTACTCCAAGTACTAGGGCAGACACCATTGCTCTATCTATGAGCAATGACAAAATATCTCTTGCTACTTGGAGCTTATTTACTAAAAATAAAGTCAAAAGGACAACATAATTGTTTAGATAACCTTAAAAAAGGAGGTAACCAATGGCATAAGTCTGCTCTTATAACAGAATTTCCAGATGAAGCTTAGTTTAGATCTCCAGAATTTTAAATATCACTATGACTTATTCCTCTTCTATGCTTTTTTCTACTCTTTAGATCAAGACTGGAACTAAAGTATGAAGATATTCTGGGGTGGTTGGGCTAGGACCTACTGTGTCTGAAGAGCTAGGACTCACGTATTAATAAAGATGAGCTAAATTTATATATAACCCACAAATCTCAATGCCTTCATAAATAAATACATTTAACTCGCGGAAATTTTGCCGCTCTCTGGGCATATTTCTTGAACAGCTTCCAAAGGGTGACTCAGTGATCCAAGATATTTCTATCTTGTGAACATACCATCTCTACATTGGCCTCCACAGTTATTGCCAAAAAGGAAGAGATGTGCTAGAAGATTGAAAATTGGCATTAGTCAAGATTGGTTTTACATAACTTTGCTGATATCCCATTGGCAATAGGTAGTTGAGAGAGTGCTGGAATATGTAGAGAAGCATATATTTGTTCAACTAGCAGCAAATGAAGCATCATGTGGTTTTACAAATTTCTAAAATGACTTTGAAAGTGACGGGAAATTATCACATGGAGTGTAGGCTAACAAGGAGACACACTCTAGCATTTGAGCAGAAATTGAGGCAAAGGATGGTGACGAGAATTTCAAAGGAGTGTTTCATTAAAAAGTGAAGAAATATTTTAGAAACTTATAAAAACTACTTAAATCAGAGCTTTTCCCCAATATTAGTTCATTAATATACAATAGAATATTAAAATGAGTTATTTAAAAAGATTCAGAAACTTGGGGTACATAACATTTTGAAATACTTCCCTAATTTTCTAAGTCAATAATATAATTTCATGCTTCTGATGCTTTATTTTCAAAACTAGATTGAAGTAACTCTCCTTTGTATGCTCACTTTCCTAGATATAAGTCCATTGAGAAATACTTGACAGTGCCAGAAAATATAATGTTTTTGCATGAAGGACAATATTTATCTTGGTAAGAAAACAAAATCTGCACGTTCAATGTCTTTGGCATCTCTGATCGAGCTGAACATTGCACTCACTTCACTGATGCATGGTATTAGCATCAATGGAGGAAAACTTTCTTTTTATCAACATTTCTTGTTCTCTGACAATCTGAGAACATATAATTTAATTTGGCTCTCTAGCAGCAGTCTTCAGCTCTTAAGTGCAGAACCTCGTGTATTCAGAATGATTTTGAAGCCAAACTCAAAAAAGAAACACAGGAGATGTATGTATATGTGTGAGTTGTGTGTGTGTGTGTGTGTGTGCGTGTAGGTGTACTATTTGGAAGATAATGACAAGAGAGATAAATAAGACAAGAGACAGAGTTGTAATGTCAAATCTTCCAGTCTAGATGAAAGAATTTGTTTTTTGGAAACGGGGTGGGGAAGAAGAACGTTAAAAAGCAAATTAAAACTCACAATTTTATTTTATGCTTCCAACAGTTGTATGTTATACGACTACGTGCAATTTAGTTTGCTGTAACTCTTGGTGACCTTATGAATAAGTGATGTCCCCAATGTCCTGTCCTCAACAGCCCTGCTCAGCTCCTGTAGACTTCTGCCTATGGCTTCTTTTGGGGAGTCAATCTGTCTCATCTTTGACCTTTCTCTTTTCCTGCTGCCTTTATTTTTCCCAGCATTATTGTCTTTCCCAAAGAACCCTGCCTTCTCATGATGTGCCTGAAATAGGACAGCTTCAGTTTTGTCATTTTTATCACTCTAAATTTTGCTTTACAATAGAGTAAATGTCTGGATGTTAAAGACTAAACTATATGTAATGATTTTTATCACCTCAGTTTAATAATAATATAATCATCTTTTAAATGAAAATGAACTGCACTTAAACAAGAATATAGCACAATAAATTGCCTTTCCAATACAGAGGATAAATGATGTCGTGTCTCTTCAATTTAAGGCAAAAACTAAGTGTTAAGAAAATATATATTTATTTTGATGCTTCACATTAAAAAAAAAACACTATCTAAAAATTTTAAACCAAGTTGCTTGCTTTGAAAAATTCCGTAAAGTTTAAAGTAACAAGATGTACAAAAATAATTTAAAAATAAAGATGTTTATGATCCAGAAATTAAAAAACAAAAGATAAAATAGTTCAAAAGATGATTGAAGGTTCTAGTGCCAATCAATGCCCATAGCAAACATCAGGACTGTTACCACACAACCAGGAATTCATAGCTACAGATGGTTCCTAATTTACAAAGGTTCTACTTACAATTTTTCAACTTTACAATGGTGAGAAAGCAATACATATTCAATAAAAAACATACTTTGAATTTTGACTTTTGATTTTTTCTCGAGCTAGTGATATGTGGAATGCATGATGCTGGCAGCTGCCAAGAGCTGCAGCCCCTAGTCACCTACTAGATCATGAGGGTAATAATAGATATTCTGTAGTGTATTTTGTTGCCAGCATTTTTTGGATATTGAGTTCCAATGTCTAAAAATGCCCACTTGTGTGCCAGTGTGCTTTTAGTGTGCTCACATTAATAGTGAGTACCCACACAACCATTCTGTTTTTCACTTTTACTATAGTATTTCATAAATTACATGAGATAGTCAATACTTTATTATAAGATAGATTTTGCGTTAGATGATTTTGCTCAATTGTAGGTTAATGTACTTGTTCAGAGCATGTTTAAGGTAGGCTAGGCTAAGCTATGATGTTCAATAGATTATGTGTATTAAATGAATTTTTGATTTTTTTACAATATTTTTAACTCCTGTTGTGTTTATCAGGACTCTATTCTAAGTCAAGGAGCATCCACATATAGATTTATCCTTCAATTTGAGGCTTGATTTTAGTTCAATCTCCCTGGGTAGATGACATTAGCCAATCACTTTTTTACCATTTGCAGTAATTAAGTAAGATGATGTTTAAGGTTACCATTTTTTGGGGCACGACAGAAGTAGCAATGCTCTAAGCCACTCTGTGATGAGCTCCCACTATGACATGAGTACTCAGATGTAAAACTTATTATAAATCTGATTAAAATATAGTTTTTTTTAAAATTTATGCTTTTGGAATAATACAGAAAACTGAATATTATAATGCAACTTGCAAATATTTACAATATAATTATCAATAATTACTTAATATTTTGAAACTGCTATTGTTTTAGAAAATATAAACATATTTGTGTGTTTATGTATAAATGTGTATAATATAATTATATATTATTTTATAAATAATAAAATATAAAATGTATTTAACAAAGTTTGTATTAAAAACTAACAATCTTAAAGAACTGTTCTAAAAAGGCACCTGCTAATACTCCCTAAGTAAAATGATTGTGTTCAATGGGAATTATTTATATTTGATACTATACATGAATCAAATTATGAGCCTTAGTGCAATAGCAAGTATGTTAAAAACATTTTTGTAGTCTAAACTAAGTGTAATGAGTTCTAAAGATAATTTTTATCTTTGATTTCCATTTTAAATATCTTACTTTACAGTCTTCATGATGTAGAATTCACTATATATATTTGAAAGGACAGTTTGGACAGGCGTATAACATTCTAGCAATTTGCACTTGTATAGCTCAGAAAGTCTGATATTGGGCAATTGGATATTAATATTCTATTCAAAAGCTCTGCCATCCACCATCCATAAATGTACTTTTCCCCATGAGAGTCTGCTCACCGACTTAACTGAATAAATGATAGAAAATCATCCAAGTAAAAAGCTTCTCTCTAGTAATAAGGGACAGTAAGTTCAAGGAGAAGTGAAACTCAGAAAACCCAGCAATCTATAATGAGTGAGAAATAATTAATTTTGAAAATATTATTTGCGTGATTTTATCATTCCAAGTGACTCAGCAGTCTCTGAGATTTCCTCAAGGCTTTTATTTATTTAGGATATGTCAAATATTATATGTAACCACTCTGAGTCAGAAAATGAACAGATTCTATAATAAAACTTACAAGCATGGCTCAGTGAGTTAAGAACAAACAAAAAGAATTAGAATCAATTCAAATACGTGAAAAATGTTTTCATTTTCTAATACAGAATATCTGAATTAATTTTCATAGTGGGAATCAGTCATGGGATCAAATGGATCAATTGAAGAAAAAAATAACTAAAGCAAAAACCTAAAAAAAAAATGCCCTTCCCTTATTTAGAACCTCAATCCCATAAAGAGAGAGAGAGAGATGAGAAAGAAGAGAGAAACTTAATTCATAATTCTGTCTTTTTATTTGCTGTTTTGGCACACTTTTCATATTTTTATACTGAAGTAAATTAATTTTCCTGTTGAACCGCATTTAATTAAAGGGTTTTTTTTTTTTTTCTGGCTTATAGTCTCAAGTAGATAAAAAGAGAAGGAAACCTCAACTGAACTAAGTAGAAACCTAAATGACAATGCTAGAGCATTTCTCTCATGTTCATTAATTTCTATGCATTTTTGTGGGATGGGGACTTTGCCAAGATCAGTGGTATTAAGAACGTATCCCAATGGCATAAGTTCATGAATTCAGCATCTAATCTTTGACCTTAATTATCATATTCGATACACATATAAATGAAAAAAAAAACAATTTTAAAATGAAATTTGCATAAGAAGTTCTTTTTATTTTAGAAATTCCTAATTGCGTCACATTTTATTTTTTGCATTGTAAAGGAACAATGATGGAAATCACTCTCTAGTTAATACGAAATATAATTTTTAAGTCTTGTTTTCACATCAGGTGTTATTCACTATATTAATGCATGTTGCATAACCATGGAAACCACAAATGATTTCTATAGCATGCACACCAGTATCTCAATTAAAACATTAACATGAGACTTCACCTGTTACCTTCTCTGCCTTGTCAGTAACAGTAATCTAAGTACATCTTCCTGGGAGTTGTGGAGGTAATGAGAAAATATCACATTTTACATGGCATTGTAAGCCATTAATACTGTGGAAATAAGGGAGATCTAGAAATTGGTGAGTCAAGAGAAACTTTCCACCATGGTCTAATGTAAAAGATTAGAGGCCAAGGGTAACGTAACAATGTAGTTATTGCTTAGGCTTAGCCTCAGGAATGTCTGCCATGAAAGAAAACAAAGCCATAGGTATTGAAGTTCAAGGGCAGTACTTTAATTATAAAAGAAATGGTAAGTTAGAATCAGAGTCCTATACTTGGAAGAACTGGGGTGAAAGATGAGAGAACCAAAACATGAGGACAAAGAAGAAAAAACGGGGCAATGAGTGACGCAATGTAGAAAGGGCCTGGGGCTTGTACAGAGCAACTGGAGGAGCCAAGCGAAAAACATAGAGGATGCTGTCAAAGTGGATAAAATCAAAATAACAGGACTCCCTCTATGCTGTGACTTTTAAGATATAGAAACAGTCATGTTTTAAGTCCCTCTACTTTAATACAAAACTGGTCCTAAATTTTGGCACAAAACAGAGTGATTCAGAAGACTAACACAAAAACAGTGTCGAAGAGCCAATTTCTGTAGTAGAAGAAAGCTTTCAACCAGGTAGGATGGAGATCGCTTTCCTACCCAAGTCACAGACCTCCCAGATGACCCACACTACCTCTGTAGCTCCCGGTCAGCCTTTGATTAAATTGACAATATTGGGGTCATTCTCCATGCTTCCTGTTACCTTAAGGAATGCTAATATTTTTGATTCAGTATTGTACTCCTCTAACCATTGGCACAGATTTATATAGCATGTTTTCCAGACAATGGAACATGGCAATGAAATATTCTGCTGTCTATACTGTGCTGTGATGCAGTTTGTGACATCCATCTTCTTCAGGTCAATACATAACATGGTGCTGACTTATCAAAAACATTTATATTGCCTCGCTTGTCTTGCAGATTTGTCTTCAGGGAATAGGAATCAGCAATCATGTGTGGCTTTCGTAGCATTCCAGGCCTGGTCGAGCAGGTTATGTTTTGAATAAGCATCTAGGGTGTATCAGTTACTCCTTTATTGATTTTCCTAATCAGAGCCCCTCAAAATCCATAAAAATAAATGACTAGTCTAATAGAGATGAGAATTGAATTAAAATGCTTCCAAAATGATTTCCAATACCATCATGGATAGATCTTAGTAGGATTTCCTTCTAAAATTTTTAGCCACGCATAAAAATTTTGCTGGAGTTCTTACTATATTAGTGCATTATAAGTTTTTGCCCTCGTAATAAAGTCATATTTTGGGTATCATCTGTGAAACAGTTGTCCTTGGTCCTACAATGATGATTAAAGATTCTGTAAACATCCTTTCTATAATTTTGTGACATCTGATATGAGGATGAAGAAAAAAATATTCTAGAATGTTTTCCATCAGAGAAAAAGACTAATGTGAAGACAATCAGGGCCAGTTTTCTTTTCTCTATCACAGGAGCATGTGGAGGCTGGCACAAATTTCATAGAGCTGGCTTTGCTTTCAGTCTTCTACTCTTTCTCATCAATTCAAACCTCCTTCACCATTGGGGTTGAGGTTATTAATAATAACATAGAGGCAACATAAGGAAACCAGGACTGTCTTGTTAATGACTTTACCATAATTAAAATGATTTTCTGGATGCTCTTTCTTTGACATTTAATAGTATTTCTTGTTTACATACCAAAATAAATGAAACTATATACATTTTTGCATGTCTATAATATGTATGTATGTGTATATATGTGTGTGTAAGTTTTAAGACAGATATAAAGACATGGATATTTTAAACCTCTACACTGAAAATATAAGGGAATCATTTTTAGTTTATATGATTAAAAAATCATTGTGCATAATGTAAATTTCATTTGAAGCTATTAACAGAACTCTGACTCACACAAACGCGTGATTGTGTATATAGGTGTGTATATATATGTATACACACACCTGGATAATATATATGCATGTATGCTCTAGGTTATATACATTTATGTATGTGCATATATATGGGGTAAAATAAAACTAATCTACCATAGAGAACTAAAATAACTAAGTCTCTAGAGATACAAGTCAATTATATTTATGGAATCTTTAGTTGTTTACCCCAATTTCTCCTTTTCGAAACACTCAATGTTGTAAAGCTAACTTGCCTCGATTGTTTATTTCAAAGTGACTTAACCTAATAAAGGAATGCATTAATAAATAGTATTCTTAGAAATAAACTGAAAATTGGAGAGATAAAGGTTGTATTTAAGTATCATTACAATGATAAGTAAACGAGGAAATAAATATAGAAATTTCATATTGGTACTTTGGAATATATAATGTAGAGAAGCAGAGGAAAGATTTGGGAAGTGGAGGCAGATTATTTTCTAGAGTTCTGTATCATTTATTGCATCGTCCCCTTCTCTCTGGTGTGGTATATTTCTCCTTGTGCAATGAAAGCAAAAGGTTCTGCATCCAGTGTCCCAAAGGTAAGTAAAATGTGATTCCATTACAGGTAAGAAAGATAGATTTCCTTCATGAGAAATCAATTCTCTAAACTCACTTTATATGGATTCCTCTTATCCTACAAGTGAAATGTGGGATGTAAAGAGAAATATAAAATGACATAGGGGTCTTGTCAAGTCATTCCTGGAAAGATTTGAAGCTATTAATGGAGTCCTTTGGGAGCTGACTTAATATTCCCTAAAAGTAGAAGAGCAAAGTAAATGAAGGTTATCAGGTGATAAAAGGAAAATCAGCCATTTATTCTCAGCAAGGTGTTTATATCACTGGCTTATTCCAGGAGAGGTCTGCATTCCCTTGAATTCAAGAATATTTATACACTTTTTTTTTTCTATTTCTTATAGGGCATCTGAAAATTATAACATGCAAAGCCAAGGATTAATGAGATATTCTAGAATTTAGTTTTGATTCTGCTACTGGTTTTCTGAAGGTTTCTATACTTTATGCACTTAATCCATCTCTCTCCCTCTTTTCCACCCTTAATATTTTATTGTTCTCTAAGTATACTGAAAAATTTAAATAATATGCATTGTTTCTTACCATCCCAACATTTTTATTTGACTCCTTTCATCCTCAGTTACATGCCACTTAGACATTTGTCTTCCATGGCCACCCAAGCCCCAGTGCTCTCTAAGAATACTGAGCCTGACTTGATCTTAAATAAAGGAAAAGATAAAGTGTCCTCCACAAATAGCATAATCTTAGCTACACAAAGCTTCTAAGAAATCTCTGTATAAACTGGATTGGTAGCACCGTGGTACCTTGCATATGTCAAGTAAATAACTGCCAGCATGATGTGACCATAAGGATTTTCACAGAATTGTCACTTTCTATTATTGAGGAAAAATCAATGGCTTCTCCTTTGGGGTAATTTGGACATTGTAGAAGAAAATAACTATTAGTATCCCAGAGTGGTCATCAATGATCTCCAATATAATGAAATATTAATGTTAGAATTCAAATCGCAACAGCATACATAATCACAGAGATATATCTATCACATAGGCATCTTCCAAAAGGGTTCTAATATCTCATTTTGGAGGTTCTTATTCATTAGGGGAAGTCTTGCTTTATACTCTTACTATAGGTTTTCTGAATCTACTAATCACTTTGCCTCCAGAAAAGGCAGTTATCGGAATATTTATAATATGTCTCATTTTATTCTTGCCAGTGGTTTTGAGTATCACATATATTGTATATATGAGAAAATGCACAGTATTTTCTAATTTAATTAAGATACTTGCCTCTAGTTAGCAAATGAAATGATAAAAGAGAAACAAGGCTCAGATGCTTAAATGTTTTAATCCAGAAGTCTTCACTTTGTGTTTGTTTTGAAAACAGGTCCAGGAGTCTTTCCACTTCCCCTGTGTTTCAGATCCATATGGTGTGCTCACAATTAAATGCTTCTTAAAACACTCTCTAGTTTCCCTATACATGCTTAGTCATTATTCTTTAATTAGTCCCTCTACCATGAAAAGTATAACTTTAGAAGAAGAACAAATAACTGGATGTTAGAAAAGGTGAGAAAGAGAGACATTTGCTTCATATTCTAGAGTGTGTGTGTGTGTATGAGAGAGAGAGAGAGAGAGAGAGAGAGAGAGAGAGAGAGAGAGAGAGAGAAAGAGAAAGAGAAATTAGACATAAAACTATCAATAAAAACAAATTTTTTCTTCTTTTTCTTTTTTTTTTGAGTAACTTGTATCCTAGCCCTGAAAATATTGTTCAATGCAGCTTGCAGTTTGTGATATACTAAACTTTATACATGTTTACAATCCAGAGACTATGAAAATAAAACAGAAGTTGGAAGTGTGGCTTAGAGCCAAGAACATGAGTAATTTGTCATAGCTGTTTTTAATGTGTATCAGTGCTTTCTAATGGATTTATTACTAGGGAAAATAGTTAGAGGGGAACACTTATTGAATTTCACAAAAACATGAGTATAATTGAATGTATTATTGACTTGATATATATCCAAATTTATTAACAAGTAGGTATTATTCAATTGTTCAGGTTTTTCAGAGGTCAATATACTTCTCTCAAGGCTGATAAAATGTTACTAGACTTCCACGTCATTATTTGGATTCTTTAAGGCAGAGGACTCAAATAGACATTTCTCCAAAAAGGACATACAGACAACAGATGAAAAAAAAAGATGCTCATATCACTGCTCATCAGGGAAATGCGAATTAAAACCACCATGAGATATCACCTCACACTGTCGGAATGGCTATCCAAAAAAATAAAATAAATAAAATAAAATAAATAAAATAAAATAAAATAAAATAAATAAAATAAAATAAAATAAAATAAAACAAAACAAAATAAAATAAAATAAACCCTTAGTCCTAGAGAACTTCAAAAAATTAAAATAAAGCTTCCATAAGGCCCAGAAATTCAACTTCTGGATATTTATCTGAAAAAAAAAAAAGAAAAAAGTGATTCAAAAAGATATACATACTCCTATCTATGTCCATTGAAACACTACTTCTAAGACATGGAAGCGACCTAGGTATCCTAGATGAATGAACAAAGATGCGGTACATATATTCAATAAAATATTATTCAGCAATAAAAAATAATGAAATCTTGTTATTTGTGACAATATGGAGGGACCTAGAGAGTATTGTGCTGAGTAAAATGAGTCAGGCAAAGACAAATACCTCATGATTTCACTTATATGTGGATTCTAAAAAAAGAAAACAAACAAAACAGAAACAGACTATTAGATATAGAAAACAAGATGATTGTTGCCAAATGGTAGGATGTGTGAGGATAAGTAAAATTAAAAAAATATATATTTTTAGTCTTTTATGTCATTATTTGGATTATTTAAGGCTATGGAAGGCTGAGTTTTATTTTCTTTTTGATTATTATTTGTAAAATGTGAAAAGTGTTAGATTTCCAGTATAAAAATAATAATGGTTATTATTTTGGGTTCAAGGCACTATGTTATAATATATCATTATTATTTTATTATTTTATTTCCCTATGTGTCACACAAAGAAGGGAAGCCTGATATGTGAATATGCACTAAACAAAGCTCTATGTAACATTTTATAGGCATTTAAACATTTTATAGACATTTAATCATCATAGCAACCTGTGGGGGTAGGTATTAGTGTTATTTCCATTTTACTGACAAAGAAACTGAGATTCAGGGAGGTTAAACTAAACAAGGTCGCTCGTCTCATTAGTGTCAAAGCTGGAATGAAACATGAGCTCTTTTGAAGTCTCAGCTGTCTTAGCACCAGTGTCTCCATCATATGTTAAACACATAAAACTGAACTGGTGGAGTTAGCTTGTCTTTTGCTCGGTATTATAAATACCTGGGTTAAGGGTCATAATTGAACAGAAATTGTGGTTAACAATATGCTGTGTGTTATCAGAACACAATTTACTTGAAAAGAGTGGTATATTTCAAAGGAAGGTAAAAAATAGCCAAATATAAATTTCTCTGTTTTGTCATTTTGTCAAAGATCAGCCTTATCTGAGATGGACACTTTGGAGAAAATGTCAATAGTAAGGACATTGGAGAAGAATTTAGAATAACAGTTTCAAAGGTAAGATCTAACACCCTTCTCCCCCAAACCCATTCCCCCACCACCGCCCCGGCTTTATCAATAATCTTTCGGTGAATGTATCTGACTGGTAAATACTTAGAAGGAAACATCCCTTAAAATTTCAGAAGTAGAATCTTGAGAAAAAGAGGAGAGAGGAAGGGAAAGGGGAAAAAGAAAGAGGAGATAGAGAAGTGGAGAAGCAAGTGAAAGAGGAGGAAGATAAAAAGCAGCTGAGTGTAGACATTAAACCACTACTACCTGATATTTATTTGCCTAGAGCGAGCCAGCAGCTTCACAGAGAATCTAGTTATTGACCATAACCAATGGCCAAAATAAGCATTTTGAGTATAAATTATGTCTTTATTGAGTTTCATTTGTTTAGAAATAGGACTAAGTTAGTATTGGCAGCTTGCAAATATCTAAGACAGAGAGAGGCCAGCTCAGCAGTAACTGAGATAAATATCGAGAATAGTTAGTAGGACACGACACAGCTTATGCTTCTTTTTCTTCATTATTTTTCTCAGTTTACTTTATTTTCTTTCTTTTTTTCTGGAAAAACAAAAACAAAAACAAAAACAAAACACTTAATGTCTTTGCTGCCTATGTCTAAATCTGCTAGGAACATCCACAGATCATGGTTTATACTTGCCAAAGCACTATAAGACAAAAATTTGTCTAATCAAATTAAGAACATAAAAGTGAGCTACTGCAAGGGTCAGTTCCGTATCAAGGTGAATTAACTTTTACTAAGAGATAATTGGGAAAGATGCCATTTAGCTTCATCAACTGGTAGGCTAATGATCCAAGGATTTTGTGCTTTTAAAGTCACATACTTCAGTTCTGCCATGTAATTAAGGCATACTAATTCATATTTAGATGCTGAGTGACAAACTATTTCTCTGCATGGATGTGTATGCAACCTGTTCCTTTGGGTACCATGAAAAAAATAGCACAATGACAATTGTCTCCACACTATATGACTACTATGTCATTAAATGTCACTGACTCTTGAGGTTTGTATTACCACAGACAATTAGAATAAAATTATGTGGCTATACTTTGTTTCATTTTATTTTCCATATAGATATATGGGGAATTATAAACCACTGTTATTTGAAATACTAAGAAGATATTTAAAAAAATGACATATCTGCCAAATCCAAAAATCAATGTTGATATACTTTACCTTTATAGCTAACATTAAAAATAGTAAAGATTAAAAACCACTAGAAAAATTCTGTTAAATACAAATATAGAGTATACTGTACCTATCTAATAATTATTATATTTCATGATATATAATCAAAAGCTATAATATATAAATATACAAAATACATATTATATATAATATATATTATAGCTCAAATATATAACTTGAGTGAAAATCCATAAATGTCAAGAATCAAGAGATCATAGAGATAAAATTTAACACTTTTTTAAAGGTAAGGTGCTAGCACTTCATATTAAATTTATATAAAATTTAGATTTTATAGTATCATGGCTTGTTAATGAGAAAGTGCTTAAGGTTTCTTAGCAGGTGGCTTACAGATGCGGGCACCTTGCCCAGTGTGAGGTGATTGTTTTTAGATTGATGACGTCCAACATTTTCATGTACACTTCTTTTTCCATTAGGTAGATCAGCTTTCTATTAACTGAAGGAAGTTCAAGGTTTGGGAGATATTTGTTGCTTAAAAAATATGTTAAATATATTTATGGCATTCATGGATTTCATTCTCTTATTAAAGAACACCAAAAATTAGACATTTTAATATTCACATGATTAAACGTATCAAATTTCTTGTAACTCATATAGTTTTTTCTTTCATTCTCAATTTTTTACTTGTTACAATTTTAGTTCTTACTTTCATATCATCTTTGTTAACTTGAAAATATTATTTAAAAAAAAATGTACTGAAATCTTACTATAACAGAGCCCTGATAAGGTCAAATGCTATAGATCTTTTAGGTAAAGAAAACTCATGAGAATATAATTTTCATCATGTAAGTAGTCAATCACAAAATGAATTAAATGAACATAAATAATTTATTTACCACGTCTATGCTCAAGTTACAATGTAAAAGGTGAATATGCCCATTTGAAGACAAGATCACATAACAGTAAATAGCAAGTTGAATTCTACAGAAAGGAAGCAAGACCCTTAAGAGCATTTGAAACTTTCAGAGGCATCAATGACACTTATTTGGAAGGCACTTCAAATAGAAATACCAAAATTACTTTGACTAAAAATTATAAGTGAAATGACAATGAATAAAAATGGATGGTAAAAACTTTCAATCTAAAATTTGCAACCCAAGATCAGCGGTTCCCCATCTCCTACAGAATCAGTGTCCCAGAAGGCACTGGCCAGCATGTGGGGCTTACATTACTAGCCATAGTCTTGATAGTGTTCAAAGATGCCAGAGCTTTCTCTGCATGAGGCGGGACCATGACTCCCTTTTCAGAGAGATAGAGTGTTCCTCTTTTGAGGGACATTCATTATGTCCAATGGTACATGACTTCACTTTCGTCATCATAACCAGGGTACAGTCATCAACAAGGAGTTCGCCACCGTAGTGAGAACAAAACTCTAATTTAGTTTTTAGTCTTCTGAGCTTACGAAACTCCTACAATGTATGGATTAGACATCAGTATGGTCAGTGACAGTACCATATATATACAATAAAATGAGTTATGGAAGAACTTAATCCAGAGTGTAAATGCCACATTTTCTATTACAATAACTCATTTTGATTACTGCGCATCACTTCATTTCACAAATTCATAAATCTGCCATGGAGAAGAAAGCCAGTGAAAATGTGAACAGATATTGCCAAGATGGAGTCATTTATGTTAGGAAAACTAAAATGGAGCTGGGAGGTCGCGAAGAAGTTTGTCTCATACACGTTTCATTCAACACATTTCTCCATGAACTTTTGAACTCAGCCATGCCTGGACCTTACCCCTTCCTCATCATGCCAACCAGGTAATCTACATTCTTCATTGTAAAAGGAGCCAACCCATTTTGCCAACCAGCATCTTTCCTTTGCACGTTAAACTCAATCAATCTCAATTAACCTATAGAATCCTTCATTTACACAAAGAGGAGCAGAATGAGAATGACATATGTAACCTGAGCCTCTAAAAGCCCTGCATTTCGTGATTCTCTTCGGAGAACACGTCTGACTGCTAATTGAATCTGTGTTTCACAGTTGCAATCTCTGACACTCAATTAAATACTTTTTATTTCCCTTTTAGCTTAAGCTTCTTAATTTATAACACTCTGAAAATTCTCAATAAACAATTGATTATGGGAAGTTTACTATTGTGAATATTCTTTATTTTTTTTGCAGCATTATTTTTGAAGGTTTAATAGATATAGTATTTTATATATCTATATTTTGTATATTTTATATGTGTGTATATATATGTATATATACATAAGGATTACATATTTCTCATATTTGTAGTGGTTACTTTTAGAGGACTAGCTTCCCAATTTTATATATATATATAAACAAAATTTTAACAAAATTTAACAAAATTCAGAGGACTAGCTTCCAAATTTTATATATATATAAACAAAATTATAAACAAAATATAATAACAAAATTTTATGTATATATATATTATATATATATATATACATAAAATTTAGAAGCTAGTCCTCTGAAAGTAACCACTACAAATATGAGAACTACAAAGAAATATATAACAAAATGAGTAAGTAAATAAAATTATATTTTTTAAAGTGGGTTGCCAAACTCACTTGACATTTGTTTGTGGTTACTAATGTTGTTATTATATATTATATTATATTATATTATATTATATTATATTATATTATATTATATTATATTATATTATATTATATTATATTATATTATTATATACCTCAACTATTAGTGGATATTATGGCACAATACCCCTAAGGATACAAGTCTCACAAATCAACAGTTGAAACTGAAACTCAATGAAATTTCATTGCAAAGAGGTAATAAGAAGATATAAGCCCTGGGCTTCAACTCCAAAGTCTCATCTTAATTGTTATTCGGTTTTGGCTTATTACATTCATCTCTAGAATTCATGTTTACTGTCTGTGCTAGAGCCAGTGCTGAAATAGACTCAAAATCTGAAGTCATCAACACACTGAAGTAAGGCAGTCCCTCCTTACACTCTGTTTTGCTTTCCATGGTTTCAGTTACTCCAAGTCAATAGCAGTTCAAAAATATTAAGTGGAAAATTCCAGAAATAAACAATTCATAAACTTTAAATTGTGCACTATTCTAAGTGTGATGAAATCTCGAGCCATCCAGCTTCATCTTGCCCTAGACATGAATCATACCTTTGACCAGCATCTTCATGCCTTATACACTCCACGCCTGTTGGTCATTTAGTAACCACATCTTCATCAGATTGACTGTTGGGTATGGCAGCGCTTATGTTCCAGTAATCCTTATTTTATTTAATGTCTCATTCATCTCACTTCATCTCATCAGGTAGGCATCTTATCCTCTCACATCATCACACAAAGGGTGAATAAAGTATAATAGGACATTTTGAGAGAGAAGAGAGACCACATTCACATAACTTTTATCACTGTACATTGGTATCGGTGTTCTATAATCAGATCAATTAATTATTCTAACTATAAAACAATTATTCTATATTTTTACTGTTGTTAATCTCTTAGTGTTTCTAATTTATAAATTAAATTTTATCATAGATATTTATGTATAGAAAAAAAAACATAGTCTATATAGGGTTTGATACTCTCCAGAGTTTCCGGCATTGACTGGGGGTCTTGGAACATATCCCTGTATAGACAAGAGTACAAATAATAAGTGTACCTCACATTAAAGATTGTAGGTTTTATAGTTTAGCCACAGGATGGTCAGTTCTAGAAAATGATTTCTAGAAGTCTTCTTCAGTAATCCCAACATTTAGAATTAATACCTTTGAAAATATATGAGGACATTTACAACATCAACTCATTTTACATTTTTTCACCACACATTTTTGAGAAGATTTTTTAGCAGGCTGAAAATCCTCTATGACATACCCTGTGACTGAGTGCTTGTTCTTGTTTCCATGGTTTCCTGAGATGTTTAGTCCATGGATTAGAACTGATCAAAAACCTAATGAGCCATTCTCTTTTCTGTTGCTGCTTGTCACCATCTCTCTCTCCCTCTCTCTCTCTCTATCTCTCTCTCACTCCCTCTTCCTCTCCCTCTCCCTCTTTCTCTCTCCCTAAGCTTCACTAATTAAAGAAAAATATAATAGTTGTATTGATAAGTATATATGATGATATTTACTTTTAATTAAATATCCTAAGTGTATTAATAATTAATTCTCAAATTCAAAGGTTAGGTACTATTACATTCTAGATGTTTGTCCCCAGTGAATAAGTCAGGTGAATCAGTTTTAGTATAATAACAAGATTTTCTTGATTCCTGGAATCCAAAGTGAAAAACTTATATAAACTTCAGGAAAGGATATCCATAAACATGAATTAAAGAAGAGAATAATGGTGGTGACACCTTATATGTTTACAGAACTAAAATGTTTCAAGATAGTTTTATATATATATATACTCTAATCTGATTCTCATAACATATAGTCTCCAACACTGTAAGATACCAGTTTTATTTTTTCTTTTTCTTTTTACTTTCTTTTTCTTTCTTTCTTTTTTTTTTTTTTTTTTTTTTTTTTTTGCACTTATAGAAGAGAAAATTGAATGGCAGTAATGTTAAATAATTTTTCAAGGTCCTACTTCTTTTGTGACAATGCCACAGTATGAATCTAAGTTTTTCAGTTCAGGGAATTATGTTGTATCAAATAATAACATTTTCCTCATACCTGGGTTCTCTGTCCTCACACTGAAACACAATTAACACCAATACAGCCAATAATAAGACAAAATATGAAAGATGCAAAACTGAAAGACAGATTAGATAATTTTTAAATTTCTGCTCCTAATTTCCATTGTAAGTACTCTGAGTAAAGTATCCTCAATTAGCAAATTTTGGCAGTTCTCTTATTTAAATCAGCCAATCTTTATAATCAAAGAGATTTTAAGATAATTATATCTTCATTTGCCCTTCAAATATTATTAGTTTGTATAGGAAAAAACACTGTGATACTTGTTCACTTTTGTTTAATAAATTTCAGTGCTCTATTTTACTTTCCCTCTTTGTGATGGTAAAAGACATATTAATTTTGGTATCAAGAATATGTCAGGGACATCTTCTTTGAGATGGTGATCTGAGCTCATGCTTATAAATTTTCCTTTCTCTCCAAAACCTCAGTGAAAATAATAAATAATGTACAAAAACAGAGAAAGCATGCAATGAAAGTGTGAGAATAGAGGACAAATGTATCATCTACAAACCAGGAGCTTTTCAGAACTTCTGCAAAAGAGAGGTGGGTTGAAAGGAGGGCCAATCAATTCATTGTTGACAATATGTATAGTAAGAGCCCAGAGGAAAAATAAAGGCGAAACTAGTTGAGAATTTTTCATGCCAATTGCCAATTGCTAGCTTAGAGGCAAGGGGTGAGATCTAGATACTTTGAGTCTTCTATAAAGTCATTAAGTTAATGAGTTCACACACAGCTAAAAACCCAGAGATCATTCCATAACTTACTGTTCCATGGTAGGTTCCTCTGGAAGCAGATTCAGGGATAGAGTTTAATGTTTAGGATATTTATCAGGAAATGCCCATCAAGACAACAACCATGAAAATGAGGGGAAGGAAAACACATTAAGCAGCATGAGAAGCTGAGCTGTGGGTAAAGGTCTGATTATGAGTTTAACTAACCCAGTAAGGGGCTATGGAGCTAGAATGGTACTTCCAAGTTGTTCCAAAGTGAGCCAAGACGGCCAAGCCATTATGACTCCACACCAAACAGTCACTGAATGTGGATCTTCATGAGAAGCGCTGTGGCCTTGGACAGAGTGGCTTTCTGTAATTAAGGTAATTCCTGAAGGAACTGTTAACAGAAGGCTGCCTGCTGACAACACCCCCAAAGGCTAGACTACAGATCTCTCCTTGAAGGGGGACCAGGGCAACATATCAAAGTGTTCACCATACTTATTCCAGGTATGATGAGATTATTATATTAAGTGGGAACAAAAATAACACTGTTTTGTGACAATAGTCATGTTGGGTAGTGAAGGGAACCTAAAGCCAGCTATGGATAACGTGGAAGAGGAATTCACAGGCCTGCAAATATCTGCCACAGATGCCTCCATCTATAGCTCTACTAGACTGCTGATAGAAGCAATAGGACTTCAGCATTAGAAAAATAAAACTCCACAAGATCCAAGGTTTTCCTTCTCTTTTTATGTGACTGAAACTGGAAGAGAGAGGCATAAATATGATAAAATTCCTCCGAGCTCTCAAACTGTGTGATAGCCTATAGACTGTAATATGGAAAGAAATTAAGGAGAAAAATATAACACAAGTCACAAAACAAGATTCAGTAATTCTAAAAAAGAAAACTATCTGAGGAACAGGAGAAAATACATTTGTGATGCAGTCGTTGTTGAAAGGACCACTAAAAATTCTTTGAAAGAGATTTGAGAGGATGTTGGCTTTATGAACTAGGGAAAGACTGAGATTGGAAATGTATGCACTGATATAAAAAAAGGTTTAGAGAAAAAATTTTAAAAAGCAATAATGCAAATTATGTGCAGCAAATAAAATATGTACAAAACTAATGTACAAACTTGAAAAGAATGTCCAAACATATCCATTTCAGCAAAAAAGAATGGCAACATGAATAGGAAGGGATAAAGATGATAGGGATAGAATAAAAAGCTAGGAAAGATACCATATTCATGGAACAGAAACACTGAAAATAAAGAGCAGAACAACTAACAGAGAAATATAAATTAAAATATAGTTTTAAAAAGTCAGAAAACCTTGTCGTCTTTTTTTCTCTTATCTACATTTTATAATATTGATACGGTACATATGTTAATTTCATGACAAAATCAGTGAATGATATTAAGAAGAATATTTCAAGGAATTGAAACTTTGTCAGAGTTTTTCTCATAAAATTTGCACATGCACAAGTAAGAGAGGCAATCCCTAGGAGCATTGCTTATACATCCTTGCTATTGTGTTCCAAAGGTTATCCTTCTGCCAAGAAAATTTAAGATCAAAGTTTTTCAAATTCCATTACTGCTACAGCCCACTCTATATGCCACCATTAATCCACAGTCCTTCATCTACTTGAAGCTGCGCATATAGTATTAAAAATATGATCTTTTAAAATCTATATTCAGAACTCTTTAGTTGATGGTATATACTTAACCTCTTTTTCATATATATTTTTTCTCTTAAACCCATAGTTTTAGAAATAGGCTTCAAATACTATATCATTGAACATATATATTTTTTTCTCTTAAACCTTTAGTTTTAGAAATAGGCTTCAAATACTATATCATTGAACACTTTTGTCCCTAGAGAAATAATATCCTGTTCTCCATATTATTCTATGATTGCAAATCTAAGGACTGAGAACTTAATTATAATAGTGTAGGGTTTCATGTCTAATTTTAAGGAAGATGTTTACAAAATTGTTCTAAACTTTTTTTTTTTATTCTCAGCTATCTTCATTTGACCCCAAGCTTGTAAACTTCAAGATCAGTTTCTCTGCTCACCTTTTGGTTATGGGGGAAACACAGCATTTTAGTTATTTGGGAAACATATTTTCATGGACCTATCACTGTATCTTGTTTTAACCTTTAGAAGGTAAACTAAGCTGAGATACTGAAACCTATGAAACAAAAGACCTTGTTTCAACTGAGGGTTGTTGAAAATTAGCAAAAAGAAAATGGAAGTTTCAGAAGTCAGAGAAATAAAATTTGCTTTTTACTTTGTTGCCATAATCCCCGTTAGTTCCTTGAAAAGCCAGCAATGTCTATGAGGTAGAATCCAGAGATTCCAGAAAATAAACATATGTTTCACTAATGTTTTGTTATTTCATTCTAATGAATGCATTTTAGAGTGTTGGAATCAATTCAAATCTCCAAGCAGTCAAATCAACCTTAAGTAAGTTTCTTTACCCAGTTAAGCAGCTTATTGAGACAGAAATAAGGATCTCTCGTCTCTTCCTCATTTTCTTCTTTTCTTATCAAAAATTACTTGAGCATTTGATTAAATATATTGAAACCAAGAAAAAATTACTTGAGCAATACATTTTTCCAAACCAAAAAAAAAAAAAAAAAAAATTAAGGGAGCTAGTTTATCCGAAAAAGCAATTGAAATTAATTTAATAATGAAAGCAGCAGTAATTAGCTGGCAATTTCTGATTTTGTAATAATTAACAAAATTTTGAATTTTAAAAACTATGCAACTTTCACAAAGGAAAATAAGAATACCCTATAAATGGATTTAAGCTAAATGTTTTTCTTTTTTTTTTCGCTACACAAGTATTTATTTTCCATTAAATCTATAAGAGCACTGAGTTCAAAGGCATGGCTTCGATATTATTAGTTTTTATATTTGCACCTGCTGTTCATTGCCAATACAATAGGATACTCAAGAGCTCTCTGCTCAGAGAAGTCGCTGATACAGTTATAAGCCTCCAAGAGGGATTTCCCATCCCAGATGACAGGAATCACAAGTATATCAAATCTAACGGCACAGTTCAGGCAATAAAACATATGTTCCAAGAGCACTTTTAATTAGGACAGGGACTGTTAGTGTGCAGGAGAGCAGAGCAGAATTAATGGCACAATGCTTCTCTGTGGGCTCTGAGGTTGGTTTTCAAGTGATTAGAAAATATCTGTCATGCACATTATGCCATCACCATTCTACCCTGTTACCAGAACTCTTTTTAATTTGGGTTTGAATTCTCATTCAGACAAGTTTTTCTCCCCTGACTTCAATACTTTCCCGCCTACCATGGAAGTTTTTATTTTTTCCAAATTCTATCTAGTTATTGTTACAGTGCTGCAAATATTACTTAGAAGATAGAAGAGAAGTGAGTTGTTTGCAAGCCATGACAGCTTCAGTTAAAGCTCCTTCTTAGACTCAATTGACAAAATTCAAAAATATAAGTATAAACTAAGGAAAGAGAATATTGATATAAATTGGGGTGATATGTAAAGAGATATATACTATAAATTATGCCAAGTATGAAAATGAAATGAATTTCATCTACTTGTAGGTAAAATAGGGTTTTTACCTTTATTATTTTTTAAACATTGATGGCTTCCAAATATTTGCTCAAATATAGCTTATATCATGCAGATTTTGGTGCTGTGAAACATTGCTGAATTTATTATTAATAATGAAGTGAAAGTTGCAACTATTGTTATGTTGGAAGATTTCTCCAGTTTATATAACCTGAGCATGCTTTACACTCAAAATGTAATTTTTTTTTTCTGTTTTCTTTAAAGTTTATACATTTGGTCATGTATCTTGGTTGCTGGGTAATTTTCAGTTGAATGCTGGACACACTGTTTGAAAATGTATAGGAATATTTTGAGAAAATAGACTATGTTTTGTTTTGCTTCAGAAAATTTTCTTTCTGGCCAGTTTTTAGGATTGGAACATCTTAGACCAGTCCAGTTTGAAATTGAGCTGATTTGAAGCAGGACTTCAGATTTTGTTAGGGAAGATTTGTTTCTAGCTACCCCAAATGTTTCAAATGAAAAGCTAGAGTTTTATAAGGTCTCCTCCTTTATGACTCTATAAGTGATTTTTCTAAGCCCTTTTTACAATGGTTGACATGCCTTGGCAGCCAATTTGATGGCTCCATCTCTTGGCACATAACCACTTACTTTATAGTATCTAACTTCCATTGTAACTTATACCTCATAAACATTACAATTTGCTATCCCTTGGGTTGCTATTGACTTCAGCCTGGAAAATGTATTGTGAAAATGGCTTGGATGTCTTGCAAAATGAAAATTATTTGGTACACCTTGAAATGATGGTGGAAAATAAATAGGGAGATAAGTATGACAACTATTGTGAAACAAAAGGCAGCTTGGACTTTTATTTAAAATGCCATGCACAGGATGTGTGGAGTTTAGCCTCTCCACAGCTCATCATTTGTCTTCCTTTTTTTCTAAGAACTAGATATACAAGTAGTTGGCATTGCCCAAAAAAAACTCCCAGCATTAACCAATTTGCTTTTGTAAACGGTCATTCTGTTTCATTTGATTCGAATAATGGAAATGAAGAGGAGAGTCAACTAACTGCACCTGTTGTAACAGGAATCAGACATAGAAAGAAATGTCAGGAGAGGTGGGAAGAGTTGATTTAGAATTAGAAAACGGGTAAATAGAAAACATTTGCAACTGATGATTCAGGAAGCAGTGTGTGTGTGTGTGTGTGTGTGTGTGTGTGTGTGTGTGTGTGTGTGTGTGTGTGTGTGTGTGTGTGTGTGTGTGTGTGTGTAGTACAGCAATTCACAGGCTGTTTGTGAACTCTTATCTAGGATTTTTGATGTTCATATCCAATGAGGAAACAAAAGATGGGAAGTATAGCAGTCTTATAGCAGAGATTCTTAACATTGTCATTCGCCCTTAGTTTTTATACAGTTAGGAAAATTTTATCCTATGCCTTCTCAAAGATATTTCTGCGGTTCTTGAAAGAAATAACTTTTAAAAGGAACACTTAATTATGTCAACAGAAAATCTTAATTCAGGGGTCCACCTAAAATTTTATGCAAAATGTTGTTTGTATATATTTACACCACATTTTTCTAAGCTTAGAATCAAGAGCTGTGGTAAATATTATAGCCACTGTGACTAGTGAGCATTTCAAATATGAGCAGTCGGAACTGAGATGTGCTATAAGTGAAAAAATACACACTGGTGTTCAAAAACTTGATATGAAATAATATATCTTAAAAATCTTTTGTCAAATATGTACTGAATAAAATAATTTAGATGTATTAGGTTAAGTAAAATATATCAATTTTTTTTTAAGGCGAGGCAATCCTTGGTTGACCTCACAGATTGCAAAGACCATGTCAGCTTGCAATCCCTTATTTTTTTATTTTTTTATGTCTACAGCACCTGGTCTTCCTAGGTGGTCTTCCATCCAAATACTAACCAGGCCCGACCCTGCTTAGATTCCGAGATCAGACAGGATCGGGCTTATTTAGGGCATGACTGTAGACAAAATATATCTAATTTTTATTTGTTTTTTTATTTGTTCAATGTGGCTATTAGAAAATGTAAAATTTCACATGTGACTCACATGTATGTTTTCCATTATATTTCTATTGAACAGCATTTATCTAAATCTTTCATTAATTTCACAGATTCCTTTGTCTATTAAAGAAGAACCAGAGTCTCATAGGGTCTCTACATGTAGAGAAAGAGTTTGTCATCCTGGTTGCAGAATAAGTATTTGCTAAATGTATCTGATCTGTGGAAAATGTGAAAATCATTTTGTCAGGGGCATACAAAACCTGTTTGAGTTTTTATTAAGGAGATTTAGTTACTGACATATCAGGCTTTTCTGAGAGACTTTAGTCTACTAAGAAAGATTTCTGCGTGCAGGAAGAATCATGTGAGAACTTCTGAATGTGACTTGGTGCAGACCCACATTCATTAGGAGCTTCATGCCTCATTGGTGAGCAGTTCCTCACTGAACTTGGACTCCCAGGCGGCCACCCCAGTCATTTTCTGCCTCACTCCCCCTCCTGACTTGACAGAGCTCTTTCCTTGGCTCTGCCCACGGCTCCGCATAGCCTCACTTACATACACTATTGACTTGATGAAGGCAATCAATGTGGTTCTTTTTCTCTAAGCAAGTGAAAATTTGTTTTTATACCTGGTTAATTTGTACACATTAATACTTTTCCTAGCTGCTTTTGGATCTCATCTATTTAGGAGAGAGGAAAAAAGAGCAACTACTTTGCCACAGAATTTGAACCTTAAGTAATGGAGCTGAGCTCAGGTGTTATATAAGCTTGTGCAAAAATGGAAAGAAAATTCTCCTCATAAAAGATTATTTAGGCTAAGTAATAGAGATAATAAGATACCCAAATTCTCTTTTCTTTTGCATTTTTCTCTATTTTTAAAAATAGAGTACAAAAGGCCCAGCCTATCACAACGTCACCAGGATATAGCTTCAGCATTTTATTATTTCTCTTTTTCCACTCCTTTTTTAAAAATAAGAATTGTTGCATAACAAAGTGAAGATTTCAACATCCTCCTAATAAAACACTACCTTTACAATTCTGTAAGCTTGCTGCATGGTGGAGGCTAAATCACTGAGGGACAGACAGACTGATTAACTGCATTTATAAGAATGATCTAGAGACTCCTGGTCATTTTAATTTCTCATTTTTTTGTAAACTCTGTTTTCAAGTGGCATTGCATTTTGAATTTACATAATCGCACATACAGATATTACATATATAAATAATATACACATATATATCTTATATATAATGTTTATAGATATATATGTATAGGCATGTATATATCTACATACATATATATAATTTTATATATGATGTTCCTACATAATTGAAGAAGAATATGCAAGAAACTAATATAATAGTTGTCTGTTAAAAGATCAGCCTGAAAGGCTGAGGAACACAGGTGGCTAGATATCATTTTCACTTTTTAAATTGTATGCCATGTGCATATATTATTCAAAAAAAATATTTTTAAGTGAAATCACTGTGTCTGTGTCATATTTTCCTTACCACCACTACCCCTCAACTTCCATATCCTCTTCTATTGTCTTAATCTTTTTTTTAATTGTATTAAAATTATTGGGGTGATATTGGTTAATACAATTATATAGCTTTCAGGTATACAATTCTGTAGCGCATCATTTGTATAATGTATTGTGTGTTCACCATCCAAAGTCAAGTCTCCTTCCATCAGTGTATATTTGACTCCCTTTACCCTTTCCTACCTCTCCCTCTCCCCATTTCCATCTAGAAACCACCATACTATTGTCTGTCTATTTTTTGTTTGCCTGTTTTGTTTATTTGTTGCTTTCTGTTTTATATCCCACATGTGAGTGAAATCATGTGGTTCTTGACTTTCCATCTGACTGATTTTGCTTAGCATGATATTCTCAAGATCCATCTATGTTGTTATGAATGGCGCAGCCACTGTGGAAAACAGTATGAAGATTCCTGAAAAAATTAAGAATAGCTTACCATATGATCCAGCAATCCTTCTTCTGTGTATCTAACCTCCAAATTTGAAAGCATTTATTTGTAAAAACATATGTACCCTATGTTCATTGCAACATTATTTATGGTGGTCAAGACACGGAAACAAATGAAGTGACCTTCAGTGGATGATTGCGTAAAGAAGTGATACATAATACTGCTCAGCCATAGAAAAGATGAAATACTGCTGTCTGTGTCCTAATCCTTTTTTATTGGAGTCTTTCTCCATTATGTCTTAAAATTAGTTTCCTCTTTGTCTTGCCTTTTATTTATTTAACAAGTTAAATACATTTACACCTTTTAAAAACATCATATAAGGGAAAAGCGGATTGGAATTCACTTAGGCATTGTATGTAAGTTTAGAAACGGAAAGGTTTTATTTTCTTTTTTGACTATTACCCAGATCAAACAATTTTTTAATAAAGGCTTACTATCCCACTCACTATATTCTTATATTTATGTTCATCGGAACACACACATGTTAATTTTTTCAAACATGAAAAAATTCATTATGGTAATGCTTTTCATGGAATTTTTTTCAATCGAGCAGTTTAAAAGAATAAGCATGTAGAAAAGATGGATGGAATTTAACCCAAATTTGGAAAAGGCAAAGAGAAAATTAGAAATTTAAATGTAACTCAGGGTTTCCTACTTAAATTCCTTAATGGATGCCTTGAATCATGAATGACATGATTCAGCTTCATGGTACCTCATTCCACAAACTCCTTTGAGGAATTCTCAAAGGAATTCACAGCTGTCTAAAGGGGGCCTATAAAGAAGAACTGGTGTCCTTGCGGACATCATGTGGGACTGCTATTTAATCAGACCACAGGGCAGAAGTTATGGCATTAAGAGAGTTTATTCTGGAACCTCATTACCAGGGTTCACACACTTAACATGGAACCTTGGATATACGTCTTCACTTTTTGTGCCTTTGTTCATAAAATAGAGATAGTAATTGTACCTCAAGGACTTGCTGTGTGAACAAAATGAGCTAATACATGAAAAGCATATATAATAATGACTGAGTAATTATTCAATAGATGCCAATTATCCATTATTCTTCTCCTATTAAACCTCCATCCTTTTTTGATTTTTAATGTAAGATCTTCCCAGTCTTCTAATCTGCACCAAGGTGACTCATTATTACTTTTAATGCTCAGAGAGAATCTCCTCATTAGAACCAATACTGGGAAATCTGAAGAAAGAGGTGCTAAATTGTTTCAGAAAAAATTGTGTTCTTCACAGTTATCAGTGTGCTCTGTGTTATCTGGAGATATGGGAGAATGCTTCCTGCTCACCTTTACTGTAGTAGTTTGTTAAGACTATTAAAAGTAGGCCTGCCTTGCTTGCTAAGTACATAGTCTTCAGTGAAGTTAGCTCTCTGAATATTTTGCACAGCCTCCAAGTTTAGAAATCTAAAAGAAAAAAAAAAAGAAGAAAGAAAGAAAAAAAAGGAAGAAAACTAACTCATTTAAATTTAATGCAAAAAAAATGATTTAACTTCTCTCTCTTTAAAAGTCAGGATAAATACAGATTTTACAATGAAAAGGGACGCAGATTTTCTGTTTTTTTATTATGTCTTGAAATAAAATGCCACATGCTTTATTTGAAAAGCTAAATAGTTACTTCATGATGAGACATATTTTTATATCACTTTTCCAGGTGGAATATTCTTTTGAGCAAAAAGGCATTTTTAGGGTTAATGAGCTCTGTTCTCATAATACTAAAACTTAACAAAACATTTAAATTTTACCTAGGGGAAAACACAGCAAATACAAACTGTCAACTCATATATATGCATCCTAAAATCTCAATCAAGCACAGTGAAGTCTTGTCAGAAAAAATAATTATCCTCTTGATTTAAAGAGTGCACTTATTTTTGTCCCTGATGAAAAAGGAAGCATTTCATTATTAAAAGCTTATAACAGTCCACAGTTGACACCTAATTTATTTCATCACACCAAATATGTTGTAAGACACCATGTTCTACATAGATCCTAAAACTTTCAGAATTGTTTCATAGGAGGTTAGAATAAATTACTATTGTCCTCAATATTTTTCAATTATGAACTGTTTAATTGCCAAAAAAAAAAAAAACCTGATCAATATCAATCAACAACAAATGCAGAGGAATTGTAAGACAATGGAAAATGTCCTGAAGTGGCTTTGTGAAGACCTGGGTTCCAATCCCGACACTGCCAGGAAAGTTGTGCCATTACCAAAGCCATTTAACTTCCTGTCTTATTATTTTCCATGCCTAACAACTATAGATTTTGACTAAGTACACTTCATACTGCATTCTAGAGGCAAACTGTTTAAAGTGTTCTTCCCCTAGTCAAACTTCTGTAATTTGATCCCTCAATAAAAAGAATTTTACAAATTGCAATTAAACAATTGAAGAAATGATCAATCTAATCAATAATTAAATAAAAGAAAATGCATTTCATAACTTGCAGTTTTTGATAATGCGGTTGATGACTGGCAAAGAAAAAAAGGCTGATCATAACTCATAATGACATGAACGTAGAAAAACAGGTACTTTCTTAAACTGCTCAAACAAGTGTGTATATTAGTAAAAATTTGATAAATGATAATTTGCCAAAATGTATTAAAAGCTATAAAAATATAGTTGTTTAATCCAACACTCCCACTTCTAAGAATGTATACTGAGACAATAGGTACATTTACAAAGGTGGTTTACATTCAGACTTAAGAATATTTTACATTTAATTATTATGAAATTGCAAAAACAAAACATTAATTATGAAAATCTGTGTATTGAAGAATAGTAGTTTAGTTACATGGATGTTGATGGGATTTTGCACAGGGTAATAACAGTTAGACACATGGGCTTTGAAGTTAGACAGTTTGTTCTATATCAGGACTCTGAAACTTCCTAGTAATATATTTTGTGTGTGAATATTTCTTAACCACTATAAAACTCTCTTTATGACCTTTTAAAAAAGGGCACGGTTATGGTATCTCCATCAGAGTTGTTATGAGAACTAAATAAGATATAATTTATCTTAGGCCTTAGATTATTTAACTCTCAATTTTAAGAGAAATCTATGAGATGGGTGCTCCTTGAACATGATGGGCCCTCATTAATTGTGATAATACAAAACAATGTCAACTGACATGGGAGGTAATGCTTAATTAGTTGCTGACTTAAAAAAATTAACAATTGCATGGCAGAAAAAGAGTATTAAAGTAAAATCCCATTTATGTATAAACAAGAAAAGAGAATGAAAAGATCCTTCATATAAACTCTTTATTTATATTCTAGCTTTTATGTAATATTCACACACTATTGTTTAATTTTTATAGCTATATATTACTCTTTGCTAAGTTGTATATGATCCAAAAGTTGAGTAAAATACTGATACTCATTGGGTTTAAAAGGAAATTAGTAATTTTAATTATACTTAATTACACTAAAATGGCTAAAAGATAAAGTACACATATCTTAATTGAATTTGATTTATACATTTTGACAAATCACCAGGGATAGAATCAAACAAATGATAAAACATTTTTAAAAAATTTGGACAACATGAGGACTGTGATAAATCAGAGTAATTCCAAATCTGTCTATAAACACATAAAAATTTTAAATAATATTAAATATATATATTTTAATACACAGCTGATGGGGTGGAGGGGTGCCAGAAATGAAGAAAGAACACAAAAGGAGCACAAAAGTGGAATCTGACACCAAACTCTATTTCGCATGTAGGCTCCGTGGGTTGTGGATGATAACTTCTGCATGGAAGTTGTTTCAGGTTTGCCAGATAATGGAGCTGGAATCGGGCTCTGTATATAAAACACAGTTTTGAAGGGCTGATTCATCTCTGAAGAGAAGACTAGAAAACAATTCTTTTCATTAGCTATAGGAACCTTGTCTTCTAAAGCAATAAATCTCAGGCCCCCTCTATAGTGCACGGAGAACTAGACATATACCCGTGTGTCAGTATGCTAAAATAATTCTAATTTATTACAACATGAAAAAGTGTTCATAGGAGAGCAAGTTTAGTAAATAGGAAACACGACTTGGACATGGTAGACAAAAGACTATAAAATAAGAATTTTAATATAATTTAAGAAATATAGGTAGGGATAACAACTATGAAGAAAGGAAACAACACTTAAAAAAAGAATCAGAAAGATTTTAAAAATGAATTTCTAAAAGTAGAAATGGAAGTCTTTGAAATTAATGTCCATGCATAAGAGAACAGCAAAGTAATTTATATTACAGTTGATCTTGAACAACATAGTTTTGAACTGCTCAAGTCAATTTACATGTGGATATTTTTCAACAAATGTATACTTTTGGCTCTTCCTACCCTGGGCTTCACATCCGCAGACTCAACCAACTGCTGATATGGAGGGCTGATTGTATGCAATGTCTCATGTCATTTTATACAAAGGACTTGAGCATCCATAGATTTGGGTATCTGCAGAAGTCTTAGAACCAGTCCCCTATGGATACCAAGGGACAGCTTAAATTTTTGGAAAGTCAAACGTGCATACGCAGGTTTTCATCTGTGCACAGGGTTGACATCCCTAATTCTCACGTTGTTCAAAGTTCAATTGCATATTCAAGCAATGAAAATTTGGTAAGAAATAAAAAAGAACCAAGTCAAGCTTTATGTATTCAAAGAAACACTGGATTAAGAAGATGATACAGAGGACATATCCAGTATGGTGATGATAATATGATAAAAAAAATCCCCTAAATTTTATATATTATTTAGAAATACATGTATGGAATCAGTGCCAACAAATATATTTAAACATGAAATCCAAGATGACATAGAAAAATGAGAATTGGAAAGGGACACAGTGGGGCCTTTGGCTGCTTACTTAAGCTTTTTACTTTTCCCTTCAGGTCATCATGGGGCATACTAATCTATTTACATTTTATATTTCTGAAATGTTTTTCAATAATCTTGTTTGATATTATGAAGAGTTCAATAAAAACTAAACACTTTAAAAAGCTAATTCATGAACTAATAGATATATCCAAGAGGGGATTAGTTAACATTAAAAAAATCTAAATACGATATTGTTCAGTGTTGCATAACAAGTTCTAAACTACACATTTTTGTGGAAGGGAGAATGAAAAGGAAGAAGGTAATAATGAAAGAGTGGGGTATATCAATAAGATGTTAAGAACTGTGTAAAGAATTATATTAATTAGTATAAAAATAGAATATGGATATCATCAAGAGATCAAGAAGATAAAATTTTAAAACCAAAAACATGAATGCATGTAAATTTGATGTTATAGAAATCATGGTAATGGGCTTATTTCTTGCTCTTGAATTTAAAATTAATATTTCTATTTCATTATTGCATATATTAGATGCATTTTTTAAAATTAACCTTTTCCCAAATGTATGGGTATAGTTATTCTTTTGATACTGATATTTAACTTGATATATTTGTGATCAGACAGTGGAACATTCTACTTCTGACTAGAGACAAGCATGTGATGTAAAGTTTTGGTCATCTTACTGAATTTTTTATCTGCTTCCTCTATCTATTATTAAGAGATTGATGTCTGACTCTCCCACTAGGACAGTAGATTTTTTTCAATTTCTCCTCACAGATGTATCAAATTTTACATTACCCATTTTAAAACTATGTTATTAAGTACACAGTAGTTTGAAAAATTCCAGGAACCCACATATAACAATGAGTGATTTGTAGGTATTAATATAGTAGTTACAATGAAACTTAAGAGTCTCACACTGCTACTAACCTCAGCTAGCTATTTTCAAAAACATGATATCTTCCTAGGTATCTGCCTGTAACTGTTACTAGAAAATAATATATGCTGTTTCTTCTTTTACATTTTCTAAATTTTGCAGAGATACCTTTCACTGATAAACACTCATCTAGACCCATGAAAGATAAGAGAATCCTGAAAAATGTAGATTCGGCCCCCAAGAAAGATTATATGTGGGGGTAGTATTGATGCAATGTTTACAATTGATAATTCAGCACAGATTACTCCTTTGTTTACTCAGCATCCATAGATATCTGTCCACGTTCATTTAAATATCGAAACTACAATATAAAAACAACAGCATTTTTTTTTTACCTAACTTGTTGTAACTACCCATCATAGTGAAAATTTGCTTACCCTCTCCCCAAAAATGTGTCAACAGAAATTTTCAGAAGTGATATCTGCATGATAAATATCTGTGTAGTATTTATTCCTATAGTAGCCCAGTCATGATCTTCCTGTGATCTATCAGTGAGAATAGGTAGGGTTATGGTCAGTAACATATAAACCCAAATATTAGTAACTTAAAATAGAAAGATGTATTTCTAAGACATGGTATATTTTTATGCTTATCAATGAAGCTTTCTGCCCCCATGTCTTTCTCACTCTGGGAGTCAGGCTAACAAAAAATATCTTATCTAGAATGTTTATAGCCAAGACGGCAAGAAGAGAAAATGGAGAACTGTATACCAGTCATAAATGCTCAATTCAACAAGTCATACCTGACTGTATTTCATTGGTCAGATCAAGACTCATGGCCATTCCTAATTCTAAGAAAGAGAAAGTCTAATCCTACGTATTCCCAAATATAGAAGAGAACTAGATATCTGTAAATGGTAGTGATGTTTAGCACAGTAATCTGTGATAGAAAATAGGATTTATCAAGTATCAATAATAAGGGGATAAAACAAAAGATACCTTAAATATCCATAGATACCTCTTCCCCCAAATACTTTGCTTTACCATATGTTATTCATAATTTTTAAGCATCATAAAATTCATTTTAAACTATTATTTATCTTTTCATTCACTCAAGATTAGACATTTTGCTATGAAAAAAATGCTATACATGATCAACTTTTTCTCCTTCTCTTCTTCCTACTCAACATTTGATTTTTTTAATTTCTATTTCCTCAATATCATTAAGTAGACCTGGAGACATTACCATTTCAGCTATGTCGTTAACTTATTGTGGAGGTTAAGTTGTATCTTAAGATATTTCCTACTTCTCAAGGAAAATAGAAATTAGACAAATGAAGCATTTATTCTATTTCATATTGGCCTCTTACAAGACTTTAACTGAGATTAATGATGTAAAAATATCCAATTTTATGAAAGAATTTAGTAAGAATATAACAAAACTTTAAGGATATGTTTGAACATTTAAATAAAGTTTAATCATTTAAGACAAAAAAGAATAAAAAATATTTAAAAAGTGGCAAAACAGTAAAAGAGAACTAGAGAGCTGTCGTCTAAAGTCAAGAGGTATGGGAATATTCAACGTATGGTCAGAAACATATTCCATAAAATTTTGTATGTGCAACATATAAGGATTTGAGAAGCCATGAGAATATTCTTGAAAAACAATGCTACCATAATGTGTTTTAAGGCAAAATACTAATATTCTTCAGAAAACAAAGGCGTTTTTTGAAATATTTTTTATTCATGATTCATGTTTTCTACTATTTCACTGTCTTTGACCTCCTCTCCCCATTCATATTCCTCCTTCTCCATTATACAGTGTATATCTCCAATTATCTAAGAAAAGAATATTTAGATAAAACTCTTGAACAAAATTTATCTTTGAATGTGTGACATGTCTCATGTATGGAGAGAGCTATAGGAACAGAGACCTAAGATCTTTGGATGAAAAGTGGAATTAGAATGTACAATAATCTAATTTCATCTTTTTAAATTTGTATTTCTTAAAGTGTAGATTGCTTATTCAATAGACTTTTTATTGAAAGAGTAGAGAGAAATATGATATGTAGAAGGGGAGGTCTGATCAAGTAGAATTCTTTTCATTATAGATGAGGTAAGTTGAACATGTTGAAGGAAAAGATAAATATTGTAAAGGCAGGGATATATCAAATAGAGGGAAATTAGTATAAATTTTGGTTAAGATTTCTTAAGTACTGGGAAGAGGTGATAAGAAGAGATGACAACTTGAAAGAGGGCAATCACCTTCTCTTCTAAAATCAAAAGAAAAGTTGAAAAAATGAGGTAAAGACATAAGTATGTTGAGATAAAAAGAACAAATATGGAATTTCTTGCTAGATATTCCAAAAGTTGAAAAAGTAAGGAATGATATGACCCATTGTGATTGATGGGCAACTTGTTAAATACAGGGCAGTATTACAAAAAGAAAAACACAATCCTAATGGTTAGATGAAGAGTTTGTCATGGCAATAATCAGAAATAAACCCAGGAATCAATAGGCAACAATAGAGTCTCAACTAAACTTATAAGATCTAAAACTGAACTTGGTCATGATTTCATTTCCTTCTTTCACATCATAAAGAATGTGAATTAATATTATTGAATAAATAATGCTTAAAATGCCATTCCAAGAAAGTAGTCAGTTTAAATTCGAAGAAAGAAAGCGCTTCCATTTTACTTTCCTCTTCTTGATCTCCTCATGGAATTGTAGAATGTCGGAGTTAGGCAGGAATTCAGGATCTAGCTAACTCTCAGTTGTAGTATTTTCTATACAATGTCCCTGACATATATTTAGTTTATGCTTTGGAATCTCATGTTAATGGTAGGAAGTTACTTACTTGAGCTCTGAAGCGTGGGGGTAGTGAGTGGTCAGCAGGTTGGGAGTTCTGAACCGTCTTCATTATTTTAAACCAAAAATCAGGGTCACTGTTCTTCCACAGCTCTCTGCTATAGTGACAAAGTGCTTCCTCTCTCTTTGATATGAAATTTCCTCAGATGTTTAAAGTCAGTCATCAGGTTAATGTTTCCAGGCTTGTGAGACTACTTGCCAGTTTGTCAATGCCTCTTCCCATTATCCATCACTCTAAATAGAAATCTCTACCTGTGTTAAGGTATTTATACAGGTCATACAATTAGGATAAAGCCCTGCACTGTCTGAGACAAAGGGGGCTCATACAATACCTGACTTTCAGTACTAAAACTAGGTGAGGCTGATGAACATCAGGATGATTTGGTCACCCCTTAACGTACACATTGCTCGGGTCATTCTGAACCATCACAGGAAAACAAATACTCTAGATGTGGTTTCAATTTCTTTGTTTTCCTGAGAATTCCACTGGAAAAGAGGCTAATGACCAAATCAATAGTCAGGCAGCAGGAGGGTGATGGCATGAGGAACAATTTAAAACATTTCCAGTTGAACCGTCAGGATCAAAGTGATAAAAAAATAATAGACTCTTTTATGCACTATGCTGTGCATTGAGGTGATTAGGAGATTTAGTTGATCTATTGGTTTTATGATTTTTCAGGCATTACCCTGCTTCAACCATCCCCACAAACCATAACCATCATCATCTGCATTACATTAATGATGCACAATAACATGAAAATAATTCATGTCTCTTGGATTTGTCTCTTAGAAATATATTTAGAAAATGAAATCATTCTCTTTATCGAAAATTTGAGTAGGGAATCCATGAAAATTCTTCACCAGCTGTCACATCTTTCCACTATATTTCGTCCCTAAGGGTTTTCTACCTTCCAAATACTTCAAATTTTTGTCTAATTTCTGAAAATCTCAGGGTGCAGAAATCTCTCTTCTTAACAGAAGCATTCTTGTTCTGAAACTCTGCCTATTCCCATGAAATGGAGCTTCTTCAAGATGAACCAGCCAAGTCAGATTGTTTTCTTATGACTTCCACTCTGTAAAGAACTTTTGTAATTAAACTCCGCATGTTCTAATAATTGCAAGAAGCCTCAGGCCTTAAGTGCCAGTGGAACCAGATTTGATTCTTTTCAGCAAAAGTTGTAGCTGCAACCCCATGAATCTCTCCCCTTCCCATACATGAAGACAGCTGACCCCACTGACACTCCTGATCCCTCTCAGTCCTTTCTGTGACACTTTCATTTTAGTTCCTTCTAGTCAGATGTCTCCGACTCATGAGAAGATTTACAACCAATTATCATTAACAGAATTTCTTTGGGGAGATTTTTACTACAGTAAGAGACCCAAAGGAGAAACGTTCTTTTATATCCTTAGCAATATCAACAAAAAGCTTATTCATACTAGATAAGTTAATAGTGTAAAGCACTTAAAAGAATGCCTAGCACATAGCACGTACTCAAAAATGTCAGCTATAACTTAACACTTAAATTAATACATGAATATTTTCTTAATATATAAATGATTAGAGTGTGTTAAAATATAGAAATTGCATGTAGGAGAATAGGGAAATTACCTGGAATTATTCTGCTCAGAGAATTGTTCTATTTGGAGATAATATTTGTATATTTGAAATTATACATATATTTTAAAGCTCTACTTTTACTGTTTTAAGATTTTATATAATCATGTAATGACTGCATAGTCTTTTATCATGTAAATGTAAAAGGCATAATTAATGAATTCTTTAATAATAAACATAAATTTTCCCTAAGGTTTTATTATTCTGAACAAATTTGGTGTCGATAACCTTTTATCTAAACCTTTTCAGCAAAGTATTAATTATTTCCTTAAGATCAAATTCTAGAGGAGAATTTTTGGGCCAAAAGGTACAATTTTAAAACATGTGATTCATAATTTAAAATTACTGTCAAGGAAAGTGTGGCTAATTTTTATTCACATGAATTGTGCCAAATACCCCATATCCTCTCAAATCCGATGCATATAAATATGTACATATATGTGTACATATATATAGATTTATGTCTATTGATTTATTCTTGGTCAAAAATTGTATTTTAGATTTTATAATTGGTACTTTAAAAATTATTTTTAAGGACATTTTAAAATAATTTAAAATATATTTATAATTCTATGGATAATATGGATAATTAAGGCACAGAAGTACTATGGCAATCTTATGAATGAATAGCCCAATCAGCAAGTGGTAAAGAAGCAAAACCTAGGCCTTTGAGTGCCAACTCTAAAATTCTTTCCTATGGAAGCAGAATTAACACAACAGTAAGCAAATTTCTTGAAATACAGTGGTAGAAACTAGGACCATTTCCTTTATTTTAGGAAATCTAGTTTGATATTGCACCTAAAGTAAGTCAGAGAAGTCAATGAACAAAGTCAGAATAAATGTACTTACAGGTGACCTGAGTCAGTGGTCTTAGGGTTTCACCTATAATATAATATGAAATTTAATAACTGTCCATTCAGTTGATTGATCAGCATTACATTGAGTAAGTAATTACCTGTCCTTCACCAGTATTTCAAGAAGACTGTGTGGTTAAGTTGAGAGTAAGTCATTTAAGGTTTAGAGATTTAATGTTCGATTTTCCATTGATTTATGTCAGGTTTTACTCTATTAAAAAATTAGACTATAAAAGCGTCCTAATAAGGATGATTCCAGCTTCAGCTAGAGAAAAAAATGAGAATAAGAGCCAATTCATTTTATTACTAAGACAAGACTGATTGCCCACCAGCATAATCACCTCACATCCAGGATGCAGGCAAAACTGAAAAGTGTCCTGGCCACAGACATAAAAATATAATTCTTTTAAATCATTAGTTCCTCCAATCTTTAGAAAAAAAAATTAAAATTTACCAACAAACAAATTTGTCAATCAGAAGTATCTAAATGTGTTGTACTATATAAAGTTATAACAAATTAAATGTCTTTTTTAAGCAATGAAAGCTTATATTGAAGAGTTAATTACTATGAGAAAAATAAATAAAAACAAGGCAATTTATTAGAATTGCTTAAGAGATTAGTTATAGTCTTGGATATTAAAATATAAGAAGTTAGCATCTGAAAACCCATCAGAAGAAATGTAAGAATACAGGAGAGGTTGCTGAGGTCTCACAGACCTGTTATAATCTCTCACATACAACAGAAATTAGGACTTTAATAGTACCAGACAGAAATGGCAACACTCTGATTCTGAGCCCCAGCACATTCTTCTGGAAAGATAGTCTATCTTTCAAAACATGTAGAATATGAGTTCATGGCAAAATGAGACCCTAAGTCATGCCTAATCTCTGTCCCTGTCTGTCTCTGTCTCTGTCTCTCTGTCTCTATCTCTCTCCTCCTCTCTGTCTCTATTTATATTTTATATAAACAGAAGCAAATATCATGATATTAATATGTTTAACAGTATAGCTATGGAGTCTAATGGCATAGGTTTAAATCCTGACTTTTCCACTAATTAGTTGCTGGACCTGTATTAGTAGTTTAAATTCTCTTTACCTCATTTCCTCTAAACTAAAATGAAGATTTAGTTCTTCCTGTCTTATAGACTTGTAGAGAAATTCATGAAATACACTCATCCTAAAAAAATAAAATTTCATATTTTTTTTCCTCCAAGAAGTTTATGAAAGCATCATGAAAATTATTTTTTAATGTCATGATGATGAATATATGCCAATTTCACTTTCATTTGTATTTGGTAGAAAGTTCTGATTGTTCATTTATGCCACTGTACTGTCAATTGATGACATCCATTTATCATAAAAGCTATGTCAAAGGATATCACAAAGCCAGTTGGAAAAAATAGAGAATCTAGAGGTTATGGAACTGTTCCAATCTCTGCAGACACAGTGTACATATTATCAGAATCGGGCATGAGTAATAAACATTGAATTATACGAAATTTCAGTACACTTACATTTACTATCTCAATTTCTACATTTATATTTTATGTCTGACTCTGACACAGTTCTCTAATCTTTTCTCTTTAAAAGATTTAGAAGAATAAATAGACATGATGAATGGAGACTACAGTTTGAGCACATGAATTAATCTATTCATTCTTAATCTCAAATGATTTTACCAAAGAAATATAATAATGGGTACAAATTGAATCTGGCACAGGGTGGCTTACATCAGAAAGATATTTTGAGAAATGTTTGTAAACTACACTGCAGGTTAGACTGTGCTGAGGGCAGAACCTGTAATTCACTGCTTGAAGGAAAATCCCACATGGATATACTAATGGGAAGGGTGTTCAAAAGGCCCATGTACAAACCTAACTTGGGCCAACAACTTGATGTCTGACAGTGGAGCAGATGGGGAAAAAAGAATGGAGGAGAGATGAACAAATTACTAAAGACTTAGAGAAGTGACTCAGATAACAGAGGCAGCACATAGCATTCTCATTCCAGTGCCAAGGATTTGCATTTGACTGAATGGCTGGTGAAGAAAAATAGACAATGGCTTAAAATGGATTCAAGAGAAAGGCAATGGTGCCAGTTTGGAAAGAATTAACTACCGTTCTGCTGACACAGAAAAAAATAGGCATACAAACTTTTAGGTACAAAAATAAAATTTTCTATAAAAATAGCAAACAACAATCACCGAAATGATAAACTTCCCAGGCATATATTTTCAAAAAAATGAGCTAGAGTATGAATACTAATTTAAATCCTCCCAAATAACACAGAATAAGAACAGATGAACAGTTATCTAATACTGTTATATAAGGTGTTAATTCTCCCTATATTAGCTAATAAATTTAATGGGATGTCAATAAAAAAAGCAACAGGGGTTTTCATTGGGGGAAGGGGGTGTGAGTGATAACTTAACAGAATTATTTTGAAGTACACATAGAAAAAATAACCAAAAAATAACTAGCAAAGTTCAGAAAAATAAGAAAATAAGGCAGCAACCTTGCTACATAACACAATGAAAAAAATCTCAACAATTAAAGTGAAGTACCAGTACAGAAATAGACAAAAACACCTATCGATAACAGTTGCAAACAATAAAAATTACAAAGTTCATAAAAGAATATTTATCAGTTTGATATCAAATCATAACAAAATATGATATAAAAGAAAACGAGCAATAAAACCAGTCATATATACATTTAATATCTAAATAATTACTGGTGATATGGCTATAAAACACAACAGAAACACATTGAAGTAAAAGACACATTATATTTAAAAAGCATATTATCTAGAGTTAAAATCCATGGTTCCTAACAAAAATAACTATGTGATATTTAAATGAGGAGAGATGCTTTATGGGCATGGAAGTAAAAATATGCTAAACTTTTCATTTCATAGGAAAAGCAAAAGATTTAGTTTTACCTATGAATTCAGTAGAAGTAATTAGAGTTGGCATTTCATTTTTTACTAAAACATAACAATTACTCTAATGCTCTTAGGATATATATCTTCCAAATCACTAGCAGGGACAAAAAAAAGAGAGAAAACAAAATCTTCGTTTAACTCCAAAATTCTAATAGTGGTCCAGTATTAGAAAATGTGATAATAAAAATTCATCATATTGAGAGTTTTAAAGTGAAAGAACCTCTAATCTGGAACAATAGTCCCCTGCCCCTCCCCTCCAAGTTCAACATGTGTTGATGGCTTTTAACAAAATACAACACCTCTACTAAATAGAAACCAAAGGATAAGTTAATAGCATAATAAATGTTGACTATCACAAAGAATAGCTAAAATTTTACATAATGAAGGTGTTTTCATTAAAATCAGGAAAAGACAAAGACATTTGATTTCATTATTATGAAAGGACTGCCAAGGTAATTGAATAAAAAAATGTTTCTAAAAAGGGGTAAAAAATATTAGACTAAAAGTTAAAGTAATAATGATAGTTGACATTGAAACCATAGAGAAAACAATTACAAAAAGATTTGAATTGTTCCAAGGGTGGTATGGGTTACCAAAAATATAAATGGCTACATATAGCTATATATATATATTTTTTAGTTAATATATTTTTTAGTTAATATTATTATTTAAATATATTAAAATAAATTATATATTTAAATAAGAGTCATTCCCATAGCATGCAGACTAATAAAGCACTAAAATTATATTAATGCCCAAAACTTTCAATAATTTCCTTAAATGTTTACAAGTATTATTAATATATTGTACTTCATTCCACTTAAATTACTTATATGAAAACATTGGTCTGCTCTTCCTTGGTGCTAGGAAATCATGAACTAGAATTCCTTAATGTGAGTTTATTGGAAGTTTACCTTTTTCAAATTTGTCTTATCCACATCCTCTCTCTTGCTCTCTCCCCTCTCCCCTGTCACCTCTCCCCTCTCCCTTCTCCCCTCTCCTTTCTCCCTCATCCCTCTCTCTCTGACACACATAGACACACACACACACTATTAGAGCAAGCATTACATTTACTTATTTAAAATTCACAATGCCTTTCATAGTATGAATTATCTACTTTTTTAAAATAGGAAGAACAGCCATAAACAGGATAATTCTGACCTGATCTAGGATTCATGGAAGTGGCAGCATTGATACTCACATCTATTACCTCTCACAAAGTATCCACAGAGAGAAATAACTGAAAACCGATGTGTAATAATTCAATATAAAAAATATATTCTGGTGATATCTTTGTGCAATTGATTTATATATTTTTTAAAATCACCACAAAGAAAATGAAATTATTGTTCCTGTCCTGGCCTCTTGCCCAAATGTTACTGGTACCTAGGCAATGCCAACAAGAGTGTTTAGACTATTAGAATTATATATGAAAAATCTCCCCCCAAATTTTCATTTAAAAGTTTGTTCTTTGAATGGTTCTGGGTCATCTTTCACTTCATTCTGGTTCCCTCTCATCCCAGCCACAAATAAAACAAACAGAACTGGGAGGTACTAATTTCTTTGTAAATGTTAAATTTGTACCTCCTTACGTAAAAATATAACTTGTTATTTTTATGAGGAAAAATAGTCTAACTTTTGCTTTCTTGTAAACATAATTGAAATTTACAAAAACACTCTGTAATTTTATATCTTACAAGTCAATGTCTTTGGGAAATAAGATAACATCCATTTAGGGAGACATTCACTCCCCATGGTCTTTATTTTTCATATGGAAGAATTGCTAGTGCCTGAGTCTCATTCCAGATTGATTAAAGAAACACTTTGTTGGTGAGTTTTTCATAATGTATAATATAGCCAGGAATGAAAACCATGGACCTAAACTAATGTGGAAATTGAAGTCAAATAGGCCTAGTTTTAATTCCTATTCAGCCGTTTATAATTGCTGTGACTTTAGGCAAGTGACTAAAGCTCTCTGAGCTTTCATTGACAAAATGAAAGCTCACCTTAATGAGCTCTGCATGAGGATTATGTGAGATAATAATTGTAAAACCTTTAATACAGCATTTGGCATCTAGTAATAAATGGATATTAGCTATTATTATCAGTACTTTGTAAATGAAGACCTGACACCCAGAGAAAAATAGGTAATGTGTTTAAAATCACAAGGCTATGAAGTGGCAGAATAGAGCTAATATCCATTGTTTTTAATAATCTTAAACATCGCGCCCTCCTTTATTTCCATGAATTTTGGTCAAACTAGCTCCCAGGAACTTAAATTGAGATTTTGTGCCTTGCTTCCTTTACATATTCTTTTCTGTGTTTGAGATAGCTATATCTAATAGAAGTGCTATTTATCAGTTCGAATGTAGTACAGTAAGATATTATCTCCTCTATGAGACTCTCAGAGATGATGAGGAGGTGTTTGCTCTTTTATTAGTAAATATAGCCTGTGCTTCTCATGTGACACTAATCAGAAATTTCCTTAGGTTTAAATGAATTATGAATATCTCTCAGTTTACCCTGCTGGATTTTATGTTCCCATGCAGCAGCATTTATCTTATTTCTTTGTTTAGAGTATTACTTTATATTGAAAAGACACTTAATAAGTGTGTGCCAAATGAAAAATAAATCAGAGAACCTGCCAATATTCACTTAGAAAACACTGCATATCTCAAAAATTTTGAAGTCATGAGATTATAAAAACAATGACAAAGTTAAATCCAATTAAAATACCATACATCTCATATAAGAAATAATTTTCTACAATGAAAAATTAATTGGTAGAAAGTAACTTCACACCCAAGTGGTGTTTCTAATATATTTGGGTATCAATTACATAATTCCTCCAACTGTTTTATAGAGATTTATACAGTCATCCACTGCTTAACGACAGGGATGCGTACTGAAAAAATGATGGTTAAGTTATTTCATCATTGCGCATACATCACAGAGTGTACTTACACAAACCTAGATGGTATAGTTTCCAATACATCTAGACGATATGGTATATAGCCCATTTCTCCTAGGTTACAAACCTATATAGCATGTTACTGTATAAAACAACATGAGATTAAATTAAGCAGAAGAAACAATGCAATCAAGTGATGAGGTAAAAATGAGATGTATGAGGCTGTTTTATAGCAAATCTACTTTTTATAAGTAGAAAAAATACACTTTTTTATAAGTAGAAAGAAATAACAATAAAATGTTTAGTATAGTAAATATGTAAACCAGTAACACAGTAATTTATTATCATTATCAAGTATTATGTACCATACATAATTGTATGCACTATACTTTTATATGATTGGCAGTTCAGTAAATTTTTCACCAGCTTCATCACAAACAACTGAGAAATACATTGTACTACCACCACATTATTACTTTTATGACGTCACTAGGTGATAGGAATTTTTCAGCTCCATTATAAGCTTATGGGACCAGCATCATATGTGTGGTCTGTCACTGATAAAAAAACATTGATTGTTATGTGGGGCACAATTGTATTGGACAATTAATACTTGATGTCTGGCTATGCATTGAGGGAAATTTGACTTTCCTATATTATTGCTAACAAAACCCCAAGGGCTACTAATATGTTTTTGAGCCATTATATGTGCTACTTTTAAAAAGTATTACATTGTGAGAAAGATGGAAAATAGAATAAGATATTGACCTATTGGCAACAGGTTGATAGATCTGCCTTTTAAAAGCTTATGTTCCTTATTCTCTATACTGCTTTCTAAATATCATACCAGTATTGACAGTGGTTTATATAATTTAGTCAATTTTTTAATCCAAAGATCTTTATATTCATGATACATAAATTTAATTCACATTGAGAATAACATCACTATAAATCGCAAATTTTAATTCATTAAATTAATGAAAGAAAAAGTTAAGGCTAGAATTACTACATCAAGTTTTAGAAGGTTTAGCAAAGACACTTGATTCACACTTCTTTGCAAGGATGCCCTTTATCTTGGGATTTATATGATATTTTCATCTTTTTAGTTTTATTTGATTTTCTAGACTAAGATCTAAATTTGATGCCACCATTCTGCATGGAGGATGGCTAATTATTAACATAATTATTTTCATAGAGGATATTATGTTCTCCTGAGTAGAGATAGGACTAGTGCAAGGGGAGTGAGGCACTCATTCTTAATTTTATTTTTTTTTGTAAACCATGCCAAATAACTGTAGATTTGCACAAGTTCAAAATTAATTTTATTTTTGAAATAGACCAGAAAATTCTTCTAGTACATTTTGTGTCTTATATGTATTAAATCAAATTGTTTTTACAGAATTTAGATGGCATTACCACTGTGTGTCCAAATTGAGTTTCTAGGTCAAGTTTTGTGCGAGCTTCCTAAAATATTTTATCATTGGGCAGATTCAGAAAGCATCATATATAATATTTGATTTTTTCATAGAATATCATTGCTATTACCTCAGTAACACATAGTAGATTATACATAAAAACAAAGCTTCTGATTTTTGGCAAAAAATCTAACTTGTGTATTCTCTCCTCTATTCTTCAAAATATCTACATTTTTTAAATAAAACTAAAATTTTAATTTAATTTTTCAAAATAAATTTAATGTCAAATAATTTTTGTGAAATAAAATAATTCATAATTCTTGTATTTAAGAATCCATCTAGCTGCCAATATAAAAGTTGATATCATGCCTTAATCATACTTTTTGTAGAACTACTTATATGCAAATTTGATGGAAATACATATTTTCAATATCACAGAGTATTTTTGACTCATCACATGCCACTATTACACACTGGTAGGATAAACTAGCTAATATACATATGAGGAACACATAGTGAAGCAAGAAAATGGAAACTTGTTCCTTCTGGGAAATGATCATGCCAGAATCTATGGGATTCATGTAGTCCAAGAGAAAGGTTTTAGCAAATTAATTTGTTTTTCTTTAATCTAAGTATCTAAGTTGCCTAAAATTTCTCTGTTCTGAGACAAACAGTGGCATAGCTCACACAATTTCCAGGAATTCACCTATGGTTACTTCTTGTTTGGAGGAATAGGGTGAGAGATAAGAGAACTGTTTCACAGGTGCTGATGGATGGTTGCGTTATAGAGTCTCCCGTGAATAAGTCTTGGAGTGGTACTGAGGAAAGGAGCCAATCTAAGAAATAAGGCCACTATCTTGAAAATGGCTTTGAATGAAATAAGGAAAATTGTGTCTTTGATAATGTCACTAAGCCCCTGAAATAATCACCTTTAAGACACACGATCTCCAGAATTCTTATGTGATGAAATAAGTTAATTGATTTGCCACTCTTGGTGTATCAGTCAGGATTTGAAGAGCAAAGGAGAAATCACTCTATGTATTTCAGCTATGAAGAATTTAATGTAGGACTTGTGAAAGCATTTGCATATGTGGGGGAATGGAAGTCAAGAAAGCCACCACTGATCATCTCAACCCTAAAAGCTGAAGTGTGAGGTTCTCAGCATTCACACTGAAGCTGCCACAATTCTCAAGAATATGTAGAAGTATCCACCAGTATACCCAAACAACATCAGCAGATCAAGATGTTCTCAAGAGCATACTGATAAATTAAGGTAAATCTCCCGTCCACATATTCATCTGGCTACAACTGCCTTCAGAGAACAAAGGTCGTTCTCTTTAACCTTCTAAATTTTGCACAGTGGCCTCTCATTAGAAGAATCTGACCCTTAACCTACAGGGAAGGGGACCCTGGTAACTAGTTATGGATGCTGCTCATTGGCATTCACTGAGGGCAGTGTGAATGGCAACTGTTATGGTTCCAAGTTGACTGCAGACCATTCAACATGTTCAGGCTTTTTTCATTTACAACAAAAAGTTCTCACACCAGAGAACTAGACACATTTAAATTAAGTAGGGAGAAAAATAAGACAATTTATTTTTTAAGAATGTATTATAACAACTATAAAATCGAAATATTTAAATTTCATAGTGTTTTCCTTACATACAATATGCTGAAGCTATCAAAATGTTTGACAGTCCATGATGCAAAAGGCCCTTTGATATACAGCATTAATTAAATTAAATATTTTATTTTGTTTTCATATGTTTACTATGTATTTATTTGCATTTTAAAAATTAATCGGAATAAATATATACTTTATTTTAAGAAGTCTATTGAGTAGAGAGTATTCATTTTTTATTCTACTTGCTTTTGCTAAAATGACATGCCTCTGAAAATACAGTAGGGCCAATTTACACATTGAAAATGCTTAATAAATTATAAACATTACTATTTATAAATATTTTCTTCAGCACTGTGCCATAGAAATATAAAACAGGTTAATACCGGAGAGATGAGTTATAAAGAATTTTAAAAATTAGGCATTCATAGCTTAAATAAACAAGACCATCATACACATATTTAATAACCTTTAAAATAGCAAATGGAAAAAATTAGCACTTACTATAAAGAACTATATTTAAAACTAAGATCATTCATTTATTTAAAATGTATCAAATAGCTGCTAGCTGCATTTTAATCACTGTATAAAAGTAAAATTGTAAATATAATGTCAAATTTCTGTCTTTGATCTATAGTTTTCCCACTAAGTAATGGGAATCAATTAAAACATCCTAAAATACATGTGTTCCAAGGAAATAACTTTTGAGAAGACATATATTTAATTATGATATATTATTATAAAATATATGTAAAATAAAACTGACAGTCTAATTTCTAAATTTAATAAATTTCAAAATATAAGCATAACTAATATAATACAATAATAAAAATAAAGATTAATTTTAATTCTGTTTTCAATTTCCATGGTCGATAGATGACCATATAATTTACTATCCAACAGGACATGAAAACTGTTAAGAGAGGACAGTGGGTTCTGTTAATTACAGAGTCCCCAAGTTTAAACATTTATTAATATATTAGAAACAATAAATTTATTTAAATATTGTCATTTTCAAAATGTAAGCAGCAGTGAAGAGAAATTTATATTTTTAATAAGAGTATAACATAGCTAGAATTATGGAGAGATCCTAGATAGTAAAAAGGCAACATGAAAATCCTGGACACACATAGGACATCAAAATAGGACAGGAGAGGAAATAAAAGACAAATTGCTATTTAACATCTTGGTCTCCTCCCATGGACTTCATGGGTCTCAGTTATTAAATCTGTTGGTAAATTTGGCAAAATTTTTCTCTCTTGATATTGATAGCCTATCTTTTTTAAATAAAGGCATCCTAAATTTGTTCCTTTAGTACAACATTGAATAGGAATGGAAATAGTGGCCATTCTTTTCTTGTTCTTAATCTTAGTGGAAACATTTCTATAGTTTCCCATTTAGTAATAGGAATAAATTAAGACATCCCAAAATACATATATTCCAAGGAAATAATTTTTAAGAATATTGAGATCATGCAAAAAAATAGGAATGCAAATCTGACACATTGTTTACTCTTTATAATCTACACATACTATAAAGTAAAACAGAATGGTTTAATTAGTTTTTCCATATATCTGTATTGTCTAAAATGAGGAACAGCATCAATTACTATTATTTCAGATTGCCGATTTTAGAGATTATTAGACTTAAAGAAAAAATACCCATCTGCCAACTTTCTATTCAAGAACATTAAAATAATTTTAATATAATGCTATTATTTGAAATAATTGAGGTCAATCTATTATACCTCTAAAATACTGTTCTGTTAATCTTTATACAATCACATATTGAAAATGTAAATGAGTTGGGAGGCAGCACGTGGAATAAGGCCTCAGTGAGGCATATTTTATGACTTTGCAACTATATTTTTATAAGACCTGGGGAAATTCATTTTAGCAGAATTTCAGTTATTCCATCTGTACAGTAAGTATCTCTTGTGCTATCCATGCTTATTCTCCCATCCATTTACTTAATAGATCATTATGATAGGTTAATTATTTTCTTTTACTTATTGAAAACTTGATATCTTCCAAAGGCAGGGAGAAAATTCTAGTTCTTTTTCTTTGCATGCATTATATCAATCAGAGGAAATACTGTGTTAAATTCTGTTTTCATTTAAGCTTACTTTTCCACTCTTAAAAGAAAAAGAAATAGGCACACACATATAAACATGATTTGATGTTGACAAATGTGAGTTTCAATTAGGGCAGGCTATATCATGCTGCAATATAGTAAAGCTCTCAAAGTCTCAACATTTTACACAACAAATTTTTATTTCTTTCTCATGTAACCTGCATACTGAGGGTTGCTTTGCTCATTGCACATTCTCTAGGACCAAGGATAACCAAGACCTCATTTCGACAGCCTTTCTTTAGTGGGAAGGAGACTCTGGAGGGTCTTGCAAAAAAAATCCAATACTCCGATCTGGTAGAGACATGCTCTGCACCACTCACTGGCCAGAATAGTGCCCCATCTAACCACACAGGATCCAGAAGATTCAGCTTTCCTCAAGTCAAGTTGTGGTCAGAAGATGTGAACATTGGGAAGCAGCTGTGAAACCTCACATTAGGTAATGCCATTAGCTCAGATACCATAAATATGTTTGCCGACATTCATTTCAGATGCAACATGGTCAACTTGTTGAGTGATTCTAGTCCACTAGTAATCATGGGAGAGGCTGTTTAAATGAAGACTAGCTGTCATTCAATTAAATTCAACTGAAAATGTATTATTTGGAAAGTTCAAAGAACATTTAAAAAAATGTAGATATATCTGGCACAGAACTTATAAACCAGATTTTTAAAAAAGAATCATATAGATGTAAAAATCACTGAGTTTAGTTTTTGATTTTAATCATTGCCATTTACCAAGCTATTGGATCATCTTCCTTCTTAAACTAAAGCACAAATTGTCCTTCTCTATGAAGCTTTTTTTAGTAAATATAAGCTAGTTACTCAGCTAGTTATAAGTTGGTTACTCAGTCAGACATAGACCCAGAGGGATCTCTCTCTAAGCATCCTGCCTACAATCTTCTTAGTGCTCATCATGTTTCCCATGTACTTTTTTTTACTTCTGACTTGTGGTCACCACTCCCCCCATACTTCAAATACTACATGGTCAGGAAGTCCATCTGCCTTGTTAGCCCATGTATTCTTAGAGCCTACCGCACAGTGATTGCCCTCTCCAACTTCTGAATTTCTATGTCTTTGATGTCTATAGCTCTGTTTTTGGCTCTTTAGACCTTCAATCACAAACCTTTCAAAGTTCTTTTTATAGTACTTATTGAGTGCTAATTCATTGAGTATTATTAAATGTCCCCTATGGGGACACTAAATAAATTGTTTTCTGAAGACACTTAGCTAGAAATCAGACTTGAGTCTTAATAATAATAATAGTAAATACCTTTCTGGCACTTAATAGCAAATACATTAATGTACCAGATAATAAAGTTTTCCATATTTTAGCTCACTTGGCCCCAAACAACCACTTTTAAAGCAGGTACTATTATTATCCTCATTTTAAATATGAGGAAATTAAAAACACACAAGGTGAGCAATTGGTTCAAGATCAAATGGCTAATAAGTGGGAGATCCACGATTTGATTTAGAGAGTCTGGCTCCAGAGCTTGTGCTCTCACTCAGTAAGCTATAATGATCCCTAAAAGGTAGAGTTTACCAATAAAATTTTAACTTTAGAGTAGTATTTTTCCTGTTTTGTTTTGTTTATTTCCTTTCATTAAAAAAAAAAAAAAAGATTGAGATCAAATGATCAAATGTTCCCCAGATCCCACTTTCCATTTCATGAATCTCTGAGTAAGGTGAAAGAAATGGTATTAAGTTGCAAATCTTTAGATACAAGATTCTACACAATGTCTACACAGATATAACTGACAGATGTGACACAAATCTTGCTTGTAAAGTCTTATGCTGTCATGTTATTATACTTCAAAGACAAGGAATAATTACAGCTGTTCAAATAAAGATGGCTTACTTATTATAATTAATTAATAGTAAACATAAATCAGTTTCAAGAATGCCATGCCCAAGATAAGTGGAGTGTCACATGTTATAATCAAGAGAAAGTTAGGAATAAAAGCCATTTGAAGCAACCAGTCATAAATACATCAAATCTCTCTGAAAAGTTCAAATTTTCTTTTCTTTCTTTTTTTTTTTTTTTTTTTAGCACTTTAATGTCTCCAAGAAACAGTTAGATATAGAATCTTATTTCATAGTCAAACATGTGTGGGAAATGCTAGATTAAGCTAAGTTAAGCAAAGTTCTTGGAACCTTTACTATGATGATAAAATCATACAACTCCTTTAGCAGGAACAGCCTTTCTCAACTTATTTGACTATGAACTCCCCATTTCTTTCATGAAGCATCTCATGTGATTAATGATCTATGAAACAACCTTTAGGAAATACTGATTTTGGAGTTAAGAAATAGGAAATAAAAAATAATGAGTCTATTTTAAATGCCTCATGAAGTTGAAAGAAACAATATCATTTAGCTCTGTTAGTATTGTAAATTTCTGAGTTTAATTTCTTAGTGGCCTGTTTATATATATATACACATATATATGTATACATATATATACACACACATACACATATGCACACACATATGTGTGTGTATACATATTTAGAGAGAGAGAGAAGAAGAGAGAGATGCTGACAAGAATTATTAAATCTGTGTATAGACACATCTCTCTCTCTATATAAATATATAACTATAACCATATATAATATAAAAACAAACCTCCTCTACTCAGTCCTGGACAAAGCAATAAATTAGCATTCTAAAAGTCTTATAAACAACATGAATATCTATACTAGAAAACTCTCTTTAATGAATGTATCTATGTTCTCAAAAGAATAATTTAAAAGGGTGGGGCTTGGTAAGGATCACCTTAACTAAGGCAAAAATGTTCAGTGACATATAATCTTCACCCATTTTTCCCCCAAGCTATGACTCGCTGCTCACAAAGGTCAGCAGTTATAGTCCTCAGCAGATTCTTAGAATGTAGAATAAGGAAGTTTGAAATGATTTGTTCTGTCACCTGTTTCCAGAAAAACTGATGTAATTTAATATGATGACTGCTCTCCTTTACCTCATTAAACTGGTAAAGGAGAGCTGGATAGAATCCTAATTTATTTATGACTTACTACTTATAAAATACAAGTTTGAGATTTTAAACTCTACTTGCTACACTGCCTTTCTACTCCCACCCACTAGCCAAAATAATCTCTTTGCATAGAACAGAAATCCTAGGGCAAAATTCCTTCAATATCAGCCAAAATAAGTGTAAATAAGCATATACAGTGTAAATATGAATGCACCACAACTTTTGTTTTTTAGCAAAAGAATGATTTGAGGAGGGTTATCCTTTATACTGCCATGACTTAGAATCAATAGGTTAAAAAAGAAAAAAAACTAAAAGAGGAAACGCTCAAAGTATGAAGAAGAAATAGTAAAGAAAAAGAAAGAGAAATTAAAAATCCTTCAAATAGAATTTTAATGTAATGGCAGCTAGCCTGCATGCTTAGAGGTTAACCATACAAGTAGCAAGAGGGGTGTGCCAAGTGTATTTTAGTGTTTCGGGAACTAAGATAGAAGTCATCTATCATAAGAGTGCCCAAGAAAAATAACTTACATTTCCTTGACTTTGCATAGAATTACTTAAGCCCATGTGCTATCTTTCATTCTGTAATGCTATCTCTGGACATCAAATTCTAATAAATAAATAAAATAAATAAATAAATAGATAGATAAATAAATAAATAAATAAACAAAATTATTTGAATTTTGGGAAAAATGAATAATTATTATTTAAAAAGTATAACTTGGTTTAACAATTTTTTTATAGAAGCTGTGACAAAAAAAAGAGGTTTAAAATACATTATAGTATACATAGAGAGTATAATTCAGCTCTAGATACAGAATGCTGTAAGAGAAGAGGCAATTTTTCAGTAGATGAGACTATACTCAGAAAAAACTCTGTGGCCTTCCAAGCTTCTTACTGGAATAAATGACATGGATGGGAGATCAAAAATCTAATACATGCCAAGAAGGGAGCAAATTTTCATAGCATTTCTGATAAATCTCCTTGTAATACTCAATATCAAAGCTTTCTAGCCCTTTATTACAAATAAATGAAATAGATTATAGTTAGCCATGAGCCTAACCTCCTTCAGTATGTAAAGTACTAACCAAATTTTTAAATATGATTTTTTGTGATACCTCTTTGCAGAGGTACTACTAGGGAAGAATGTCATGGATGCTATTTCAGATCTGTCATATATAATCTTCTAATCTGCCAACTTTTTGTGACTAAAAGATAAGCTTATATACAAGCTGACAAGAGCTAGTGATGAGTCTAGGCTTTCTTGAAGGTTGTTAGAAGTCTAAGCCCCCCATTGTGCAGGTGCTCTCTGAATTGGCTCGGCAATTTTTAAAATGACAGCTGCTGTCAGGTGAGAGGGTACATTATTCAGTTCAACTGGGAATGTTGTCAGTAACAGTAAAAGGGTGCTAGAAATACAAGTGGTCCCAGATAGTGGAGAGAGTGACTTGCGTAAACTCATCATATCTCTCTGGGAATATTAGATGTTTCATTTTCCCTCAGGTGTGTTTAAAATCATCACTTCTGCTGATGGTTACATTTTTTTTTTTACATGGAAAATGAAGTGAAAACTTAATCAGATTAGATGAAATATGAAAAAAAAAAAAACCGCACATCAATCTGGAGATTTTGGCCTTTTGATATCCCAAGTCTGACACTCCTTATAAATAATATTAGAATCAATCACTTTTATTAGTAGCAGCAGTACCAATACAACTATTAGTGTACTACATACTTCAATGTACATATTTATAAATGTCTACAACTTTCAATGATATCTCCGGAAATGGTCACCCAATATATGTTATCGTTTTATAATGGAATTTGGATAATTGTTTTCACTAAGCGAGATTGGGTCTAAGACATAAGGGAGATTACTCAAGATCTTATAGCTGACCACAGTGTTCCAGATGAAGAGAACTGGGATTACATCAGCCTCTGGTGGAAGCTGAGAGCTAAGGGTAGTTACAGAGCATTGTTATAGTTGTTTTATTTTATTTGTTTCATTTTATTTTTGTCTTTTCAGTATTTCTTTCTAAAATTTCTGTATTAGGAAAATAAGAAAGGATTTCAAGAACTAGGTCACAGTATCATTGTTGAAAAAGCAGCACATATAACTTGAAACTGAGTCCCAGTAGACACGTTTTGTTTACAACCCACTGCCTTAAGTCAAGGTTAATGTTGGAATCTGGCAGTGAGGCCTAGCTTACAGGTAGGGCTCCAGGATCCCACTGCTGCTGTGAAGATGTGAGTGGATATAGAGACTCAAGTCTGAGCTATACTAGTTGTGTATTTCTGGGGTGGAGCTCGAGAGTGTTGGCTTAGCAAAACACAACTGATGACTTTATCCTGATGACAAAAACTTTTTAAACTGTGGGGATATGGAAGAGAGAGTGAAAAACAAGTTTCGGTCACAGGCAATGGATATTCCTCACAGGAGATGCATGTTGTTGGCACAGCCAGAGCATAGTACATCCAGGGGACTTTATGGTCAAAATGTTTTACTTTAAGTTAAGTTCTGAAACATGCTGTTCTGCAAGATACCTTAAAACTCAAGGTAGCATGCATATTGAGTCTAGCAACCTGAGGTAGAGAACACTTTCCCTCTTTCTAGGTCATAGAGTATGTCCCTATAGCAACTGTAGGGCTGAACTGAAGCTACATGATAAACGTCGGTGCCATTACCTGAAATGTCCTGGAATTCACAAGGTTAGGGTCAGATATAAAGACCTGAGCATTAAACATGACCTTTGTCTCCACTGACATTTGACCAATGTTGTCAACCGAAGAGGACATCTCCTTAGCAACCGAGTCCAATGCGGATATCATAGGGAGTAGCAGAGAACAGAACTGCATAATACTGACTGGCTAAATAAACTGGGATAAAATATTGGGAACTTCACTTCCTTGTGTGTAAAGTAAATATAATGTTAAGTATCTATTGCCAGAGTTGTTATGAAGATTACTTGAATAAACCATTAAAGTGTTTAGGTGTAACACTTCACTGAATAAATACTGATGATGATGATATTGTTGTTGATGGTGGTAACCAGGTGGATTACATCTGGAAGAAAACCAAATTTAACATTCCCTGGAATAGAATGAAGCATTTCGAAGATTGGATGCCAGCAATTACTGTATTTGGTAGATTAGGCCAGGTGAATACATGGCTTCTCCTAACTCTTATTTATGCATCTAGTCTCAGGCTTGATGCCACTTCTATGTTGAGTTAGGTGCTTCAGCTTTGTGTGCCCATGATACTCTACCATTCCCATACCATTTTTTACAATTCATTGTTAGGAACTATTAAATTGCCTGGTTCCTGTCTTAGTAAACTATATACTCCATGAAATTTGGGACCATTATAATATATGATCTACACGAAGCACAACACTAAGCAGATAACAGGTGCTCAAGAAATACCTGTTAATATATGAATAAATTAATCTATTAATTGCCATAGCATATCTACTCGCCCACTCAACTCAGTTCAGAGTTCTACAAGTAAAGTCATCAGATGTAAAACCAGTAGAATTGTATTGATAATTTTCAACTTATATCTAATATGAAAAATTATTATAAAGTATAATGCTGCTGGCATTATATAAGCCCAGAAGTAATTTGAGAGATTTATAACTTCCTATGTTTGGAAATCAAAAAGGTGATCACTTATGTACTGGAAAGGCTATGTACATTTTCCAGTCCTGGAATAAGGCAATGTTTACATGCAGTATATTACAACACTTACTTATTCATTCACATGGCAACTATTTGAGTAGCTCTTATCCTAGATTTGGGAGATACAATAGTGAACATGATAAATATGATCCTTTGTTTCCATGGAGATTATACTCAAGAGAGGAAGAGAGAAAACAAAGAAACAAGAAACCAAGCAAATGAGATAATATCAGATATTGGAAGGTGTCATAGAAAAAAAAAATATTGGGTAATGGGAGACAGAGGACTGGGAGGGAATGAATGGGACTATTTTAGATTAGATAGTCATGGACAGCCTCTTTGAGGAAATAACTTCTTATTTCAAAGATGAACAACTAGAAGTTACTAGCACTGAAAAGATCTGGGGACCCCATTTCAGGCAAAAGAAACAACATGGGTAAAGTATCTCTAAAGGGAGTGTGTGTCACATGAGCAAAGGACCAGGAGTGAAAGAAGCCTTAAACATAAAGAAAAAGAAGGAGAGTAGAGTGAGATGAGGTCAGAGAACGAGGAGGGTCTAGATCCTTTAGGTTTTGTGCAGAATAGCAATTGGGATGTTATTCTAATTCCAGTGGAAATCCATGGTGTTTTTTCAGCATCATTTATGTTATAAAAATCCATCATGGCTATTATAAGGAGAATGCACCCATTCTGTTATGAATGCTGAATGAACACATTATATATGAAACTCAGACATCATTAATAATGATGTTGCTAGAGATTTTGCCTTTTTTTTCAATGCTACATAATGATTTCAAAAATCCTTCTGGCTGAACATTACAGTCCAATTGTTCTCTATTCTCCAACATCCCCAAAATAATTTTGTTGACAGATCAACAAAAACAGCCTTCATTAAGGCAGTGTGGGTCACATTTCACATCAATGACAGATAATTTAAATTGGGACCTAAAATTAAAAACTATAGCAAAGTCTCCATATATAACTCTAGTTTATGTAGCACCACTACTCAAATCAGCCCACGGAGGCAGCAAGGTTATTCACGGACAGTTTCTCAAGTGTCCCTCCAGAGCCTGAACCATTCCATGCAAAATGTGACTTGACATTTTTTTTCTTTTGTTTGCAACCAATTGAAATTCAGATTGAAGAAATTTAAATTATGTTTTTCCTGATTTCATTTTATTTTCTCACCAGAAAACTTTTTGAAGACACTAACATGTTACCTTCCCTTCTCCTTGTAATGTGTTGTCAGGGTGAAGTTATAATTGATGCTGACTCTCAAGCTGGCTGTGACTTATTGTCCTCTGCAGTGTTGAGCTCACAGCATTTGGCCATTTGTTATAAATTCATACAAAGTTACACAAGTAGTATCCTTGATGTCTCCTTATGCTATTACCTTTAACTGCCTATAACAATCACTGAAAATTCTGGGTGATGTGGAGATTTTAGCAGGCCTCTAGGTTATTCTTATTATTTCAAGCTCGTAAATAAACTATATATTATATGTTCCATCAGTGACTTCAAAATAAATCATCCTCTATTTTTTCCTCTCTGTTCTGTGCTAGGGACTGGTTTGTGAAGATTGGATAAGGCATGGTTGCTTATTTTAAGGGGTATAGAATATAGTGGGGAAGACAAAAATTTAATCTATAACTACATGTTGTATATGGGGACTAGATGCTCTAAGGGACTTTACTCCCTTCGTTTTCTCCCTCTCCCAGACAGTAGTAGAATCTATATCATCGAAGGCCCCGCCTCATGAGGTGAAACCAAATTAATTATATGAAGAAAAAATGCCTTCCACACATAGGGAGGCAGGCAAGTATGGGGACCCAGAGTAAATGTGAAGATTGTAGGAGGAAGACTACTTTCGCTTACCGAGTCAGAAGAGAAGGATTTATTATATGTAAAGAGATGGGATATTGGCCAATTGCTGCAGGAGTTGGGGTAGTCAACTTATGTCAGAAAGTATGAAGTTAGGAAGTATGAGGTTAGGTTATCCGTGGGGAGAGAGGGAGTTGGGTTAGAGAGCATGGGTAGAAGAAAGATTATGCGTATGGCCAGCATGGGAAACAGACTGGAGGTTTAGACTGGAAAATGAAGGCATAGCAAGATAATAGTTTGTCAGAAAATGCCAAGGTTAGGGCCCTGGAAGTTTTGATGGTAAAGTAGTTATATTTATATTATATACTAGAAAAAATTATATTTTGGGATGAATTAACAGAGTTGGCTGTTTATACCATATGAAAAATATAATTTTTTTAATTCCATGTTTAAAGATGTTAGTGATTCTGTAATTCTATGCATTTTTTCCACATGAGATTTCACTCCATATCTAACCTCCACTCTGATTGCTCCTTTCACTAAGTCTCCCCCACCTCTCTCATTTCTGGAATACCCAACTGCCCTATCACTAGCTCTTTGTCCTAACATAGCTCCCCCCATTCCAATTTCCTATAGGACTTAGGACTGTGAATGGTTATCCAATTATCAGGGTAATATACTCATTATAGGAGAAAAATCTTGCCTTACTTTTATTTTTTCTTTTTTGTTTTCCTTTTTTGTTCCTTTCTTCTATGGGAGAACTCAACACAGCTGCATATTAAAACATACTTTCGCCTTGTCTCTACACTTAAATACTAAATCAGAATTCCCTGGAGACTGGGGAATCTGCGTTTTGGGAAAGTTCCCCAGGTGATTTTAATGTGCAGTTGTAGCAATCAAGTTGGCACTTAGAGAAAAGTTGTGTGTTTGAGAAGCTTTTTCTACATAAGAAGAAAACTAGACAATTTAATGGCAGTCAAACTGCAAAAGCACAAACATTACTCTTCAAATGGAGGGGTCAATGTCAACTGCAAAAGCACAATTCTTACTCTTCAAATGGAAGGGTCAATGTCCTTGAAATCACAGATGATGTTTTAGAGCTAGGTATTATCAACAATGGTGAAATTTAAATAGAAGTTATTTGCTGGAACACTCAAACATGTAGTCAGTCTGACCACTACATACATCTAACTTATTAAAAAAAAAAAAGAAAGAAAGAAAAAGCAAGGGTTCTAGTGAACTGTAATCTTCTCATGCCATTCTCTAAAAGGAATAAAAGGCAGCAAAAAACAATTACATTGAAACAATGCTCTGACCTCAATAATCACACATTGAAAATACTTTTATCTGGAAAAGCCATTAGGAGAAACTGTGAACAAGGTGAAAACAGCTTTTGTGTGTTTTGGATAACAGTAAAAAAGCAGGACTACAAAAGTAGAGCCCTATTAAATCTACTCCACATTCTACAGTTTTTGCTTCTTTACAGAGTAACTCTTTGACTCCTGGTTTCAAAACTTTCTGTTCTCAACGCAGAATACAATAACATAGCCATCCACACCATTTTCATAAGCATTGTACTTTTCACGAGGATGTGTTAGGTACTGTATGAATCCAGTACAAGTGCACCAAATTATATTTCATTTATAGAAATAATAACTAATTCTGTTACTGATCTCGACATTTAAAGGAGAGACCAAGTGCAAAATGGCTTAGCTTGTCCCTTATCACCTTTGGGTCTCATGCTGCCTTTTTTCCCCTCCCCCTTCAGTAATAGCATACCTGCTTCTTATCTCATGATAACACAAAACTCATTCAGTCCTGCCTTTTCTGGAAAACTGTGGTTCTGGAAGTTCTCTCTTTCTCTGTATTTCCTTCCCTGTCCTGTCATAAAGCATCCCTTTAGCTAGCTGACATCATGAAAGAATAGAATCCTTTAAAATAAATTAATATTCCTAGGGGAAAAAAATCACAAAATGACATTATGTATAATTTAGGGGGGAAAGAAAGGAAAATTTTGTATAAATTTACCATTCTGATAAAGCATGCATCATCAGTTTGTTTTGTTTTTGTATTTGTATCATAATATGAATAATTTTACATATCTTTTCAATGGAGTCTCCTTCTTAATAATCTTTACTTGTCTCTCTCCCCATAACCCTAGGTTATACAGCTGGTTAATGATGAAAATACAACTCTAATCACCTTCAGTTTGACTCCTAATCTTCCATTTCCACCCCCTCACCCTGCATTTTCAGTGTTTGATGATGTGTTTGAAGTTACAACAGAAATTGAGAGTTTGTTTAAAAGTCCAACCTGATGACATTCAGCTAATCATTTCCTATATTAAAGAATTATCTTTTCTATTTGAAAGTTTATCCTATTCTCCAAATATGTAGCCATAGGAGGGGCACATATGGATCATGAAGAGATCTGCTGTTTCTGCTGTCTGGTAAGTATAGGCGACTCTGCGGAGCAAGGGGTATAACAGATATGAAAGCCCACTCACTGCCTGGGAGGTGCAATGGTATAAAAGTATAGTCACCTTACGTTAATGACTCCATCAGAAAAAAAGAGTCCTTTCGAATTTCTTTAGTACTCACAATCCATTGAGGAAATGTGAATCCAGGTACTTCCATATAATAATTCAATATGCTGAACTAGACATAGATGTATTGAAAACACTGAATACAGGAAGGTGTGTCTATCCAAAAAGAAACAGGTACAGAAAGTACCCTCAGCCCTACAGCTACAAAGACAAAGAAAGGATATTGCTATCAGAAACTGTTAGGCCCATTATACAAGAACTGAAAAGATAGAGAACACTCAGTAGGTACTAGAATTATGAAAGAGAAAGCAGATACTGCCCAAATCAACGCCAGAGCAGGCTTTGACCTACTCAGGTTTCTCCCATTCTCTGACCCTTGGTCTCCTGACAGTGCCTCTATTAGTTGAAAACAATAGGAAACTGAAAGCAACACATGAACAAGACAAACAAACAAAAACTCATAGACACAGACAACAATTTAGTGATTACCAGAGGGGAAGCGGGGAGGAGAGAGGTAGATAAGGTAAAAGGGGTCAAATATATGGTGATGGAAGGAAAGTTCACTTTGGGTGGTGAACATACCATGCAATACACATATGACATATTATTACATTGTACATTTGTATAATTTTATTAACCAATGTTACTCCAATAAATTTAATAAAAAAATGAAAGTAATACAAAAATACTGGGTGAAGGAACAGAAAACACTGGGTGAAGAAACAGAAAGGGAGAAGAAATGTGCAAGTGATTGACCCAACCTCCAATAAACTTATGACTTAAGTCTGAAATTTAAAGAATATCAAATACTTGTTATTTTTGTTTGATAATATCCAAAGTTATAAATTTCTTGCTGGTTCTAATAATTATCACCATGATCATTTTAACTCAACTACTAGTATTTTCCACAAAGTTTGGCTGGTATACAAATTCACTTTGACTAACCATAGTCAGTTAAATGGCAGTGGGACTATCAAAAGTTTCTATTCACATAGTCACATCTCTTGATACTTTAAAACCTAGTGAAGAAAATATCTATGTTAAACCTCTGTTAGGTGTTCTCTAGATAATTAAAATATTTCACCAATCTTTATCTTATATTAAATGCAATATGAATAAAATTTAATTCTTTCATTGTTATATGCAACTATATTCCCAAATTTGCTCATTCAATTAAAATTTTGTTGTGTGCTATCATGTTCATTAATTCTTTATGAATATTTTCTTCCCAACTTAGTAAAAAGCTCTTTGTGGATAGAAACAATAAGTAATATGTCTGTTAGTATCAAAGGTACCTGATGCAGTACTATGAATATAGTGATGAATTTTAAGGTTAATGAAATATACCTTACTTTTTTCCTTGTCACACATTACATCAAAATTCATAGGGCATATGGGAGATTACCTGAGTGCAAAGAAAAAAGACACCATAAAGCATTGCTGAAATGACAAAATTATGTTAGCTTTAGATTTAGAATGTTTGGGGGAAAACTCATTATTGTAGGTTGGTTACTTAGCAAAATATTAATAGTTATAATCATGATAATAATAACATATTATTTAGAAGCATTTCTGTGGAAATATAAATCTATTTTTGAATTTGTGGAACTATTATTAAATGAATATTAAATTGTTTATGTGACCCCGATAAATAATTTGTGTGATAACTACGTGCATTTCTGTTTTACAGATGAGAAAATGGAGATACAGAAATTTAAGCAAATTTCTTTATATCAAATAACTGGCAAGTTAACTACTCATTTGAGAACTTCAATCTGTTTCTTTATTTGAAAGTATCCGTTCATCACTATATATCATGCTGTGACTAACACAAAAAATAAGTTGGTTAGTATATATATTATATCTGGTCTAATTTACTTCAATAGAATTGTTTATACCATCTTTTCTTTGGATTTTTTTAAAAAAGGTTTTGTATTTATATCATGGTCTTAGTTGTTGAGAATAAAGAAAAATAAAATATTTTAGAATTGAGCTGTAGTTTCCACACAATCTTATTTCTTTATATCCGACTGATCACTTCATGAACTTAACTGTACTTCACTAAAAACAAAGGATATATACTATTTAAAGATTTTTTTTTGTTCAAAATTACAAATTAATTTAGTAATCAAAGTTAATTGTTTTGAGTTAGTGGCACAGCAACTCTTAACAGCAGTTAACACCTGCAAATGATAAAAACACTGACAGGTCATTCTGTCAAGAATAAAATTCTTAAATATATGTTTTATTTTATTTTAAATGCCGTCAACATCAATTTTATCTTGCAAAGTAAGGACATGCTACCTTGGCAAACATTTATGAAACACTGTCAATCTGATTTCTAGGAGGTGGTTAGTGCAGGCAAATGGTTAAAAGTGGGAACGCCTGTGCTAGATAGATTGGATCTGAATCTCAGCCAGCTTCTTAACTCATTTTGTCATCTGGTCATATCTGTTAACCCCTCTTGACCTCAGTTTCCTCATCTACAAAATGGACATGGTGATCATTTCACCTATATCATAGGGTTGTCATTTAAGAATGAATGAATTAATACATCTTGATCACGTAGAGGAGTGCTTGGAACATGATACACACTCAGTCATGTTAGCTGATATCAATATAGTATTCAAGAATTTAAAACCACACCCTACATTATCCTCCGATAGCAAAATACAAGAAAGACTTCATCACGAGCTGTCCTTTCCCAGTGTACGCTGAAGTCTACAACACCCAACCTCAGGACTCTCACTACCCATATGGGACTAATGAGATAGGTTGAGCTATCTGTTCCCTTACTTGCCAGCAAGCTTCAGTTCAGATATGCTAGAGAGTCTTGAGGGTTGTTGGGAAGGTGTCATTGATTATTTGTTTAACAGAACTCAGGCAAAGAGAAAAGCAATTTACTTCATCTATCCCAGTAGCAGGGAAGATGTGGTAGAGATATGGAACGAAAACATCAATCAGTCAGCCATTCAGTTCCTGCACTAAAAGGCTACATCTTGACTCCTAGAGGAAACTGAAATGTAGAGATGTAGTACGGCATTGTGCCTACAGTTACAGCACTGTACTGTGCACTTTAAATATTGTTAAATATTTAACAATATTTAAATGAGTAGGTCTCATATGAAGTGTTCTTACCACAATACCCTTATTATATATAATGTAGGATGACTCAGGCTTCTCTTTGAGTTTATAAACTGAGTCATAGTGGAGACCTGACTTTATTCTAGCATTAAAGAATTCATTAAGTTTCGCCCTTACTTTAGAGTTAATGATCTGATATAAAGACAATGTCACAGTATTATTTTAACATGCAAGTAAGATAATGGAAACAGAGACCCATAAAAAGGATGCATGAGACAAAGTTATAACTTGGGAACTAAAGAGTCTGTATCCTAATTTTGCCTATCACTTATTGTCTTCGGCTGTCATTTAGATTTTCTTTACTTTTAGAGTAGGAATGATGATATTTCTTTGCATAATTATTATTATTATTAAATGATATACTGTATGGGCTTCCCAGTTCCAAGCGAGATTCACAGCAGGTTCACACATGAGGCTCTTGTTACTTTATTAATTTTTGTACTTAGTGCAATGACAATTATTATGTACAATGGAAGAACTTTAACTGAGGTCCTTAAATTGGCTCCAAAATGGTAAATTACTGTGCCATTTTCAATAGAAAAAAAGAGCTATGGAAGATTTAACTTACTGAGTCATAATTATTCATGTCTAATGCAACACTTGTATTAGTAAATCTTCCTTAAATACAATGTAAAAAAGTGGTAAGTAGCAAACTTTCTAATTTTTACAGAACACTTTTTTAACCACTGCTATACATTTAACCACTGATATGTACATGCATCTCTACCAATCTGTTAACTTTATTATTTTTTTTCAAAAACAGTTATTTATAATTTTATCAGAATGTAATCCTTCCTTTAATTAAAGAAATATGATGTTTGGTATCCTAAGGTGGCAGTCTCTCATCTGTGACATAGCTTCATAACCTGTTCTTTTACTAAATAATCTAGAATCTGCTTTCTTTGAATTAAATAAAATCAAAGTTCCTATATAATTTAATTGGTTTATGTCATGCCTAGTAACTTCCCAAAAGTCTCTTTTCAGTAAATTGATAAGGAATATCCATACATTTGAGATGTGACCAATGCAGTCAATTTTGAGAGGCTACTTCTTTATCAGTTAACATAAGCAAGACTTATATTTTAAAAACAAGATTCCTTTATTTAACAGTTATGAGCCTTAGAATTTTGACTACAATTAATTATGTACCAAAAGATACATTTTAAGATGAAAAAATGCTGGAAAAGAAAAAAGAAAGAAAAAACAATTGCAGAAGAAGGTTTTGAGGGAAATGAGGTCAGGAAAAAAGCAATCATTCCCCAAATCTGTGGCCTTTCCAAGTAGAAAGGTGTTTTAAATGCTTCATTAGTGAGAAGAGTTCTTGGCCCAAAATACACTTCAAAGTTACGTGGTACAATTGGACACTTCTATGCCCAGATGCACCACTTGCCTTTAAGAAAATGTCACGGGCTAATTAGGAAGTAGTCTAACAGTATATCTTTAACAAGGTAAAATTATGATCTATTTTTTTTTTCCTTAACTATTCTTGGCATCTCATCATTAAAAACAAATTGGCTTATGGTATCAGACTTAGAGCAAAAATGAATTGAGGCATTACTTTTGGGGTAAAACTTTGACACTGAGCTCCTCACATTTTCATTTGAAATGGCTCTGAGGCGAGTTTTATTCATCACAGTAGAGAATGGCTTCAGAACTGGCTAAACATCTAGACTTTTCTTTCTTTTACAGTTTAATTGAACTTTGGTCAGTCTAGTTTCTTTGGAATGACTGATTTTAATTGCCACTGCTGAACAATGGCAATTATAGTAAAACCTCATAGATTTTTAACTGCTCATGCAGTCTTAATTAGTGAAAAGTTTAAAATAATGTATAATTGTATTTTTTTTTTCTTTAGCATTACTATTGGTAATGGCAACATCAGCAAATTATTGGTCAACTATATGATCCCCTCCTCAGATGTATCACTTGATCTCTGGTCCTATTTCTTGCTATGTTGCTTGTATTAAAATAAAAGAAGGAATTTTCTATTCCTTGTAAAAATGTTGAAGACTATGATCCTTTGAAAAGCCCTCCAACAGCAAAACAGCTAGGACTTGTATAAACTAGAAAGCATGACCAGCAAAGCATTTCTGGGATTTCAGAAAGGTAGTGAAAGTCTTCCTGGACCAACAGTGAGGTAAAATATCCTCAATAGCATTGCCAGAATATGAAATAAAACACTCAGATGTAACTGGTTCCAAAGGAATCACAGGTATTTTTAAATAAATCAGAATATAATTATTTTTTCATAGAGTAACTTGAAGGAAGCTACACTTGTAATAAAGTGTATCTTACAAGAAATAATGGGCTTACTTTAAGAAGTATATATTTGTAAATAGCAGTATTTACTTAAAATGTCTCCCTTGAAGGAAGCTTTTTACCTAAGCAGGTAAAACTGAGCCCCTGAGATTTGAATTTTCTATATAAAAGAGTAATAAGTGCCATAAGCACAGAAATCATCCCTACTAAGGCAGGCGTGTTTCAGATGGTTTCAAACTTCCACACGCAACAAGATTATCTGAATAAACTTTTGAAAAACTGGGAGAGCATATCTGAGGCCAATGAATCAAGATTTCCAAGGGTAGCTCAGGATTGATATCCAGGCACTGATTGCTCCCTTTTTAAAAAAAAATCTTCAGATGACTTTGATACACAGTTACTGTTATCAACCATTTTATCCTTCAGTTGTTTTTCTGATTTGCTTATTCTAAGTACCTGAATTTTGAGGTCAGCCTGCTAGAAATGTTAATATTTAATAATATCTATCTGGTTTATATATAGTCACTCAGTTTATATTAATTGAGTATGATTTGGGTAACATCACAGAATGAACTACATATATTTATTAAGCCTCTAGTTTAAAGGTAATGTGCAAATAATATAATAAATTGTGTTTCTAGAATTGAATTCAAATTACTCTTCACTTTAGCTAGAGCCAGAAGTGTCAAAGCCAACATGACTATGTTTTTGGGGCCATGTTGGTTCTGCTCTGTTTATTGCTCTGATGTAGTATTCCATGTCCTATCACATCTATTTTGAGATGGTTCTTTTCTTTCTAAGTGCTTTTATACTAGTTACAGATATATTATAAGGCTTCTTATCTGCAGTAACTAAAAATTAATACTTGTAGCATAGTCTTCCCCAATCCCATTTTCATATAGTAATCTACTTTATACTTGATTGCTAATAACAGCAAAGAACACACTTATTTTAGACACTTGATTCTCAAATAAATACAGTTGAATTGTTACTATATTAGAAGCTACTCTGTTGGCTACTATACCCACTGTACAGCACCTAACACATGATAGAGGTTCAATAAATGTTAATTACATATAACTGAGCTCTATTTTTTTTCTAAAACTATTGCTCACATTTGAGTTAATTTGGATATGTATCCAGATCTTTTATCTTAAATGGGAACTTTCTGCAAGGAAAGGACAAATGTGTGTGGAGGATAGTTGTCTCTTAGTTCCACAGAAATTTCATCTAATTCTCTATATCACTGCTCTGTATTCTTCTGCCTTATCTGTTTTATTTTTTGATTGACCCTGTAATATTGGGGACTGTTTTAAGATCTGTCCAATATTTAATGAAGGGCAAACAGATTCTAAGTTGAGATATTTCATATATTTCCCCCAAATATCTGAAACCACTGGGTCCATTATATTTCTACTAACATTTCTATCGAACATCTTTCCTAGCTGTAGCCACCTAAGCATTTAATGATAGATAACCAGTTTCACATGAGCAACAATTTCAGTAAGCTTGGATAAGGTGGCATTTGCAATGTTATTTGTGCAAAAATTTGTGATGTCTTCATTGACTAAATAGTGCCAGAAACCAAGATAAAGCATTATTGATATTGAGATTTTAAAAAAAAGACTGAAGGGGCTCAAAAAAAGTGGAGCAGATAAAATGTAAACAAATAAAACATAATGCATCTGCTAACTGCTAGAAATTGCCAGAGGTACCAGAGATTGATAGTATGTCAAAATTCCTATGAATAATGTTAAAATTAGTTTTTACCACAGATCTCTTGACAAATAATTAGACATGGTGAATATCGATGCCTCCCTGCCAAAATGTCATAAAAGAGGCAAGAGGAATCTTATAACTTTTAGCCTGACACTTCATTGAATCCTTTGGATGGAGAGGAGTGTCCGCTGTATTTATCTCAGTGTGCATGGATTTAGGAGACCTGATTCTGCAACGAGAGCAATAGCAAAACCATAGAAAAGCAGGGTTTACATCACCAGGTCTCTTTGTATTTACTTTGTGTATATATATAACAGCAGTAAAGAACTTGAGGATTTGAGCCACACCTTTGCCACCCAGCAGCTGTGTGATTCCAGGGAAGGCACCTTGAGGACAATAACAACAGCTAATGTTCCTAAATTGCCTATGGTGTGTCCGGCACTCTCCTAAGTGTGTGCACATATTAATTCATTTTCCCTTTCTTCTGTCACTCAGCAAGTATTTATTGAGTACTTGTTAGAGCATTGTATGTGGGGAAGTGTTCATCTCACAATTATTCATAAAAGACTATTCAGTTAATTAATAATACTTCTACACATTTTAATTATACACTGTAGATAAATATGTAACTACTATTTGCCTAGACCTATGTATGCTATGGTGAAAATAGATGAAATACATATTATGGCCACGCCCTAGAATAGCTTATATTTATCTAGGAAGAAACATTAAAATGTATGCAAAAACTGATTTTAGTTTCCTAAATCATTTGTCTTTGCTTTTGGTATAAATTAGCACATTAAAATATATTTTACAGAGAAAACAGAGATAGATATGCTTATTTTTCTACAGAGATGACATCAAACATCTGTCAATGGAAATAAATAGTAAATAGCTCTTACATCTGATAAGTAATTCATTCTTACTGCATGGCAGTAAAAATAAAAAAATATATAAAAAAAGTGTTACGCTTTACATGTTTCACTTAATATTTTTAAATGTATTTTATAAAATGTATAAAGTTATAAATCTCATAATTATTATTTTATTTTAAAATATTTTTATTTTCTAAAGATAAACATATTTGTTTATTTCAGATAATTTAGGCAACTCTCAAAATCATAAAGAACAAAATTTAAAGAGCAACTGCATTTCTTCCGTCCAACAGTTTTTAAAAATATTTTAAACAAGGCAATACCTTTAACCTATTTCTGTCAGAGAATTCTTTCCTTCTACTCCTTCTCCTACCTTGGGTAAAATAAGAGTAGGTAGGATCCCTAATTGCAAAGCAAAAGCAAAAATGAGAAATGATCAGAAATAGCTTCTATCCCTTCTTAATTATCACAATAGTTCAATGTCTCTGTCACTAGTGCATGGAAATACGTAAAGGTCACCTTATGCTCCATATCCCCAATTATAATAAATAAGCACACAGTTCTGCTCTTGTTAGTTTTCTACCTTCTAATATTTCTACTAATATGTTTATTACAGATAAAATGATTTATACCTTGCAAGTGCCTAAAAAATTCCTTATACTAAATAGTTCTTTAAGAAAGTTTGTCAGAGATGTAATATTTTGTCAAATATTAAATAAATAAATAAAATTCATTTATTGAGCTTAATAAGTGAAACACTTGTTCTCAAGTATCAGTTTTCCTTCTCAAGGCAAATACATGTTCCATAAATGTGTCTTTTGACATACTTTAAATCGCTAAGTAGGAGTACTGTTGGGTAGACTATTATTCTGAAAATAGAATTGTCTGCATAGGCACAAGGGAGAATGTACTAATACCTGAGTGACTTCAGGAAGACGATGAATTTTAGACAGAGTACCTATATGATACCTCTAAGATTTGAACTAAATCTTCTCATTCGACATCCAATACCTCTTTTTCTGTGCCCTGGGTTATATTTTTAATGTGTTGCCTTACACTCTACTGGATGGAAAATTAATGAAATGTGTTCTCCATTGACAGTTATTCCCAGCCATATCTAGGAACAAACTGAGACTGGGTTAACAGCACTGCCACCTGGTTTCCAGTTCTCAGTGTTAGTCGTTGCTAATACCTGCCTTCTGAGAGTGATGCCTACATCACTTTTCCTGTCCTCAAACCCAGTTTCATGAATGTTAGTAGCAATCTGCTTTAAGAATTTAATGTACAGCCTCAGAGAAACAAAAAGAAAGAAAACTGCACTTTTATGAATTTCAAAATTGCCATAGCTCACACTCAACGTTTATTTTATTTTAACATTACTGCCAATGAGTTTTGCTGAATGAAATCAATTTAGCACTAATGAGCATATTTTGAAAGTGTAAAAACACAATTTAATAAATGATTCAAAGTAATCTCTACAAAAATGATTCTAAGAGGCCGAGGAGTCATAGCAGGATGGAAACCATGAGGAACAAAAAATGGAACAACAACAAAAAAAATGGGTGAAAGCAATTATGATTTTTACGTTAGCAATTAATCAAGGAATCCTGTTAAAGACAGAATTGCTCAATGACAAAATTAGGTCAAATTCATTATAATGCCCTGGACTAATTATTTCATTAAGTCAATTTAACAGTTGCGTAGGCACATAGTAGGGCTTACACATATTCATTCTTTCTAATCTCTGCTTCTCTCTTGTTTAACGTTTTAAATAAATATCATATACTGTGGTTTTGCAACTAATTTTCATAATTAAATTTATGAATGCATTTACCCAATAATTACTGTTTTTTAAATATAATTATTATTTTACAATAAGAATTGTTTAAAGGAACATATTTTCTATACTTTAAAATATTGTTGTACTTTATAGTCTTTGGCTTACATATATGCCTACATTATTATTTTTTTCTTATAAATTAAAATGTCATAGAACTATTTTGTTTTATTATTACCATTTAAATAGTAATTAATGTATCAACCTCATACAGGACTTTTCAGGTGAAAGAAAATACAGGTCACAGAGACATTATTATTATTAAATCTAATATCAACTTAGTTTCGAAATAGTACATGATTATACGTTCTTATAGCACAATGGCAGCCTGGGCAGAGAGAAAACCTGGGAAAACTGAGAATGAAAGAGATTAATTTTTTTTTGTCCACAGGGAAACAGATCTAAGATTTTAATAATAGTGGATGCTGCCTGAATCCATGATCTTTCTAGCAAACTATTTTCTGCATAATAAAATTTTATATTTACATTGTTAATATCTATATACTTGAATACCACTTCCTGACTTTCCTTCTCTCTTTAATCCATTTTAATCTGTTTTTATCTCATTTTGAGAAGAGTTAACCTGTCCCAGATTGATCTCCTGCAGATGGGTCATTCAGAAAAGGGGAGGCATTGTGCGAAACTCCATGAAAATTGAATAGAGCCCAGTGAACAAGGTACTCAATCTAGGACAACCTCAAAACTAATATTCAATTTACCTGGTTATGGCGGAGGATGGTCTGATGCTTTTCAAACCATTCATCCTTATGTAGGGAATCTTGCTGGTAGGTTTTTACATTAAAGCTGAGTTAGCAGATTTGGATTACAGCCAAGTTTCTGTCAAGATGTGTTCTTGTGTCCTGCCTATGTTCATATCAGAAGAGCTACAGCTTCCTTCAAGTCAACGATCAAGCTACCTCAGTTGGAATCTGATGTCCTTTCCTGCTAGATAAGTAGGGGTTACCTTAAAATAAATGTGCATCAAAGATCCATATACCTGCTACTATTCCTGTCTCTAAAAGTTTTATTCCACTAAACCAGGGGACTAGTAGATATGCTCTTTGACTATTTAACCTTTCCCCCTTTACAGTAAAAATCTCCAACTATCCAGCAATAGTGCTAAGTCACCTACATATTTCCAAATCAAGCAATCATTCCTCTGTCCTTACATTACACAACCTGGCAGCAAAATCTGACAGCACCGATTATACCCCCTCTCTCCTTTGAAGCCCTTTCTTAACTAGTTTCTGAAATGCCACACTATTGCTTTTATTCTTACCTTACTAATGATTCCTATTTTCCTTTGCTGGATTACACTTGAATTCATACATTGTAAAATTAGAGTGTCCCAGTGCTTTTTTTTTTTTTCTTTCTTTCTCTATGTTCATTCCCCTGAACAGCCTCATCTTGTTCCATGACTTTGATTATGATCTGCAATCAATGTGTAACAACTTTATATTTCGAGCCCAAACCTCTTCTCTAAACCATATTACTTTATCCAATTGACTTTTCAACTTTGTAAAAGAGTCATAAGCAAATGAGTTGTAACTTTGTTTGGTCTATAAGGAAATATTTACCTAGATTACTAATTAGTACCTCAAATTTAATAAATTCAATTTGTCCAGCCCTAAACTTGTTATATCCCCAGTCTTTCCATGATAATTAAGTGATAACCACATTTTTTAGATAATTAGACTACTCAACCCCCTTTTTGACTCCTCTCTCTAATACTTCACATCTAAGCCATCAGCAAATTGTTAACAATTGTTCTGAAATATATCCTGAATCCACTTTCTGCTCCCTACATTTATTGCCACTTCCATAATCCAAGGTACCATCATCTCCTGCCTAGTTATTATCTGGCTTCCTAAACTCCTAGTTTCCTAATCTCCTAGCTTTCTAGTTATTTGTGCTTTCAGTCTGGCCCTTCTAGTGAATAGTCTACAAACAGCAGCAGCAGAGTGAAGGTTCTAAGTACAAGATTGATGCCACCTTGCTGCCTAAGTGTCATTAATCTGATGGCTCTCCCTCAAATATCCTGCATACACATCTGCTCGGGGTTTTTGTACTAGATGTTTCTTCTGCCTAGGTGCTATTTTCTTAAATAGCTGAATCCTTGCTTTCTTATTTTCTTCAAATCTCCTCTCATATATCACCTTATTCTCTTTTTTAAAATTTATTATATAAAATATCACAACCCCCACGATAATTTTTTATCCACTAATCTTGCTTTATATTTTTTCACTACATTTACCACCACTGGAAATATTATATCCGTTTGTCTTCTTCAGAAAAAATATACACTACAGGAGAGCAGGACTATTTTATTCTTGTCATCCCTCTAATTTTTCAGTGTCTAGGTCCCAGTTTGCCAGCTTATAAAAGTAATTTCTTTTGGAGTTTTCAGTATCTTGCTGTAAATTTGTTTCAAAACAAATGATGTTTTAATACAAAAGAGTGACACCCTTTGCATTCATTCAACACATATGCTAGGTTATCACTTCATTAATTATAAATCTATAAGTATTAATTATTCCATGCTAATAAATGATTCACTATATATATTTTTAAAATCATGTAAGAGAACATGCTAAACACTGTTGAGGATAAACATATAAATAATAAACTATTGTTCTTCTTAAAAAGAACTGTATAAATTGCTAAAGATCATTAGAAAGAAAAACATATAAAGATAACAATCTAGGAATGCTTCAGAAAAAGAAATGATTTCTAGGTGGGCAAAGGACAGTAATAAAGCTTTATCCCATAGCTAGCAAATGGATTGGATCTTGGTATAATTTAAACATAAAAAAATATAAAGAAGAAATAGCAATTCCATCACTTGCTAATAATAAAATTATTTTTTTCTTAAACTTGTATTGATGTTACTTTTAACTAGTAGATATTTAGTTTCCTCATCTATACAATGATGAGTTTGTGCATATTAAATGATGACAATGTTTGTAAAGCACATAACCTAGTGTTTGGCACATAATAAGTTCTCAATTATTATAGTAGCAAGAACAATATAGACTTAATAAACGACATGAATAATATAATATGAATAATATAACTAAAGAATGACAGGACTTATCTTTTATATTTTTTAGTTACTATTACTTTAATAATAAGCAAAATAACACAAGGTATTATGAAAAATTGGTCAAAATAATTTTTATTTTGTAATGGTTATTTTTGTATCTGATCAACATATTTACTAGATTTTTGCTGTTTTTCACAAGATTTCTAATTAATGCAGGTAGAATTGCAGATTTACCAAATAATTTAAAAAAAAACAGTTCTCTGTTAAATTTGAATTTCGGATAAACAAAAGATAATCTTTAATATAAATATGTCTCAAATATTACACTGGACATACTTACACTTAAAAAAAAAGAAAAAAATTACCTGAACTTCAAATTTAATTGAGATGCCTGAGTTTAATCTGACAACCCTAAATATAATCCCTGTTTTTATTTTTTCACTTAAACAAGGTATATTGATAAAAAAGCTCATCAAACATATACACACACATACATACACACTCACATGCACATACACAAACAGAGGCTATATATGCTGTTTACCATTTCATCTACTGAGCTGGTAAAGATCAGGTCTAATACATGACAGATAAAAACTCATAAAACTAGAAAGGATCTTAGAAATAAAATTAAGATCCATTTACTTTTTGTATACCTTTTGCTTTTCTTCGGATTATTCCTTCATTCAGGGTTTTCAGAAAGTCTAGCAATAAAATATTATTACTTAAAAAATAAAGGGCAGGGATCTGCAAACTATGGCTTGTGGGCTAAATTTCATCTACGAACCATTTTTAGTACAACCTTTAAATTAAGAATAGCTTTATAGTGTATATTTTAATTTATAAACAAAGAATAATTTGCAAAGAGAACTTACGTAGACCACACAGCTTAAAATTTTTATTCTCTGTCCTTTTATAGAAAAAGTTTGTCAACTTGTGAATAGAAAAAGAAACTCATTTGTCATTCATTCATTCATTCAGTGAATAATTGAGAGCACACTGTACTGCATGAACTTTGCTAGGTCCTCTTATGGAGCTTACCTATAGTGTATTATTAAGAAAAAAAGAAAAGAAGGAAAGGAAAGGGAAGGGAAGGAAAGGAAAAAGAAAAGAAGAGAAAAGAGAAAAGAAGAGAAAAGAAAGAAGAGAAGAAAGAAAAGAAAGGAAGGAAGGAAGGAATAGAATAGCTGAAGGAATAGAATGAATGAAGCCAGAAGAAAATAGAAAATGAAATAGTTTGTGTTTAGCCAGGCCGAAATAAAATAGAAGGAATAATGGGAAGGAAATATTGTTGTTGTTGTTGTTGTTGTTGTTGTTGGAAAATTGTTTGTTGTTGTTGTTGTTGTTGTTGTTGTTGGAAAAGGAGGAGGGAGGGAGGTGAAAGAAAAAGAGAGAGAGAGAAAGAAAGAAAGAAAGAAAGAAAGAAAGAAAGAACAGAAAAAAATTAAAAGAAAGGAAAGAATGAGAAAGACATTAAATTAAATAGGCATTAAAAAAATCTGAGCACTTAAATAAGTCATGTATGAAAGTATAAAGTATTATGCAAAAAAGTGATTCTAAACTAGGTATTTTTACTTTTTTTATACTGCAAGCTAATAATTTAGCTCTGACAAGAATGGAAACCTATTTCTAATTTATTTTTTTATGTTGAATAAGCTATCACTTTAAATACTTAATTCAAAAATTTACTTTTCGCATACCTTTTGCTTTGTTCAGATTATTTCTTCAATCAGTTTTCAGAGATTCTAGCAAGGCAATAGCATTGCACATGTACTAACCATAAAATGATCCTCTTTATCTCCTGGGTCAATTTATTTTATCTGAAATGCAAGTTCTAGCAGGGCATATATTGAATGGTAAATATAAAGGAGAAAAAAACACTCAGGCAGGCAGACTTGCAAATCTACTCTGCTTGCAGGTGTGATGAGAAATATCACTGCCCAGTAGACATCAGATCTGAACTTCATCTTTACTCATACCTAACACATTATCCAAAGCCATAACCATCTACTCCTTTAACATTCTCTTTAAAGTTTAATATGAAAGGGTAATGATTTGTTACTTATGTAACATTAACACTTCTGCTAAAGAACAGAATTCGAATGCTTAAATTCTACTTAATACATATTTTTCCATGCCATTAATGAAGGCTATGCCCTCTACAGAGCAACTCCAGAGAATTTTTTCAAAGACTGATTCCAAATATGCCTTGTTTGCTGAATGGGCCCTTTTATGAGCCTCATGGTTTTCTCTTGCATCTTTAGAACAAAGAGTAAGTCCTCCTTCCCTAAGTACATAAGCTTAATTGTGTAGCCACAGAGGATCTTATATGTCTGCTTTCATCTGACTTCTTACTCTACAACTCTGGATTGAATATAAGAAAGGAATTCTCTAAACTCTCCCTGTTAGATTGCCAAGATCGGAAATGTGACATGATCTTAAAGTTTTATAAAAGGCAACATGAATATACTATCACAAACATTCAATAATTACATGTTAGGGTCCTTTCCACTGCTAAATTGGAAAGTTAATAGGAAAAGTAAAAAGTGATTAATGTAAATGGTTTTTCAAGTCATGGATATATTTACATTTTAAAATCATATTATTTCTCATTAATATGTTTGCAGTTGAGTGAGTGTTTCTTTAAATTCTGAGGTGAATTTTCAGATATGATGAACTCAATTCCTTGGCTTTAGAAACTGACATAATTATAACAAGAACAAATCTTTAAAAGAAAATTAAATATGTGCAAAGAGAGATAGACAGAGATAGATAGATAGATGATAGGTAGATGATAGATAGATAGATAGATAGATAGATAGATAGATAGATAGATAGATAGATGATAGATAGGAGAGAGTGCATTGCTTGAGATTTATCTATCTTTCTTGAGTAAATCATGGGTAAGGAGTCAGAAATCTTATGACAAATTAATATCTTAAACTTGCTACTTTTAAAGAAAGAATGGTATTTATGAACTATTTGGAGGCTTGGGCCTTGCTAAAAGTGTTTTAAAAAGTTAAAGCTTGTCAATTTGCTCTTCTTTCTGCCCAGTCTTTAATTTTTCTAGGCATCGTCCTCACTGGAGACTGGTTTGACAGCTGCTTTTAAAAACAGCTCATAGATAAACCTCAGGGAGATTCCTTACCCCTGTGCTTTAACAGAAAAGTTAAAATATCAAAGTTACCCCTATAAAATTAGAGGCAACATTTCTTTTTCTTTAATAGTAAAAGTTCTGGAGTATCTTGGAATTACACTTGTATCTATGCTTATATATTATTTTGATGCTTCTATTTATATTTATAATGTAATATTTTGTTCCTTTAATTTTCTGTATCTCAAATTCTATATTTCAATTTTTTTTTTTGATTCTTGGTGTCATTCAGATGCTAAATACCCTCTCAAACTAAAGCCTACAATTTGTAGGAAAGATTTTGTATCTCAAATTCTCTATAGTTTGCAAAATGTTAATGTTTTTAAATTATTTATTTATTTTAATTAGTTTTAATTATATAGTACATTGGTTAGACATTTATATAGTTTATAAAATGATCCTTCTAATCGCTCCTTCTCTCTTCTGGTTTTCCACCAAAATTTTAATGTTTTAGCTCACTAATAAATACTTACACAATGTGAAGACTTAATCATTAAGAACATTTTATTAAAAGTGTTCTTTTGTAAAACCAAAACCTCAGAGGATATTTCTTGTTAATGATACTTGCCTGCTAACTATCTGACATGTTTATTTTTTGTATATAATATTCTTTTCTAAGTAGCAAGTATGTGCCAGCTATCTAGTACCTGATGATATATTGATAACATCTATTGAACTGTCATGAGAAACCAGATCATACAGAGGAGATATATGTCCTTGTTGTTTGTACTCCCTTTTATATTTCTAATATTGTGTGCAGTCCATTTAAAGGAACCTCAGTCAATAGCCTATCTAACCATGGAGATAGAAGAGCCCAAGGAGACTAATTTTACTCCTTGGACAAGGCAATTCTTAGCTCACAAAACCAAATCACTGTAATGATTTCAAATAATCTGTGACTACAGTTTGGATGTGGCCTCAGGTAGAATATATGTGTATAAATGTAAAACATGTGACCTTGGCTGGTTTCATGGTAGAAGGTGGAATTAAAAAGTAAGTATCTTCAAATAACTTTGTGATTATGATAGATTTAAGAATTCATGGTTGACATGCTGTAAGTTGTTATCTCACAATCTTATATGACCATTTAGAATTATTAGAGCAATGATATTAAACTTGATTATACATTAGAATCACATAGGTAGAGTTTAATAAATACCCAGACCAATTAATTAGAATCTTTAGAGGTAGGGACTTGGGTAGCAATATTTTTTGAAATGTCTCCTAGTGATTTAATCAGCATCCAGGATTTAAGACTACGGCATTAGAGGGCATTCATGGTACTCAATTTTCTGGGGTTCTCAACTGTAGTAGTATGTTAGATATACTTAAGATTTTGAGATTGCTTTGTTCTTACTTGATACTGTTGTAGTAGTTTTGCTTCTACCAAAGATACAGATATCTGTAAAAACCTTAACTGCTCTGTATACTTGTGCATACTATATGAAGATGTATAATATTATTTGAATGCCTATTGTGATAAAGAAATAAATAAGAAACTAAGATTGTAGTTAAAATGGAGCAATAGAAAATATATCCAATCATTCTAAAAACAGGCAGTAAAAGACAAAAATTAAAATAAAGAACAGATAAAACAAATGATAAACTACTATCAATCTGCTAGATTTTAAACCAACCATATAAGTAGTATTAAATGTTAATCATCTAAACACAGGGATTAAGGAAAAGATTGTTAAACTTGATAAAAAGCAAGATCCAACTATATGCTGTCCACATTTCACTGAGGCCGTCAAGCAACATTTAGATTGCCACTTTATTTATCTGTTTATTTTAAAATACATATATATACATTTATTTTTCAATTACAGTTTGCATACAATATTACATTAGTTTCAGGTATACAACATAGTAATTAGACATTTATATATCTTATGAAGTGATCACCTCAATAAATCTAGTACCCATCTGATACCATACATAGTTATTATGTTATTATTGACTATATTTCTATGCTGTACTTTAACAAGAGGCAAAGAACAACCCAGTAATCCAACTTCTGGATATTATGCAAGCAAACCCAAAACACTACTTCAACGGGACACATGAATCCATATGTTCACGGCAGCATTATTTACAGTAGCCAAGATATAGAGGCAACTTGGGTGTCCATATTAATAGATGAATGGATAAAGGAGTAATAGTACATATATACAATGGAATATTTTTCAGCTGTATAAAATAATGAAATCTTGCCATCTGCAATAACATGAATGGACCTAGATGGTATTGTGCTGAGTAGAGTAAATCAGACAAAGATAAATGCCATGTGGAATATAAAGAACAAAATAAATGAACAAAGAAAACAGGACTGCTACTTTAAATATGTAGATGGATTAAAAATAAAAGAATGCAAAATAAAATATACCTCATAAACACTAATTTAAGAAAGCTTGAGTAGCAATATTAATAATATAAGAACATTGTCATAGATAATTAAGGTCATTCCAGAATAACAAAGTGGTCAATCTACCCAGAAAATATAATAATTCTAAATAGTTCTGTACCTACTAACAGAACTTCAGAATTCATAATGCAAAAACTGACAAAATTAAAAGCAGACAAAAAAAAATCAACAAATTTACCTGAAGACTTCAACGTTTCTCTTCTAGTAATTGATAGAATAAATAGATAGAAAATCAGTGCAAATAGAGAAGACCTAGAGAACACTATTTGATCTTTAATCTATTAAGTCAGCCTGTTTGACCTAACTGATATTTCTGGAAAAATTCACTGAACGACAGCAGAATACATGTTCTTTTCTAGTGAACATGGACCATTATTGTACAGAGGTATGGTATAAATTATAAGCTCTGTAAGATGCCATTTCCTGTTTCAATATGCATGACTGCAAGACACAGATGGAGGGACTAGTGTTACATATATGATGGCTAATATTGTGTGTCAATGTGACTGGGCAGAGGGATGCCCAGCTGGTGAAATGTTATTTTTCATTTTGGGTGTCTTATGCAAAGTGCCTCTGGAAGAGATTAGTATTTAAATCAGTAGACTAAGGAACTCCCTCATCAATACATGTGGGCATCATCCAATCTGTTGAGAGACAAAACAGAAAGGAAAAGGAAGGATATTATGTTGAGTCATAATATCCATCTTCTCCTGACCTTGGACATATGCATTCCTGGTTCATAAGATTTCAGATTCACACCAGGACTTACACCATTAGTCCCTGATTGACCATATGTACAAGTGTTTATTTCTGGGCTCTCTATTTTATTCCTCTCTTGTTCTCATTTTCTCTCACAGTCTCTTTCAGTCTCAGTCTCTCTCTCTATCTCTTCTGTCTCTTCTTGCTTACTCCAATGATGCAAGTTGCAAAGTTTTTAATTGCTCTATGAAAATACCCACAGGTAAAAACTTAAGGATACCTCTGGCCAGTAGCCAGAAAAAAAAAAAAATAAGTACCTCAGCCCCAAAGTCCACAAAGAAACAAATCCTGTTAATGTCCACATGAGTACCCTTGGAAGTAGATCCCTTCTCAGTAGAGTCTTGGTAGGACTCTTGCCTTGGCCAACATCTTGACTGAACTCTTATGAGAGGTCCCAAAACCCAGAGGACTCAGTCAAGACAGATTCCTGACTCATCTAAATTGTGTTTTTTCAAGGTACTAAAGTTTAGAATGTTTTATTACACCAAAATAGGTAATTACTATATGACAAATGCCATTGAGTAATACATTTAAAAAATTGCTAAGGGATTATGAGAAAAATCAAAGACAGTGATCTCCAAGGGTAAGGAGCCAAGCAGAAATGATTCCCTTAAAGGTAGAACTCAGAATATTCTTAAAGTTAAAAATTATTGATGTTCAGATTATATTTTGGAGAGACAACAAAAATCAACTTCATTTACTTTAAACACATTTTTGTAATAGCTTCTAGAGTCACCATGAATCAGGCTAAACTATTTCTTTCTCAGAGAAAACTAGCTCTTAATTTAGTTTATGAGATTATTTTTTTACTTCTGCTTATAACATGCATATTTGGGGTTTTGAAGCTTTGGAATGGTAAAGAATGGACTGAAACAACTTTCCCAATCATTTGTAGAGATATTCATTTTTATTTTCTGAGTGAACATTGGGGCCATGAAGCAACATTTGGACTGCATGAATTTTCTCCCTGGAATCTCACAAGTGAAAATCCAATCTTTGCTAATTTGTCAGGAATCTACACTGCTCAACCATATAACATGACAAGCCAGTTTCATTAATCTTAAATGTCACTAAATTCCCTGTAAATCCTTAATTGAATTATTTATCTTCTCTGAGTTTTTCCAATGACTGGTTTGACTAGCCAATTTTAGTGATGAGTAGGCAAAGCTTCCTTTATTATAAAATTCTAGATATAGACATTTGCAAGTGACAAATTATTTCACTGGATTCAATAGCTGATCAACAGTTTATGTTCTATAATCTAATTGTTTCGCAATTAGAAGACATCTCCATTGGAATATGGTTTCTATTCTCTGCTTTCTCATGAATGGGAAATTAGGCCAGTTATTGCACCAGCTCCATAATGTGGTCAGCATGATGGAATGACTCAGAAGTCACAGGTCCAAATCTAGTGCCATTTCTTACATATATACACACTACAAAGGTAAATAAGTATTCAGCATATAAATGCACAACGTTGTATACCTGTGCTATTCAAAATTGCTACTTGTGACAATTAACATTAACATTAAATTAAATTAAATTATTTCATCCTTCTATCACACTAAGCATATTTTAAATTCTCAGATAGCCATATGAGTTCAGTGACTACTGAATTGAATAGCACAAATATAAAACATTTCCATCACCACAGAGAGTTCTATCACACAAAACTTCTTTAAATATCTCCCTCTTTAATTTCTCCATCTTTAAAATGAAGATGAAAATTTCTGCTGACATCACAATATAGATAGAATAATCAAATGTGATGATGGGTAATAAAAGCTCTTTACATATGTAATGGCATGTTTTCCTCATTATTGTTTTTATTGTTTTGACTTGTTTTTTATCAAAGAAAATATGACACCCTTCGATGAATTTATACAACTATTCTCAGAGGTGCTGATGTCAGCTTATATAAAAGTATTTGCAAAATGTGTTTTTTTAACTTATATTCATAAATTACTATTTAAAATAATATTTTAAAATTTCATTTCCACCATTGTAATCAGAGGAATTTTTGCCTCTTCTAATAGGGCAAGATTTTAAAAAATTGTATTAATTGGTGTCCATGTAACATTCTGCTTAACAAAAGTGCAGAAATCTGTCATACATTGTTTTTAATGACAATAATCACTTGAAAATATATTTTAAATTAATGTCTTTTAAAATGAATGAAATACTAATGGTAATGGCAATAAAAACAAAAATAACTTCACAAGGATGGTTTCCCACTGTATATGCAATATACAAAGTTGAGTGAATGCCTGCAACTTCTATTCACTAAAAATTTGATGTAGGTGAATTGAATGATTGTAAAATCACACCAGTATATGACTTATTGAAACATTTCCTTTTTCCTTTTATTTGGAAACTTGAAATATCTTCTCTCTTTTTTCTAGTTTCTAGCAATGGTACCTTTTGGATAGGTATTTTAAGAATAATAGGTCTATTTGTTCTTTATATACAGCACTCAGAACAAAACTACATTGCAGAATTCGTTGTTGTTTTGAAGATACTGTGCCTAAAAGTTATAAACCCCCTAAAAACTCTAAGTAGGCTTTTATTTTTCATAACAAGTGCTCACCACACCTTCCAGAGCTTTTGTTACTCTGCCAACATTTTGTGATTGTTAATGTGGACAAAAATTTTTGAGCTACACAAAATGTCAGAATGAGGTACTCTTCAAATTATATGTATATGAGTAATATTTAAAAAACTATTATGTCTACATCTATAATTAAAAATGTTGCACACAAAAATTGGGATTAATTAATATTTTAAATTTATGCTTTTATGTTTAGTACTTCCCATAAAAATAGTTGGTCACTTTAATATGGTAATATTTATATTGATTATAAGTTAATATAATTTATAATTAACATAAATTAAATTATTATTTTAACTTTGGAAATTTTTTTCTTTTGAAATTTGATAATTCTAGGTTATTAGAAACAATTATCATTAGATATTCAAATATAATTTTTGAAAACTGCAGAAATATTTTATGTAAATATATTTTATTCATAAATAAATTTATACACAAATTTTAAATGTTTTTATAAATATATAAAACTATACACATATAAACTCATTTGAAAAATACTATGTGGACACAAAGTAAGTGTGTGTATGTGTATATATGTATTTATTCATTTGAAAATTAAAATATGGATATAAAACTATATATTTATATAGTTGCAAAGTAAATCATGGAAATAAAAAATTGATACCAAGTAAAGATAATTATTATAGACACCTATCCAACTGAAATAAGAATAATTAATTTTATGTCACCAAAACCATACTTCAGAGAAAATTAGTTCTAAGCATCGTTGGAGCATGAAAACTATGAAGTAAGCTAGAATGGCAAACTGTATGCAACTCTAATTGTATGAGCACTATTAATTGAAATCTACAAATAATATGAAATTATAGATACATTTAACAGTGAATGAGTAAGTCCAAGATGAAAAACTTGATGTTTTGTTGGTTTGTTTATCTATTTCCACATAGGTGGCAACCAAAGGAACATGTCCCCTTTTCAATAATCTATTACTATAATTTTATTAATGTTACCTTAATGTATATATAATAAAAGCAAGTTATGTATAATTCTGAAGAAATTATAAATTCTGTAGGACTCCAGTTAGCAATAAATAAATAAATAAATACTATGAAAGCTTAAGCATATAAATTTAAATTCTGTTTCTTTCCAACATTCCCACTGAAATGATCAAAGACATAGATCATGTGTCGCAGGATAATATTTGATAATATTTGCATGTTTTCCTTGTGTATTTACCCTTCTCCTATTTACAGAATGTAACTGGGCTTAGCGATGTGTGTGTGTGTGTGTGTGTGTGTGTGTGTGTGTGCTCTGTGTCTGTGTGTCAATGTCATATCTGTGTGTGTGTGCACCACAGATTTAGATAACTAGGAAAATGCTAGAAATGTTCTCTTTTTTTTTTAATGTAATTTTAAGTTCAGCAGAGAGGATTCTCAAGATTTCCAGGAAAATGGAAAAGAAGGGAAAATGAAGAAACAGCTAGATGGAAAGGAGATTGAGAAGGGAGCTGAGTAATCTATATCCTTGAGAGCCCACAGCACCCAGAGGGAAAGTAAGACCTCAGGGGAACACAATTTCCAACTATGTCTAGTTCTCACTGTGTGTGAGGCACTTTTCTGAGAACTTTAGCTACATTTTTTTTTATCGAATCCTCACCAAAATCTTGTGAGATCAAGTATTAGAATTTACATTTTACAGAGGAAAAACTAGGATAAAGAGAAGCATGTAATATGCAATGCCATACAACTAATAGTAGAAAATGTATTTGACTCAGAACTGTTTGGCACCATTGCATTTGCACTTACCCACTGTACTCTTTCTCTGCTAATGGCTTCACAGGGTTCTAGACTTCATCTACATGGTATCTTGTTGGCAAATTCCTCACTGTCATGACACTAAATAAAGCCCCAGGAGAGTTTGTCTCTTTAAGGGTGATGACATTTGACTATATGATAATTGTTAGAGTATGAGAATTTCTGAGATTGAATTTTCTACCAGCCTGGTAGAATGGGGGCTCAGAGGCATAATTAAGTTAATTAAAACAACATTTTAAAATGTCGACATTTCCACACACTTTCAGACAGATAATAGTATGCAAGAAACCTTGAGGACTTCAGGCAAGATATTATACAGAAAGAACTAAATCTGATGAAAGGTTAACAAACCCACCATTCACAAAATTCAAGGCAACCCTTGACTTCAAATATGTGGAGCAAATTCCAGTTGTTCTATACTCTTATTTCAGAATGCCTGATATCAGAGATAGGAAATCTTCTGGAGGAGATGCAAGGTATAAATCTTCATCCAACTACAGCCTTAGGGAAGGTCACAGATGCCTCAAATGACACAGAGTAGGGATTCTGGATTGGCATACATTGTTCCATGCTTATAGTTGGGACAGCCAAACTGGCTAGGTAAACAGGTTTGTTTTTTGTTTTTTGTTTTTCTAACAAATAAGGTTAAATGAGCTTCTTAGAGAATGGAAGCCATGCCCTAACCCACTTTTGGTAACACAACCCAAAGAGAGACAAAAGAACTATGCCATGCTTTCTGCTGACTTCACGATTGTCTAGCTCCCTCCTTAACTCTTCACATTTGAATTGGAATAGAAAATTCAAGTGGGTATAAGCGTTTTGCTTTCTACCTCATTTGGGTGTAATCCATTCAAACCAAAACAAACCTAGTCTCTGAGATGACCCTTTCAAAATTTTCATGAAGTACAAATGCACTAGGTTTAGCAAAGAAAAAAAAAGTTGCTGAAACTAAAAATAGACATTGACAGGCAATCATAGTGGGATAAAAGAATTGAGAACAAGGAAAAAAAATTATGTGCATCTTAAATGGAAACATCCTTGGCTTTTTTTCTTGTGTGGATGTGCGGGGCGGGGGAGGATCACTTAAAGAGAAATAAATTTTCTCATAATTTTGGATATTAGAAGTCAAAAGTCAAAGTATTGACAGGATTGTTCTTTCTGAGACCTGTCTCCTAGGTTTGTAGATGGTTTTCTCTCTATGTCTTCACATGTTCTCACTCTGCAATTCCATCTCTAGCTTTTAAATCTTTGTAAAATTATCTCGAATTTCTTCTGTGCCTGACTGCACTCTCCTTCCCACCAATTTCATAGCTTTTGGAAGTCCAAGGAATTCCTAAGTATCTATGCTAATGCTCAAGAGATTACATTCTGCTTGCTTTCTCTGCTTCCAGAATTATTTACTGGTCCTAACATATTGACTCTAATATAAAACATGACACTTAGTCTTTCCATTTCCAAGCATATAAACAAAAAATAATAAAATTGATTAATCACATACTCATATGCTGAAAATGTGCTGGAGCCCCATCTGGAGCATCATGATAAGTGCCTCAAAATTTTCCATAAATTTCCTGATTCTGTCCACCTCTCCCCTCACACATTTACTCTAGCAATCATTCTTTGTTTCCTGAGCATTTCCTCAGTTTCTAAACCACAAGTAAAATATTTTTCCAATAGAATTTTTTCCTCTAAGAGGAATTCTTTCCAGCTGTTCAGAGAAACAAATATTTCACCTTAGATGAAAAATATAGCTGATATAAAAACTATAATGGAAAGAGTATACAGAATGTTGGATATTATAAAAACTCATAGGACTAAATTAGATATGAATTTTAAGATAATTTTTACAAATTACCTAAGAAAAAAGGAAGAGAGAACATAAATTATGAGAGCAAGGAAAGTACAGAAAAAGTACCCTGAAATACAATTAGTAGTCCAGATTGCAGTCAAGAACACAATGAAAATCAATGATCAAGAAGTAATGAAATAAATCTTCCTAAGATGAAGGAACACTTGAGTCTGGAGACAAGATGCTTAAAAACTACCATGCAACATAAATACATAGAAAGCCTCAACTTTGTACTTATCCCTGTCTTAAATGTCAAAGATAAAGAAAACAAAAATGTCTAAGTATTTTCAAAGAAACAAACATGAATCCAATTCACACTAAAAAGCATTTTATGTTGGTGGCAGAGTTTTGTTCTGCATCAGTAATACCAAAGAACCATAAAACAATTGGATCAACACAATTTAGGGGACAGGGACATACATATACATATATGTATGCTTATATACCTATTTCTATGTGTGTACATACAGATATGTTTAATCCTTTAACCTATATACATAAATCATGGCACAAAAAGAACATTGCCAGAAATGTAAGAGTTTCAAAATGCAATGTAATCTTAAAAAGTAAAACCTCTTACAGATGTACTCCAGATGACTAAGAAATTAATTACATAAAACAGTAATGATAAGTTAAAATAAACAAGCAAAGGCTTCTATATCCTAAAAGACGAAGTAGAAATAATTCTTTATTTTCCTGCTAACTACAATGAAAAAATGAACAACACTGGTGAGAAGAAGGCAGACTGGCAGGGGACCTTGGCATTCAGGGAATGACACAGCGGTGAGTTCTCTAGGTTTTCTTGTCTTTCTTTCTTTCTTTTTTTTTCCCCCCATACCTTGTGGATTTGGTACTGCAAAAGTCAGTAACCTGTAAATACTAGTGAGCACAGAAAAAGAAACCCTAACAAAAGTCTGCTCCTCTCTAGTAACAGGACCAGAAAAGAGGCAGTCTAGCAAAATAGAAAACTTTCAGAAAAGAGCTACTTTACTCTATCCAAACATCACAGAAAAAAAGTATCTATGCTAATGCTCAAGAGATTACATTCTGCTTGCTTTCTCTAGGCACCATCAAATGCCTAGGGCGGAATTGAGATTTCTACCCTCTACTGGTTATAAAAAGTATCCAAACCCTCCTCTCAATGAGGATGGATCAAAGAAGTCTGAGTGGTGAACCAGGACCTTCATCCTTACAGAGTGAGTGGTGACTAGGCTGTCTTTCCTGTTGGTGTCAATGGAGACCATGTGGGAATTCAGTACTTCCTTTCCCACTTGAGAGTGACAGTACTCCTCCTTGCTCTTGACTGAGATGGTGTCAGAGTGATCCTAGTACTAGTAGAGAGTCAGGACTTTATCAGTAGTAGTAGTAGTAGTAGTAGTAGTAGTAGTAGTAGTAGTAGTAGTAGAAGTCCATCCTCTACTCCAATGTCAAAGGAGGCTGAGTGGGGAATTTGAATCTCCACTTTAACTTAGCAGTAATGAGTAGTACTCCCCCTTCCCCTTCCAGAGCAAGTCAGAGAAGACCTTCTAAGACAAGATTTAAATGAGATCCAGAGTTTCATACATAGTCTCCAAAGGATCCAGAATTTAATTTAAAAATCTCTTGATATACCAAAACCCAGAAATATCTCAACTTGAATAAGGAAAAATAACCAATAGATGCTAACACCTGGATATCTATGTTAGAAATATCTACCTGACCAGAACTTTAAATCACCCATTACTATAATGGCTCTATAAACATGCTTGCTATAATTTTTTAAAAACTATCAGCAAAACAATACAAGATATAAAAAAGAACCATGAAGAGAGAATAATAGAAATCATGCAATTTGAACAGAAAGGAAATAATCTGAAAAAAAAAATAACACAAAAACAGAGCCTCAGGAATCTGTAGAATTATTATAAAAGATCTAACACTCATGTTATTAGAGTCTCTGGTGGAGAAGAAATGGGCAGAGTTGGAAAAGTATTCAAAGAAACAAAAAGGTTTTCAAAGAATAAAACTGATGAAAGACATAAGCTTGCAGATTCAAGAAACTGAGCAAATCCAAAACATGATAAACTCAAATAATATATGCCAAGACATATAATAGTAAACTTCTAAAAACTAAAGAAAATTAAAATTTTGAAAGCAGAGAAATAACATCTTACCCATAGGAGAGGAATGTCTAATAGCGGTTAATGTCTCATCAGAATTCATGGAGGCCAAAAGGAAGTGGCACATTTTTAACATACTTAAGAAAAAGAACTGACATTCCAGAATCTATATCCAAAAAAATATCCTCCAGGAATAAATAGAAAATCAAGACAGTCTCAGATGATGAAAAATAGAACAAAAGAAACAAAAGAGAAATAAAAACAAAGAAGAGTTATCGCCAGAAAACTTACCTTAAAAGAAAGGCTTAAGGAAGTTATCTAATCAGAAATGATAAAAGCACACATTTTGGAACATAGAGAAGGAAGAAAAAATAACAATGCAAAACTATGGGTAAATACAATAGATTTTCTTTCTCCTATTGAATTTTCTAAATTATATCTGATGATTGAAACAAAAATTATAACACTGCCTATTGTAGCTCTCAGGGAATTTACAAAATTTAACCCAAAATAGACTGTAGGTTTAAATAAAAATATAAAACTATAAAATATTTGAAAACATAGAAGAAAATCTTTGAGACTTCAGCCTTGGTGAATAGATCGTAAATATGACACCAAAAGACCATAAAAAAAGATAAATTAGATTTTGTCAAAATTAAAAACTTTTGCTTTCTGAAAAACCCTGTAAACAGAATTTTAAAAAATAAGTTATAGAAAAGGAGAACCACACTATCTGATAAAGGACTAATAGAGAATTTATAATGAACTCACAAAACAACAGGAAAGGACATCTAAGTAAAAAATGGGCAAAAGACTTCACTAAAGAAGATACATAAATGGCATATAAGCATGTGAGAAGATGTTTAATATCAGTAGCCATTAGGAAATACAAATTAAGGCCATAATGATATATCACTAAACATCTATTATCACAGCTAAAATAAAAAAATAGTGAAAACACCAAATGCTGGGGAGGATGTGAACAAACTCAGTCTCTCACATAGTGTTGGTGCAAATATAAAATGGTAGAGCGACTGTGAAAAACAGCTCGTCAGTTTCTTAAAAACTTAAACCATACATTACTATACAAGAAATCAATCGCACTTCTCAGATTGTATCCCAGAGAAATAACAACATACCTACACAAAAATTTGTTCATGATTTTTCACAGCAATTTTATTTGTAGTAGCCCAATACTAGAAGCAGCAAAAATGTTACTTAATACATGAACGGCTAAACAAAGTGTAGTATCCCCATGTCATGGAATACTACTACTACTACACACACACACACACACACACACACACACACACACACACACAACACACACACACATATACATACATATATACAGAAGCAGATGCCTCTCAAGGGCATTGTGCTGAATAAAAGAAAAACAATCTCTAAGAGTCACGGTATAATTATAGTTATATAACATTCTCAAAATGACAAAGATGTAGAGATGAAAAACTGATTAATACTTACCAGGGTTTAGGGATAGTGAAGCGTAAGGGGTTTGAGTATGACCACAAAGAGGTAAAATGGTGAAGATCTCTACGGTGAGGAAATAATTCTGTATCCTGATTGTGTATTGCAGTGGTGGTTTCATGAATATATATACTCACAAAATAGATATACATACATATATATATGTATATATGCATATATATACATATATGATAACATGACATAGAACTATAACTATATTCACATGTTATAGTACTATTGGTTTCAGATTTTGCTATTGAACTATAGTTATGTAAGATGTAACCTGTGGAGGAAACTAGGTGAATGGTACCTGAAAACTCAGCACAGTACTACTGTGCTATTTTTGCAATATCTTGTGACTCTATAATTACTTTAAAATAAGAAGTCAGCAACAACAGAGACAAAAAATAAGTAAATAAAATAACAGTAATTGTAATAGTAAATGAGTTACTATTTGTGTTACTATTAAGTAATTGTTTATATTGTACTGAGGAAAATTATCAAAAACTTGAATATAAGGCAAATAGATAGTTGCATGTCCACACTATTCCTGTTTTTATATATTTACAAATTCTGTAACTCAAATAAATATCACAGTGGGACTTTTATTGCAGAGAGACCAAATTCTTATAAACTTTACCTAGAAGAACAATATGGGCAATACCTTCAAGAAGATAAGGCAGAAATTAAAACAAAAACATTGAAGATATATGACAGCAAAGATTTAGAAGGAGGCCTGGAGGAGCAGAGAAGGTAGAATTGTAATAGAAGCCATCAAAATATATAATGAAATTACTATATTAAATTGGTATGTTATTGACTAGAAATTACCTTGGAGATATTTGGTACTAATTTGATAGTCCAAAAACAAACAAAAATTTAAAATATAATTTAGTGTTCTGTACTGTACTATTAGTGACAGAATATGCCGAGAGTCAAGAATACGGGTTTAGAAATCAAGTAAGCTTAGATGTGAATCCTGGCTTTTACATTAAGTGCCTGTGTAAATAATTGAGCAAATTATTTAACCTCTCAAAAACATCGCTCACTTTTAAAGTAGAACCAATCATACTGCTGCACTTAAAAAGAGTTATAAGTATTGAAATGCACACGATACGCTGAGGGCCTGACATATAGCAAGTGTCCGATAAATATTTGCCCTCATAATCAAAATTACTTAATTTTGAATTCATTTAACAGCAGTTTTTGAAGACTATCCATATTTCACATATTATATGTCACATTAGTCAAGCAACAATAATCAAGATACCTATTCTATCGTGTAAGGGATATCTAAGAAGGATATAGACAAATGAACAAGAAGTTATGATACAGTGAGATATTCCTACAGAATGTATGGGGATTATAGAGGTCAATAGGTAAGAAACTAGACCCAAAGTTAAAAAGTGAGAGTACCTTTTCTGAAAGAAGTGATCTCTAAGGTTATATATGAAAGATGAGTAAGAGTGATTTGAGTAAAGGAATAAAGAAAAGTGGATTAAGATTATAAGCATGATTCAATACAGAGGAAACATCATTTGCAAGACAGAGAAGAAATAATTTATTTACTGTTGATATAATCAGCTGACTTTTCAGCCATTTCATGTGTAACACCTACATATTTGATGAACAAAAAGGTTCAACTGAACAGCCCAAATCAAGAGCCTTGTGGGTCAAAACAGAGTCATAACACTTCAGTTAATTATTGTGAATGGAGAGAGAAACAGAAAGGAAAAGAGAGGGTATTCTATCTGCAGAGTAGTGAAGCATACAAAAGCTGTATCAGGAGGTTTAAGGTATGAATTAAAAGAAGATCAGTCTAATAGATCATAGGATTCCTCTGGGGACAAGCAAGAGAAAATTTTGTGTGAAGAGATTACAGAAAGTCTCTGTTAGATTTTTAACAGAAAGGTAATATTTCTAGAATTTATACAATATCCAGCTTTATAAATGTATGGGTCACAGCCCAAGTTATAGAGATAAAGAATGTGCTCATCTGAAATTTCATAGAAGAGGTCAAAGAGATCAGAAACATGAATGGAGCACAAACGTATGTGGAAGTCCCCTCCAGGAATTGCCAAAAAATTATGTGTGTGCGTGTGTGTTTAGTTGACTGGTTACTTTCAATATTCAAGTGTAGTGTAATCTCTATATGGGGGTCAGAATATAGTCTACAAAAGTGAATTTTAATGACTGGTTGTTATTCATAACACAACACAACAAATGGGTAGCAGCATTTAGATATCAAACTACTTCTTGACAAAATTTGCTAATGTGTTTTTCTAATGGCCACTAACTACCACAGTACTAAGAAAGACATTCTAATTTGTCATCATTTAGTTCTTGACATTATTAAGAAAGGTAAATATAAACTGAGACTGTACCAGGATGCAAAAGCTAATTGAACTATATTCACAGGCACAGATGCAATAAATGCATGTCAAAACATAGCATTTTCATAGGCAATTGGGCATTTACATTTCTGAGTCAGTTTTAAGAATTATAATTATCCAGTTTAGGAAGAAAGAGGACAATTTCCTTATGAAAATAAAGCCTCACTAAGCCTGATCAAAATGCAGATGAGGACCTTATACTAATTTATGACACTGGAATTGGAGATAATCTTAAAGTAATGATTTCAGGAGATGAACCATAGAGTAACTTGTACTTTTCCCCGTCACTAAGCAATAACTTTAAAATAATCTTCTCCTATATTCACACATATACTCATTTCATGTTTCTTATTATTTTTATTAATAAGTCTTAGAAAGGCACAAATTGCAGGAAGCATGATTGTGTTTGGGTTATAGGAGATGGTAGAAAATTGGAATCTGTGTGATTCACAGTTCCTGGAGAGAAGAGATTGGGAGCATTGTGAATATCAAAAAAAAAAAAAAAATTAAGCAGTGTTCGATTCTGGGACAAAGTGGCATAGATGATAGAGGCTTTGTTCATCCTTCTTGCGACCAAATCAAAGTTGTGACAGAAACAAGGAGCAGACAGCAAACAAAGTCACCGGGGATCTAGATAAATGGAAGCATTACAACTAGGGAGAGAAATAATTAATCACCTGCATTGATAGGAGGTAAGAGGAGCAAAGACACGAGGCTGCCTGGTCCCTAGCAGCTGAGTGAGACAGAGGCTGTGGTAGCTGGCAGCTGTAGTCGCCTCTTAAAGGGGCCATGTCCCCGAGCGAACTTTCACAGTGATGGACCTGCTCACTCTGAGCACCAGCGATGAGTCGGCTGCAATGGAGGCACCAAAGACATACAGGGGGACACTAAGTTGTTGGAGCGAGGGCCAGAGGCAAAAATCTCTCCTGTGAAGAGGTGCCGGCAGTATGTATTGTTCCTCTCTTGAGCCCTCCCGCCTTCCAGTGTAACAGGGGTCACTTTGCCAAAGATTCCCTGAAACTTTGGCAAAGCGACCCCAACTCGTGGCTCCACCTAAGCCATATCCAGTTGTGTTTTCGGCAAACCTGGTGCACCTTGCTGAGCAGAGCCAAGATTCGCACTGGGAGCAGCTAGCCTTGGCTTCTGGCATGGCCTCTTGAGGCAACTGTAAGCACAGTATCTGTGGATTGCTTGCTGAATCTTAACGGGTGGCCCTGGAGGGGCACAGCCTGGGGCTAAACTTGGACTGAAGCTGAACCCTTCTCAGGACTGTGCCATTGGATACCTACTTCACAAATCCACACTAATAAGACTGGAAGACTTAGGAGCTTTGCTTAGAATATAGAAACAGACACAGAAAGGCAGCCAAAATGGGAAGACAAAGAAGTAGAAACCATAGGAGAGAAAAGAACAGAGACCCAGGAATAACGGAGTCAAGCAATCTAACAAATGCAGAGTTAAAACCACTGGTTATAAAGATGTTCAATGACTTAGGGGAAGTGTAGATGAATTCAGTGAGAACTTTAACAAAGAGATTAAAAAAACATAACAATGGAAATGAAAATTATAAAAGGGAACCAGTCAGAAATGAAGAATACATTATCTGAGATCAAGAGTATTTTAGAGGAAATCCACAGAGTAGATAAAGAAGAGGATTGAACTACCAATATAGAAGATAGGAAAGCCAAGGACACTCAATCAGAATGGCAAGAAAAAAAGAAGCCAAGACTATAATAATAATTTAAGGAGCGTATGAGACACAATTAATTGTAAAAATATCCATGTTATAGAGGTACCTAAAGGAAAACAAGAAGTTAAAAAGCTATTTGAAGAAATAATGATGGAAAACTTCCCTAACCTGGTGAAGAAAATAGACGTACAACCCCAGGAAGCTCAACTAATCCTAAAAAAGATAAACCCAAATGCCAAGGCACATTATAATTAAAATGCCAAAGGTTAAATACAAAGAAAAAAAACCTTAAAAGCAGCAAGAGAAAAGCAATTAGTTACCTACAAAGGCGCACCTGTAAGACTGGCAGCTGATTTCTCAAAAGAAACCATGCAGGGCAGAAGGGCTTGGCATATAATATTCAATGTGATGAAAACTCAAGATTAGGGTCAAAGGACAGATAAAGAGGTTCCCAGACAAAAATTAGCTAAAGGAATTTATCAATACAAAGTCAGTGTTACAGGAAATGTTGGAGGGACTTCTTTAAGAAGAAAAAACATGTATCAAAAACAAGAATAAAGAATGATAATAACTACATTCCTATCAACAAGTACCTCAAATGGAAAAGAATTAAGTGTTCCAACCAAAAGATAGAGTAACTGAATGGATAAGAAAACAAGACCCCTATATATGCTACCTACAAGAGACTCACTTCAGATTAAAAGATACAAACAGATGAAAAGGAAGGGGATGGAAAAAGATATTGCCATGGTGGATGTAGAGGGTATTGCGTTGAATGGAATAAATCAGATAGAGAAAGATAACTATCACATGATTTCACGTACATGTGGAATCTGAAGAACAAAATAAACAACAACAAAAATAGAAATAAATCCATAGATACAGAGAATATTTTGAGGGTTACTAGATAGGAGGGGTTTGGAAGGGATGGTGAAAAAGGGTAAAGGGATTAAGAAGTACAAATGGATAGTTATGAAATAGACATGGAGATATAAAGTATAGCATGAGGAAAATAGTAATGTTGTAATAAACATGTGAAGGGGGAGAGGAGCATTACATTTAGTGGAGTGAGTTATATAGATCTCTAATCACTATGTTGCACAACTGGAATGAATATGTTATTGTATACCAACTATAATTGAACAAAACTCATTGAATTGTACAATATAAATATGAGCAACTAATTGTTTATTATATTTTAATAAAGCCAGGAAAAATACAAGTAGTGTTCATAGAAGGAAAGTTCTCAAATATTTTAGAAGTAATTAAAAAATGGATAAAAGTAAGCCAAGGAGGCTCTCATAAAAAATAAGGAAATAAGAATCAGTGGTAAATTTACTGTTCACCAAATATTCCATTTGTTTACTACATTTTCCAGTCATCTTGCTGCTGGCAATTGTCCTATGACATATGTCATTTCTGAACTTAGGCAGTGAAAGGTTTATATGTAATATAATATACATTAACAATTAAAAAATATATATCCAGGATATCTTTCCTCATTCTGGTGAACCTGGAAACCTTGTTTAAGTTAGCGATGTTATATGAAGCTCCCATTAGTCTTGATCCCTGAGTAAACAGATCCCTTTGGTGACTCAAACAGGAAATGGAATATGAGAAAAAATAAAACTGGATTACTTTGTCAATTAAAAAATAATCTAAGCCTATTCTCTCCTGACATATATACATGGTACCTAGGAACAAGGTCCTAAGATACAACATGGATTAGTGAATTGTGAAGGATTTTCTAAGAGTTTAGCACACTACTGACCCTTGTCGGAGGGTGTTCTCTCATGGTCTGTGAGTCTTGTTGACGCTGGGTACAAACAAATAAAAAAGTAACATGCCTTGCATACACAGTTTGAAAACTTAATTTTCAACTGCTTTTGGAGTTACTGACAAGTTGCAGTATTGTACAGAGTTCTCATGTACCCTTGACCGAATTTTTCCTATTGTTAATATCTTACATTAGTATGATACATTTGTCTAACTAATAAACCATACTGATACATTACTATTAATTAAAGTTCATACTTTATTTGCATTTCTTCAGTTTTTAACCTAATGCCCTTTCCCTTGTTCCAGGATTCCATCCAGAATACCATATCGATTATTTTTCATGTCTCCTTAGACTCTACTAGAATATGACAATTTCTCAGACTTCCCTGGTTTTTAATGACCTTTGTAGTTCTGAGGAGTAATGGTCAGATATTTTGTAGACTATTTTTAAATTTGGGTATGTCTATTATTTTCCCCCTAGTTAGACAGTGGTTATGAATCTGGGACAGGAATATCACATCATACCAAGAGTACACAGTATTAAAATGACATATCACTGACGATGGTCTCCTTAATTGCCTGAGGGAGTGTTAGGTTTCCCCTATGTAGAGTTACTCTTCACTCTACCTTTTCATACGATATTCTACAGAAGGAAGTCACTTGCATACATATTTTTATAGCTACATAATTCTACCTAGAATCTCATTCTCCACTTGAGATTTGAATATTGAATGTTCCAGTATTTCTTGGTACCTTATTCTAATGATAGTTATACAAAAGAAGACCTTCAAATAATAAAGGTTCTAATTTGTAGAAAGATATGTTAAGCTCATGCCTCTTCAATATTTTTATGGAATTTCTTCTAATACTTACATACCTACTCTTACTTCAACTTAGAATATTAGCATTTCAGAACTGCATATAGGAAGGTGTATTAATCTGCTCAGGTTGCCATAAGGGTGGCTTACACAAAAGAAATTCATTTTCTCACAGTTTTGGAGACTGGAAGTCTGACTTCAGGATGCCAGTATGATTGGTTTTTGGTGAGGACTCTCTTCCTGGCTTGCAGATCACAGCCTTCTCCATCTCACATGGCCTCCCATGGTCTTACCATGTGGATACAGAGAGAGCAAGTGAGCTCTCTTGTGTCTTTTCTTATAAGGTCATTAACCCTATTCAATCAGGCCCCAACCTGATGATCTCATTTACCCTTAATTATTTCCTTAGAGGCCCATCTCCAAATACAGCCACAATGGGAGTTAAGGTTTCAACACATGAATTTTTAGGAGACAGAAACATTTAGTCCTTAACTGCAGGTAAAGAACTAAAATGAAAGCCAAGTAATTAATAGAAAATAGGTGAAATCTAATTTCCCACTCACCCAATACAAATAAAATGAAAGGAAATTAGTGGAAAAAAATGTTTTGTATTTATTGAGACTATTTGTCTTTGGAAAAGCAGTAATATTTACCTTTCGAATGTGCACTAGGTGTCAAGACATTGGATATAAATCTATTCAAACCAACCCTAAAATAAGGGCTCTTATATAAACACACAGCACAATTAGAATGAAACGGTCATTTCAATAGTTCTCTGTTAATGAGAATTGCCTCTATGAAATGACTATATTCATTTAATTAAAAAGCCCATTATGAATCTCATTCGAAATGTTGTTCACTGAACTCTTCAAAATAAATCTAATTTGTTTTAGTGGAGTGTTTAGAAGTGTAATTTTTGTCTTCAAAGATGTTAAAACAACAGGGTCTTAGAAATTATAATGAGCTATTCACTGGAAGAAGTCACAGTGAATGGCTTTTATAAGTTGAAAAAGCTTTAAAATCCAAAGGGAAATCATGTCATCATAATATACTAAGAAAAGAATGAAGAGGCAGTTCTGCTTAATATGAGAGAAAAAAAAACAATGATATAAAATATAAAGCTTTCTTCTATTTTCTACTTCAGCATATTTATAAAGTTGTATTTTAACTACTCAATAATATTAGAGAAAGAAACAGCACAGTAATATCTGTTTTAGTAACATATTTGAAAAATGTGCTATGTAGTTTTGCATATAATTTTCTTTGATTTAATACATATGAAACCTTAAAAACAGACTTTTTCAAACCTGAGGAATTATATAAGAGTCTTTATAATACAGTGAGAACCACTAATTGCTGAGAAAATATTGGCTAGTTACTACATATACTGTATAAGAACTGCTGATTATTTTGGCAGAAAAAAATGAAGTAAGATCCTTACCTAATATTATATTTCAAAATAAATTTTTAAGTTGGATAAGATTTTTTAAAAATTCAGTATAATTGGTATACAATATTACATTAGTTATATTAGTTATATTGGTTTCAGGTGTACGATATAGCGATTCAACATCTGTATACCTTACAATGTGATCACCCCACTAATTCTAGTAATCATCTGTCACCATGTAAACTTATCACAATGTTATTGACTATAATCTCCTTCCTCTTTTCAGCCATCTCCCACACCCTCCTTTCTGGTAACCATTCCTTTGATCTCTGTTTCTATAAATCTGTTTGGTTTTGTTTTATTTGTTTATTTTTTTAAATTCCACATATAAGTGAAATCATATGGTGTGTGTCTTTCTCTGCATTATTTCACATAGCATTATACCCTCTAGATCTATTCCTGTTGTCACAAATAGCAAGATTACATTCTTTTTTTATTGCTGTGCAATATTCCTTTGTGTGTATATATATATGGTGTGTGTGTATATATATATATATATATATATATATATATATATATATATACCGTATTTTCTTTATCCATTCATCTATTAATAGACACCAAGGTTGCTTCTATATCTTGCTTATTGTAAATAATACTGCAATGAATATAGGGATGCATATATCTTTTAAATAAGATTGAAATGTAAGCAGATATCAGGACCAAAATAATATTTCAACTGAATTTTGGAAAACAAAACATAGACGATAAAGGATTTGTAAATGATTTAGTAGAGTGGAGGAAATTGCATTCCAAGTGTCTACTGAGAGGATTCTGATAAGAAAAGGGTCTATTTGTCCCAACAATATTCTGAGAGGGTCCAGAAGAAGTAGTAGTCGATAGTGAGAGACTGGTACTAAAATATGTTTGAAAGGTCTGCTTCTTTTGACTGCAGAAAGCAGGGGGAGAATTTTGCAGATCAGCAGAGCTGCAGAGGCTCTGAATGTGGAGCAGACCAAGCTCAGTACAATGCAAGGACAGGCAAGGCATCAGGCTGAAATAGGGGGTAAGTGAAAATTGACATGCTACACTCAGAGCCTTCTCCCTACTCTCCCAACTTGCTCCTTGAAAATAGGTCAGAGTTTGGAAGATGGCTGAATAAACCGTACTATCCAGAGGAAACAAACAAAAACATTGAAAAACTGATATTTGGTGGAGGAAGGATCCCAGCCCCACAAAAATAATTTTCTAAGCTGTTATCCTCCTGATCTCTGTAAAGTAAAGCCAACAGGAACCAGATATCCCCATATAAGTGTTCCAATCAGTTTTTGGTGCTTCAATTATTAAATACATCCCCCAAAAGTAGAAAACGAAATAAAGAATATAGTAGAAAATGTAAAACATTAATCCAGAAGACCCAACATATGACTAATGTAGAGAAACAATATATTTCAGTTTGCCCTGGTCAGTCTTGTTGAGAATTGTTTTTCTAGCACATTTATTGATAATGCCACTTTCAAGTTCAAAAATACCCTAGTTTGGACTATGAATTACAAGACCACACTATTAGACAATTAGAATTTCCGAAAAGAGAAAAACAAATTTTAAGATGAGAAAAAGTTTCAATAGATGCTGATAAAACATTATAACATGGACATTAAGTAAAGGATTCTAAACATCTTCAGAAATGGGAAAATAACACTATATAAATGTCTATATGAAAATTATATCTCTGAACAATAATTTATATATTTTTTCCTCCTAAATCTCTGGCTATTAACTCTCAGTTTCCTTAGCAAGCTCACATTCATTTCTGTCTAGTTTTGTTTTGTTTTGTTTTTTTTCTTTCTTAAACTCAGTTTTAGGCCTTTTCATGTTCTTATTCTATAGTTTAATCTTAGGTAATTTGATCCATACACAAAATTTTGTATTTCATCATAAGTCAGTGGCTTTTAAATTTGTATTTTTGGCACATACTTTTTATCTGAGTTTCAGGTCTAAATATATTTAAATGCCCATTTGACATTTCCACTAAAAACAAAACAAAATAAAACTTCAATATACTTATTCCATATGCTAAGTTCCTCTTCTTTTCATTACCTCCACCTCCAACTGACCCTCGTCCAGGAATCTTCTTCCCTGCATGGTACCACAAAGTATAATTTAGATATCAGAAGGTAGTATTATTGAAGTCATCCTTTCCTCTTCCCTCTCCAATACTCTTATTAAACTTATTACAAAGTCTTTTTAATTTTCCCACATGAATATCCCTTGTATCTCTCTAAATCTTTGCATTGCCAATCTTCACCTTTCTATTACTCTCCTCTGAACTCCTGGAATAATCCCCTAACTGATGTCCACCATGTATTCTTCTTACTTCCCTTCCAATTTAGTCTGCACACTATATACCTACAAATCTTTTTAAAAAGACAGATGCAATCACGTCAGTTCCTTACTTAAAATCCACTAAAGTCTTCCAATTGTTCTTAAAACTATGAAAAAAAAATCTTTTAAGGGCTTAATTTGTCTCCTCTCTACATTTATCTCCCCTATCACTTGTTCCATCATCACTGTGGACTAGTCATAATAACCTTTTCTCAATTTTTCTAATTGACTGGTTCTCAAAGTAAGTTCTCCAGACCAGCAACAGCAGCATCACCTGAGAATTGGTTAGAAAAGCAACTTATACAAACTCTTGGACCTTGCCTCAGGCCTGCTGAATCATAAGCTCTAGAGTGGGGCTCACATATGTGTGTTTTAACAAGCCCTCCAGATAATTTTGATGCTTCAAAACCATTGAATGTTTGCATATACCACTTCCTTCACTTGCAGTTGTTTCTCACATCCCTTTTTCTTACTTTCTACTTGTTTTCTGTATTTCAGTTCAAATTTTATTTATTCTAGGCATCTTTCCTGATGATCTAGTTTTGATTTTCTTGTTATAAATTATCACATCTTTCTTCATTTTTGAAATTCAGATCAACTATGTGTAATTATACATTTGTATGATCATGCAAGTAATTGTCTATCTCCTAACTAGATTTTGCAAAACAGGAGGGCTTGGACCTGGTTAGATTGACTAGTAACTTATTAAGAATGTAACTTATCAAGAGACTTAATAAACATTACGTGGTTGCTGTGAATATGTTAAACATAGAGATGAAATGGTAGTGAAACAAGGTAAAGGAAGGCAATTAGCATACTGTAATGATAATAAAAAGCATTCACTGATTTAAGTAAGACAGTAGATTACATGTTATTATATAAAACTTACTGAAGCAAAGTGTCTGCCAGTCATTCTAAGCCAGTACTACTTACTAATATAAATGAAATTCAAATATGCCCATTGCTGATAGTCACTTATAACTTTAATGAAAGAAAAAAAAAGTGCTTAGTTATACAGAACATGATTATACAGAGCTCCCTTGTAAACAAGGACCTTTGTTAAGTTTTTGTCTTAATTTTTTTCAGAGCACAAAGATCTTTGTTCAAAATGTGCTTGTCTTGCATATGTTTTATATTAAAACTTTGTATAACGTTCGACAAAAATCGAATGATATAAAAGACTGAATAGTTAGGTGTTTTATCTTTGGGAACAGCCATTTATTGGAAAGAGCTTAAACTAAGCTGTTGGAGCCCTGGTTCCTTAAATTCTGAATTATGTTGCCTGGTTACTAAGCAACGTGGGTGCTGCAGTGGAGGTAACTATTTAGCTGCATCTTTCTTACCCGTGATTGCTGAGAGACATAGAAGTTGGGGTCATCTGACCACAGGCGTGCACTAAAGTCAAAAAATGATGATTCCAGATCTGAATTGCAGCAAATGTCTGGATTGACAGATAGGCAACACTTCATCTGTACCCCTCTGCAGAGGCTTGGGCAGAAGCAAAAACCTCTACCTTAGTAAGTTATGTTTTTGGGTCATCAGTTTTATGAAAGAGAAGGACAGCTTAAAAAAGAGACTTAGAAAATAGAAAAATTTGGGGTTTAATTGGAAGAAAAAAATAAAAATAATACTCCTTGCTCTCGGTTTGCCAAGGAAGGTTGTGACATTGTGTCCTTTTGCTCTTTCTTTATGTCTACAAAAAGGAGATTATTTAGACCCAGGTGTCTCCATGATGACTGGTGTGAAAACAAGGTCACTCGTGTTTGGATCTCCTCCAAATGCCCTTTTCTATGAAAAAGATAATTCTAATTTGGTGTTGTAATAAGTATATAGTAAAAGACTCTGTGGAATTAAAATCTATCAGGGCACTTTCTGGAAGAAACCTCTGCTCCTTTTCAGGAACCCGACTCTCAAGGATTCTCATTTCATAACCCATGTTATTCTTCTTCCTCAATGTTATTGACCATTATGCCAACTGTACTCTCCATTTCTTAGTTTGTGCTTCATTAGCTACCTAGAGTCTAGACCACAAATGAGACTAGGCCATGAAACAGCTTCCTAAAAGATCTTCCTGCTTCTGCTGCCTGTCCTCTAATTCATCTGCCAGACTACTACACAGGCCAAAGTTTCTACAATATCAGTCTAATTATGTCATTTGTCCATCCTTCCATGGTTTGCTACCATGTACTGGTAATGGCCAGATTCCTTAGTATTAAAAGTGTTCTGTGACCCAGAAACAATTTATTTGCTTATTCTTATCTCCCACAAAAACATACCTCCACCACCAGCCCTATGTATACTTATTCCAGAAACAAAGATAATGCAAGCATAAGATACTATTTAAATTTCTTTAAATTAAAAAAAATAAAATAAAGTTTTTTTTTAACACCGCCATGTTATTATACTTGTTGTGTTCGTTTGCCAAGAACATTCAACCCCTTCTCTAGAATTTTCTGCCTTGTTAAACCTTGGTTCTCCTTCATGATGTTTCATGTTCCACCTCTCTGTTGAAAACTTCCCAAACCATCCCTCCCCTCTTCTCAATAAGCACAGGTATTATTCTCTCTGTAACACTCATTTTCTCCATGCATTTGTCAACCTTATTACATAAATTTTGTGGGGTTTTAACATTAATTTTCTGTCTTCTTCCACTAGCTAGCTCCTTAAAGACAGTAATGTCTGACAACTTTATGGCCAGTGCCCTGAATAGTGAAGACTCTCAGTAAGCATGCTATGAAGTAATAATTTTACATTTATTACAATATAATAATTTACATTTATAGTTCATTATTACATTAGGTTGAACTGGGATTCAGTTATATTTATCTTTATATTTCCAGTGCATACACAAGGCTAGTCAGATTATAAGCATTCAATAAAGTAGTCTGAATAGATGAATCAGGAAAAAAAAAGATAAGTTTAATTGCTGAACTAGATATAAACTATATGAAAATAAAGGAATAGTTTGTCTTTGGCTCCCATTCATCTTCCTTTTCACTAGCTCACCTTATTAAATCCCCTCTTCCTTGCCCCAGGGGTGCCCATTCTCAATGGTCTTTGCTTCTTCTTCCCTGCACCCAAGCTGGATAACCCTTGACAAACGCTTGTGATTTTTATTGAGCTGTTAGTTAGTTGATGACTCAGACCCGTAGGCACTTTAATAGGAGTGTCTTAAAAAAGGATTTTAAGGTCCAAAAGAATAAATCATTAAAAAGGAATCTCTAGCAATTTAATGAACATAATAATAGGTATTTGTGAAGGTTTGGAAGGCAGAGAGAGGAGTAAGGGGGAAGGGAAAGGGGCGGCAACTTACCATGCCTGAGATGGTACACTTTCCATGAAACAAGGACATTAAACAAGTGCATTGGTCACCATGTCCAATTTCTTGACTATCAGGAAGTGAGCCTTGTAAATATCAAGTTTTTTTTATAAGATTCATATTTATTTAGAATTGTAGAAAACCATATACTTACATAAAATTCTATGATTTGACAGTTTTAAAGTCATACATTTTAGAGTATAAAGAGCTTTCGATGGCACTAATTTTTAGTGAATTTCATCTTAATATTTTCATTCTATGTGGCATAACAAATTATAATGGGACCACTTTTAATCAACTTGTTTTTTCATCCTGTTAATTTCCATGTCTATTTGGGACATCCATTAAAGTCAATATCCTTAATTTAATGGAAGATTTCCTTTTGAAGTTGTTACATTTTTTTTTCCTGTCTAAATTAACACTGAGGATATGTAATGGATGTGTTAAATAGATAATGCTATTAATGGGAAAACTACATAAATTAAATACAAGCCCAGTAATTTTCAGAGCATCTGTTTTATTTTCAATAGTTTAGACTCTCTTATGCAGTGAATAAGCATTCTGAGGAAAACAGGCCTCTACCCTATGTTAACTATTACCCTAAATTTATAATCACTATGGCAAAAATTTTAGTCACTAAATCTTATTTTTATTTTGATATGAATTTAGCAGAAAGAAGAGTCTAATCCAATGTTCAGTCTCATATGGACAACACCTTCACCGAAAAAAATAAATAACTCAGGGTTTTGGTTAGATTTTGTGTGGAAATTATTATTTTAGAAAATGATAAGATGAATAGTGAATTAAGAAATTTCAGGAAATTAGGTTTAAAGTTTAAAAATGTTTAAATGGAAAAAACAAACAAAATGCTCTTTTCAAATTTTATACTTCCTCTTTAGAAACAAAATAGCAATACCAATATAAAAAGAAGCAGTAGAGTTTTGTGGTTTTCTATTTTGCTTTTGATATCCGAAGGCTTTTAGAAATAAATACAACTTGTGATATTCTTAAACAGTTGATTATATATTTATCGTGTATTGATTTTATAAAATATGTCGTTATGTATCCTAATGTTCTATAACCAGCATTTTTTTCCCTAACTGTATGGTAAATGAAAAATGCCTATGTCTTACTTATTTCAGTAATGAGAGAATTCTTAGGAAATGACTCTCACAAAATATGTTTTTTGAGTCTTCTCTAAAAATAGAGGCTAATAATGTTAGAGTTATTAATTTGATTACTCTGGCAGCATTTATGATCGCTCTAGGAAAATAATACTAAATTTTATATTTCCAAAGCCCTCAAATTCTTGTTCTCTTTCTTTCTTCTATATGTGAACACATGCCAAACACACACACACACACACACACACGCACGCACAATGTTAAGCTTTTGTCAATCAAGCAGATTTTTCTGTTGTCCATTTATTATTAAGAGACCAAACAATCTATCATAAAAAGGTTAATTAGCATCTAGATGAAGCAGGACCTAATAGTTTTAACGTTCATTTGGTGATTTTAAATGTGGCCCTGCCTTCCAATTGTATCTGTACCTGTGGAAAAATATCCCAAACTGTAGAGGAGCATGGGAAAACCATAAGTGCCATAAAAGTCACAGTGTTTGGATGATAAATGGTGCTTAGTTATACAGGGCGTCCTTGTAAATGAGGACCTTTGTTAGATTTTTTTCTCTTAATTTTTTTTTTTCATAGCACAAGTTGCTTTGCTTGATCTATGCTTGTCTTGCATATGTCTTATATTAAAACTTTGTCTAATGTTTAACAAAAATCAAATAATAAAAGAAATTGGGTACTCCATATTATTTTATGAATAGAATTTTTTCTTAAGAAACAATAAAAATGCTTCCAATTTGGCATTTGAAAATATTTCATGCTTTGGTGGCTTTTTTTCCTTAGTGTACTTAAAGACTAAAATTTAGGTACTCAATCAATAATATTTCCAAGAAACATTAATAAAGCCAAATTACAATGTGTCAAAAGTTTTTGGCAAAAAATAAACTATTAAACTAAATTCATGATCTTAGAGACCTTTGACTATATTTTTGTCATGAACAGCTTTTAGAGTTTAAATATCATGACCCATTCACAACATCTACTAAAGTCCTGAGTATCTCATGATTAAAATGAATATAAATGGAGCCAAAAACAAATCAACAAAATATAACTATGATTAAATCCTTCCATCTTTACTAAAATTTTAAAACCTAAATATCTTGATAGAGTATATAGCTAAAAAGGAAACAAAGAGTAACAAGGGCTTGGTGGCCCGCACTGTGCATGGGTTCCATTCACTTAACCACGGGAATCTTTGCAGGTGTCAGGTTCTGTGAGGGCCACTAGGACACAAAGATGAGAATTAATGTGCAAGAACATTAGATTCCTAATAGTGCTGGAAATCTCATACTATCTGTAACTCAAAGTTTAAGTATTAAAAAAAGAGGGAGAGAGGGAGAGAGTGGGACGTAAGGGAAGGGAAGGGAAGGGAAGGAAAATGGGAAGGGAAGGGAGGAGAAATATAAAGAAGAGAAGAGAAGAAGAGAAGGAGAAGAGAAAAGAGAAGAGAAGAGAAGAGAAGAGAAACAGAAGAGAAAAGAGAAGATAAGAAAGAGAAGAGAAGAGAAGAGAAGAGAGAAGAGAAGAGAAGAGAGAAGAGAAGAGAAGAGAGGAGAGAAGAGAGAAGAGAGAAGAGAGAAGAGAAGAGAGGGAAAAGTAAATGGTTGCTATGCCATTTAAACTCATCCTTATGCATTCACAAGCCACTCTGGCTGCCTACAAATAACCTCTTCCCTTAAAACTTCCACAACACTTCTCTGTGTCATACATTTAGCACCCGTCTACACTGGTTTGCACTGATATTTATTCCTGCACAGATTTCTTATAACTTTCAGCTAGATGTGGGTGATATTTTATAATGTTTTAATTCTCTCCTCCTTCTAAGGCATTGATCAGTCTCTTCCATAGTTTGTGCTAAACAAATATTTGTTAATTTTTATAGAACCAAATATAACCTGATGCAATCAATAGAAGCTCAGAAAATGTTCTTGAATACAATTTAAAAATATAACTGATAATCAGACAAAATTATTCTGTAGACTGTTATTGTGCACAAATGCCCCCAAAATAAAATTAAGAGCACACAAATTGATTTAAGGGGCTTACTACTATATACATAGTGGTAGGATTTTTAAAAATGTTGTACCTCTTGCCTGGATTCCAGTAGATCTACAGGAGGATATAGATCTCTAGGTATCTACAAATGTATTCTTCCTTCTGCTGGAAACTCATCTGTGCTCACTTTTACTCAACCTGAGGTACTAGCTTGTAAACGGCTACTAAATGCAGGTGTGAAAAGTTCATGGACTTTTGAGGTTAATGTGACATCAAATCAGAGATAAAGAGATAGATACAGACAGATAAAGAGATAGAGAAATAATAATATTTTCTTAGAGATTTTTCCTAGGAAAAAAATGGTTTGCATGTGTTCGGCTTTTAGGATGAGCTTTCACTGGAGTTCTGCGCACTTAAGATGACAATTCTCTTTCTATTGAGGCCTCAGGAAAGACTGATTTTCATAAATTGGAAGTTATGTGGGAAATACATATGTCACTGAGTTGAGAAAAGTTAACTGACCTAGAGATAAGAGGTACAGTCAAAACAACCAAAGTGAAAAAGAAAGTAATATTAAATCTGCCTTCAACTACTGGTCCTAGAATTGTCTGTTAAGTTAAAGAGCTCCATATTATCGTCTACACTTATCATTAAATTCTAATTCTAATCATTAAAAACAGGTTGATGGGGTGTTTTATCTATTTATTTATTTTGGATTTGCAAAAATCTCCCAAACTAACTACCTCGGAGTCTATATTTTCTATCTATATTATCTATATTTTCTATTACTCTGACTTGGTGTCACATTAACCTTGAAAGTCCATGAACTTTTTAACGCCTGCATTTAGCAGCAGTTTACAAGCTAGTACCTCAGGTTGAGAAAAGATGAGCACAGGTGAGGTCCAGCACAGGGAGGAGTACATTTGTAGATGCCTAGAGACTTATCTCCTCCTGCAGATCTGCTGGAAAGAAACATTACACTGTAAAAATATGTAACATGATAAAAACTAAAAGGAAGGAAAGAAGGAAGGAAGGAAGGAAGGAGAGAAGGATGAGGAAGTAGACAAGGAAGGGATGGAGGAAGAGAGGAAGAAATCTTGTCATAGGATGTATATGCAGACAAAATGACTGCTAGAGTAACTTATGGAAGGAAAAGGCTTAGAAGCAAGAAGGAGTATGAGAGATTGCAACAATCCCTGTCTTCTAGGAGTGAGGATATAGGAGAGCTCTCTCTGATAAAGGATAAGGAGGAACTCAACAATGTCAAACAAAAATAATAAGAGGCCATATTTATAGTTCAGGATAAGAGGGATAGGTGTGAGTAAGCATCTTAGTTGCCTAATTTTGCTTTGTCCTTGAGATAATGTTGTTATATCCTCCATCAGTATTCTGTACTCTTTTATGTTCATTCTTTAAAATAGAATAGGAAAGACCAGCAACTTACAACCACAGAGCACATGTCAAGATAGAAGGAATAATTCAATATGTTCATTTTGAAATGATTTTATATAATATTGAATACACCTCATTTTTCATTTTTCACTTTTTGGAAAAAGTTACATTTAAAACCAATTATAGACAGCATCAATGGTACACAGAATATATTTTCCGAGAAAGTAAATTTTACTATTTTCAGCTTTTAGTACTCCTGTATAGCAGTGAAAAAGACTTTCTTTTTCTGATATATGGCTACATATATCACAAAGAAAATAATTGTTTTGCTAATAGCATATTAACTCAGAAAACTAGAACATGTGTATTATAAAGATTTATAGTTTAGAGACATAAAATAAAAAAAGAGTTTCAAGAGAAAAGATACCCATCTGTCTTTTATTCAGATACTCTTTCAAATACACGAAATATTAAGGTTATATTGTTCAGATCTTCCTTTCCTTTATTAGCATTCATCAAGAGAGGGATAAATAGAGAATATCCTCATGGTTACATTATTTGAACTCAAATCAATATCGATTTGGACATTTTCTGGTTTAGACTGAGTTTAATGCACTGTTAAATTTCTTCCTTCATATGTAAAAGTAGATGATCTCATTTTCTTAAGTGATAAATGGATTATGTGCAGTATAGCTCATTTGTAGTGAACTTTACAAATGACTCATACCATATATGACTTGTGTAATTACATTTACATTTGCTTGTCATATTTACTCTAAAATGTCACTGAGTACTTTTTAAAGTTGCTCTATATGGAAAATTAGAGATGAGAAAATGTAGCTATTCATTTCAGATTAATTCCAACCCCGATTAGGTCTATAAAAAAAATAAATCACATTTATTTGGTAGGGTTAACTGAAGTGTTTCGTTTGGGAGATTCTCTCTCTCTCTCTCTCTCTCTCTCTCTCATCTCCCTGAAAATAATCACTGCCTCAAAGTCACACTGAAAGCTAATTGGCATGTTGGAAAATTGTGGCATTTTACTTAGAAATGTCACAAGGCATAGTGAAAAGAACACTGAACTTATAATTAGAAGTCCAAGGTTCAAAGCCTGGTTCTGCTCCTGTCTCTGTGGGATAGTAGTAGCACCTAGAGCCCTGCTGACCTCGAAACAACAATGTTACCCTGCACAAAGATATTGGGTCTCAGTTCTTGTATGACATCTTTTTTTTCCAGTTTGTATAATGATCAAAAAAGATTTTACCTGAAAAATATTTAGAAAAATATTTAATTTATACACAAATGAGGAGTTTAAACACTAATAAGTGAAAAACATTTTTTGTGTGTAACTCTGTCATATGATAGCTAGAAAGAGATTAAAAATTCACCATATGTATACCTGTGCATACTTGATTGGCATCCCTGAGATATGTTTTCCATTTTTCAAGCATCTCTTAGCAATAGATAAGAAACTAAGATTACCTGAAAAATCATGGTGGTAGAGCACTAAATGTCACTTGAAAAAAGATATTCTCCAAACTGCATAAAGATGTATGGAAAGAGTTGGCAAGAAAAGTAAAGAGTCAAAAATATGAGTTTCAGAGAATGTCTAGAGGGAAACAAGGGAACAGTTATCCCAATATAGCCGAGGAGGAAGGACCCAGACACGTGTGGGGAATGTAAATATCCTATCCATAATATCTTACTTCACCACTTTAGAGAGGTCGGGTTAGGAAGTAGTGCATACTAGATGGACTCCACCAATTTCTGGCTCAAGTTTTGTCTTTCTTTCCTCCTATAACCAACCTCATGGCTTTTGTATTTCATTACCTACAGCAGTAAATCTCATTGCCCTCAGTCAAGCAAGATGCATAGTGTGCCCTTTCTAAGTTGTCTCAAAGCAATGAGACTTCATTTGTTTTGTCCAAATGCTTTAGGGTTATTATAATAGGCAATAATGACTCTGTAAAACTGAGAAATCATGGAAAACTTGATGCATGATTTGGAGACCATTACTAACTAAAAGCGCCAAAGTTTCATTCATTAACAAATTCTAATTCTAGGTGAGAAGAAACTACAAACATTTTAAGTCTAACAAACTATTGCTTGGTTCCTATTCATGGGGTCATCTAATATACTATCATTCAAGACAACTCTTTCACCCTTGGATAACTCAAATTACTATTGACACCAAATACTCTTTCCATGGATCTACTAAATAATGTCTTTTTTGGGAACCAAAAAAGAAATAAACCTATTTCTTTTTTACCATGATTATTCTATATGTACTTAATAATATTTTTCCAGCATTTTTGTTTGTTGAGCTAAATATTATTTCTTCAACCAAGTTTATGAGGAATGCTCTTCACACATCATTTTTAGCCATTCCCCTATGAATATGTTAGTTTGTCTACATGTTTTCCATTGTAGTACTCAGAAATGACTATCATAAATCAATTGTTGTTTAACCATTATAGTACTCTAGAACATCTTCTCTTGTTCTATATATCACAATTCTATTATTTTAACGTATATTGTATTAGTTTTTAGATCATTCTCATGATATGCCTATTATATAATCTAATAAAACTCCTAAATCTATTTTTATTACTGAAAATTTTAAATATATACAAAAGTAAACTAATATAATAAATATATCAATCTATATATCCCATTATATTCATAACCCAGCTTCTACAATTTTCAATGTTCAAACTATTATGGGTTTAATAAGCCATGAAGCTGGTTGAATATTATCTATGAGGTAATGAACAGAGAACACAGGTTGTCAGCAGGACATATGAAACTAGAAATCTTACTAGGAAGCTCATAGAAGTGGCTATGGGAGAAAAAAATGATGCTTATCAAATGACAAGCCCAGATATATGCTTTAGAAACTTCACTATACTATAATACAGAGAAATTTGTTAAGCTGACCTTAAAATAGAGGCTATCCTAGATTATTTAGAAAAACACAATAGAATAATCACAAATGTGTAATAAAAGAACAGCAAAAGATAATCAGAGGCAAATGTAACTATGGAAGAGAGGCATAGAATGATGCAATGTTGGCTTTGGAGATGAAATAGGACCACAAGCCAAAGAATGCTGGCAGTTTATAGAAGCTTGAAAAGGCAAGAAAACAGATTCTCTCCTAGAGTTGCTAGTAGTAATGTAGGCTTGCTGGCATCTTCATTTTAGCCTACTGAGACCATATTGAACTTCAAGCTACAGAATTATAAAATAATTGATTCATGTTGTTTTAAGCCATTAAGTTTGTGAGAATTTATACAGTAGCCTACTACTTTATCTACGTTATAGAAAACTAATTCAAGAAGGCAAACTTTAATGTTATTTTATCTAGAATATTTAGAATATTTCCCATTACTTCAGATATTGGTTATGCCTTAACTGATGACAGTGTCCTTTATGTCTTCATTGCCGTAATTAATTAAATTGCATAAAGGTACAGAGCAAGTCAAGTGGTGTATCACATAGTGGTTAAGGATATGCTTTTGAAGTCTCATTTACTAGGTTAAACTTATGGCTTTGTAAGTCACTATGTACATGATCTTAGACAAAGTATTTAACTTTCCTTTGCCTCAGTTTTTTAACTTGAAGAATGCCTATAATGTTTCAAAAATTATAAGGGTTAAGAATGTTAGAACAGGCATGTAAAGCTCATTGCAGTGTCTTGTACCTACAGTTATAAATAAGTAATTATCATTAGTTTAATATTTTTTAATTATTTACACATTACCATAACTTTTCTTCAAGCAGAAATTGCTTCTAAATACAGCTCATTTTAATTATCTTGTCAACAAGGAAAACATCTGAAGACTTACTTGTCAGATGCCTGGCTGAAATCCAGACCCTGTCTGCAGTGTCTCTAATATCCCCTAATCTATTAAGCTACTAACCCTATTAGAAGAAGAAATTGAATTAGTCTGACATGACCTAGTGTGTGTGAACCTATATTGAAGCTGAATGGTATGTGTTTCTTCTTTCAGGTACTTACTAATAATTTTCTTTATAATTGGTTCAAGAATTTGATCTGAAATCAATGTCAATCTCATTTGGCTAATGTTTGCCTGATGTCCCAGTCTTCTCTATGTTGTTTCATTCCAGAAACTCATGCTTAGTGCTTCCTGTGATATCAGATATCACTAAAGCAGCTCACACTCTAACAAAGGTCATCCTCAGTGTTCCAGAACCTTGTTTTATCCAGGATTTCTAGAGATCACAACAGTGTTTCCAGAGTTTATAATTTCTAGATTTTTTAAAAAAGTTTAAATAGTTCCATGGAAATTATTTTCAGTGAGAAAGTTAACAACTAGCCGAGCTTCTGTACCTAGGGTCTCCCATTTTTTCAGCTCTCTCTTCAAAGTTCTAAAGCTCTGAATCAGAATTGGGACCAGCCTCTGAAACTCATAATATGTTACTTTCCTTTATTTCTCAAGTTTTTTTTTTTTTTAATGTGCTGATAAAAACCACATAATGCAAAACTTGCAATCCACCCTCTTCAATTTTTTTGAATCTACAGCACAGTATTGTTAGGTATGGTCATCATATTGTAGAATGGATCTCTACAACTTTCTCTTTAATGTCTGAAGCTCTATATCCATTGAACAGGAACTCCTCAACTCCTTTCCCTTGAGTCCCTGGAGGTCACCATTCTCCTTTCTTTTTCTGGATTTAGACTACTTTATATACGTGATATAAGAGGAATCATGCAATACTTATTCTTCTGTGATTGACTTATTTCACTTAGCATAATGTCTTCAAGATTCATCCATGTTGCATAATATGAGAGAATTTTCTTTTTTATATGGATTAATATTCCATTATATGTATGTGTCACATTTTCTTTTTTAATTTAGTTTTATTTTTCTAGCTTTGTTGAAATATAATTGAAATATAACTCTGTAAAATTTAAGGTATACACTGTGATGATGTGATACCCATATATTGTGAAATGATTACCATAATAAGGTTAATACATCCTTCATCTCATATATTGCCATTTTATTTTGTTATTGTTATGGTAATAACATTTAAAATTTACTCTCTTAGCAACTTTCAAGCATATAATACAGTATTGTTAACCATGCTGTACATTACAGCTCCAGAACTTATTCCTCTTACAACTGGAAGTTTATATCCTTAGACCAACATATCCTGCCCCACTCCAGGCCTCTGGCAACTAATAATCTACTCTCTGTTTCTATGAGTTGGCGCTTTTAGATTCTACATATAAGTGAGATCATAGTATTTGTTTTTCTCTGTCTGACTTACTTATTTAACATAATACTCTTAAGCCATGTTTTTGCAAATGGCACATTTTCTTTATCCATTCATCCATGGATGGCACTTAGGTTGCTATTGTGAATAGGGGTTCAAAGCACATAAGAGTACAAATATCTAGCCAAGATTCTCCTTCTAATTCTTGGATAAAGATTCAGAAATATAATTGCTGAATCATATGGTAGTTCTATTTTTAATTTTTTGAGGAATCTCCAAACCGTTTTCCATTATACCTGTATCATTTTACATTCTAGATTTGTTTCTTAACGGGAGCTTTCTTTCATCTATTAGCATTTGGGCAATACTAGTAATTTCTCATGCTTTAGAGACATCATGACTGAAATATAAATTTCTTTCTTAAACATATGATAAAAGTAAATTTAAGATTAATAGGGGTAAAATAAGAAATTTCATATATGATCATCTTAAGTAGCTCAGTTTTGATAATTTAAAAAAAGAACTAACCTGATTTATGATTTAGGTAATCGAGCTCTCAATTTGCAGCTATTTCAACTGCTAAATTCTCAATAGAAAAAAAGGGGGGTGATATGAGAGAAATGATATGAATTACATTCAGACAGCTTTATCCTTACAATTGTACACAGGTACATGCAATTGGGTAAGATAGAAGCCCTGATTTAAGTAAATATGTTAAGAAAAACATGCAAAAAAGTAACAAAAACATCCAAGCATAGAAAGAGTTCATGAAGAGAAAACTTGATCACTTAGACTATGTCAGTTCTCTGGCTTCTGTCTTGCTTCATAAAGTAATTAAAAATAAAATGCAGCTGACATATGCAACAACTTTTATTTATTTAGATTTTTTTTAATAGAGTACCTTGTCCCTGTATCGTCTCCTGCATATGTAAAAATAGTATCCTGAAATTCCTAAAATGAATTCTGAAATTGTATTGCTGTGTTCCTTCTTTATTCAACAAGCAAAGCTCAGTCCTTATTTAGGAGTTAATAGATAACAGGTACTAATTGTTCAAGTCTCTCCAAGGGATGTGTTTTACATGGGTAGGATGCCACTTATAGTATTGTATATATCAAAGGTGAACATAGTGCTGTTAATGGTATTTTTCATAGTGTACTTACTGTTCTAGAGAATAAGATTTTATTAATATTAAAGTCAGATGACAACACATACTAGAAATCCAAGCTTATCTAAACTGGTGAATAATTATATTTTATTTCAAATGTAAAATATTTTTCTTTTTCAATCTAGTTTTTTTCCTAAACATAAAAAGTCGTTTAAAAAAGACAACTATATCTAAAATTTCACATGGACGGTGACATATATTTTCTTATTAAATGATAGCAAATCACTGAAAAGATGATTAGACACATAGTAGGTATTAGCTACATTCTTGAATAATCTCAATATTCCAAGTCAGATGGTGCTAGTGATTCTGCAGGTGATTAATTTTTCTCAAGATCTTTTAGAAGTTGATGATAGAGTTAGAATTGGGATTTATTTTCTAAGTCCTTCTTGTGTTCCTTCCACCTTAATGTGGTGAGAAAGAGATGAATTTTAAAGAAATTAGAAAATGAAGAAATCAAAGGAAAATGAATGTTGATAATCTCAACAATCCTTGAAGTCTGCTTATCTACTACTAAACAGGCAATTCACTCAGAAACTGAGGAAATCTTAAAACACTCACCAAAGCCCTCTTTGCAATTACAGAGGTATTAAAGAAAGTGTCCAACAGTAAGAGGTGAATCTTAAGTAGTATAAAGATTTCATTTAGATGATGAAGATAACAGCAATAAAACTTAATGCTACTATAGAGCCTTTATTCCTGGAGGCTTAGAGTATTTAACTAAAGGTCAAATGATATAAACCTCTGATAGCTGCCAAACTGGGCTGAAAAATTTTACCTATTCTAAAAATGCTTTGTGTTTTTCCTGTCTTTTTATTTCTCTGCAGTGGAAGCAATCTCAATACCTATCTGTGAACATTTGCACAAAGTCTCTTTAAAAAGCAATGAGGATATTTTCAACTTGCAGTAAAAACTTAATGCTAAGTTTAAATAATTTTTTAAAGTAATTGTATCCATGTAAATTTAATTCTACCTGAACACGAAATTTGTACAAAAATTTTTATTCCCTAGAAATACTACAAAATATAGTATTATGAGTAATTATAAGCAAATATTATAGAAATCCCAGGAGAAGAAGAAATATTAAAAAATAAATCCTGATGATCTAAAATAGAAGAGGACAAGCAATAAACTTTTAGGTATTCTATGCCTTCAAAATTTTTCCAATTAGATAAATTTTTATCTTCACAATATAGGATAAGCCATATTGTATAGCAATACTATAAAATGAATGTAAACCTAAGCTTAAAGAAGTATACAGTCTGCACTGCTAGACAAAATGATAAAATAAAATATTTTTCTTAAATATAAATAAGTTTTTCTATATGTAATTATGCAAGTCTATATTTATATTTCATGGAGTATTAAAACTACATTATATGAGGCTGATGGGAAGATTACAATTAATAAACCTTGAGAAGATTATAATCTTGTATATGGCAAATTTATGTTTCCTGCTATTTACAGAGATGAAAGAATTTTGTAGATGGAGTGATTTGAAGAACTGCTTCAGTCTTATAAATTCAACTGGGATTTACAGACTGAAATCTAAATTTTTAAAGAGATTAAGACTCTATTCCTTATACTTACCTTAGTCAATAATTCAGTAAAATAAAAGTGTGTTTTTGAATACATAAAATACAAGGTAATCAAAGTTTACATTAATAAATTATTTTAAGCCATTTTATAATATTGATTTAAAAAATACTAGTTAAGAATTTTTAACAGTAATCATACTCTTTTTATCTAATTCAAAAGTTATTTAAAATTATAAAACCAATCTCATTGATTAAAAACATACTAAATGTTAACTAACACTTTGGCCTTTAAGCATCTGCTATTTTAGCATTATAAAATGCAAATGATTTTTTCACTCGATTGGCAGTTTTCCTTCACTATAAATTACTACCAAAAAAAAATCTATCTATATATATATAGAATAAAAATTCTAGCAAAAAAGAAAGATCATAGACACCACACAGCGATATTTAAGACAAACAGTAGGAGCTAAGAAGAGGGCTTCTATTTTAAATTGGTATCTTGATAGCAGTCCCTATTTTTGCCTAGACCAGGTTTCATAAGAATATTCATTAAGACAATGAAAAAACATTATAACCAAAGCAATATCTCAGAATTACAATATTTGTAGGGGAAAAGTATAATACTAATTGAAGCTATGAGCTTCCTGAATGAAAACCTATTCAAATTAATTGTATTAATTTTTCTGCCCAATCCTATCTCGGACATCTTTGCATAAGTGGGGACAGTAGAGAAGGAAAATCAAGGATAATGTGTATATACTCCCCCCAAACAAGGCTGTACTGGACCACTAGATGAGAGTCACTGCTTTATGCAATGCAGCATCTCTGCACAGGTAAGCTGGTGGAGGTTACCTGGGAGACATAAAGAAAGGAGATGGTATTAAGTATAATCAGGAAGTTAATTGTACTTTTTTTTTTTTTAACTTATCTCACATATTACGCTTCAGAATGTAGAGAACCAAGCAGGTCACAGAGGAGAATGATACTGCCACAGAACAACAGAGGGATTATATAAATATCTATTATAAACAGGGTCCTCTTCATAGTTGCTTATCCTTTACCTGTTTACCATGTGTGTGTGTGTGTGTGTGTACACACTTGAGTTTACAAAAAAGGCTAATCCATGCAGCTCCAAACATTGGACAGATCTGTTGTCTGGATATTCTTTAAGGATGAGTGAAAATAAACCAAAGATACCAAGCTAAAACACATTGGCCCTATGCTTACAAAAAGAGGAAAATAAAAACTTCTTCGGTCTTTTAATATAACCCAATAGAAGATACAGAAGGAAAACACAGAAAACTGACATACCAAATACACGATAATAGAGCATTGTGCCTATGAATCGGAAGCTAAGCATAAAGCAGAGAGAATAGAAAAATTTAAAAATTAGATAAAGAGAAACACACAGGAATAGTAAAGAAAGTTTAAAATAGTAAAGAAAGTTTAAAAATGGAATTATAATACAGTGTGGAGCAAATAACAAATATAATGTTGCAGAGCAATAGTATGGAAAACAAACTTGCTTTTAAAAAATAAAATAGATTAATGAGAGTGTAGGATAAATATACTCAAGAGAACAGTATATGACAAACTGATGTTTTCAAAGGAAAGATGAAAAAGAAAAGAAACAAGTAAGAAAGCAATTTCATATGAGAAGTTAATATTCACAAATTGTAAAAAATATACATACTGGTTTTAAAAACTCATTATTTCCCAGGGTAATATGTCCAATTCATTCACATACCACTGTAATGTTTTAGAACCATAAAGCAGACAGACAGGGTGAAAAAATACTTAAAAAGGAATAAAGAGTTGTCTGTCTTCAAATTTCACACTGAAACATTAATTTTTTGAAGAAAATGGATCAGTATGTAGTTTTTTAGAAATAAATACTATCATTTGTTCAAATTCATCTTAAGTATTCTGTTTCCAATTTTCCTAGACTTCTTACAGCTAGGAGTGTTTGTATGTAATTTTTCTGCTCAACGATTGCTTACAGGAAGTGTCTGGGGTGGAGGCATAAAAATAACGTTATAAAGTATTACTATATTATTTATGTTTAAACAGTGGAAAAGAAAAGCAATGAGACAATTGGTCAACTAATATACTGCTCACCCATATAATGGAAAATTGTTTGCCATTTAAAATATTTTGAGAATGAAGTTGTTTCTGATAAACAACAATATTTATATTACAGAGGTTTTTTTAAAAAAAATAGTTACTCTTTATGTATAGTTGTATTGTTTTATTAAAAGCAACACTATATAGATGAATTAAACCTTGCCCAGCATTACCAAGTCCAACAACACCAAGATGTTGTAAAAAGAGATTTACACAGAGTGGTAGCATTATGCATATTTATTCTTTCCTTTCTTAATTCATTTTATTTCTTGCCACAATAATATCCTAATTTTGACACTAATACAAAACAGGTGTTTTTATTTTCAAAAAGAAAATTTGGAAGTGGATTTATAGCCTGGACATTTCTAAACTGTGAATATTTGGACACAGTTTGTTAAATGATTGTACCCTTCATTAACTACATATTTACACTTGAATTGAAACATCCATGCTTGCATTATATGCTACATGATTACCATAATCCCTAGAGCTACTATCATAACCCTGATTAACATTTATATTAACCACAGGCTTTATAATGCACACTTGACAAAGAAACCTGTTATTTTATCTCATGCCAAAAATAACACATGCAGGATCAAGGAAGGTATGTTTCCAGTTTTAGGAATTGCTGTTTAGAGGACAAGCCATGTTACCACCACCAATTTAGACTCTGGGGCTTGTACTCAGCAGGACTAGTTCTATCTCCAAAGTAGGTACATTGACCGAATTTTACATTCAATGAATATACAATAAGATTTTTGTCTATTCAATTCTGTTTTAAAAAGAAACATCTTACTGTTTAAAAACTCTGAGGTGAATCTGTTTAATATGAAGAATCATACTTTATTTAACTATTTTGCCATTTTCCATATTTCTCAACATAGTATTCCTTCATCTTGTCTGTTGGCCACTCACTCTCAGTTAATTTATCTCTTAATCCCACAGGGAAAACTCCTGAAAAACATCTAGAAGAAATTACTGTCTGATCACAATATTAAGAAGAGTTTTACTGCTTGTTAGTTTACTTTGCTTGCTTAATTTTTTAGTGTTTTGTAAGCAAATTTAAATATTTTGTGAATTAAAACAGGGCGAAACTAATGAAAACATATATAAAACTGGAAGGAGAATCTTAAATTGTGTGATTCATTAAACACACTGGAACAGATAAAAATCTCAGTCTACTTAAGCGTGGACGCTAATATCACAGGTAACAGTAACTAGGAGATGTTACCTTTCTCAGTCATCACATACTATTCATTCAAGAGAGGTTAACATGCATTTGACAATTTTCTGTGGAAGCTTGAATTTATCCCCAATGGTGACCCTTTCAGAGTCCAAACTCCAGGATTATCATCTAAACCCCTTCACAATATGGCCCTACCTATAATTCTAGCATCTTTTTCTTCTTGTCTTCCCTGCAGTTTAAAGATTTTTTAAATGTCCCAGCAACAATCCATTACTATAGTTCTTGGAATTTGTGTTCTTTCATGCTGCATCTGCTCCTTAAATTGTCTATGACTCCTGAATTCTCAGCTCAGGCATCTTTCTATCTCAGTTTAAGACAAACTTCATATGGGAAGACATTACTGCTGAGCAACATGTCCCCTTTTCTGCTCATAGATAACTCTGCATTTTATCCTATTCAATAAGGTTGGGACAGTGCTCTATTCAGTATTGTGCTCCCAGCAGATGCTACTAAGTAGATGTCACAGATTTCCTTACTCCTAGGAAAATTCTCTGTGATTTTATTATACAGGAGATGGAAGTAAAACTGAAGTTGTGTTAGTGAAGATAGGCTTTATTACACCTTCCTGGTAAGCGTATTGGGGTTAACTAAAATTGTTGCACAACCCCAACTACTCTGGTATAAAATGTTGAGTTTCGTGAGTAAAAAAAGAAGTGTTGTCAAATAAACAATGTTAAAAGAATTGGAAAATGAAAAGTCAACAAAGAGCTTAGCATTAATTTACAATATCTTTGCCTCAAATTTTACCTTGTGTATTTTGATACATTCTTAATTCAAAAATCAGTTCAAATTTTAAGAAAGCACAAAATTATAATCACATTTGTATTTACATAGTTGTGTCTAATTTATTGCCAATGATAATGATTGCCAATAAGACCAAAGCTTAAGAGTAGTATAACACTATTCACATACCAATATTTAGTGCTCCAGGATTTCAAATAAGGGCAAAATTTTGGAGAAGAGGAAGATAAACAGACAAACTGGTATGGTGATGACCACTGTATTTTAGCACATGGTCTATATTTTTCTGTTTTATAACTCTTAGCCAAACCTGTTATTATCCCTTTTTCTCTTCGATTGGGAAATAAATGTTAAGCTCCATTAGATCATTTCTCTAAAACACATCACTAGTTACTAGCAGATTGGAAACTAAAACCAGATCATGTGACTTTAAGTCTACTATGTTTTTTAAATATACTATATTGTATCAGAGGAAAATTTTGAGTTTTATATCAAGACACTGCATTGAGCTTGTATGTTTCATTCTTTTCCTTTTCAAGTTCTTGTAGAAAACTATAGGAAAATGTGACACTTTGTGAAAGTAGAACTGAAATATAAAATCAAAAGAAAAACAATGTTATCAAATAAGAAATTGAGGAATTTTCACGAGGTATAGTAAAAATGGAACCAAAATGAGAAAAGTGTTCATTATAATCAATGAGAGCTAACATTTCTTGAGAACTCAGCGTATGCCAAATGAAAACATATACAAGACAGGAGGGAGAATTTTAACCTGGATGATTCATTAGACACACTGTATACCAACCACTGTGACTGAGACATGTTTCAACCCATTAAAAGAGAAAACCAGAGAAAGTGGTAAGTGAATAAAGTGGATAATTTTTCTAGAAACCCATAAAATGAAAAATCAGGGAGTCATGAAAATATAATAATATAAGTATCTATTAATACAAAAATATTAACATTATTATTGATACACTCTACTGACCAATATATAAACAAGCTACAGGTTAAGTTTACTATAGAATCATGTGTCACTTAACTACAGGGAAATCTTTTGAGAAATATGTCCTTAGGTGATTTCATCATTGTGGAAATATCGCAGGGTATATTTAAAGAAACCTAGATGATATAGCCTCCTACACATCTAGGCTATATGATATAGCCTATTGTTCCTATGCTACAAGCCTGTACAGCATGTTCCTATACTGAATACTGTAGGCAGCTGTAACACAATGGTACATATAATATATGTGTCTAAACATATACTAACATAGAAAAGTCACAGTAAAGTTATAATACAAAAGATTAAAAAAATGGTACTCCTGGAAGATCAGGGCAAGATAGTGGAGTAGACAAATGTTATGCTTGACTTCTCCACGACCAATTTAAATTACAACTAAATTATAGAACAATCAACCTGGAGAACCATCTAAACAGAAGTCCTATAACTAAGGATGTAAAGAAGAAGCCACATGGAGACTAGTAAGAGGGGTGGAGGTGTGAAACTGGCTGGCCCCATACCCACCTATGACAGTTGAATAATGGGAAGGCATTCTTGGCCGTGGAGGCTCCACTGGAGGACCAAGGGGTCCCAGCACCAAACAGGGTCTCTCTAGCCCAGAGTGTCAGTTCCAGGAAGAGTCCCCACAAAGTCTGGCTGTGAAAATCATTGGGCATTTCAGCTGTCAGAGTGATACAGAGGCAGCTAGAAATCCAGAAATCCCCTTAAAGGGCCCATGCACAGAGTCAGTTGCTTGTAGGCATTCATTCTGGGCTCTGGCAAAAGAACAGTGACTTGGGAGTCACCAGAGACATACAGGGAGACAATGAATTGCATGGCTTCAGGGCGAGAACCGAGAAAGTTGCTATTGTCCCTGTGTAGAGCTTTCCTCTTGTGCAAACTGTGCAGAAGTCCTTTTGCCTGTGTTGAGCCCTCCCCCAACATGGCCAAATCAGAATCTGCATTAGCCTGGTGAGCTCCGTTCGCTCCACCATCATGACTCACTGGGAGTAAGAAATAAAACTTTGTATTTTCTACACGTTGAAATTTGGTTTTGTTATATATCACAGCCTAGACTAGGAAAGTAATATATGTGTACATACCACATACAGTTGTGTCAGATATGTGTATATATGTGTATATTTATGTGTATGAGAGTATCAAAAACATTAAAGTTTTTCCTTATTTCTGGATGGTAGGCATTTATGTTATTTTATCATCATTCTCTGTTTTCTGTTTTTTTGGGAGGAGTTGGTACATTTTCTATTTCAGATGGCTTGTGCAATATGTGGAATAATTTAATTATTCAATTAGTAAATAGTTTCTGATTTTTGGAGGAAAAATAAAGAGGGAAATGGCTCTTGAATATTTATTTTCAACTTATATCATGAACCATAATTAAAATCAGTTTATCAAGGATAGATATCTTTGATTCCCTGTTACAATAAAAACTAACATTTAGTTAATTTTCAGATATATTAAGAATACATGCATTTGGTAAAAAAAAAATATTCCTATAAACTACATATTTTAATTTATCATTTAGAAGAATGATATTATAAAAGAGAAGAGTTAATAAATGTAACCTTTTTTGTTTTGGAGTAACGACAGCAGATATAAAGTTTAAAGAGTGTCTTATGTATGTTTGTAGACTCTAACTACATGGAATTTATCTTTTGAGTGGGCAAGAGAGTGCACATTAATGGATATCAGTGAGACACTTTTCTTGCCCTACTTGTAACAGGACTCAAGTGTGACCTGAATGGCTCCCTAGTGCTTGGATTTATATTCTTCTCAGAGGCATTGACTATTGTATTTTACAACAAAGAGCTAAAAACATTGCAATCATTATTTATAAATCTTTTAGAAAAATGCATTTTCTTAGCTGCAACTATGGCAACAAGGAACTTGAAATGACACTGGAAAAGAATAGAGCTCAGTTGCAATGCGTAATGCGCCCAGGCAGGATTTATATTTTACCACTGTCTATATTTTAAAACTAGAAAAATCAAAATAAACATTTACTGGATACAATAACTTTTTATATTCAACCCATGTGTTCCATTTAAGTAACATTTAAATGTTGAAATATACAGTACATTTATTTAATAGTCACGAAACATTTATAAACATAATATGACTCCATCTTATTTCTAGGGTACAGCCAACTTTACATAGTTGCAATAATCCTAGCATTTCTAGCCACAATACTTATATTACTGCCACTCATAAATTTAATAAAGTATTTCTAGAATTGAAGATATGATTATTCTTTTTAAGTATTTAATTTAAAGCAAATAATTTTTTTCTTTTACATATTACAGTACCTTCTTATATTACATTAGATACAAAAATAATCTATTTCTTAGCAACTGTTTTATATTAAGGGACCTTTTCTAATCAGAAAAGTTTCTGCTACTTATAATTTTTATAAGATATATTTATATACTTAAAATTAATATATACACATATATATGTATATATGTATATATATATGTGTATGTGTATATATATATATATATATATATATGTATATATATATAATTTAAAGCCTATATTATTTAAGAAGTTAGGTAGGAGTTCTTTGATTAACACTTCCAAGCCCATGTTAGCAGATACAGGTAAATTCCGGCTCCAAGAATGATATTGACAACAATAGATTCTAGGCCTCTTTTGGTTTCATAAAATGAGACCTGGAAATCAGCACAGAAGAGAGGGTTCTCTGTCCCCCATCCCCAGTCCTCATCACAACTCTATCAGGTAACAAATGGAGATTCCTCTACTATTGGTTGTTTTTTAGTTTGTTCTTAAGCCACACATCTCTTTTGCATCTATAGGGAGACTGTCTTCAAATATTTTAGAGGTCATAAGGGGTTTGCAGAAGCTCCTTTCTATCTTTAATCATTAGAAAAATCCTCTTTTATATGAGTTTTACATGATAGTAAATAAAAAGAATAGACAGTTTGACCTATTTGGTTCTATAAAATGTTTGCTAAAATGTAATGAGACTGATTATTTGACTTACAGAGACTACACACCTAATGGGGTTAACACCTTCCATTTAGGGTTTCTATCTGTAAAGTAAGAGTTGGGAGAAAGAGAAAATTACATACAGACTTTAGAAAGTTGATCTTAGGGATCCCCCTCCTGCAAGAATTAGCCACTGTTTTCTTTTTCTACAACTTGGGAACCAGGAATGAAATAAGCGTGGCTTGTTCTTTGGTCTACTTATACTCAAGGATTTTTCCCTACCAAATCTGGCTATGGTCTTTTTGGAAGTCTGTAGATACTGTCCATGAAGGCAATCATACTAAAGATTCTTAGATTTTTTTTCTCTCTTAATAATAGAAGCAAGAAAATAGAACTTTAAAATAAATTAATAATCATGTAATGAAAGCAGTTTTCCACTTCAGTGTTCCCTCTACTCTTAGTTCATCAATTTTAGGTTCTCCAGAATATCTAAACTGACAATGCCTTGTGTTTAATATGTTGCTTTAGAAATGACACAAGATTATGTGGTCAAAGGCTTACCCACCCCAAAATAAAATGAGCTGCTGCTTCTCCTTTTTTTTAAAAAAAAATCTCATATTATTCCACAAAACAGGTAATATGGTTTATATTTCTAATTATACACAGAACCCTTGCAAATTAAGATGGTTGAGCACGTAATATATAAGAAACTCAGATGAGAGTAAATTATGCCATCCAATAGTACATGATCAAGACACAAGTGCATTAATTGGTCATTAGGAGTAATACCAACTAGTGTTCTGTGTGGACCTACTACAAATGAAGACAATATAATTAAGATAGACAAGTGGTCCTAAAAATTATTTCATACGAGAACTGCTAAAGAAAGTTTTTAAAACAATTCCTAGATTTTGTTTCGGACTTAACAAATCACTACCTCAAATGTTTGAATCCAAGAATGGATATTTTCTAAAAATTCTATAAGCAATTTTTATGCAAAGCCAGAATCAAAAACCACTATAATAGTTGATAAACCAAAATCATAAACTAAGAATGCATTGGCCAGTCCTCTCCACAATTTAATCTCACAAAATTTACAATTGACTAATTAATTGTGCATTCATCAGAAAGTATCCTGCTGCTATCATTAGAGGAAAAATAATTCGAATAAAAACAATGCCATTGTTGTATTCATTTTCCAAAAACAAAAAAAGAAATTTTACTGGAACTTTAAAATATTATGTTGCCTTACTACTAAATTGTAATTCTGATTTAATAGTGATCAACATTTGTTGTTGATTAAGGTCTATGAGAAGCAACTAACAGCATAGAAGGTGGATTAGCACTTAAAATATTATAAAAACTGTTCATACAATGTATAAAAAATGTTCTTTTAATAAAATAAAGAGAGATTTTCAATCTGGCTAAAGTACAAATTCAGAAACAAATATAGGAATAGCAATTAAATTTTAAATCACATTCTACATGGTTGTTTGCAGCAATGCAGACCACTTTTGTTGAGAAGGAAGAGGAATGCACAATGGTTCTTCTTGCTTGGCATGACACATATACCACTATATATATATGACACAAATACCACCATGCATACACACAGACACACACACATACACACACATACACACACACACAAATTCTTACAATTACATTTACTTCATTACCACATAATGAGTGGTGAAAGATAATTAGTTTCAACTTTAAGATAATTCACAGAATATTTCTAAAGTAAATAATAAATTTCAAATTCAGTCTCATGACTAGAAAACTGGGAGATTGTTTCTTTTTCATGTATTAGCAAAATATTTGCTACTTTTAGCCATCTATTTCTAAAATCAAGTGCAGGGAAAATAAAAGCCTCTCTAAGTAAAACCATCACATTATCAATTGTAAGACATTCTCAGAATTTAAAAGAGGGAAAGGAATCTAAAGGAGTTTATCCATTATAACTTATTGAAAAGAAACATTTTTAAACTTTCAAAGAAAACATGTTGACAGATATATGGAAACATAACAATACATTGTCACCAAGTGTGAGGACATGATGTGAGATGATGATGATTTTTGAAAGTTTATTTGAAGCCCATGTAATTTAATAGGGTACAAAGTGATGTCTTCTAGAAAACATGAGTTATTTTATATTTAATTTATAGAAATGATTATTCATAAGTCATTTTCTTTAATTAGAACTGATGTCACAGCTACAAGATTCTACCTATCTTTTGATGTTACTATTTAGGTGAAAAATATACATATATTAAAATGTGGTCTGATTCCTAAGGTATTTTTTGTATAAAAGGCAGGGTACAAAATTGTCAAGTGTTAAGACAATTTAGCATTACAATCTAGGATGTGGCTGAGTTCCGTAAAAGATTAGATGAGTAATTTTGGTTTAATTTCTTTAATATGTGGCTCTATTCTTCATTTGTAATACAGAGTTTATAATAAATAGCACATAGGGCTGTAGTGGAGGATAAATTACAACTATGCATACCATTTAATACAGTGTCTAACACAAAGGCAGCTCTCAATAATTGGTAGCTACTGCTGGCATGTGTAAATCAAATAGATACAACATGCATGCATATCATTATTTATTGATTAATTAGTATTTCTTATAAAAGGATTTGAGGGATGTATTTAATGTACACATTCATATGTTCATTTCATGCTTATAATTATCTTCATCTGTATGCTTAGGATATCAACTTGCATTTGGAGGTACTCAGTGCTCTCTATTTCTTCATGGTTAAAAATAGCAATATAAACTAAGTTAAAAGAATGAAAATCCAGTTGTAGTAAATAAAAAAGCACTTTAAATCATGCTAGGTAGATGAATTTTTCCTTCTTTAAGAAAAACAACAACAACAACAACAACAACAAAACAGAACACAAAGCCATACAGTCTCTTTTAAAGCTACTTGTACTTTTCAGTTTGTCTAGGATTAATAGTACAAATATAAACTTGTCACAGAAAATCACACTTTATATATTTTCAATATACTCTGAAACAGATACTTCATAAAATTTTTAAGATTGCTTTTCTATTTAAGTTTACAATTTAAACAGTTTGTCAGAAAATGGATAATTTTTATGCTTCCAAATTTTGTAACCATTGAGTGTTGAGAATTTCTAATTTTGACTTTATATAATAAAATAACTAAATTTGAAAAACATCACACCATAGCTAAAGAAATAAATTATTTCTTGCTAAAAATAATTTAAGTATGTAATATTAACATAAAATATTAACATATTATATATAAATATTATTTAATAAATAAGAATGGCATTTCATGAGGTTTTACACTGGAAAAGTGTATGCCCCAGAAAGATTTTTTATGTCATTGTGTCATATAAATTATATTAAGCAGTAATTACTTCTAATAAAATGTAATACTACACAAATTACCAGAGCCATTCATTTTATTAACACAACTTTATAAAAAATAAGAAAGTTATTGCTAAAACTATCACATTAAAATCCCTCTGAGATTTGAAATATAATTGCAATTACTTTTATTCTGCCCCATGAGACATAACAGGAATGTAGGAGGCAGCTGGCTATTCACTCATGTAATTATATTTCTCCCTATGTTTAAATTGTTAGGCAGAATTTTTTCTAACAGAACTGAAAATGAATAGTATCCTATTCCCTTCATATTAAACTTGGTTATTCTTGGGCCATAGAGAGATTAAAACACAGGATAGAAATGGCATATTGTGTGCCTGTGACCTCTACTCATACTTATCTGTAACATAGAGAAGCTAAGGTATCACAAGAAATAAAAAAAAAGTTAAGATATTGCCTGGCAACCCCTCAAAAAATGAAAGCCATTGAAGACTCACCAGAAATGAGAATAGGTGAAATCATTTAAAAACTATTTTAGACATAGTTTCTCCATTTCTAAGTCGTCAAGGTAGAAAAAGAGCTAAGCGAAAATGGGCTTATTTCCATGCATCAAAGGAGAAACGGAGAAATAGATAGAAATAACTACATACTTTTCTAGTCATCACTGCAAACTCACATCGGGGCAGTAAAATTTCCATCAGAAATAATCAAAAATGAATTCTAAATTTAAAGCAATAAAATATAAATCCAATACAAAAATAAAGAAACGTGTCCAATACTATTTAGTTTTGATCTGACGAGGTATCATAAGATCATTTCTAGCTTTTTATTTATTTCATGAAATAGTAGATAAATCCAATACTTCTTTTAAAATTTAAATAGTTTTATTATGTTAAATATGTTTAGTTTTAATCACTGAACATGATCATTCGGATGTTGATTTCTTTGCAAATGGCTCTCAAAAGCATTAATAGCGGGATTCAAGATTTTCTCTAAACCAGCTGTGATATAATGCAAAAAAAAAAAAAGTACTAGATCTGAAGTTAGAATATGCTTATTGGTATTTTGAGAGGATTGAATGAAACAAGTAGGTAACAGAATCTATCACAGTCCCTATTTTATGAGAGAGGGGAAGTGTTTTCAATAATTATTTGTTCACTCTTACTGTCATTTGTAATATTCCATGGGAACTCCTTCAATAGCAGAGGGGATTTGTGTTGGTAATAGTAGGTGGAGATGCTATACAAACTACTCCAACATCCTTAATGAGATTTCTGCAGTAGTTTTGAGTGAAACGTCTGAATATTCACTCCTTTCGAGGTCTGTGGAATGAGTTTGGGGAAATTGCTACTAGAGAAATATTAGGAAAGGGAAGGGACAGAGCCGCTTATGGTGGAGATTATGTTTGGGTAATACAGTCTGTCTTAATATAATTCAGCTTTTGTATGGCAGGGATGGAATATAAAAGGGGAAAACAACTCAGAAAAGTACACTGAAGCTTCTAGATACTAAGCAGGTAGGGTAGGGTATGTATGCTAAACTCTGTCACTGTTCAGGTCCTAGGAATTGTTTTGTTTTCCTGGATGATTGCAATGCTATATATCCACCCTGCCCCCACTATAATTTTACCAGGGAAATCATAAAGCTGAAAGTTTGTTACCTGTTTAAAATCTCCGTGTCTTTTTTTCTCTAGAATAAAGTATAATTGTCTCAGGTCAATAGGTATGTGTTTTCAAAGTTTGACTGAAGCCATCAAATTTTAGCAGAGGGCAGATATAATTTATATTTCCAAGAAGACAAAGGTTTCTATATACTTCTTTTGATATGGAAGAAGGAAAAGTGAGAATTAGAACAAATGTGCCACACCGAGTGCTGGGACTCTAAAGGGGTCCGACAGTGGCTCTGACTTTATCATCCACAGGAATGTGTCCTGAAGCCCACACCACTCTAACTTCAACACTTACTTACCACAGGGCTAATCACACAGTAAACACTCAACACAAATTTATTAAATGAGTGAAAGAAGTTCTGATTTCTAAGTTCTTAAATCCAAAAGGAAGAAGTGTAGGGTTTAGTGGCAAGTGGTTCAAAATCTAGGCTACTTTAATGGAAGTACTTTTGTCCATAAAATGATGAAGAATATATTTTTTTAAAAGTAGTCAATTGATACTTAAAAAATGTTTGAGAGTTAGTGTGACTGACTAGAAGTCAGACAGGAAAACTAGAGGAGATAGCTCTTTACTCTCTGGTTTCTTACAATACTTACAAGACTGTGTGTACTAATGCCACATTACCTAATAATCGTGTTTATGTAATAACAACCACATATTGAGCAACAAGAATGTAATCAGGCATTACACTCAAAAACTGAGGCTTAGATGTAATTCACTACCTTACTGTAGATCACAAAGTTAGTACATAGTGTTTACTACAGTGTGCAATGCCAGGATACAAATGAATGCCTTTCTGACTTCAACTCTTCTTAAGATGGTATACTAAATTTCATTAAAACAATGTCTCTTAAGGTCCCTTTATAACATACAATTATGCAGTCTAAATTAATCAAGCCTTTCATTCATTCATTATGGATTAATTCATCATATTAGGAATATCACACCATGTATATATATGAAAGGATTAATGCACATCAATCTTTGAGAACATTGGAGCATATAAACTAATGCTGAAAAGATAAAACTCTTTACTTTCTGATTATTATTTAATTATTGGTTTTAAAAAATTTTTATGGTGATAACATTGATTAATAACACTATATATATTTCAGGCATACAACATTATAATTTGATATTTATATCCAATGTAGCATGCTCAGCACTAAAAGTCTAGTTTCTATCAATTCTTCTTCTGGGTATTTATCTGAAGAATGTAAAAATACTAATTCTAAAAGTTATATGTACCCATATGTTCATTGCAGCATTATTTACAAATAGCCAAGATATGGAAACAATCTCAGTGTCTACTGATGAATGAATGGACAAAGATATATATGCACAATGAAATAATACTCAGCCATAAAAAAGATTAAATATTGCTATTTGCAACAACATGGATGGAAGTTAAGGGTGTTATTGTTTTTAAACAATAAGTTTTAAAATTAATTAATTCAACACCATTGTAACATCAATTGTCTAGTTTTCCTTGTTGACTTATACATAAATTAGGCTATTTTGTTCACTTCTTGTCGATTTTCTTATATTTTATGTTAGAAATGCAAACTGTGTTTACTACATAAAAATTGAATTACAAACACTTTTGAGATTCTTGGGAACATTTAAAAGTGTGCTGCAACTTAATTTAAATGTTTAAAACATTCAAATACTGGTCCAACACACAACCTTTTTCCTAATTTTTTTCAAACTTCTCACATTTTAGAGACAAAGTTTTAATACAGATAGTAGCTAAAATAACGGACTGTAAAGCAAAAATGTTTATAGTAAACTTCCTTCTCAAGCTTGCTATTCATTTATTAAAACTAGCACCTGAAAACAGTTCCAAAGTTTATATACATTATACTGAATGAAGTGCCTTAGGCACTAGCAATTTCATGTTTAATATTCAATAGGCACCATCCTAAAAGTAAATGCATATTTTAAAATTTTCATTACATATCCATGTCTTACTGCTGAGCTCTTAAAATCACTGCTTTGTTATGGTACTAAAAGTTGGCAAGATGGCTTTTTTTTTTTTGTATGATACCTTACATTTAAAATAAAAAAAAAAAAGTAGTTGTTATGTTATCTGAAATTGTGCAGTTACATGCTTAAAAAGCCTGTACATTTTAAGCTTCTAAAAATATATCCATAAAATCATTACTATTGATTCAATACAGATTATTCTGAAAATACAAATAAGTCAAAATAAGAGTATGTGGATATATTTGTGCATATAAGATGAATCACATCATTTTGAAATCTATATTTTTCTTAAACTTAGCCAAGTGTTATGACCATGTGTCCACAACTATATCTTCTCAATGGCTGCATATTATCCATTATATGGATGCATCCTAATTCATTTATTCAATCTTAGATATTTGGACATACATTCAATTAGGTTCAATTATTCCATATTGTCATCAATTCCATAATTTTCTGATTATACATACACATAAGTTAGATTATTGTAAGGTGAAATTGCCAAGTCAAAGGTATGATTTTTTTTTTAATTTAGTATATATTGCCTTTGTGATATATTCACTAAAAAGAGAAATCAAATTTTGTGCCTTTTTACATCCTGCAGCATCTAACAATGACAAGTTACAGAGACAAGTGATCAGGGTGGTGTGTAACCTCCTTGCATAGTTCTACTGAAAATTACCATGGCTTTCAGATATTGCAGAATGCCCTTGTGCTGCAAAATCTTAAATTTGACGTTTCCATTAAGTTACACCTGAGGCATTGAGAGCAGACTTATCCCAAAATGGTATGCAAATGTGACATCGCTAGTATTGAAATGACTATTTGGCATTTTAAGCTGATAAATCCTTAATGTCTCTCCCTTCTCCTCTCCAGAGCAGTTAGGCCAATTAGGGATAAATTTAATGCAATTGTCTCTGATGTGGTTACCTTTCCAAGTTGAGAAATAACTATATATGAAGAATTCAATACACATGACTCTGATTTTGAAATGAAGTTTTTTTTTTTAATTCCTTAATTAGGTTATAAAGTGATGAAATAGAAAAGAAAAAGTTAAATGCCAAGCAGTGAACTGCAATTGATGAAATTAAATCTTTAATATTCTTAATAATTTAAAGAGTAAACTTAAAAACAATCTCATTTCAAATACTTTTTATAATAGAAGCTATATGGTGCTTGTATGTATTTTGGTGGTCTAGAGACCAACCTGAAATTTGCTCTGAAATATGAATTACTAATTACTTTTAGCTTCTTAGCTCTGCTTTTTCTTATTATATTTATCCTTCCCATATCCTAGATTTAATCTATTAACAAATGTGAAATAGACATTTTTATGTGTGTAACAAGATGTTTATAATTTGTGTTTGCTTTTAAAATTTAATAATTCGATTTGTGTGTGTGTATATATATATATATACACATATGTGTATATATATATGTATATATATACACATATGTATGAACTTCTAGTACACACTCATATGTGATTTTGTCATTTAATTTGCCTCTGTATGGGAGAAGTTTAAAAAGAAAGAACAATTATAATAAAATATTTGATGCTAAATAGGAAGTTTATTTTATTAATAAAATATTATACAAATTCACGTTTAAAAGATCCAAATGGTAAAGAATAATACTAAATGAAAACTGACACTAGTACATTCCTTTCTCATTTTTAGTTCATCGATGAGAATAATTTCAACTCTATTTTGATAATTATATCGGTTACTGCTATAATTCTTAAAAATAGGCTAATACCTCAACTTCTTAATTTTTAACTTCAAACAGTATCAACTTATTACCCACTTTTAATTGGAGGAATTTAGTTCTTATTCTCAAACTAACCCCCTTTCCTCTTGTGAGTTTTGCAGATAGGCATTCCTTTATTTATCATTTTAAATGACAAACATAACCTTTATTTATTGTTCTGTAATCATGGAACTCTATCTCTTAATCCACATTGTATAAAAGAGGAAATAAATGCCGTTACATTTTCTCATCTTTTTTTTCCATAATCCCCATACTTATCACTACCGCAATGTATATACATCGATGAGGTTTCACACAAAACAAACCTATTCTGTTTTAGGTCAAATTATTTTATTTTGTAGTAGTCTCTATAAAATTATGCTACTTTCAGGCTTTTGAGGTATTGATTAGCACGTCCTAAATCTCTGTACAACACACAAACTTTAACTCAAAAAAAAAAAAACTAACCATAAACTCAAAATCACAAAAGAGTCTAACTTCAAATTTAGAATCTCCTGGTGTAGATAATACAAATTGCAAAAATAAACAAAAATAAGCATAACAGGAACGAAAACAAAAACTAAATATTTCTATTCATTAACAAATTTAAAAAAAAATGATACTATGAGTTAGAAATAAGAAGGCAGAAATAATACCACTTAATGATAATTCTTTGTTTACCATTCCCATTGCAGAAAAGCTGAAGCTGGAGTACATAGTTTAAATAATGCACTTTTAAATGACATTAGAATAGCAACATAATCTGAATAATCAAATAGACAGGTCTTGCAGGAAATGCAGAACGGCAAATGTCTGAATCTCTCTTCCTCACTTTGTTGGGTCTTAGGAAATGTGGAAACATAAGAAATAAGCTTTATTGATCATCCAAGTTATATAAAAGAACTATCCAAATGCTAAAACATTTGCAGAATGTCTGCAAAATGAGGTTCCAATATGACCATAATAAAACAGCACACCGTCAAATGCTGTCTTATAATTAACTTCTTTGAATAAATGGAGCACACTTGAGACAACATAATGGAGGAACTCCAAGGTCCACAGGGGCCTTCTGACTAAGAAAGAGGCCTGGAAGTCCAGTGGGGCTGGAAGAGTTATTAATTGATAAGAAAGCTAGCTCCCAGGAATACTAAGCCGCTGCACTGAGAGGAATACCTGCCTCCCATGGAAAGCTTAGCAGTGCAGAAGTTTTTATAATAATAAAAGGCTGAAAGCATGTAGAATACCCAATAGTGGAAAAAAGCTTAAATAAATAATAATTAATAAACTTAAATCATGGAAGTTGATACCAATATTAAAATAATACTGTAGATCAGAGATGGATAATTGTTACTAACAGGTCAATTCTGGTACACATCCTGTTTTTGTAAATAAACTTTTATTGGGACACTGCCACACTCATTTAACTATGGCCTATAGTTGCTTTTAGCTATAATGGGAAGGTTGAATAGCTGTGACAGAGACCATCTGGCAAGCAAAGTCTAAAGTATTTGTTATCTTGTCCTCTATAGGAAAATTTTCTTATTCTTGGTTTAAAAAAAAAAAGTATATTTATTAATGAGAAGCAGAATTATCACCCCAAAATATGCCTTTTTTGGGAGAGTGAATATTTTAAGCTGATTCTTTTTAATAAACACAAGACTCAAGAAGAAGCTTCAACCTTCCCCCTAACTGCCTAAAATAATTTAGAAGACCTGCTCCGGGGAGGAATTATCATCATAACTATGGTTTAATATGAACAGTGTGTGATAGGGAGGAAACTAGCAAGGCACATTTGTTTAAAGTCCTCTCTGTGTCACATTGTTAAAAAGGTCCCAGAAAACATTTGTTCACCAAATATTTGCTTTTCTATCTGTGTGAATTGCCTTCCTGCCTTTTGAAGTCCCAAACCAATAATCCCCTTTTTCCTTAGCACAAGGTGGCAGACAAGCCTCAAATACCTGATTTGTCCTGGGGTCCCATATTCTTAGGGAACCCTCATATATACATAGGTTATTAAATTTAGTTATTTTCTCCTGTTAATCCTCATATATACATAGGTTATTAAATTTAGTTATTTTCTCCTGTTAATTTTCTCCGTGTCAATTTGATTATTAGACCAGCCAGAAGAATTAAGAGGAAAGAAGAAAACATTCACTCCCCCACATAGACAATGAAACATTTTTGTGAGATAATATTAAGTGAAAAAGGAAGTTATAAAACTGTATGCTAAACTCATATTTTTGTTTTTCTAAAAATTGTGCCTGTGTGTGTGTATGCACACATATGCATTTGTGAGTATAGGGGAAAGATAAACACCATAATGTTAGGAATGCTTCTATCAGGATCATTAATGACTTCTATTTTGTCATTATTATCCATTTTTTAAAATTATCTATAAAGAAAACATGCTACTTATAAAACAACAAAAATATATTTTAAAATAAGAAATGAGCAAAATCACTGAGGTAAGTTTTATCATCAGTGGTTCTAACAGCAAAATTTTCAGAAGAGGAAAATGAACCTGTCCTGCGTTTTAGCAATGTGGAGCTTGCAAGCCTCAAGGAATATATGGGCCTCATTCTGGTGCAGGGCAGACTGCAAATTATTTCAAGGCTCTAAGAGTTTGATAGCAGTTGTCTGGAAGGGGGACAACTGTTCATTTTCAGCTGTGGTCTCACAAGCATGGAGAGACTGTTATTTTCATCTGTGCTCTTTCAATTGAACACAGAACATCTGTCACAAGACTATTGTCTGATGTGGCAGCAGACTTCTGCTGATCTAAGAGCCCAGCAGCTGCTACAGGAAAGGAGATCAGACAACTACAACCAATATGTTGACGCTTGTACCAAACTGCTACAATTAATTAATTTTTTTAATAAGAATAAGCATTGTAGCAATGGATATAATAATCGTGTGTGTATACATATATATATATTAAATGGTTTGTGTTTGGAATGTGATTTGAACGAAAAATAAACTCTTATTCTTGAAGAAAAATTGTGGTAATATATTTGAAAGATTTAAATCTCTCTCTCATAATTCATGTGTTTTCATCTTCAGTATGACCTTAAGCCATAGACTAAAAAAGTTTGCTTCTCTTTGTTCAGTAGTAAACTTGTAAATATTGGTGCAGAATATCCCCAAATTATTTGAAGGTAATGAGTATGTGTTTGCAAAAACTGAGTTGAATTCAAGTGTAACTGTAAATCAGGGCCCTAGATTAACAAATTAGCATGCAAAGTAGAAAAGCCTGGGCCTTTAAAAAAATACTTCTTTGTATATCTTTTTTTTTTTTAAAGCCTACAGCACCTAGTCTTCCTAAGTGGTCTCCCATTCAAGTACTAACCAGGCCCGACCCTGCTTAGCTTCCTAGATCAGCCAAGATTGAGCGTGTACATCATTTTTATATGTAATAAATGTCTCCCATTTTCTGTTAGTTTCAAAGAGGAATATAGGTAAAATCTGGAGCTCAGAAGATTAATTTAGGGCACCTAAATGGTAAATGTTGATTTGGAAGAAAACAGAGTATCCAGGTTAAGATTATAATTTCTGCAGTTGGAATAATTGGAATTTCATCTTATTTACTGGCTATGGGAAATTGAGCAAGTTTCAAGTCCTTAGTTTGCTCATTGTTAAAATGCAGATGATTACACTACTACCTGTCTCTTTCATAGGTTGTTTTGACAATTACATAGATTAATACTTATAAACTGTTTAGCACAGTAGGTGGCATATATCAGAGTGTAAGTATTATGTATTGGTTAAATAAATGGTAGCAGGTATGATGCTTAATTGAAAGACCATAATGGGTCACCAATGTAAAGTCACTAGGAAGAGTGAGAATGAATAAAGAAGCACTTAGAAGGAAAGAGAAATTTGGTTGTAAACTCAAGTTATAGGCCAGACACAAACTTTAAAAAAAAAAAAAAATTCCAAGAAGGACAAAATTGTTGAGAATTCTGTTTTGTTAGAAAATGAGGATGGTCTAAAAATTGAGAGTCTACCAAAATACTGAGTTGTCAGAAAAAATACAAGTAAATTTTGATTTATTCTTACCCTGATCATTTCAAATGGATATAAGGCAATCTATATAGAGGGTATTGGACTCTGATTTTTTTCTGTTTACTATTCTGCAAATGACAAGAAGGCACAATACATTCTACAATTTAATTATCTCTCAATATTAGAGTGTTGGTGAGTTCCTGTAACCTCCACTAGTAACCTTAACTCCATCCTTGGATGCCCAAGCTATTGAAACATGCAATCCCGCTTTTAAATGTTTGACTTCAATCCATTTTAATGTCCACATGTTTCTGTTATTAATATGAACTTCTCTTATTTATTTCTCAATAATATATTCTACAAAAGTATATAATTCTTCAGTGTTAATTATATTTCACTTAAATCTTCCTAGTGATATACAACTGACCTGCTTATTCAGGTTGTATTTCAAACTCTTTTGGACTATGATTGTTACAATCAATGAAGAATGCTTTTATTGAATCCCATTCAGTTACATCAACAAGGTATCAACACAATTATGTAAATACAATTTTATTTTGCTGATATTACTAGATAATTTTAGATCAGTACACAAAGCTTCAATTATCTACTTTGAACCTCAACTTAAAAATTTAAAGTTTGAAGATAAAAATATTTCTCAATTTAAATAGTTTTTGTTAGATAATATAAAAATATTCTCTTATTTCACTATGGTTTATAAAACCTATTCTTTAATTATTTCAGCTCTTCATCATTACCTATGTAGTTCCTAAAACACACACACACACACACACACACACAAGTCTACACAAGTCTATAACGTGGCTTCAACCTTAAGTCCTTTCTAAAATCTTAGTTAAGTAAATGGAAATCCATCATCTAATAACCCTGACTTACTCTGAAAAAAGAGTAGAACATAAACAAATATCAACTCAAATAACTCTAAAACAAAAATATAGATTTGATATAGCCCTTCTAGATTATACAATGTTAAGGGGGATTATTGAGTAAATGTTGAAGTTGTGTGAATAAGTGAGTTAGTACCAACAACTTTTCTTTGCTCAGAGTTACGCAGGTGAAGGAAGAAGCTCTTGAAAAAGACAATAGTATATACCTAAAATTAAAGTAAATAAATGTGTAGAAAAAGCAGCTATAATGGCTATATTACATCCTTCCATCATTAGGAAAACCTAACCCAGCCTATATCATAGAGGTAGATCTCAAGACTGTTTAAATAAAAACCCAACTTCAATGATAAAACAGCCTCCTGGGAACTATTGCTATGATATCCCCATCTACTTTTTTCCTTCATCCTAGAATCCATGAGCATCCTTCCTAAAACTTTTTTGTCTCGTATTCTTTTTATCTCTTTAAAGACCTACCACATACTATTCCTCTTGTTTAACTATTGCTACCCTGATAATCTGTGTGTTATTTTTGGCCCCAATTTTTCCTCCACTTTGATTCATCCCACATAATATTGACAGAGTGTTCTTCCTGAAGCAAATAATGCCAAGGTACTTCTTTTTGAATAATTAAAAAAACAACACCAACCTAAACTTCAATAATACCCCAAAAGTTACCCAGTGATATTCACATTCCTTGGGAAACCAATTCCACTCAGAAACAATGCATTATCATAAGCCCTTTTGAACAAAAATCTGCTGCTTTTTTACTACAAAGTTAATGATAAAATGAAAAAAAAAAGTTCCTTTGCTATCTCTAAATTGTTGATAATGTAACTTAAAATATCCTCTGTGGCCAAGGAGGTCATTTTTGGAAGATATCTACATCTCATATGATTGTAGGAACAAATTTCCACACATGTTTTAAGTCAAGATTATTTAGGATAGTCAAAGCATTGAAATATTTACTTTAGTTTTCTTGAATATTCAAATATAGAAAAGAGAGTAATAGATGGTCTCTATAATTACAATGTTTCTCTATTTTGTTAGTTTATTTTCTATTTTGCTGTGCTTTAATGTTCAGTGAATGAAAGTTCATTAATCATAACTTTAAAAAATATTTATGATATAATATTATAAATGAAATCCATGCTCAAATAGTTACAAAAATAAAAAATAAAATTCATCCTATCAAATAGAGGTAAACATTGTTCAGTTCTTGGTTTATACTCTTTTATACATTTATACATATATCTGTATCTGTTTTCTAAGAATAGAATCATAACATATTTATTACTTTTCTATCAATTTTCATCACTTAACATTATATGCTCTATGCATGGCAGGCTTACAAATTAAAAGTTATTCTGCAAAATCATTTATTATCTGTGTGACTCTAGGGGAGCAATGATATTTCTGTGATTAAATGTCTTTTCTAAAATATAGAAATAAAAATAGCATCTTCCTCTTAGGGCTCTTGAGAGGATTAAATGCAAAGTACCTAGAAATATAGTATACACTATAAAATAATGATAATAAAAGCATGCTACTGTTATTATGCAAAAATAACTTTTTTTCTGGAATAGTATATGGCATGTATGCATTTTTATTATTAGGTCGAAAACAATCTACATAAAATAGTAGAGGTCTGCTTAAACTAGAAAACACTGATAAGGTATCAAGTAGAAATTTAGAATGATATGGTAGAGTACTGTTACTTACAAAGAACAATGTTTAAAATACATCATTAATTGCAAAAAAAGTAGGTAACTCATTTGCATAACACGTAAATAATTAGTCTAAATAAAGGTTACCTGCCATTAGTTGTTTCTCATTTTTCTATAATATAGATTGCTAGTACTGCAAAGTATACTAAATTATAAAGTGAAATATAATTGTTGAAAATTATTCGCCATAATTATAACTAACAAAGAATTAATTTCTTTGAATATCAGTTGTGCCTGACCAAGAAGGCCTTAAAGTTCTTAGCTCACTAAACTTTGACAGGCTTCTTCCTGACTCTAGGCCCTTAACTTTCCTTTTCTTAGAGCAATTTAATCATGAGGGCAATGTATATTAACTGCAAATCCTTTCTTTACTCAAAGCCTCTTTCTACTGTTAATAGCCAGAACTGTCTTTCTGAGGAATCTGAGAACCATCTCCATGAAATGTAATTATCAAAGAAGATAACTCTGCTACATCCTTCACCATTCCTCCCCATCTGATAGTTTCTGACATAACTTTAGTGAGACTTACTCCAAATTGTAAATAAAATCAACTTTGCCTTCTCATCTTGTCTTATGAGATTTCTTTTCTTTTTTAATTTTTGTTTTTTTTCCTTTCTTTCTTTTTTTCTTTTTTAAAAGAGGCATAGTGGTTCTGGATTCTTTCTGCTTGTTCTATAATTTTGGACAAGTTACATAGTTAAACTTCAATTTTCGATTCGTAAATAGGAATTTACAGCATTTCTCAGAGTGGTTGTCAGGCTCAAAGGAGATAATGCATGTAAAGTGTTTTACAGAATAATGCACAAGAAATGCTCAGTAAAGTTTAGAAATAAGATAGTCAAAAGGTTTAAATAGGCAATTACAAGAATAATCTGTAAACTAACACCTGTTCCACGTCAACTGTAATTTCTTTTAATGCAAATTGAAACAGTGAAATGTTAGTTTCCAGCAATCAAAGTGGCATATATTTTTTAAATGTCTCAATAGAGTTGTCAAATGTTTGGCAAAGCAAATATTCTCATTTACTGGGTGGAAATTGAAATTCCTCTTATCTTTCTGAAGGGCAATATAAAAATAAATATCAAAAATCTTTCAACATCACTAAATATTAACCAACACTGATGTTTATCCCAGCTCTATTTCTAATAATGAGAAATTGGAGCCAACCTAAAAAAAATTATAGGAGATAAATAAATCATTATATAACTATTCTCTTTTATGTTTATATTTATATACATTTAGTATCTCATTTAAAAACCTCATATAGTTTGAAAAAAATTTCATGATAAAATTTAAAGTGAAAAAAGAAAAACAAGTTATATATCGTAATCCATACATTCTGTATCAGGGAGCTAGTTAGTGGTATAAAATATATGATATAAACATTAACTGCGATTATCGTCTTTGTAGTTGTTTGCCATTTCATAACTAATCACCAAATATGTAAAAATGATCAAAGTTATCAGCTTTGGTATTCATTCTTTAGTTAAGAAGTAGGATGTTAGCCCATTATTTTTCTCATGGGAATTAAAATAAATATTTCTGTATTGTTTGAAGTCTTCTTTTTAGGCATTTCTTACTGCATTAACTGTTTTTGACTTTATTCTTATAAATTCTCATTAACTCCTTTATATTTTATATTTGGGAGACTACCCTTAAACAGATATTTAATTGTCCTTATGCGTTTTCTTCGTTTAAGTGTTGAGTGGTACTCATAAAATTAGATAGTGTTATTTAATTTTCCCACAGAACCAGCAGTATACCAGTCAATTCTGCCAGTATACTGCTGAGGTGGGGGCTAGTGAGAGCCTGAAAGGCAATCTTTTTTGTTTGATTCTTTTAATAAATACTTGTGACTTATTGATTTATTTCTGTTCTCTACGTGGATAAAGCTTAAAACCACTGAGTATATATTGTATGTTTTTTTAAAAGCCTCTCATCTAAGAACTGTCAAAATAACGAAGGCTCATTCTAGGTTGGTTATGATGTTAATAAAGAGTCATATGGAGAATTTTATTTGCTCAGAAGATATGAAAACTAGTGTATTATTGTTTTCCTTTCCAAACTAACATTTTTCTTTAAATTCTTAACACTCAATTTTATTTAAAGCATGTCTACGTGATAAGTCAGTTGGCTTAAATGGCATATCATTAAATTGTTACATGTGACTCACATAGAGACATACAGGAAGCTCAAACTAGACATTTATGGACTTAAAAGTATCATGGGAAAATAAGCTCAGACTCAAAATTTCCATAGAACTCCTGCAGATCACATTATTTTTGGCTGAAAATTAAAATGACACCTGAAAAATATAACTATCTTTTTCAAGGGACAGAGCACAAATCAAATCATCTCCTTACTTAGTATCATTTAGGCTTGAAATAGGATAGTTTATCTAATTTGGGTAAAGGAACAGGCAATATCAATTCATTTATGCTGCATATATAGTGTTTTCTTTGATACTATAGTGATAATTATAATTTTAGAATGGGTAATTTCTTAAAAATAACTCTTCACTGACTCCTTTTCATAAACGCACCTTCTACTTGAGTCTGTTTAACCATCTCTCCCTCTGTCTTTTCAAACTGAGCTGGGTCCTGCTGAGGTGACCGGAACAGTGACTCAGAGACCAAGAGAGTTCTTGAATGCTTTCAACCTGCCCTTATGTCCCTTTCTCCTATGTTTTGTAGAAATAAGGCTAAAGTGGGTTGGGGATTACAGAAGATTAAACCTGTCTGATTTTGTAGTGATAAATCCTAAATATGAGTGTAAACTGAACAAGTGGCACACTTCCAGCACAATTCACAATAAACAGAACAACTTTTGGCTTTAAAACTAAGGACACCTACATTTTGAAGTAATCGTAATACACAGATTTAGGTTATATTAAGTCAAGATTTGTCCGTGAAAGGTGTGCTATTTGCCCCCAAAGATATGCTTTTAAATCAGGGATTCAAAATTCAGGCTGATCTACTTTGCTGACTTTTATGAAGACCATCAGAGTATTCTCTCTAGCATTGTCCACTTGGAAGGCAAATTTTTTTTTTATTTACTTTTAAGGAGATGTGAAAAGTGAAAGGTAATAATATAATCCCCAACCTGCTGGTTCTTTCAGGGGAAAGAATCCCAGTAGTTGTAGGCCCATCGTTTACCCTCCATCTCTCCTGCTTTGCTATTTTCTGAGCTTTCCCTGGGTGCCTCTGCCCTCCCTTTTTCTTAATTAACGTCAGATCAGAGGAGTCCATTCATGCTCAAGTCAAAAATGAGAGATGTAATGATTGCTACACATAAACTTAACAGACTTTAACCTGGATGAAAGGGTAAAAATAATGGTGACAGAAAGAAATCTAACTATGGGCAGTGAACATACAGTGTGTGTGTGTGTATGTGTGTGTATATATATATATATACATATATATGTACATACATATATGTATACATACATATATGTATACATACATATATATACACACACATACATACATACATATATACATATATATACACACACATATATACATATATATACATATATATATATGTATATATATATGACTTACTGTTGAATTATACACTTGCAATTTACTGGATTTTGTTAACCAATGTTGTCATAATAAAAAAAAAAATTAAGTAATTGTAGTTTCCTTAATTTCAGCCAGTAAAAGAGAGTTGTAGGAGAGTCTCATCGACACCCTTAACTTCCCGTCTAGTAGACAATGGCCATGAAAGGAGAATAAAACTTTTCATGTTATTAAAATTGAATTTAGTCTTTACATTGTGATGACCTCGAATGTACTCTGCACAATTCTTCCACATAAATGAAATTAATGTTTTCCTCTTTAATATCTTCAAACAACATGTGAAATTACTATTGTGCTGTTAAACACCATATTGATATGTTGTTTTCAACTAGTGTTATTAGCTAGTGCATTTAACTATTTATTTAAAATCAATTTCTGTCTAAAAAAGAATTCGAGGTGAAGAACTAGAAGAGCATAATACAATTGATATAAAAGAAATGGGGATCAGAACCAAAGAGAGAGACCAGATAAAACATGCCAAGAGCAAACACTAGTATAGTTGTTGTTATTAGAGATTAATAATCTTCTCTTCATGGTAATTTTACTCATATTAGTCATTTAAAACTTTTAATTTTTAATATATAAAAATATTATTCATTCAAAGAAAATGTGATACCAAAACAGCACAAGTAAAAACAATACATGTGAGTTTATCTGTAATTGGAATTACAGTTAAATTACTCCAACTACATAAACATACAGAATTTAATTAAATTATTGGGTTACAATACCTATATTAAGCTCAGCTTCTTTGATATTTTCTCTCATTATGTGAAAGATAACTGATAGGGATATTGAAAAAGCTGTGCCAAGCTTTCTAAGTATAAATGTTATTTACAATAAAAATACAGACTTTGCTTCATGTCATGGCAAAATATACCTTGTCTCATTTCTGGTTAGATTTTTTAAAAAAGAGAAAAAATAATAATTCTACAGAAAATATATTCAAGTAACCTCTTATAAACTTATTACTAAAAGCACCATCTGCTGGTTACTAGAAACTGATGCATTTCAATCTGTCTTTATAGATCCTTTGATAAAATAATACAAAAATATTTTTCTCTTGCATGCCTGCACAGATTCCCTCTTCATATTGAAGTTACTAGTCTAGAAAAAGAGAAAGTAGATTTTATTGGTAAAATGTTTTAGTGTATGTGTGTCTGCTTGCAATGAAAATCAATTTTTCAGCTTGCCTTTTATTGGAAACTCCAGGTATATAAATGAAAGTATTTTCTCCTTTAAATTAGTATTACATAACCAAAAGCAATTGTAGTTCAGTAAGTGCAGAAGTCTCCCGCACAAGAGACATTACAAAATCAAAACTGAAGTGCTTTAACCTAGCCGGAGACCTGATTCTAACACACAGTAGGTTCTAAATAAGTATTGGCTGAATGAAAAGAGAAAAAATAAATTCATTATTATGACTTGGTGTGAGTTAAGACCAACTGAGGGAAAAAATCCTCACATTTTAGATTCATTAGATAGATATTTTTAACCATGCCAAAATTTGATGTGTGAATTTAACATCAGCAAGTAAGGAGTGATGCTTTTTATTTTTAAAAAAAGATTGTCATGCAAAGAATAAATTTAGAATTTTTAGAGATTTCAAATATGTGGCAAGGTATTAATAACTGGGTAGTTGAAAATACTTTTAGTATGAGCATGTGACCTAATGGATTCTAAACACAGGACAAGGAAATTGTTGCATAGCTTTGTTGTAAATTCAACAGAACTCATTTTCTACATTCTCTTGAGAGGAATGAATTTGATTATTTCAAATTAAAATGTAACATATAAAATTCTGACTGTAGGATGAAAACATTTTTTTTTGTTTTTTTGTTTGTTTTTGTTTGTTTTCTAAATTAATTTCACTCCATTACAGATAGAGAAATTGTTTTAAGGGTAATAAAAGTAAAGTCAAGTCACACAGAATTGGTGGAGCTGACATTTTAATCTGAGCTTTTTGTTTACAAAATTATTGTTTTTCAAATTTATGAGGACACCTCTCAATTACATCAATACATTTTTCTGGGATGTGGGAGGGGTTAGGTCGACGATGGTGAATACAACTTCTCCGAAATACAGGTAACCTCCTCCAAGCTTCACTATGATATGACTTTATCACTCCTCTGATATGATACAAATATACCTCTTTAATTTAAAATCATTTTAAATAAAAGCAAAATAAAACACACTGGAAAAATGTATACCTCTCTAAGTAAAATATACTGACATTAAGAACATGTACTATGCATCTGGCTCCTCTAACCACTTTGAGAATAAACTCTCTGTATTTAAAGACGTGATCTCATACCTCAGTTGAACTGAAAATGACTTTGCTTTCACTAAAAGATAGGGCAAATTTAACAATTCATTGGACAGATACTTTCTTAAGTGTTGGAATAGTTCTGAATTCAATGGAGAGGGAAAGAAAAGTTATTTATACAAACTCTGTAGGTGATGATAAAAATTAGTGTTTGTCATGGCTTCAGGAGGAAATTACTTCTGCCAGGAATACTTACCTAGTTCTTAGGGTAAAAACAAAAGAACAAACAAGCAGACAGACAGACAAAAAACAAACAAACAAAAAATACCCTTCAGAGATCCCAATATCAATAGAGATCTTCATCAAACAGGTCTCAAAATTAGTTTTAAAAAATGAACTATCTAGAATCCACATGTAACCAGGCCAATCTTCACTTCTTTAAATTACTTTTTCTTTTCTTTTTTACCTTGATTCAAACAGGCCTTGGGCTCACTTGCTACTTTTCTTACCTTATCCTTCTACCTCTTGCTGACCACTCCCTTAATCCTTAAACCCTTGGATCAGCATCTAAAGATCTTAGGAACAAAGCCTCAGGTGTGTCAACCAGAGAAAAAAGTTTCAGTCACACTAAAGGTAGCATCTTGTAGCTCCACACCCATTAAAGTGGAAGGACTCTACCAGCATCTCCTTAAAAACAGACAGAAGTACTCCAGTACTGACATCAGGACCTGATCAACTCCCTCCTACCATTGCCAATCAATCAGTAGAGCCCACGATACCAACTCCGTTAGCTGCTAATGAGTTTTCCCCGATATAACCTATCCCTGAGAGGCCATCTGATAGCCAGGTCTTTAAGTGCTAGCTTGTGTCTCTGGCCTTGGTGCCATTTCCTTAAATAAATCTCTCCTTTTTTGCTATAAACTCCTGTCCATGACTCTTTGAGATTTGACGCATGCAGGCAAAATGAACTCCTTAAGTTCAGTAACACATATGTATACAAATTTTAAAAATCTGATTTTGGAATATATATGCCAGAGAAGTTCCAAGACTAACTTGACACTTTATGATTTGGGACCATATGACCTGTCTCTCTTTATCTCTATTTCTATTTCTATCTCTATCTTGTGGTTTGTTTGTTACATATAACCAATTGTGCAAATAGAAATGTCAGCATCCAGTATCTGTTACATAGATATTTATATTAATAATAAAAACACTATGAGGTAATAACTTTTAGTAAAAATGCATTGACTGTCATCTAGCACCATTGCCTCTCAATAGTATCCAGGAGTTCTTTGGAAGAACCACTCTTTTTCCATTGTGTGGAAGGCAGGAGGTTTAGGTGGCCTTGGCTTCTGGGGTGTGCTCTGTTCCTCTTTTATTCCTCTTGCCTCAGTGAGCCCAGATCTTTGCAACTGTATCATGGCAATCGCCCGTCTGCTTTGCTTCCTGACCAAAATTATACCAAACAGAGTAAATCCCAGAACTTCCTTCCTCAGAATTTGTTCGGTGGTTGGAGGAAAAACACTCTCACAATAAACAAAAGGGGTTGAGCACCCTCATTGCCACTATCATGAGATCATGAGATCATAAAGGGATCTAGCCTTTAGATAAAGCTACTAGGACAGAAGAACAGAGTTGGAAAATTTTGAGTCCTAGGGAACATTGTTCTAACCCTTGCCTGAAGTCCATCTTGCATTGAACTTTTCAGTTGCATGAGTCGACCATTTCCCATTATTACTTATGGCAGTTTAATTTAGCCTCTGCTATTTGCAAACAAATGCATAATCACAATGGCAATGACAGTAGTTATTGTTATTCGAGTTTTTCCTACTTAAAAGGCATTGTGTTAAATGGTGTCCTGGGAGGCAGATGCTTTCATTGCCTCCACTTCAGTGATAAGAAAACAGATTTGAAGAGGTTAAAGGATTTCCTTAATATCGTACACTAATAAATTGTCAGAGCTACAAATCAACTGGCATATTTCTGATTATAAACTCCACACTCTCAGACCTTACACTATGAGTGCCCTGGATGAGAGGATGGTAAGAAAAGTCATCCTGGGTTTGAATATTGGCTTCATAATTATTAGCTGTGTGAGCTTGGACACATTATTTAACCTCAATTGTTCTCAATTTCTTCCAACATAAATTTTGAAAAATAATAGTCCCTAACTTATATGAGGATTATAGGAATTAATACATATAAAATGCTTAGAAAAGCATCTATATAAGAGTAATCATTCAAAAATATTAGCTTTTATATAATTACTAGTGATAAAGTCAATCTGTACATGAGGACCCACAATGTGGAGGCTGCCCCAGTGGCCTAACCCACATCACAAATCTAAACCTAAGTCAACCTGATTTTTTGAGAAACACAGTCAAGGAAACCTAAAGACACCAATAGCAATCCTCCAACTCTGCTTTAGTTAGCTTATTTTACCCTAGAATATTGGACCTGCTAGCCAATCATGCCATTTCCACATTGCCACTTAAAAAGGCTCTATAAAACTTGCTCTTACCTCAAATCCCCAGGAAGAGTATTCCCAACCCATGGATTCTTTTCCCGCAAATAAAATATAGCAAACTTGTTACTAAACAGTTGATACTATGCTTATATTTATTAGTTTTCATGAAAAAGTACTCAGATTAGGTTTCCTAACGAACGTAATGCAGATTCTTTAGGCATATCATCACTGCCTATAAATAGCTCTGACTCAATTTCAGCTGGAACATGGGGTTTTCATAAAGCTTAGATAAGAATGGTTGCAATATTACTGGTTTTATATTCTATCCCATATGTATTTGACTTCATTAATTTGTTTTCCTCACCATATATTTATTGAGAGTTTAGCTTGTGTTAAGGACTTTTAGGGAAGGGGAACAGAGTAGTAAACATAAAACAGATAAGCTTTTTACTTTCATGAAGTTAAACAGTCCTGTGGGGTATAGGAGATAGATGCTTCAATAGGTAAGCTCACACTCACAAAGTCATATTTCTGACAAAAGTGCTACAAAAGTGTAGTGAATTGTGAGATTAATGGAGGCTCAAATCTAGTCCAGGAAGCAAGGAGAGGGTCTTCTTAAGATGAGATCTTTACCTAGAATTAGCTTTATCTGGAGAGAAGTGTTTAGGAAATAAAACAATAGACTACACAACAGCCATTAGGTAGGAGGCAACTTCATGCTTTCAGGGCACTCTCACATCCTCCCATAGCTAAAGCAGAGTGAGGTAGGAGATATATCATTAGGGAAATGGCTGGAGAGATTGACTAAAAATAGATCACACTGAATTCTGTAGGTTATTTTATAGATTTGTGAATTCATCTCAAACTCTTAAATAAGACAGTGTTGTGGTTTAACTTTTTTTTTTTTTCAACAAGCCACTGACTGTCTTGTGAGGATAAATGGGAGAGGTATACAAGTGGATGTGTGAAGGATAATTAGAAGGACATAGTATAGGTCTTGAAGACCAAAACTATTGTCTAAAACAAGAGTGATGGTAGAGTGACAGAGGAAAGTAACTGAATCAATAATTATTTAAAGATTTGAATTATTAAGAGCATAAAGAACTAGATATATTTGGTAGAAAAGATGCTGTGCTTCCCCATCCAAATCTCCTCTACGGGACCAGATGTCCTTTAAGCCGGCTGCTAGACTCACAGCTAATCCCTTCTACAGGAAAATCTGAGAAACTGCTTGGAAGATAGATACCACTCCTCATTCCTCATACCAATTCCCGAAGCCAGGTGACTGGCAGTCTCTATATTACTGTCCCCTTGATACAGAATACCTTCTGGTCTATGGCCATGCCTCCCTGAACAAGCCCGATCCCGTCTGATCTCAGAAGCTAAGCAGGGTTGGGCCTGGTTAGTACTTGGATGGGAGATCACCTAGGAAGACCAGGTGCTGTAGCTGTAAAAAATTTAAAAAATAAGGATTGTAAGCTGACAAGGTCCTTGCAATCTGTGAGATCAACCAAGGAATGTCTTGCCTAAAAAAAAAGAAAAAAAAAAAATGAAGAAGAAGAAGAATACCTTCTATATCCAAACCCCTCAGTCTCTGCTTCTAGGGAACCTGAAATAAGACAGCTATCAAAGGAAAAAAATATTTCCAGGATGATTCTCATTCTTCTGAGCAATGTAACTTTTTCTTGCACTGAAGATAGAGCTAGTTATGGAGGTTACAGATGTGAGTTCATTTTGGGTCATATTAGGATCAGACCCATATGGGCAAACCACATAGAGATGTCAAGTTGTTGCTTAGCTATAGATGGCTCTGGACCTCAGGAAAAAGGATAAAATTAGATCGCATTGATGTAATAAAAAGTAAATGAGCATGTGAGTGAGAGAGAATAGCATCAGAATAGAGTGTTAAAGAGGAAACCACATGTTCAAAATGGAGTCACTTGTGCTAAAGCCCATGATACCAAATCTAGACTTAATTCCTGACCATTCAGCCTTCTTCAGGAATGTAATCTTAATTGACCAGTCTGGAATTTTCTGGTCAATACCAGAAAGGTAATCTGTCATGCGGGCCCTATACATCCCCCAAACGAGGCTGAGGCAATCTGCCTTGTGAGACCCCAGCCTTTCCCTAAGAAAAATAACCTTGCATAAAACAATCCTTTTTTTTTATTTTTATTTTTTTATTTTGATGATAGCTTTTTTGTCCTGCACAGTTTCTGCCTATAAAAGCTTTCTATACTGTACAGCTTCTCTGAGCATCTCTATCTACTAGATGGAATGCTGCTGATTCATGAATCGCTCAATGAAGCCAATTAGATCTTCAAATTTACCCAATTGAATTTTTGCTTTTTAACAAGGGTCAAGGTCCCCCTCAACAATTTGAAATTACCATTGGTCCATTTGCTTCACTTCTCTGAAGGCACTTTCCTGTTGAGGTTTGAAAATGTTATACTTTAGGTTTGTTTTAGTGAGGGCATTCTTTTTAAGGTGACACCAACTATTTGTGCAGGTTTCTGCTCTTTGTACGGGTAAAAATAGTGTAAAGGATTTTTTTTCCTAGGCAATGCATCAGTTTTATCTGGGGTTGATTCTGGTAGTAGAATTATTAGGGATCATGTTTAAACTGCTCATAGTTTACCTTTTAATCATCAAAACAGATCATCTTGTCACAAAAATATCATGCTTACTACATGTAAGTTTGAGACTATTATTTGACAAATTTTTTTTCACTGATTTTGCTTATGAGCTTCTATTTCTCTCTCATACCTGTTTTAATTTCAGAATATAAAATGTTTCCTAAACCTAAGCCTGAGATGTCTCTGTGGCAAGACAAGTTTTTGGCAAAAACAAGATTTTCTTTCATTTTTTAATCTGCAGTTTTCTCCTCTAAGGTGGACACAGTAAGGGAGTAGGGGAAAGTTTTTCTCCCTAAATTTAATGTAGGCCCTCCCATCACTTGTATGCAAGGATAGCAAGAAAGCTAATTATATATATTAAACTATTTATATATACTGTAACACTAAAAAGTAACACTGTGTGAACCAAATAACATAGGATTAATCATACTGTACAAAATATTAAAAAAATCATAAAATATTAAAAAATGATGAAGTAATCTGAGAATATGATACAAATTGTTTATATATAATTTCAAGACTCTTAGCTCCTACAGCTCCCAATATAGCACACCACTTAGGTGGGTGTAGATTTTTGATTTTTTTTTTTTTTTTTGCCAGGACAATTAGTAACACATCAATAACAATGATGAGCTATTCACCGATGTATAATAGAGATGGTTATGTAAAACTGTTCCTTAGTCATGGTACATTTTGTATTTGAAAAAGTAATTTAAATTCTTTATAGGTAAAGGAAAGGAAGGAAGAATTATAGGTTTTAAATTAGGTGGTTAATAGGAATAAAGGAGAGAAGAGTTGAGGGATCCCTTATTCTCCTATGTAATTACAACATTTTGGACTGATGTCATCTTCTTTTGCCTTCTGTTTTTCCCTTGTCTAATTATAGGCAGTCCTAGCTTCTCTATGATGTAATTTTTTTAGGGGAATAGAGGGAGCCCAGTAATATTCATGTGGTTATCGCCTTCAAAAATTATCTCAAAGATGGTGTGTAGATGGAAAATTGAAGCGAAATGCAAGTAAATATTAGTAAAAAGGGGAAAAACAAAATAAAGAAAAATAAGAATGCAACAAGAATGAAAATAATAAAGGAAGGGAGGAAGTGGTGAGGAGATAAAAGTAAAGGGAATTTTAAAAGGGAGGAGGGAGGCTGGGCAATCACAGGAAAGAAACAAAGAAGAGGGAAGAGAGGAAACAAAGAAGACAGGTGAAAACATACAGGGATAAAAAACATACTTGGTGGATTTATCATTGCATAGATTTATATCCAGAATTTGCCTTTTATCAAAACATATGCATTAAGAGACACGGCATTGCATTTCTTATTATATATTGTGCTAAAGCCTTGGTGACCTCTTAAATTTGGTAATAAAAGTTAGTTTCAGCAAATAGGTTTTATCTATTAACTTCATAGCCTGCTTGATATAACCAGAGATTAAGTTAAATTGAAAGTACAAGTGAGATCAAAGGTGTAGGTGAAGGTTGATGCTATTAGGTCTGAATATTGGCTCTCTGCAAACTCCTGTCACATATGCTGCAGCAGTCATAGCAACCTCGTCTGTTTCAAATGTGACTGCTGCCAGAGAGTTCACTGATTTTTCCATGGAGAATCCTGAAGCTTGCTGTTTGAGTTGACATTTTTATAACTGTATAGTTGAAAAGGGAAATTTCCAGCAATAGGAGTATCATCTTTCTCTTCTCCCTTCTTTTCTTCTTCCCTTTTTTCTTCTCCCTCATTCTCTCACCCTCTTTTTTTTCGCCAATCACAACTATTCCACGAGAACATCTTCAGCCCACAGTTTGAGGATATAAGAATTGGAGCTTTACAATGACAGTTTCTAAAACTATAACTTCCCGAATATATTATTCATTCATGGGCGAAATGTGAAGCCCTGGGGGAGAGTGCAGCGAGCTATGATGTACGGTTTACAAGGGCTGTCGTTGGGAGAAGTTACACAGGACTCTCCACAGAACTCGCAGGTGATTTATTCCTACTTAGAGATTTCAGGCTGCACGATAGGCACATAAATTGAAATAAGCTGACAAATGACTTCTATACCTCAGCCCTGATATCTCAAAAGGCCCTGCACATGCTCTAGATAGAGAACTGCTTGAAGCAGAGATCTCTTGAGGGCTGAGACAGTAACAAGCCAAATGGTCTGACGCTACCTAAGAATCTTGACCTGGTTATTTCAATGTCTCTGAACTGAGTTTCCTCACTTGAAAAATTTAGAGAATAGCCAGGATTTTGTGAACCTCAGATGAGATGGCTACTAAAAGTTAACATCAACAGTATATTTTCCACTGGGTTTAGCATGCCTAAGAAGCTTGTATCCAGATAAGACTAACCTTAGGATAGCCACCTGCTCATCAAGAAGCATTCGTGGTGCTCTACTGACTGGTTATAATACATTCAGTTTTTGTGTAACTTTACAGAATTCAGCCTGCCTAACCAAAACATTGCTCACAAAAGTTGTACCTTTACTTCTGGGCCCTCTGACTTTCTAATCAAATATAGCTTTTTCTTCAATGGTTATTTGAGTGAGTACTTAATATGTGCTGGGCTGGGAATTCTAGGTAGGCAATGCTGGTGTGAACACAATGAAAACGAAATTTTATCCTTGGGGAGTTTACATTCGATAAGGAGTAACTAGCAATTAAAAAAAAAGTACCAGTAAAAACTGTACTATGTTTAACAGTGTTATGTGCTAAGGAAAAAATGAAGCCAGGGAGGGCTCCCTGTGCTGTGTTTGCACTGAAGTTCCAAAACTTCATAAACCACCGCCCCTCTGCTGAGGGTGCTCAGGTTAGTGAGGGTGTCAGACATTTCAACAAATGTGGTGCATGGGCAATAGATGTCCTCACAATAGGAAGTATGTAGGAGGGAAATGGAGAGAATACTTACCTCTTACTGTAATGTGAGGTGGAGAAAAAATAAAAATAAGTTTCACTGAAGGGGTATGCATTTGTTTGGGGTCTCGAGGAAAATATAGGACTTTCCCAGGTGGTTTGATTAGCTGGAGTGAAGATGTTAGAAGGGTAGGAAATAATTGCATTTTTTTAAGAATAAACTGAATAATCCTATTTAGCCGGAAACTGTGGATTTATGTAGGCAAGGAATAGTAAGGAACCTGGAGAATAGAGCCAGTTTGACCTGGGCTTTACTGTAGTCTGAGAGGAGAGGCAAGAGGTGCAAGGAAGGCAGAGTTAAATTATACAATCTCTTCGTCCCCTCTAAGCAACAGACTTGATTTAGTTGGACCCTTGAATGATAGGGTGACTGGCTCAGATCTGTATTTTAGAAATGTCACTTGGTAAATGTCACTTGGAGGGGATGATCTGAAGGGGCAGGACTGTAGGTGGGGAGACCACTTGCTCAGTATAAACTAGGCATTTAGCACAAGTTTGGAAGCTGTCATTATTTAATGGGTTCCTTTCCTAAACTTGGTTACTTATAATGTGCCCACATGGTTCGAATGACTTGCTAACTACCCACAGAATGAGCTGACATGTATCTAATTAACAGTGCTTTCTTCAATAAAATAGTGATATTTAAAATATTATTCATTGTTTATATTTTGTTAAGTGGGAAAAGAAGTGACCCTTCAAAGAGTTTCATCTTACATTAAATGAAGAGAAATAAGTGATAAGCTGCCCAAACCATGTTTACAGAGAATTTCAACAATGTAAAATTCCTTCGGCGTGTGGAGTAAAATTAAAATTTAAAAATATATATTTATAATCTGGTTTCTATTTTATATGCACGTGTATGTATATTAGATATATATGTGAATAAATTATGACAACATTTTATAGATGTTATCTTTAGGTAATTGTATGGGTGTTTTCTTTTTCTTCTTCTTCTTCTTTTATACTCATCTATGCTATTGACAAATTCCTATTCTGAACTTTCTATGAGTAAAACTTCTTATTTGAAAACATAAAATATAGAAAATTTCAGGTGTTTAATTCTTTTCAATTGTAGAATCGATTTCAAAGCCCAGCATTTCATAATGCTTTTTATACTATAGGAAATGGAAATGATTAAGTTGTCAAAATATCAAAATGATACTTTATCCATTATAGAAATAAATCAGTGGGACTCGACTCAACGTTTCTCTATATGTTCATTTTTATTAAGACTCTCTGGAAAGTGGTGATAATCCATTTTTTAAACAATGGTTTATGTTATTTGAAAGACAAAAGTACAATTGATGGATGAATCTAAAGATGCAAAGACAACTAGAGATCTAACTCAGGACTCTAACAATACTTTTATCTTGTTTTCTCTTATTCTCTCTCTTGGTGGTTCTCTTTCTACTTTGCCTTCTTCATGTAGAGATTATTCTTTCTTACTTCACACATGTATTCTTTCCTTGATATAGGTTTAGAAGTTCCAGTGGGAAAAGAAAAAAATCCATCTCTCAGGATTTACATGCCAATTCCAGGGGAGATTTTTTTGGCCCTATTTGGTTTACGTGTCTTTCAGTGGACAATCACTATGACTGGGGCAGTGGGATAGGGGACAATAATTGTACAGGCCTACTCTTAAGGTTTGGAACTATAGAATCTCTGCCAAAACTACTCTATTCTGCTAATATAGCACAATAGTAGCTTTAGACAATACATAAATGAATGGGTGTGGCTGAGCTCCAATAAAATTTTACTTAAAAAAAAAAAAGTAGGCTGGGGGGTGGATTTGTTCTGGTAGTTGTAATTTGCTGACCTACTCTAGTGATTTTGCTGTGCTTTTGTAAATTGCCCCCCAAAAAAAAAGAAAAAAAAGAAAAAAAGGCACTCCTTCATCATGTCCTGTGAGAACCTTGGTCCTTCAAAAGTTAGTTCATAAATAAGTTTTTATCAAAACTATAATATTTTCCAAAAATTCCTTTAAGATATATTGTCATACTCTCGAGTACCTTCAAATTACTTTCCACAAAATATTTTAAAAATTACTTTTATGTAATTATCTTTTTAAATTGATAGTTTTAGGATATATGTTTTCGTTTTGTTTTCTTTTTCTTTCTGTAATCGGTATATTAAAAGTCATTAAAGTCAATCATTCTTAAACCTTGCTACAGCCAAGGATCTCTCATAATAAGTCACTGCCTGCAGCTGTTACCAAGGCTATGTACATTCACCCTCTTTGCTTTAAAACTTAAAATAGTTTTCAAGCTATTTGTCTAGACTAAATAAATCCTCTTACAGAAACTTTATTTTTACATCTAGGTCAAAAAAAATGCCATGTGTCAACGTGGTCATAATTGAAGTACACAGAATTTGAATTTAGTCTAATTTTTTAAGTCACTCATCTTAAAGGAAAGATATAGAAAACTTCTGTGACTGCAAGGATATTTTATATATGCATTTCATATTCCTCTTAGGGTGTAGCCACTTAAGGGATAATTAATGTATAACTAACGCATAACTATTAATCACTGCCTTGACATGGCTTTGTGAAATAATTTGGCATGCCAAAATTTAATTGTGCCATCAACTTACAAGAACTCAATTGTTTTCATACCCAAGCAGACATCACATAAGTACCACAACTATTTAAAGGCATACGAGAGCCTTGTGCACATGACTGGATGAACTAGACGTTCCTGATGGGCATTGCTCACCCTATCATTGTTCTCAGCCTTACCTATCTCATGATTCAAGAAATTGGCCTGTTTCCATCCTCTGAGACACACACTTTGAATAAATTTGAAGAGAATTAAATTAATATGATCAAAAATTAACATAATACTTCACAACTCAGAAAGCCATGGCTTGTTCCATCATTTCATTTATGTCTCATTTAAATGTCAACTCCTCAGGAAAATATTCTTTGTCAGACCTCTTTATCCTTCTCTTTTTTTATTCCTGACTTATTTTATCAAAAGCAATTATCACTACTCGATATGATGTTATATATTTATTTGTTTAGTATCTTTCTTCCCTACATAATTCCATAAGGCCAGCAGGGCCATGTAGCAGGTGTTTGATAAATATTTGTTAAGAGGAGAACTAAATAAGCCTTGTCTATTGGAAATACATGTATTAGTGCCCTGAATTAAAAATGAGGAAAACAAAACTCGAAAATAAATGTAGTAGTCAAGATCACATATCTAATTATTAAGGTTTCCAGACACTTACCCTTTAAAAACTCCCACTGAATTATTTTGCCTCCACCTCTCCAGTGCAATGGGTCAGGGACAGATATATAGAGACTGGATGGAAGAGAAGGACAGAGTCACATCTCATCTCTTGGAGGCTGAAGATAATACCACAAGTAAAGGAAAAGAGTAGGCTCATAAGCAGAGGAAAAGCTGTCACAGAAAGCTTGGATACTCTTAACCGTCACTCAATTTTATTCTCTCCAATGAATGTTATTTCATTTCCTAACTAGAATAATACACATTGATAACTGCGACCAAAATGAGCAAACTCTTAAAGGCCATAAATCTATATTCTGAATATAAATTTACATGGATTTAAAGGAAGCTTAGTATAAACCAGATTCCATATGAAATGTGATGCACCACATTTTGATAAATTTTTAAGAAACTGATAACACATTATCAGTGCACATTCAAAAAAAAAAGATGCCACGGAGTATCTCTATTTTGTTTCACTAAAATATCCATTCACTAAATATACATTTTAAATACACCCTCAGCCATTCATTGCTAGAGGTGGTAGTATAGTAGTGGTTAAGACTGTGGCTTTGGAGTCAGAAGGGTATAAAAATTCATTATTTACATTATTTACAGATCTTGGGGGAAACAACCATTCTAAATTGGTATCTTTGATTATGAAATTAGGAGCGTACAAAATCTACCATATAAGACTACTGTGAAAATTATATGGATTAATACATCTAATGAGTTTAGTACAGTACCTGGAATATTGTTAAGTCCTTACTGAAGGTTTTGTATTCACATTCAAAGAATCAAACATATATTTAACTTCTGAAATAACACTAAATCAATCACAACAAAGCTCTACGCAGATTGTTGACATTTTAAACACTTTCTCTGTCATATATAGAAAATGAAGAGTGCTTATTTATACTTGAAAAAATATCATAGAGATAAAATTATGAGACAGAAATTCAAATTATTGTAGGAATAAAAGAATTTATAGTGCCACTATGTTTGTATTCTCTTGATTTATCATTTATTGAGCATCCGAAGTTATTTTAAGTTGGCCTCTATAACTCATGATTTCATATTCTTTTCAGGCATTTGACACTACAAGTTGCTTAATAGAATAAAAATATGGACCTTGCTCAGGGAGCATGATTTACATTTCAAAGTAAGATTTAAAAATAAAAAGTTACTTGGTATTTGGTGAGTGTGTAGAGAGAAAATTTAACAGTGCATATCATACAATCTCATAAAATACCTCTGAGTCAGAGAACATTTAAGCAGTGTAAAACCCTAATATAAAGCATTTTGCAATTCCAATTTCAGATGTTCTGCCAGTGAAATGAAATTCTCCGTGGGCACAGTGACATATAGTGTATATATCTTACTATCCCATGGATTATCGGGAATATAAGGGTCTATTTACTCAAAAATATTTCTTGAATAATAACATGAGTCAGGCATTCTGCCAGCCACAGGGGCAGATGTGAAGATAAGGACATAATCCTTAATATTTAGCTGAACATAACCAGGTAGAGAAAATATATCTCCACCTGTACTAGATTCCTCTTATGCTGAAAATATATGATCAGGTCCTCCTAGGCTTTTTGTTATTGTAGTAGCTCCATTAATGAAATGTGTTCCTTTTTGCCTCTGAGCTTTTGTTTACATTTTCATTCTGTCCAGGATGCTCCTCTCCACTCCTTGTTTTTCTGTTTAGCTTTGAATTTTTGACTGAGATACTGCTTCTCTATGTAAGACTTTATCCTATCATAGATTTTTTTCAGCTGCTGTGATTATATAGAACAATCCATAATTCCTCTAGATCAATGTTTATCATATTTTTGTTGATGATAACATTAACTTTTTCTCCTCTACCACCCTATGAGGATAAGAACCACATAGACTGTCATTCAACACAAGAGAAGATACTCAATAAATATCTGCTGAATAAATATAAAAATATGAATGCCACCTGACGATTTGGGTTAAATGCTGAGAGGCCACTAATATAATATTGTTTGTAGGGAAGTCTAGGGAGTTAATATCTAGTAATGACTCTTTTAGATGGCTTTTAGGCATGAATAGAAGTTTACCAGGCAGGGTAAAGGAGAAGGGCATTTATGGAAAGGGAAAAAAGGTTGTATAGACAAGAGGAACTTTTCTAAGTTTGAGTTGGAAAGTTCCTTATAGAAAATAATAGTTTGTGAAAGGTTGTAAAGAGCTTAATAGAATATGCAAAGGCATTGTTATCAAGATGGATAAAATGTCACAAAAGTTCAATGTCAGTTAATGGGTGTTTCAGAATGAGGAGAGTATTTAAGTTAAATAAAATGTGGACAAGTTTTATGACTGCAGGGTTCCTCAGGATTGTTTGCTCTTCCGATGTACTACAAATGTACTTTACCATGAAGCTATAGAATCATAGAGCTTTTTAAATATGTCTGTATTTATGGAGAAAAGAAGTTTCTTTTCCATGGAACATCATGAAGGATTTATGTGCAGATGACACATCTTAGGAATGAGTTGTGTGGTACAATGGTTCTCAACAGGGATAATTATTTTTTTTAAATTTTTTATTTTACCAGAGGTCTTTGGCAATGTCTGGAGATATTTTGGGCTGTTGCAACTGTGCAGTCAGGAGTTGCTGCTGGTGGGGAGAGGCCAGGGATGCTGCAGAACATCCTACAAAGCTCAAGATAGTGTCCCCAACAAAAACTCATTCCTCACAGAATGTCAGTAGTGCCAAATCTGAGAAACCCTAGTGTTGTGGAAAGTGCAATAGTTATGAATTCAGAGAGAAATTCAAATCTCTATTTTGTTGCTTGTAACTGTTGGATTTTCAACAAGTTATTTAATCTGACTATGTCAGATGCTTCATTGGAAAGAAATGAAAGTAATTTGAAAGATAAAGGTTATTTTGAGAAATAATGTATATAAAATTGTATAATGGAATATCTGCTGCAGAACAGTAACTTAATAAATGAAAGCATAACAGTCACTTAACTAGTGTTATTTGATTATTTTCCACACCCACTGATTCTATTCTCTCTGCTTCTGTTAACAAACCTTTCTCTGTGGACACACATGTAGCATATGCCCCAGACTGATTCAAACTTGGCATCTATGCCAGTAGCCACAAATAGAATCCTAAGAATGGGCAGATGATTCAAACTGGGCCATTAGTGCCTTTTCCAAGGATACCAAACGATTAAAAATAACACTCTTACTCCCTTGTTAAGAAACTATGATACAATTGTACTGGATATGACTAAAACTCTTTTACAGTAAGAGATTTTGAAGCTAGCATTGAGAAGAAAGCAAATATGAGAAATGTAGAAAGAAAGACTGAATTTAAGTCTTGTATCCAGTCATCGCTGAAGCCAGTTCTTCCTGCATCATTTGAGGTAACAAAAGTCAATACATCTTCTATTTTTCTTTAGCTAGATCATTGTGTTTCTATCACTTATAAACAGAAGTTTTAGAACTAAAAATACCTAAATAGGCTTTATTTAAAAAATGGGAATTATACAGGAAAATATGAGGAAACAACGTTATATTAACAGAAATTATCCAATCTGAATGATAAGGAGAAAAAAGATTGAGGAAAAAAGTAAATATGGAGGGACTTATGGGGCAATACCAAAAGTTTAATATTTGTGTTTTTATGGTACCAGAAGAAAAGTTGAGAATGGTGCAGAAAAAAATAAATTTAAACATACAAACTGCATGAAAGTGATGAATTCATAAATTTAAGAGACTCAGATGATACTAAATAGGGTTAAGTCAAAGAAATCCTTGCCAAGGTATAACACAATTGAACTGCTAATTAAACTAAAGACAGAACACTCTAGAGGTACTATTAAAGAAAACATACAATTTAAACACTAAAAAAACTCCTAAGATGAAATAAAAATACACAGATAACTTCAAAAAAGAAAAAAAAACCTGAAAAATAAAAACAACAAAAATAGAAAATAAAAATAAACTTCACACATATCACTGATCGCAGTAAATATAAATTGTGTAATCATACAGTTAAAATGGAAGACAGAGAATATAAAACATATTTTTTAAAATGGCAAACTGATCTTTATTAAAGTTATTTTTCTTCTTAAAAATAAAGTGGTAAGAATAAACAAAGGAAAAGGCAAAATATTTCAAATATATATACAAAAAGTGCTTGTATCCAGAATATACAAAGTATTCTTAAAACTCAACAGTAAGAAACAAACATCCCAATAGGCAAAAAAAAAAAGGGTGGGGGGTGGAGAGGAGGATTAAACATCTCATCAAAGAAAATATACAGATAGATGGCTGATAAGCACATTGAAAGATGTTCAACCTCCTAGGGTTATGAAAATTAAAATATAATGAGATACCACTATATAAACACTAGAATGAAACAAGAACAGCAACAACAAAACTCTGAGTACCATTTGCTGATGAGGCTCTACAGCAATTGAAGTGCTCTAACATTGCTGGTGAGAACGCCAAATGATAGTTACTCTGGAAAAGAATTTGGCAGTTTCTTTTAATGTTAAATATACATTTGCCATATGAATTTGTGATCTCATTTCTAAGTATTTTCTCTAAAGGAATGAAATCTTACAGTCACACAAAACTTGTACTTAAGTTTACAGAGATTCCATTTATAATTATAAAACCCGAAAACAATTCAAATGTCCTTCACTGGATGAGTGTATAAACAAACTGTGCTACTTTTGTACAATGAAATACTATCCACCAATAAAAAGCAATGAACCATAGTTACACATAACCTGTATGAATCACAAAGGTATTATGCTGAGTAAAAGATGCCATTTACAAAATGTTACATAATATATCAATTTTTTATATGATATTCTGGAAATGGCAAACTATAAGGAACAGAGAAGAGATCAGTGATTGCTAGGGGTTAGGCATAGGGGAGAGTTTGAGTATAAAGGAGTAGTGCTAGGTGAGGTGATGGACCTGTTCTATATCCCAAATATGATCGCTGTTACATGGATTTAACTATGTGTTAAAATTCTTAGAGTGGTAAAACAAAAACAAGTATGTTTTACTGAAAATAAGTTTAAAAAATTAAAGAATTTGAGAAAATTTATTTGGTTATATGCTTTTTCGAGATGATACAAGGGCAGAAATTATATTAGAAAATACAGATTTTAAAAAATTAAAGCATTTGTGATAAAGAAATGCAAAAAATAAATGCAGATTATACCTGAGCGAAACTTATACAAAGCACATAATTATATAAAAGGTTTTAATTAACACTAATTTATGAAGAGCTTTTGCTAATTAATTTTTTAAAATTAACACCCAAGTAAAAAATGAGTAAAGCCATATTAATACAATTCATAGGGAACTATAATACAAATGGCTAGTGATATAAATATGTTTTATTTTGCTATGAAATAAATATAAAGAAGCATGAGAAAGTATATGTGCCCAACAAAATGACAGATAAAAGTAAAATTTGTGCAAATGCACTAATGCAAATGTGCGTGTGGGAAGGAGTCTATGTACTTTCATGTGGACATAGGCAACTGGGATGTGGAAAATAGACACTCCTATATACTGTTGGTAGAAATTTTAAATTTGTACAATATTCCTTGGAATAATTATAATAAGCCTTAGAATTTCTCGGAAAACCAGAAGATCTACTTGTGAAAATCAAATTATATAATCATGGATGTAGACAAAAATATGGCTGTGGGATTTTCAATTAAAGTATTCCTTATAACATTGAGAAATTCAATCAAATGTAAATAACCAATAATAGTTTTGATTAAATAATAATATAAGTGGCCAATGAAATAATGAAGAAAAAATATTTACTTAAAAGGAAATAATCACTATAACAGATTTTGAAAAATTAGTTGCAGAATATAAGGAACGACTTGATGATATTTTCTAAATAATATTTATGTGGGATTTCTTAATTTGTACCCTACCTCAAATAGTGCAAATCATGTATATTAGGCTATGTATCCCTCACTCTTGACCCTCTTCTCCTTGTGCTGGGATTACATCGATAGGCTCCCTTGCACCTGGCTTCCAGTTGGTTTGGCCAGTATAAGGCACTGACAGAGGTGGAAGGGCAGAAGGAGACTGAAAATGTTTATCCCTCAGGTCTTTCCTTGTAGGCTGTGATTTGATAGTGGTTATGTACCTTGACCAGAGGCCATAACTTCTGTCAAGTGGTTAAACTCTAAAGCTATAGTTTCACAGATTTTCATTAACCAGCACCTCCTGTTTAGATCAGAAAATATAATGATTGCCTTTATAAATTGTCCATTTGTTAAATTCTCTCTTTAATCACCTCATTTTAATCACCTCATTTAATTACCAGGTATTTTCTCCCAGGATCCTGAACAACATTTTTATCAAAATAGTAATAGAAGTTATTCCTGACTATGGGACACTATTGATTTATTTATATTACTTTTATGTGAATTTACTTTTATGTGTTTTTTTTCGTTATTTATTTTAATGTGATAATCTATAACTATGAAAGGAAAAATATGTAATTTACTAAAATAATGTTTCTCAAACTATCTGTGGTGAAAGATTATTGTATTCTTTAATCAGTCATGAATACCACTTTATAAAATATAATGAATTGCAAAAAATTAAATTTAAAAAATATATATACAAGCCTTCCTTTATATTTAAATTCAGCAGACATAAAATTATTCTATTATACTGCTATAAACAATTCTAAATGCTCAATCTCAATTTATGTAGTGTTTGTGAACCACATCATTTTGAAGAGCACATCATTTTGGTAGCATTGGTCTGAAATATGATCAAGCAAGTCATCATATAAGATTATATTTATATCTACACATAAATAATTACATCTATTTACTTCTACATCTATCTACTTATGCATAGTTAATGATGCCTAAACAGTGTCTTTTATTCGATACTTAATAAATATTTGCTAAATATATGAATGAACTAATTAAAAAAAAGGTAACAAAATGCAGAATACACACAAACACATATATAACCTCTTTTACTGCTAGAGTTGCAGATAATAGGGCTCTCTCATATGCTACCTGAGATCTTAATATAGACACAATCTATCTAAGTGTTTAAATGAACATACTTTTTGACCTGACAATTAAGTTTAACAGTATTATACACACAAAAAAATTGAAAAAATCCAAATAAATTCCAGTGAAAAGGAGGAGCTTAAAAACTTTCATAAAATCACAGTGAAACCCAATGCAGATCCTAAAATAAAGTTGTAGAAACATATATAATGTTAAGTGAAATATAACTAAAAAGTTATCCAGGCAAAATGTCAAATTTTAAAGAATATATATTTTGGAAAATAAGAAAACAACATGTTAAAAGTTGTTATTTCTGTTCGTGAGATTGTAATTTGTTTTATTCTTTTGCTTATATACAATCTTAAAATAAGTTAAACAAAACTATATTTTGAAATAAACACAGATAAACTATAGGTCAAATATAATTTAAGAACATACAAAAACTATACAAAAATAATAGCAAATGGAAGACATTAATATAGAAAAGATTATGTTTAAGTAGAACTCATTACATGAATGCAGAGGTAGTTAGATAATAAAAAAAAAACTATTGATATAATCTTACATCCACAAATTAATGAGAAAATTAAATGAAAAGGCATTTGATAAAGTACAGCAGCCACTTAAAATAAAAACTCTAAAGGAAACAAAAAGAGAAGACTATTAAAACTGACAGCAAATACAATTATAAATGTCAAACCACTAAAAGCATTTCCAGTAATATGAGAAGGTGGACAGGGATACTGGCTAGCTCCATATTTTAAATCAACAGTACTTTAGAGGATCTAGTAAATGCAATGAGAAAAGAAAATAACATCAGAAAAGTAGAGATAATGCTCTGGTTGTATTGATATTAGAGACTAGAGAAAAGCCTTTAAAATTAATGATAGAATTTCATACGTTGGTTGTAAACAAGGCAAATACACTAAAATTTTATATATATAATTTATATATTATATATATAGGATTATATATATATATCTAATTTATATATATTATATATAGGATTTATATATATTAATTTATATATATATATATATATATATATATATATATAATCCTAGCTCTTCTCTATTCCAGCAATATTTACCTGTGAAAGCAGATGGAAATTAAAAAATTATAAAAAAATCTCCCATTCACAACTACAAAAACACCTAGAAAGTGCTTATGAATAAATTTTATAAAAATAGCCAAAAGAAATGGTGAAAAAACCTCTAATTCTCTTTCTGAAGTATATAAATAGAACGTAAAGAAATAGAAAGTGATACTATACTCTTAACCAGAGGATTATTTCCCCCAAATTTATCATGCATTTAAAATAATTATGAAAGCAACCACGTGTGACACTTGTTATTACTGACGTTTTTGTTATTCCTGTGGTGGGGCAACGGGAGTAGAAATAAGATATGACTTTAAAGTTTATAAGAAAGAATACATAAAAAAGAGATATTTTGGCTAAAGAAAATGAAAAGAGGGGATATCTTTACCAGATATTATAAAACCTATAAATTTCACAATAAAATCTCTATGGAAATTGAAAAGCATTGCAGTAGAATAGGAAATTAATAAAATTAAAATTTCAATACATACAGGAACATAAATTACAAAAGTTGCGTTATCACAACTCAGTAAGTGAATAACAGATTATAAATTAATTATTGTTATAACAACAGCTAACTGTCTAGGAGAATGTATAATTACATCCATTTACACCACATGCAGTAATAAATTCCAATTATTCTCCTAGAAGAGTTCATATTCTTCAATGATATGAATCTTAACTCCAAGAACTAAAATTTTTCCCTCATAAATTTTTCCCATAGAAAACTTGATTAAGATGTGAGAGATTAAATTTAGAAGAATCTGAAAAAAGATAATAAATTGAAGTAAATAAATATTTCAGTGTTTTTAAAAATTTCTTTGAGTTCTTTGAAATTATATGTATAATCCATCACTAAGGAAAAAAACATCTGAAATCCAAAATATGAAAGAAATAAAGATATATTTGAGTATAAAGATAATTTAAAAGTTGTAGAAAGTTAGACAAGTTAAAGGTATAAATGATAGAGTTAAACAAGCTTATTTCCACCAGTAAGCAGAGAATTAATAATTACAAAATATTTAAAAACATAAAAGTTGTTCAGACTCACCAGTACTCAGGAATATGGTATTTATAAAACTACTTCACCATAATGAAATAGCACTTTAAGCTTAATACTGAATAAAATTTAAAAGGCAAACAACCAAACAAAACCTTTACTGGTAAAAATGTATGTTGTTACAGTGCATTATGAAATTAAGTAGCTCAAATCCATAAAATTCAGAAATACACATCTTCTTTGACAAGATATTACTAACCCAAGCTTTCTATTTCTTAGAAATAAGTGAATAACAATATTTAATGATATAAATAGAAGGCCTATTGAACTATGTTTTACAGTATAATAGTAAAAGACATGAAACAAATTGAATTCCCATAGTAGCAGGATGACTAATGACGTTATTATGGTACCTCTGTACCATAGAACATTAAAAAATAAACAGAAGTAAACAAATGATTTTGAAGCATTTCTCTGAGATATATTTGAATAAGAACAAGATGCAAAAAAATAGTACGCTTTTGTGAAAGAGTGACAAACCCTGATATATGTATGTTTATGTGTAATCAATAGCTACTTGGTGATTCACCTGTGTCATGAGGATGCAGGAACCAAGCAAATTAGGAACGAAAAGATCATGCTACCATAAAACATCAACAGTAAGAAAAAATATGAAAAATATGTATATAGAATAATGGAATTTGTTCATGATTGTGCATGTGTGGGTGTGTGTAATTCGTTTGTATATTTTTAAAACAAAATACTGTCATGTATCATGTAAACAGGATACGTTCTGGGATGTATGTCATTACACAGTTTTGTCATGTGAACATCTCAGAGTGCACTTACACAAACCTAGATGGTACAGCCTGCTATACACTGAGGCTATCTGTATAGCCTGTTGCTCCTAGGCTACATGCCTGTAGAGCATGTTACTGTATAAAACAACAATTAAATCAAGCATAAGAGAAAACGATGCAATGAAGTGACTGTAAACATCAGATGTGTGAGGCTGCTGCTGGCATTACAGGGAATACTATCTTATGGCAAACTTTCTTAAAAATATATTTACATATAAGTGGTATAAAGAGTATACTCTAAAATAACAATAAAAATATAGTAGAGTAAATACATAAACCAATAACATAGCCCTTTATTATCATTATGAAGTATAATGTACTACACATAAGATTTGTGTTGTACTTTTATATGACTTGGGAGAGCAGGTTTGCCACACCAGCATTGCCACAAACACACATGTAAAACATCTCACTATGATATTAAGACAGCTATAACATCACTAGCTGATGGGACTTCTTCAGTTCCATTATAAGCTTATGGGAACCTCATAAGGTCTGTCTATGACCAAAAAGTTGTTAAAAGGCTCCTGACTGCAATGATTATAAAAAATACTTTTAGGAACAGTTAATATTTCTTGTCTGCATTTCTCTGAGTAACCTCCTTACTTCATTTTGTATGATTTTATTAATGAAGTCATCTTCATTGCATATTTGAAATACGTGACACTGTAAGTTAAAATGGGAAATGAAGGATCAAGGTGCATAAGCATGTCATAATTCCTACTGAATCACATTGGCATCAATCGGTGACAAGGGAAGATTCTATTATTACAGAGAAAACTTTTCTTTCCCTTCGTTTAGCATTCATGAGAAGCCGTTCACGCTTCTCTTGGTGCTGAGCTTGACATCACCTTCCATTTTATGGAATAACAGTTTAAAGCTATTTGTTTAGTTCTCGCTATCAATGTTTGAATAATAATTAGATTTTAGGAGTGAAGTCATATTACTGATCTGATGTAAACTCACCAGATGGCCAGAGGAAAATGTGTTAGTTGGCTACATTTGATTGTAATGAAGAATAAATCCTAGCTCTCCCCTAATGATTTAACACACTAAAAGTAGATTACTCTGGCAATTATTAAGTGATCTGCAGCATCCTTGGATCATTTTGTCAACTCCAGGAATTGCAATTAATTTTAGGCATGACCCACTTTATTCGAAATATTGACTATCTCAGGAAATTGTTTGGAATAAAGTTATAATCAGATGTTCTCATTGTTCTAGGTGTTTATATTTGAGGACAGACAGGTTTGTTCTTGATTGATATAGCTATATTTTGCATGAGTTTCTGGTTTAAATGTGACAGTACAGGATCCCTTAAGCCTCACAACAATTCTATCTTCCAAACAAAAGTAAGATTTTACTGCAAACTGGCTTGGAAACTCCAGAGTGTTAAGAAGAAGAAAGAAGAGTTGTTTTTTTGTGGTTCTTTAGTGCAAGTTATTATAAATTCTTTCTCAGTGAAAGTTGACTGATAGAAAAACAAACAGGACCATACAGACTAGGAGACTAATTGCAAAATTTTTAGCAAGAAGCCTAATTGGTAACATTAAACCAATCAAAACAAGTAGATCTAATTAATTTTACACATATGTTCTTATGAATAGTTTTAAGTAATTAAAATGTATAACTAATTTTATTCCATGAATTTGAATTGTACAACAATTAAGCAATATAAAATGCAGATTAAAAAATTTTTAAATACCAGTACAACACAGATGTAAAAAAATGGAATTTGAACACTTTTCTTTTAAAAATACCTTTATTTATGTCACAATATATAGGTTTTGTCATTAGAAAATGCAAAAATTAAAACTAGAAGTCTTAAAGATCACTACATTTTGGCACCTTCAGTTAATAGATGTCAACTTCTAATGTATATTTTTCAAGGCATTATTTTCTTTTTTCTCTACAAAATATAAGGTGTATATATTCTTTGCTGTTCAGAGTATATTTTAAACATTTTTTCATGTTTATAAACTCTACAATGCCATGCTAAAAACTAGTTTTCAGTTTTATGGCTAAATCATAACACATAGAGCCCATTCCATTTTTTTAGATATTCAGATGGTTTTGACATTTTCTTTATTTAATACGAACTGTATTCAACATCTTTATACATGTATTTTTTTCTGAATTGTATGTATAGAGATAATAATAACATGTTGAAAGAATATAAATATTTATATTTTCTTCTATTATATAATTTTATTATTTCTTTTTATCTTTTGAAGTTTGTTTTGGTCTAAGAATAAAGTTTAATTTTTAAACCAAATTTGTTTACCTGTCCCAATATAATATTAAAAAATTTACTCCTACTGATAGTATGACTTGATCATTTATTACTTATATATTTATGTGTACACTTTTGTACCTATATTTGTGCAAATATATTTGTATATTTAGGCAACATACATGTAAACTTGCATGTGTGTATATGAATGTATGTATACACATATGCACATATATGTAGATAAATAATTCATTGAACAATCCATCTACTTTGGTATTCTGGTTTCCAGTTTGATTTTCTTAACTTATTATAGACTTAAAGTATATTGGTTATGAGACAGAGCAAGTCACTCCTCAAATTAAAAAGAAAAAAAAAAGAGATTCTAGCCTATATATTCTGCCAAATGTGGTTTATACTCACTTTTCCTAGTTTTGAAGTTTTAATATAAGTTCTTTAAACCTATAAATAAATTTTTAAAGGACACAAAAAAGAATCTGGGAGAAACATGGCGGAGTGAAAGATGTACCAAGATCCCTCCCCTTAAAACAACAATAAGCTGAACATCTAAAATAACAAAAAAACACCCAGACTGTACACCAACACATGTGAGTGTGGGATCTGTGCATAAGAGCTACCACAGGTCAGAACCCCAGGTGTCGGGCAAATGACCAGGAGAAATAAAGAAGCTACCCCTTGCAAGCTGTCGGAGCTCCCTGTAGGAGATAGGGGAGGGGAGAAGGTCAGGTGATTTCCCTGAAAAGCCCTGTCTCGGAGAGTTGTGAGTTCCATGCAGCCAACAGCAGGGCCCAGTCATCAGGGCAAAAAGCAGAGAAGCAGGACGACAGAAAAACAAAGTTAATTTTTACTGCACGCAGTTGCAAAACTGAGGCTAATCCTCAGCCCCCAACCCCCAACCCAGAGGGCCCTTCCCCCCATACCCTCCAAGACCAATCACCGCAGAGCCCCAAGGGAATCTGAGCAAACACTGCCAAGACTGTTGCAAACATTGACAGAGACTGAAACTGAGGGTAGTGAGCATGATTAAATATCTATCAGAATATTAAAAGGCATTTTTAAGGCTTTATATAAAGCAGGGATCCAAGAGACTTAGACGCCACCTACTGGAAACCAAAAAGAAAAGTGCCTTCTTTGCAGAAGGCTAAAGAGAGACCTTTATATAATAAATCTTCTTTCTGGGGGAAAAAAAAAAAAAAGGAATATATTTCCATTAATGCCCAGGCAGAGAAATAGTCCATTAAACACCATGAATAACCAAGGTGGAAAGACATCTCAGAAAGAAAGAGAAAAAGCTCCAGAAAATAAGCCGACAGATATAGAAATATGCAACTTAAATGACAGAGAATTCAGGATGGTACTTCTGAAAAAAATCTGCGAATTCCGAAATGAGTCATATCAACAATTTCAGGAACTGAAAACAACACCTACATGAGCAAAGTAAGGAGACTGAAACCCTCAAAAAGAATAGAATAGATCTTAAGGAGATAAACACACTGCAAGAGACAACAAAAGAAATAGCAAGCTTGGGAAATAGAGTCTATCAAATGAAGGAAAGGATCAGTTATATTGAAGACAGAAATCTAGAAATAAATCAGAAGGAAGAAGAGAGAAATGGAAGAATAAAATATAATGAAAGAGAAATACAAGAACTAGCTGATACCATCAAGAGAAGAAACATAAGAATAATGGGCATTATCAAAAGTGAGGAAAAGGAGCAGGGACTAGAAATCATTTTCAGACAAATAATGGACAAGGATTTCCCAAATCTAAATAATGAGCTGGAGCTTAGAATTCAGGAAGTCAACAGAAAGACCCAAAAAGGCCTTTACCAAGACACAGTGTATTAAAGTTATCAAAAATCAACAACAAAGACAGAATTCTCAAGGCAGCCAGGGAGAAGAAAATGGTAACTTATAAAGAAAAACCCATTAGATTATCCTCGAACTTCTCAGTGCAAACCTTACAAGCCAGAAAGGAATGGAATCAAATATTTAAACTATTAAGTGAAAGGAACTACCAGCCTAGAATAATGTATCCAGCTAAGATCTCCTTTAGATATGAAGGAGAAATTAAGACCTTTCCAGACATACAAAAATTGAGGGAATTCTCCAATACGAGGCCTCCACTACAGGAAACACTGAAAGGGGTCAGCTCACTTGAAACAAAATGACAAAAAATAAAAAAACATAAAATAAGAAAAACAAAAAAAACATAATTAGGGATAAAGTGACTATCAAGCAAATAGAGGCAGAGAAGTGCAATCTTTACTAAGAACAGTGTATTATAAGCATAAATAATAGGAAGAGAATTGCTATAGCAAGATAGTAATGAACGTTCAGCATACATAGGGACAAATCGAGGTAACAATGACTGAAAAGGAGAGGATTCAATGATCTAAATTCTCAAAGGGGAATGGAGATAAGGCACAAGCAGAAGAAACTGGTTGACTGTATATATATAACTATCCTTTACATATTCATAATGGTAACCACAAACCAAAGATTCAGAACCGAGGTATATAAAATAAAACAAGAAGGACCAGAGGGCAAACCCACAAAAGCCAACCAAAATAAAGAAAACAGAAGCATGAGGACAAGGAAGCAATGGAAACACTGAGCAACCAGAAAGCAAAAGATAAAATGGCTATAAGAAGACCTCATATTGCAATAATCACCCTAAGTGTAAACGGACCGAACTCACCAATAAAAAGACACAGAGTTGCAGAATGGATCAAAGAACAAAACCCAACTGTGTGCTGACTCCAGGAGACACGTTTCAAAGCTCCAAAGACAAATAAAGACTCAAAGTGAAAGGATAGAAAATGTAATTTCAAGCAAATCGCATTCAGAAAAAAGCAGGAGTAGCAGTATTAGTATCAGATGAAATAGACTTCAAAATAAAAAAAAGTAAAGAAAGATACTGAGGATAACACTTATTAATATCTATGCTCCCAATCAGGGAGCCCTGAAATGTGTAAAGCAATTACTAACAGAACTAAAGAGAAAAACAGACCAAAACATTATCATAGTAGGGGACCTAAATACTCCATTGTTGGATATGGACAGATCATCCAAACGGAAAATTATTAAGGAAATAACATCCTTAAATGACACATTAGACCAACTGGACATAATTAACATTTACAGAGCCCTCCATCTCAAAACAGCTGCTTATACATTCTTCTCTAGTGCACATGGAACATTCTCAAGGATCGACCACATACTGGGACACAGAGATAGCCTCAACAAATATAAGAGGGTTGAAAACATACCAATCATATTCTCTGATCATAATGCTTTGAAGCTAAAGATCAACTACAAAAATAAATCAGGAAGAATCAAAAATACATGGAGATTAAACAACATTCTACTAAAGAATAACTGGGTGAGAGAAGAAATAAAAAGAGAGATCAAGATATACATAGAAATGAATGATAATGATAGTACAACATATCAAAACTTTTGGGACATGTCAAAAGCAGTCATAAGAGGAAAGGTCATATCATTACAGGCTTATCACCAAAAACAAGAACAAGCCCAAATAACCTAACACTTCATCTTAAAAAACTAGAAAAGGAAGAACAAATAAAGCCTAAATTCAGCAGATGGAAAGAAATAATCAATATTAAAGCAGATATAAATGAAATTGAAAATAAAATACAATAGAAAAAATAAATAAAACAAGGAGCTGGTTCTTTGAGAAGGTTAATAAAATTGACAAACCCCTGGCTAGACTCACTAAAGAAAAAGGAGAAAGGACACAAAAAAACAAAATCAGGGATGAAAGAGGGGAAATTATGACAGACACTGCAGAAATACAAAGAATCATATGAGATTATGAAAAAGTATATAACACCAAATATAATAACCTAGAACAAATGGACCACTACTTAGAAAAATACAATCTTCCTAGACTGAATCAAGAAGAACTGGAAAATCTAAATGGACCAATCAGCAGTATGAAAATTGAAATACTCATCAAAACCTACCAAAAAGTAAAAGTCCAGGACCAGATGGTTTCACCAGTAAATTCTACCAAACATTCAAACCTTTCCAAAAAGTCAAAGAGGAGGCAATACTTCCCAACTATTCTCAAACCTTTCCAAAAAGTCAAAGAGGAGGCAATACTTCCCAACTCATTTTATGAGGCCAAATTTACTCTGATACCAAAATCGGGTAAGGATAACACAAAAAAAGAAAACTGCAGATCAATATCTCTCATGAACACAGATGCAAAAATCCTAAATAAGATACTAGTGGACCGAATATAGTAACATATTGAAAAGATTATACACCATGATCAAGTGGGCTTCATCTCAGGGGCACAGGGATGATTCAACATATGCAAATTGATGAATGTGATACATCACATAAACAAATTAAAAATAAGAATCATATGGTCATATCAATAGATGCAGAAAAAGCCTTCAGCAAGATACAGCATCCATTTATGATCAAAACACTTCACAAAATCAGTGTAGAAGGAAAATACCTTAACATAATAAAGACATATGACAAACCCTCAGCCAATATTATACTTAATGGTGGAAAACTAAAAACTTTCCCTCTACGATCAGGAATAATGCAAGGCTGTCCACTGTCACCACTGTTATTCAATATAACATTGGAGGTCCTAGCGAGTGCAATTAGACAAGATATAAAAGTTATCCAAATAGGAAATAAAGAAGTCAAACTGTCACTATGTGTGGATGACATGATTCTCTATATAGAAAACCCTAAATACTCCACAAGAACACTACTAGAAACAACAAACAAATACAGTAGTGTCTCTGGATACAAAATCAACATTCAAAAATGCATAGCATCCTATACTCTAATAATGAAATATCAGCAAAAGAAGTAGAAACATTAATTCTTTTTGCAATTGTAACAAAAAGAATAAAATATCTAGGAAAAAAATTTAAAGAAACATGTGAAAGACCTACATGATGAAAACTACAAAACCCTATTAAAAGAAATCAAAGAAGATACAAAAAAAAAATGAAAAGAGATTCTGTGTTCATGAATTGGAAGAATCAACATAGTTAAAATGACCATATTACCTAAAGCATTATACAGATTTAGTGTGATTCCCATCAAAATCCCATTGGCATTTTTTAAAGAAAGAAAACAAAAAATAATCAGATTTGTATGGAAACACAAAGGCTCAGAATTGCCAAAGCTATTTTGAGAAAAAAGAAGGCTGGAGGCATCACTCTGCTCAACTTCAAATTATACTACAAAGCGACGTAATCAAAACGGCATAGTATTGCAGCAAATACAGACACATGGACCAGTGAAACAGAATTGAGAGTCCAGAAGTAAACTCATATTTATATGAGCAGATAATTTTCAATAACAACAAAAAAAAGCCAAAAACATATAGTGGAGAAAGGAAAGCCTCTTCAATAAATGATGCTGGGAAAACTGGAAAGCCACCTGCAAAAGAATGAAACTAGACTATTGTCTACCACCACACACCAAAATTAACTCAAAATGGATCAAGAACCTGCATATAAGACCTGAAACAATAAAATGCATAGAAGAAAACATAGGAATGAAACTCAAAAATCTTGGACTTAAAGAGCATTTTATGAATTTGACCTCAAAAGTAAGGGAAGTAAAAAATAAATAAATAAATAAATGAAACTACATCAAACTAAAAATCTTCTACTCAACAAAATAAATTGTCAACAAAGTATAGAGATAACCGTCAGAATGGGAAAATATATTTGTAAGCAACGCCTCCAATAAGGGCCTAATACCAAAATATATAAAGAACTCATACGACTCAATAACAACAAAAAAACAAATGATTCAATCAAAAAATGGGCAGAGGACCTGAACAGACTCTTCTCCTTAGAGGACATACAAATGGCCAACAAATATTTGAAAAGATGCTCAGCATCACTATTAGGGAAATGCAAATCAACCCCACAATGAGATACCATTTCACATCTGTTAGAATAGCTATAATCAACAGGACAAGTAATAACGAATGTTGGAGAAGATGTAGAGAAATAGGAACCCTCATACACTGCTGGTGGGACTGCAAATTGGTACAGCCACTATGGAAAACAGTATGGAGTTTCCTCAAAAAACTAAGAATTTATCTACCATATGATCCAGCAATCTGTCTGCTGAGTGTTTACTCCAAAGACTTGAAAACCCATATCCGAAAAGATATTTGCACACCAATGTTCATAGAAGCATTATTCACAATGGCCAGAACATGGAAGTAACCAAAGTGCCCTACGATAGATGATTGACTAAAGAAGCTGTGACACATATATACAATGGAATATTACTCAGCCATAAGAAGAGATGAAATACTGCTATTTGTGACCACATGGATGAACCTTGAGATAATCATGCTAAGAAAAATAAGCCAGACAGAAAAAGTTGAAAATCACATAATATCACTTATATGTGGGATATAAACCGAAAAGCAACAAATGAACAGGACATACAAACAGAGACTCGTGGACATGGACTATAGACCTGGTTACCAGAGGGTAAGGAGTGGGAGAGGAGGGAGATTTAGGTGGGATAAAGAGGGTCAAATATAGGAAGGTAGGGGTAGGGCGAAGTGGGTAAAGAGGATCAAACATATGGTAGCTGAAGGAAACTGGACTTTGGGTAGTAAGCACACAATAAAATATACAGATGTCAAATTATAATGTACATCTGAAAATTATATAATTGTATTAACAAATGTTCTCCCAATAAACTTAATTTTTAAAAAGTTAAAAAATTAAATAAAATAAAGAATACACAAATTGGTCATGTCTGAAATTTTCTTTCTAGAAATATACAGGCCAGTATATTTGCATAAAAGTAAACGATTTGGGATTTATTTAATCCCTCTTAACTTGAGCATTTTCTTTTGTAAATGAGTATGATAATAGTTCCTATGACATCAGGTTACTGCAAGGATTGATGAGATAATTCCTGTGATACAGGATGGTATCTAGCACACAGTAAGTTCTTAAGATACTATACCTATTGTATATGAATGCCAAATAACTAAATATGATCAATCTAATACTAATTACCAGTCACTTTAATCATTCATCATTGGATAAAACAATGTTTTCCATAAAATTGTTACAACAAAATAATTTTAGAAGATGACTTCATTTCTTACTATACCTCATTTGAATTGTTTCGATTCTTAAAGGAAAAAAGAGGAGAATAACTAGTAAGTAACTGCCACTTTTGTTCTAAACTATTCATCATTTGTTTAGTAATACAAGGATGGAATTTTTGATCATTCTTCCTTCCTCTGCATGAGGGTAAGAAAACTTTTTGAGGTTATCGGCAAGCCTATGTTATGGGTAGAGGAAAAGGCAAATACATACAGATAGCTTTATTTACTTATTTATCTTGCTAGCTAGATAATAATAAATGATAAATGACAGATGATAAAGAGATAGATGGATGAAAGGGAGGAAAGGAGGAAAGGAGGAAGGGAGGCAAAAAAATGAGAGAAAGACAGAAGACACTGGTGGAGGAGAGACACAAGGATGTTAACGAAATTTAGATTAGGAGTTAGGAGATACATTGATAAGTGGTTCTTAAACTTTAAGATGTATAAAAATCATTGGAAAACTTTTTTAAGGCACAAAGTTTTTGGATACATCTCCTAGATATTCTATTCATTGGGTCTGGGGTATGGTCACAGAATTTGCATTTTTCTAACTTCCAAGGTGCTGCTGCTACTGTTGGTTTGAGGACTACAACTGAATATCCTGTTCCAAACTTGCCTCTCACTAATCAAACTACATGACTAGATGAGTTTCCCAGAAACAAACCTTAAAGCTAGTAGTCATGGGTGAATGAGTCTTTTATTAAAGGACGTGTTCCCAGGAGACAATGGAAAGGGAATGAAAGAAACAAGACCAGAAATTGGGAGAAAGGACAAACAATGATGTGATTTCAGGCTGTCTCAAGTTTTAGCCAATACCACAGGGGTCTTCAAGATATAAATGATCTCTGAAAGAGCTCAGGCTTTCTCTTGGTTCTAGGCAAAGGAGCTGCTCTTTCATATTTCTGCACTAGTCAGCCACAAGCTAAGGGGCTCTTAGAAATAGAGATGGATGTATTCCTAGCACTCCATCTCTCTTCATCTACCAAGTGTCAGTGCCTAGAACATAATCACAGATTCACAGAAAGCAGGATGGTGCATAGATAATGCCCACTCTTCTGTCTCCCTCACTGGCCTAGGGCTGTTAACTATTTCCTCAAATGGTTTATATTGGTTTTAAATATACTTGAAGATGAAAATAGAATGAATAAAAACAATTTGAACAACTGCATACTCTCTCATAACACTACAGAATGCCCTATTCCATTGAAATGTACTATTGAATATGAGAAAAAATGATCATCTCAAGAATGGGTTCTGTAGTACAAATACCCAAATACCTAATAACTTGCTTCTAACGTTTCCCGTGCTATGATCTAAGAAATAAAATAAAACTGCCATTTATTATACTATATTTATTTATAGATAAACAATGTGGGATAGCATCTTTGAGAAATTTTCCCCAACTAAGTCTAGTTCATATCAAAATAGCCATAATCGTGATGAAGTTTCTGAAATTAAGCATGAAAATTATAATATCAATCATACCCTCTTTCATAATTTACACAGGACAATAGAGTAAATGTTGAATGTTTTGTTTTCTGTTTCCAAACTCCCTTGCAAGGTTTCTTTGAGAATTACTTACCATTCAAAGTATTAGTGTTACCTGCTGCACCAAAATGATTCATTCAGTTGTTTTTAATTCCTTGCACAACCACAGATTTTTATAATAATAAGGCTCTCATTGTATAAGACACATATTCAAAAAAGGATTAAAAAATCATAAATTCTGTTTGTTTTTCTCATTATCAAAGTGATCAACCAAGAGGCATAAACATGTATGTATGTATGTATGTATGTATGTATGTATGTATATATGTATGTATATATCTCACACACCAGTAAAGATGCAGAACCTATATATTAAAGATTTTATTCAGAGTTGCAACAGAACCATAGCAGCACTTTAATAATATTTAGAAGATGCTAGCTTTCATGGTAGGTTGAAAGATACTGTAAAGAACATTAGACAAGTTCTGGAGGTTCCTGAATTATTCTAGGCCTGAGGTTGCAAAAATCTCTACTCTAATGTGATGGCAGTGGGATTTCAACAAAAGGCATAAATAGCCCAAAAGAAAATAATAACTGAAACCATAGGATGAAACTAAGTGGAGAGAGCTTCAAAGATCACTGATGTTCTGAAGCTTAAACACTGGAAGAAATTATTTCTATAAATTAGAGTACTAGAAAAAAATCACATAAAAGGCAAAAGGAATCTTCAGTTTAGTTGGTTAGATATGAGAAAAAGGATCAATTTGTTTTGAGAATGTCCTATTAAATAGAATTAATAAGACAATGTATCCATATGTTTGTCTTGCCTTGACACTAGGCTCACATTTTAGCAAAGTCATTATCAAAGTGATCAACACAAGGGCTAATGTAATGAACACAAGGGCTAATGGGCAAGAGTAAGTGCAAATGTCCAGTTGACATAATTATAAAACCAAAAACCTGTATTCTAGTCCCAACACTAAGGCTAATTGAATGTGGGATTTTAGATTTAATTTCAACTTTTTGATGTGTCAGTTTTCATATCTGTAAAAAAGGGTATGTACTATATTCCAGGTATTATGATTGCTATGAAAGTCAAATTAACACATTTGAATTTTTTGAAAGTGTATAATGTGCCATTTGACTATCATAATTATGAAACAATGATACTTAGTAATTCACCATATCTTCCCCCTCTCACTTTGAAGTTTACAGTGGCATCCTAGTTTTTAGCGACTTAATATTTAGATATGGCACTGTATAATAATCTGTTGTGTTTCATGGTGTGAAATAGAATCAAGTTAAATTTTGTTCTGAGATATTTAATTATATGTGGGCATTAAATTCACATTCCTTTTACCTAATTTTAAAATGTTTCAGTTGATTTTATTTTTTGTTTAAATAGTAAAAGTGAAGGCTAATTGCAAAAGACTTTGAAGAAAAACAAAAGGAAAACTAAAGTAAGAACAACCTTATACAAAAAGTTTCGTTATAATGCTGTAAAATAAACAGGATGATACCAACCTTTTCCTATTTTCTACAACATGTATAAATTAGCACAGCTTAACTATTCTATACAAAATCTGGAATCCTGGCCACATATTCAATTCTATATTAGTAAGTTAATCATTGCTCGGGAAGGTCCTTCCCCAATATCCCAGATCCTCCTGAATACTAATGAAATGGAAAACATCTAGTTAAGCTAAATGTCTGCTTCAAATCTTCCCAATAGTTATGCATATATATATGAATTTCATTCAATTGCCAAACCAAATTTGATTGTTCGCTGTATTCCTAGAGACGTGTTAGATGTTAAGAAAACAAAGACAATGTGTCACCACAGCAAACTTGGAAACTTGACTAAAATTTACATAAATTGAAGATAAAGATGACACGATTCATTGCATTAAAGAGCATTACACCTTAAAAAAAACTCTCAATTTTTAATGAGTATAACATTAGTACACACACATACACACACACCATTTTAAAAGTAATGAATGTTCATTATAGGGACTTAAACACGGATAGGGTGAAAAATAAAAGAGGACCACACAGAGGAACCGTTATTATTTTAATGTACTTCCTGCCTAGATTTCTTCTATGCTTATGAATTGTATGTTTGAATATATAATATTTTAGCTAAAATTAGAAATGTACTTTATATACTGATTTAGAATCATATGTTTCCCCACTTAATATATGCTAAAATAATTTTCTTAACCTTTCCCTTAAAACATGTTTTATGTCAGAAAAAATTTCTATGCTGTGGTTGTTTATAGTTTTTAAATTCATTTCCATATATAATTTTTCCACATCTTTGAATATTTTTAAATGAGATCATTACTAGATATTGAATTACTATGTTAAAGAATGTGAAGTTATAATAATGTATGTTGGCAAACCTCATTTCTGAGAGATTTTTCTTATTTATAAACCCAACGATGAGATTACCAGTTACCTTATGGATTTGGTAACATTTTTAAATTATTTTGCAATTTTTGCCAATTTTCTTTAAAAATGTCTTTCATTACTACTGAGATACAAAATTTAATATATACTTTGCCTAATAAATAATCTATTTTATATGTGTGAATTACCTCTCTTGATATTTTGTCTCTTTCTCCTTTTAGGTAGTTCAACATTTCCTTATTGATAATGAAAGCATTTTATATCTTATATAATAAATGTATTAAGTTTTTTATTGTTTTGTATTTAGACTTGGTCATAAATCCTTCACAGACTAAAATCAGATAGTTATACAACTTGGTTTCTAATTATTTTATATTCTTGTTTCTGAACTTTGACCTTTTAATTTAATTAAGTCATTTTATTGTCTGTTGTGAGTCAGGGTTCTTGTATTTTTTTCCCCTCCAAATCTAGTAAAATTATTAAATGAAATATTTGATATAATCGAGCATCTCCTAGCTCATATAAAATTACATATATAAAATTCTTGCAAATTTTGAGTCTCTTTTCAGTTTTCCATTATATTTTGTATCAATACCACATTATTTTAACCATTACATAAAAAAAAGCACCTCATATTCCTCTAATTCCTCTTCTCTATTTCCTTATTTCTCTGATAATTTTTTTAATTAGAAAAAATGTGAAGGCTTTTACCACATACTATGCTTAGTTCTTAAAAAATATATTGCTGTAAATTATATTTTTATTAAGAAGGTTTTTCAATCTCTCTGCAAACTAATAGCAACATAGTAGTGGGAAACAGATTTCAAATCACACATCTTTCATAGACTGAAGTTTAAATCCTGGATACACCACTCTAGATAATTGCAGTAAGCCTTATTTTTCAACTATAAAATAGTAGCAGTCATACTTCCCTCAAATGATGGCTGTGCAAATTAAGAGACAGAGAGATAAGATGGGCAAAGTACCTGGCACATAATATTAGCTTTATACATTCCATTGTCCTTCTCTTCAGAGTAAACTAACTTGAAATATATCATGGCCAATTTAAGTTAATTAAAAAAGACATTACTGAGAGTGAAATGTTCTATAAGCTCTTAGTTATAATAGAACCTGAATTATTCTCTGCATCTTTATTTTTTTAGTTTTTTTTTTCTATTTTTATTATGGTGACATTGGTTAATGAAATCCAGTAAGTTTCAGGTGAAAATTCAACAATAAGGCATATATATATATATATATATATATATATATATATATATATATATATATATACACACTACACACACACACACACACACACGCACGCACACACATATTGCATTGTGTGTTCACCGCCTATAGTTAGATTTTTTTCTATCACTGCATATTTGACCCCTTTTATCGCATTTACCTCCCTCCTCTCCACTTCTGGTAACCATTAGTTCATGGGTCTCTGCTAGTTTGTCCTTTTCATTTGTTATATCCCACATCATCTGCATCTTTAATAAAAAAAGCAAGATCTATGTTTACATATCTGAGAAGTGGAAATGTAGTGATGTATAATGTTTTAATAATATCAAATTTACCCTTAAATGCCAATTATTCTATTTACTAATTTACTTACCTGATATAAATTGAGTACCAAAAATAAATAGTGCTGTAATTACTAGATTAATAAACTAGCCCAGTGGAGTTAAATGACTTTTCTAACATCTCTTTGCTAAGAATAGCAGAATAGAACTAAGACTTTGAATTTAATCTCTATAATAGTTCAAAGCATTGTGGTATAACTGAATAGAATTGAATGAAATTCAACAAATAAATTGGACTGTTAACTTTTAATAGTTAATAGTCATTGATCTCTGCCAGATATTCTTGTTCTATTACCTATTTTTTAAAGTTGTACCAAAGCTTCTTATTCCTCTTCTCCCAATCTATTAATTATCTTATATCAATACGTTACTCAGAATCTATCACATGTGACACCATTTTCATCATAATGTCACCTTTGGCCTTAACTTTCTTGTTTAGTTACCCATCTTTTGTCCCATGTTGGAGTAAATCCAACCATTTAGCTTCTCCATTTCTGGTCTTGTACTACTGACTGAACATATAAGAAAAATCTTACAATTCTGTGACAGTCTCATGAAATATCCAGCTTCATCCAGATTCTAAACTCTGCAAGATCCTCCTCAATATGCTCTTGGTTAGTTCTTTATGAACTCCTTCAGGAACTCTTCTAAATATTGATGTCTTTTCTCAAAGCCCATATGGCTCACCCCCTTCCTCCTCTCAGCAAATCATCTTTCTTCCTTCATTGAAAAAATTTAAAAAGGTAATCAGATAAGAACTTTGTAAACCTCCTGTTGCCACCGGCAAATGGATCAAGCTCCATGCATTATTCCATCCTTCTATCCCATTTCAGTCGAAGAGGTTTCCTCTTTAAAGTAAAATTCACCCCTTTCTCCAGCTCTCTTTTCCTATTACTGTGAAACATGGTATTATTTTAATTATCTTTATTTTCTCCATTCTCACTCTTTTCTTTTTCTTAACTTATTTCCTTAGAGAGAGAAAAATCATAATGTTCAATTTTATCTCATCTTAAAAGAAAATATTCCCTCATATCTATTTCTTCTGCTAACTATAGTTTTACATACTTCTTCACAGCTAAGCCAGTTGAAAGAATAGAAGACATATTATTTATCTTTTCAGTGAACTAATTATGCCTGATATACCTTTAAACTATCTATTAAATTAACTATACAAGACAAACACAAACAAACAAAATTGGCATTAACTTTGTAAATTTAAGATCGATAACAGAAGTCAAGTCTGACTGCCATTTTAGGATCACTCCACCCCAACATCAAATATTTTACCTTTTTAATATTTCTTAAACCCACTCTTTCTCAATTTCTATTTCTATAGCCATTAGTATTTTACAGATAAGAAAATTGAGGCCCAGAAAGTTACTTAAATTGCTAAAAGTAGCATTTCCTGGATTTCATTCTAGGCAGTCCATAATCTGGCCCTGCAGTCCATCGTCTTAGCCAGCATGCCCATCTGCCTCTTATCTACGCTCAGCATTTCCTAGTGAGAAGAAGGCGTAGTATATTAGATTGGTCTTCCTATGTAAGGTAAGTATACATAGAACTTAGATTCATACTACTCTGAGAACACACAAACCAATTAGAGATCAAACCAACATTTCTAATATAACTTTGAGGGAGAAACTAGTTGGTTTGAAACAAGAGCTAAAGACAGACTATTAAAGAAGGTGGAGCTCTGATAAAAGACTGATATTATTATGGTCCAAGTTACTTCAATCTGTCTTGATGCCATCCTAAAAATGAACTGATTTTTCCTCCTTTCCTGTGAACAGTAATATGGGGATTGGCCTAATTCCTCTGTCATTCTAGAAATAAGAAGGATAATATGACTGGTTCTACTTTCCTTTCAGAGTCATAAGAAAAATATTATTACTAATGCTTACTTTTTAAAAAACTTTTTGTTCAAAACAACTAAATAAACGAGTCTTATTTTTAAGGGTCTAATTTACAGATTTCTTAAGATGAAACAAGCCAAGTAAGATAAGGAGAACTAAAACAGTCAGTCTGTAAACAACTCAAGCTGGCCACAGTCAATATTAGCATTTTTAAAATTTAAATGGTAATGTATTATAATTTAATTTTAATGTATAGATTTTTGTATTCAATAAAGGATCTTTGTAAGAATCCATATGGATTCTATTATCACCCACCATTTTACCAATGCAAAAATTGAGGTACTAGGTCACTAACTTGTCTAAGGTCAACAAGTAGTAAGTGGCAAAGAGGAGATATGAAGCCAGGCAGTTTGTCCTGAAATTCCAAGTTCTTAAACACAATTCTATTTTGTCCATTTAGAATTTATACTACATTCATAATTAAAATTCATAGTAAACTTTGCCACAGTTTATAATAAAAAATTACATTATGCCTCCAAAATTTTACATTATGTATTTGTCATGGGATATCCACATATTTTAGTCCTTACGATTGAATATTAAATATAAAAAAATGGAAGTCAGGGAAGAAAAGAAATGAAACCTAAAAATGTAGGAAAGCAAAAGAAAATGAAAAATATGGCTCTAAGAATAGAGCATATTATCCTGAACTGACATAGACTCCATCCAACATTGTCCCAAATGACAGAAGCAAGACGGAATCTAACAAAACCAAGTATTATGACTGTCATCTCACTGAGCAGAAGGAAGGGTGGTAATTTCCCTTTTGCCCTTTAAGCAATCAGGGCCATGTACAATTTCATGAATTTCATGTCCTGCCATCTTGATATGATCTGCCGAGCTTTGCATTCAACCCGAAATTTCATTCTGACTCAGAATTGTGACATAAATAGTACATAACTAATGAATATGCTTTTGAAAATGCTGTCTCATTAACATTGTCCTCCACAAAAGTGTGTGTGTGGGGGGGAATTCACCATAAATAATTGCTACTCCTATGTGTAGACCACAGCTCTAACTGAACACAGAATACATATATAGAATTTATCTCCTCTTTTCAAGAAGGTATTAAGAGGAATGCTTTTGAATTTATATATGTATACACACACACACACACACATATATGTATGTATGTATATATATATATGTATATATATATATATATATATATATATATATAATTCTTTTGAATTCTCAAATGAAAATAACTCCTTTAAAATAATTGAACTATAGTATTTCTTGGTATAATAGTAAGCCTCAATTACAAGTGATAAATAATTCCACATAAGATTGACATTTACCACAATTACAAAATTACTAAAGATAGAATTACATATGTTTCCTTTAAGCACATATAAATTTCAATTTCAAAAGGGAATTTCAGTTGATAAAAGCTCTCTCACAAACCATACATTTAAAAGCAGAGAATGCCATGGACAAAAACAAAAAAAAGAAAAGGTTATTTTTTACCAATATGTGTTTTCACAAACATTTGCATTCAACTTTAGCACACCCGCCACATAGTAGCCGAATGAGTGGCTTCTCCTCATCACACATTTTGTTTAAAATTCCTCTAAAAATTGAGTCTTCAAACTCACTGCTTTGTATAGGAGCTATATTTGGAGAAAGCTATAAAATTGATTCCGTTTTAAAGGATTTGGAGAATTATAGAAAATTGTAGATTTAGGTTCAAACAAGAAATGAGTTATGAGCAGAGGACTAAATGTTCACTTACAGACAAAATCTCTACCTAGATATATTTTAAAGGGACATCTCTCTTAACAGCCTAGCAACCATAATGAAATCAGAGACACCTCTCTCTGAATTTATAGATTCATCTGAATTCCTATTGTGCCTCTGTAATTCCTATCATGCCCTTTCACTCCCTCCTTTTGCTATATCCTCCATCTCCCAGCAGTTTGCTTCAACCTCAGTAAGTCAATAGCCTCTAATGCAGCATCTACCCCCAGAAGAAAGACAGCAGTTGAACTAAATCTATTCCAATAAATAGCTGTCTTAACAGTAAGGCAGGCATATAAAATGAGCTTAGAGATCATAGAATCACCATTATAACCCAAACCACTTCTATTATTCTTGTTATTATCATTGTTGTAGTGACTTCTGTGTGGGAAAATCACTGCTTTTAGAATCACCAGAGTAGAACAAATCCTCAATAATCACATAATCCTACCTCTTAGCAGATAAACAAACAACATTTATTTAAATCATACTTTTAAACCAACACTGATGTTTTCAATGAGAGGGATTTCACTTTCATGTATTTTATCCAGTTTTTCAGGGACTAAAACTCTACCTCTATTTTCAGGATAAAAGCTGAATCTCAATGAGATGTTAAGCAAACAAACAAACAAACAAATAAATAAATAACATCTTCTCTTTCCACAGGTAGACTCTATATCTATAATTTTCACTCTTACACATTAAAAATAAGTGGAATTTACCAAGAACATGTTTATTGAATATTAATGTCCTCAGAGAAAAGCTACAGAGTCAATAAAAAAAGTCTTGTTACCACATAGTTATTTTTCATTTACCACAAAGTTCAGGCCCATCTCCAGAATATAATGCTTAATTATATTCCTATAAGCCTGTATTCCAGCTCTGTGAAACATCTAGCATTTTTTAATTACATAAAATAAATTATGAGTAAATTAAGGAGTTATTCAGTAATCAAACAACTGGAGAAAATCCATGATTTTCTCTTGGCACAGAATTTTTTTCATAAAGGTAAGTAATTCAAGTTTTGGGAAGTCTCTAAAATAAGTTCTAAGACCTCCATCTAAATAGAGGGAAGGTAAATTATATGAATGTGCTTGATTTATTTATTCAAATAAATATCACCTATTAATACATACACATAAAATGTGTTAGAGTGTTGGGATTGTGGATGTTTTTATTTGCATCTTTTTTTCTTTACATAATATTTTTTAAAATCTAAACAATAAATCCCTACTTATTGATGAAACAACCTAAATATATATTCATATACATATATGAAATAAATAGTGCTAGATAGATTGATATATCTCTTTGAAAATTAAGTCAAAAATAAATATGATTTTCCTCTTCATAGCCAATTTTGCTAAAAGCATCATTCATAATTCCTACCTCCCCCTCACACAGTCACCCAATCCAATTTGGCTTCTTATACTGTCCTCTGCCACACTTCTCAGCAATGTCACCAGGTCTAATGGTCATTTCATGGTATTCAGCTTATTTATATTCCTAGTTGAATTCATCTCAGTTGACCATTTCTGCTTCCTTGAAATGTGCTTTTCCATGGCTTCCAAGACATATCCTGTCCTTCTCTTTCTCTAGTTATTCTTTCTCTGCCTTTGTAGCCATATTATCTTCTTTCCAGTCATCAACTATTCAGGTTTTTCAAGGCTTATTTTCAGTTGCCTCCCTTTATATTCTCACCCTGAATTGTCTCATTTCTATTTCAAATTTTGTTTGCCACTATATGCAGATGACTCTCAAACATATATCTCTAGCTCTGACCAATTCTAAAGGCTCCGAGAAATTATATTAACTTTCTATCTCACATATCTACTTGGGTTTCTCAAAGGCCAATCTCATCAAAAATTATTCTATAATTCCTCTTACCTCTCTCAAACCCTGTCCACTTCCAGTGTCCCTTATCTCAGTGAAAAGTACCACCATCCATGCAGCTGTATAAGTGAGACACAGAAACATCATTAATGTTAATCTCATACTCTTCTACAATATCCAATACCCTCTCCAGTCTCAAGAATTATCCTCACCAGTATCATTTTTGTACATCAATATCTCTCTATCTCCATCAACATCCTAGGTCAAGTTACTATTATTTCTGCTCCAGATACTGCATTAGCTATTTAACTTCCCCTCTCCCATCTGTCTTTCCCAACTACAATCAAATCGACCTTTAAAAATCACAAATCAAGTCACATCACTATCTCTTTCTCTTCCTCATCATTGATGAATTCTAATTCTCTTATATGAAGATAAAATTATTTTTCAACTTTCAGCTAAAGAGGTACTTCTGCAGAGAAGTCTTCCTATACTCCTAAAGTAGGCCAACGCCCCTCCCCACTCCCACATAGGTTTCTACGGCACTCCCGCTTGTTTGTGTCATTCTGTGATTTTTTTGTGTGTGTCACTTATTAGACCATAAGGTACATCAAAACAGGAACTTGTCTATTTTTGCTCATGATTGCAACTCTAGCTACTACCATGAGAATGCATGCATAAGACAAAGATTAATTATGAATAAATATTTCGTTTCAAACTTGGGTTAGTAATTTGTTTTGAATTGAATAACTTGCCTAAAGGACTTCTGAACAGAGCACACATCGTGTGAAATTGTGGAGTAAGCAGAGATTGTTACTATATCTGCTTTTCCTCATCCAATATGGGCAATTCCCTCACCTTTGGAAACTCAGTGACTTCCAGAACAGTGTTCAAACAAGTCTACTCCTGAGCAAAGGATATTTCTATTTCCAGGTTTCTAAAAAAGAGGGGCAATTACAGAAAATATAAAACTGCAGGATTGAATAATATAAGATGATAGATAAGTGTGCTGTTACTTTCCAGGTCTAGTTCGTGTGAGGTTCATTTACACATTCATTAAACAATTATAGATTACCTCATACTGACGGCTTCCATTTGTTGAATGTAAGATTTAATAGCCGCGGTGTCCAATACAGTAGCCACTAACCACATATGGTTATTAACATCTAAATTAATTAGTATCAAATATTATTTCCTTGGTTGCAATAGCTACACTTTAGGTGATCTTTTCTATCACCCACTGTACAATATTGTTCTATCACCTGTGCTTTAATTCATAAGCTCTGTAGATAGAAAACATCTGCCTTAACCTAGACTTGTCTCCTGATATATGTGCTACCAGTGTTGGTTTAGAAAAACAAATTTTCTATTATATGATCCTGCCACGATTTACTATCTCCTTCACCAAGGAACAGGCATGGGTATGTGCCCAACCTAAGGAAACTTGTCTTTTCTTAAAGAATTTGGATAGAAGGAGAGGAGGATTATTTTCCCTCTAAGTGACTCGCTTATTTCTACCATGTGTTTTGGAGAATAAGAGAAATTGCATTAAAAAAATAAAAAAAGATGGCAGATGTGCTATCAACCAGTTACAAGAAGGAAAATGAAAATCATGGTACTATTCACATACAGTCTTGTTTTAAGTCCTTTATTTACCCTTGCCTTTGGAATACTATGAACTACCCTTGAATCTTTAAACATAAGCTACCTTTTAAAAATACATATGAGGTAGCTCGAATAGCTTTTATTTAATACTCATAATAAATCATGAGCTATATTTTAGTATTTCTATTTATAGATGAGATGTTGGTTCAATGAGTTCAATAAAAGTAATAGAGCCCAAATTCAAATCGATATGGTTTATGTGAATTGAAAACATGTCATTTCTATTATGCTATAATATTTTCAAGGTACAAATCTCTGTGATAGAAGCTAAGGATAAATAAAGAAGTCATCGCCCTAGGTTAATTATGTTTTTATTCCATGTGGCTCAAGGTATAGGAAAGAGACAGAGATTAAAAATATTGAGGTAGGGCTATGTGCTTCTTATAAGAGAATCCCAGAAAAAGACTAGGCTGAGGTCATCCCCATACTTTTTTTTTTATTTAACATTTAAAAATTTTCAATTACAGTTGACATTCAAAATTATATTAGTCTCAAGTATACAACATAGTGTTTAGGCATTTACATAACTTACAAAGTGATCATCCCAATAAGTCTAGTACCCATCTGACACCATACATAGTTAATTGCAATATTATTGACCATTTCCCTTATGTTGGACTATACATCTCAATGATTATTTTCGTAAATGGCAATTTATATTTCTTAATCTCTGAACTTTTCTGATCAATGCAAGCAAGTTGCCAGGAGAGTTGAGCAGATTGGAACTGAAGAATCCACAGAGACTGTGATCAGATATTAGGATCAACAATTACTTAAAAATAGGTAATGTACATGGCATTTCCAGAAAAAATATTTTCCCCACTAATACTAATCTAAACTCAGGTCTAAGTTTGGCTGGAGCAAGCAAGGGGGGTATCAGAAAATGGGAACAGAATCTGATGTAAGATTGTAGGTTTATAACCCATCAAGTTACTGAGACTAAGTATAACAACTGCTGCCCCTAGAAATGCTACTTCCCGAAACATCAAACTTTTGTAAGGTTGATTTGACAGTAATCTTTATGCTACTAATTTTGGGGAAAATAGCATTGTTTTATTTCTCCAGGGCTTCATTTTCCAACTGTAAATGAGAGGATGTTTATGTGGCTGCTGAACAAAAATGGAAAATAAAAACTGGTTTGATTTGTTTTTGAAGTTTAGAAATATGACTATGAATGACTAGCCAAAGATGGCAGAATTTAGATATGATGAGATGGATTGATGTAGCTCTTTGCCAAAAAGCATGATTAAAACCATTCAGACCTTGAAAATGGAGCAGAGAACATTGGCTTTATTTCTGTAAACTAAACTGTCACCATCAGATTTAAGTGCTCTTGTCTTGTCAGAGGATTTATTATTATTAAGAATTTCTCTGACATGCATTTGCCAAGTGCTTCATTGAAGTTCTCTATCACTCACAGCTACATGGTGACATGATCTGGCTAGACTTTAATAAAAAAAAACCTGAAGCATCCATGCTGATTAGCTCCAGTTTCATGCCCAAGGCCTCTCATTGATACATGATTTTCAAGACAAGGTGGGTTTAATCTGTAACACGATTAGTTGTATGGTAGAGGACTGTTATCATATAGTAAAAAGGTATTAGAACATGTATGCCAGTTTCAACTTTTACTGGAGTATCAAAGGCTGAGTCCTTTGTTAAATGGATGTTTGTCATCCAACATCTCAATGGTCAGCTAGCTATATCTGTGGATGTACAATTAGCTAGGACCTGGGATAGGCATGTCACTTTCATCCCTAGATAATCAGTAATGGATATTATTCTTTGTCCTTAGCGAGAAAGTAAAACTTCTAAAACGGGCCTTATCTCCTATTTCAGAGCAACTTGATTCTACCAGAGACCATTACCTAACAGTATGAATTAAAATCTCTACAAATTTATATTTTCTGAACTCTGCTAGGCCCTCAGCACCACCTGTCAATCCTATTACCTGTCTTTAGTCACTCACTTCTTCTATTTCATACTGACAATTTCAAAACTATCCCTTTTCCTCAAAATTTCTTTGTACTCAGTTCCCACTCCATTCCCTCATAGCAGATAGCCTGACTACCTAGAAAATTGTAGCCACCATGCCTGATTTCCCTCAACTTTTCACTTCTTTACCTATTCAACTTTTTAATGTCACAGTCATCTTTTATTCCCTTTCTCCAATCATGCAAGATCAAGTGGATTCCTCTGCTACCCACTACACTTTACTCTTGTGCCTCAGAGGTTCTCCTTTCAGTTCTGCTCTAGGACCTGAATTCATCAGTCATGTCTCCTTTACATATCTTCCACTTCTCTTTTTCTGCTGGCTCTTCTCACTGAACTTCATCCTCTAAATCCTAAAGACCTTCCCTTGGCCTCAGGATCTCCCTACCTACTCACAAAGTTAAATGTGCTCCAGCTTAAATGGTTGCATCAAGAACATTAAAGGAAATGAAATTTTACTCTACTTGAAGGTTAGCAAGTTAGTCTGCCAGAGTTTTATACATTTGGCAGGAGACACAAAACTCATGAGTAAGAAACAACAGCTCTTATTTTTCATGGTACAGCAAGAAGAATAGGTTTTATGTTTGCTTTGATTCCCTGTTCTCCCAGTTTCACAGCGGGGATGTGTATGGCCAAGGGGGTGCTGTACACACAATGAGTTTATGTTATAGCTAAGGAACCACCGATGCTTAGAAAAACCCCAATATTATAATAGGTTTCTGGCAGCCTTGTCCAACTTTGTGAAGGAGGAGGACATTATCTTTGGTTTTATGGTCAGGAACAAATCTGCCCTCTATCCTAGAAGAAGTATCTATCTTGATTTTCCAAGGTTTTATGCTATATTAACATCCTTAGAAACAATCTGGGACAAAAACTATCCCAAGACATATAGAAATGTCATAGAGAATTGCTTCTCAACAGGAGCCTTTCATTTATTTATATTCTTATTAATTAAAAAAAAAAAAAAGTCTGAAGGTCCTCTATATGCTAACCACTTTGCTAGGCAGAGAGTTACAGATATCCCAAACACAATACCAGATTTGAAAAATCCTATGGAATTCTTAATAGATAAAATGAACCTCATTGCACATAAATAATGGTGATTTTTTTAAAAGCCCTTAATTATAAATCATAAATCATACATAGTCATTTCATTATAAACTGTGGAAGGTTACTAGTCATTGAGGTCTGGTAAAAATCTCCACATTTATTAGTATTAATCCAATAAAAAAGAAGAAATTGCAAATAATATTTCAGCATTAACAGTGCTTTCTTCACTCTGTAAGACTCACAAATGGCACTTCGTGGAAAACACACTGTTGTAGGTGCTGAGGCTCCGTTTCATTGTAAGCCAACAGTCAAAATCACATTCCATTAAATAACTGTATGTGCTTGGTCTTTTGGGGAAGGGTTGAGAAAACACATTTTGCCAAGTTTAGCCATTGTGATTTCAGAGTTCAGAAGCAAATTCAATTCTTTCTGGAAATGAGTGCAATAGAACAGCTGGTCAAACACAATTTACTTGCTCACAGAAATAAACATAATGATTTCTGGTGGGGGGGCCGGGGAAGAGGCTTACTAAAAAGGGTCATAAGAAATATCGCCCAGAGTGGGGACACTTTTGGCTTAAAATGGCATCTGTTTATGGGTCCTTATGCAACTTTTCTCAGTCCTCAAAAACAAACAGAAATAAATAAAATAATAAGACAAAACGAAATTAAATTTTAAAATGCCAAAATAAGAGGATAGAGAATAAAAAATGAACAGTCATTTAAAATATCTAAAACTTAGACTAATAGACAACTTTGAAGCTATTTCAATAACTATAAGAAAAATAAAGAGATTGTGGAAGCAGTAGACAAATAATATATTGAATATTTGCATTATAGTGAGCCAGGATTTACTTTTTATAAATAAAACTCCCTTGGGAAAAAATGTTAGAAAAGGGTTTGTCTTCAATTTCTGTCTCCAGACTCACAAAAAAAAAAAAAA